>NC_143553.1:32452500-33148125 GCF_054136105.1 Typopeltis vanoorti
TTTAATTAAATCTCGGTTCTAGTCATTCAATTTTTTTTCATAAAACTATGTATGTTAACCGAGTCAATAATCATTCTGCTCTATATACATACATATATATATATATATATATATACATACATACATACATATATATATATATATATATATACATACATACATACATATATATATATATATATATATATACATACATATATATATATATATATATACATACATATATATATATATATATATATACATACATATATATATATATATATATATACATACATATATATATATATATATATATACATACATATATATATATATATATATATACATACATATATATATATATATATATATATATATATATATATATACATATATATATATATATATATATATACATACATATATATATATATATATATATATATACATACATACATATATATATATATATATATACATACATACTGTTGTAAAGTTTGGTCAGTAACTTTAACAAACCAGATAGATTGTAGTGTAGCTTGTTCTCTCTATATAGTGCATATGCTCCAGAAGATGACCTTGATATAAAAATCAAAATGTCGAATGTAGAGTTTAGTTATATTAAACTAAAGGTTTACTCAAACACGGTAGTTGTCTCCATAATTTTCAAAAATGAACTCGGATCACCGTGCAAACCTAAAAGAAAGGATTCAGATCATCCATGGAAATTATACCTACAAGCTGTGCAATCGGTACAGAAGTTAAAGATACGTACTTCCCTACTGATCAATCGACTGGCCTTTTTAAAGAGATGCAGAGATAATTACCTTATTCCTCCCTGCATCAAGTTGAAAAAGAAATTTATGTCCGCTAAAGCACTCTGCATATATGACTGCACAAAGAAAGCAATGCTTAGAGAACAGATACAAACCTCGAAATTTGGTTTCAAAATTGCAATCTGAAGTATCGGGCTATATAAATCCAGATATTCTACAAATACTGGAAAGAATTGCGGACAATTCAGCCAAATATACCCTGGAAAATAATAAAGAAAAACTCAAGGACAAATTTCACAGTTTGAAACAACGGCAAAATATGGCTGCCTATCACAAGAATACAACCAATCAGGAGATCTCTGCCCCGGTAAACACCTCCAACAATGAACAACAAAGGAGTGACCAACCACCGGCAAGCAAGAACCATGTGATCAACCTATAAAGCCACACCTTAAACATCGGCGAACTTGCGCTACTGGATAAAGGTCTTAACTACACAATAGCACCTAAAAAGGTAAACAAATTCGATTTCATTTACCACATAGAAAGAGGCATCAGGTCGCTACCCAACAATATAGCCGATAAAATATGATTAGAAACTAGTAATGTCCTAAACAATAAGAAATCATACATAACAATCTCACAAAAATGGAACTAGCAGCACTAAAGTCATTAAACGCCAACCAAGACATAATAATAACGAAATTGAATAAAGGCAATGCCACTGTCATCCTTGACAGGCCAACATACATACTTCAGATGAATCAACTAGCAGCCAATAACAACACCTACAAGTTGGTAAACTATAACCCAACAAACAGGATAAAAAATAAAACAGAGAAACTACTCAAGTCTGTCACTTCTTGGCACACCTGACACGGTTAAAAACCCTTATCCCACTATGCCTGCTCCCCCAGGATATATGTTGTCCTGAAAATACACAAACAAAATGTACCGCTCTGACCTATTGTGGAAGGAATAAATAGCCCTAGTTACCACTTAGCCAAGAAATTAGCGTCGACACTCAAGGAGTTGGTAGGTCATATCCCTCCTACATAAAGAACACACAACACTTTATAAACAAAATTAAAAACATAACACTCGACAAAGATGACTTATTAGTCAGTTTTGACGTTTCTGCCCTTCACAAATGTCCCCATCAATGACACAATTCTCTTACTACAGAACAAATTTCCACCCGACATTACGGCCCTCTTTGCCCACATACTACATTCCGGTTGCTTCGTGTGGCAAAACAAATTTTACCTACAAAAAGAAGGTACAGCCATGGGCTCCCCACAATCACTAACTTATACATGGAAACTTTTGAGCAAAGGGCTCGTGATTCCGCCACTCTAAAACCTACAATATGGCTTAGATACGTTGACAATGTGTTCACTATCTGGCCGCATGGGTGACAAATGCTAAACACATTTCTTAGCCACCTGAACAAACAACATGAACGCATACAATTTACCATCGAAATTGAAAATCAGAACTCGCTCCCATTCCTAGACACACTAGTCACACGCCTTCCCTCAGGCAGTCTATCCTTCACAGTCTAGCGAAAACCAACACACACGGGTCAATACATACATGCTAAATCATACCACCACCCATCACAAAAATATGGAGTCATTAACAACCTTTCAGTGGCAAACTCTGAAGAAAACATTGATTGTTTCTGCCAGAGAGGCATGTGGTGAGGTTGTTTGCAAGGATAAAAAAATAAGAACTCCCTGGTGGACACAGGAAGTTAAAGAGGCAGTGAAGGAAAAAAAGAAAGCATATCAAAAGTTTCTGTCAAATACATCAGCTTGTGCTCTTAAAGAATATAGAGACAAATGCAAGAATGCTAAACACTGTGTAAAACTAGCTAAACAAAAGTCATGGGAGGATTTTGGCATGAATATAGAAAATAAATATCAAGAAGGTGGTAAAATATTCTGGAGGTTGTTGAAGAGGCTTAGGAATGGAGGAAAGAGTGCTGTAAAAGGAGTTAGAGATGATAAAGGTGACATGAAAACGGGAGAAAAAGATATCCTTGAAGTATGGAGTAATTACTTTGAAAAACTGCTAAATGAAACAAGCAGTTATGATAGCATAGTAGTAAAAAACACTGATCAGGAATACATATCCATACTTGAAGTAGAAAAAGCCATCAAAGACTTGAAATGTGGAAAGGCAGCAGGAGTAGATGATATCTGACCAGAAATGCTGAAGTATGGTGGTATAAGAGTCTTACAGTGGCTGCACTGCATAGTTCAGAAAGCCTGGATAGAGGGACGAATTCCCGATGATTGGAGTAGAGCTCTAATAGTATACCAATATATAAAAAGGGAAATAAAACTGAATGTGAGAATTACAGAGGTATTTGCCTACTGAGTGTTCCTGGCAAGATCTATGCAAGTATACTTGAGAAATGTTGAGAAGAATTGTGGAAGAAAAGCTTGGTGAAGAACAAGCTGGATTCAGGCCAAATAGAGACTGTCAGGATCAGATCTTCACTTTACGACAAATAGTCGAGAAAGCATGGGAATATAACAAAGATCTGTATTTAAGTTTTGTCGATTTGGAAAAGGCATATGACAAGATGCCAAGAGAGAAGCTATTCAATACAATGCAGTTATATGGTGTCAATGGGGCATTATATCAAGCAATACTTAGTCTTTATTTGAGTTGTAAGTCAGCAGTTAGAATTGAAGGAAGTACAGGAAGATGGTTTAATGATAAATCTGGTGTGAGACAAGGATGTACATTATCTACTCTGTTATTCATTATCTATATGGATCACATTATGAAGGAAAGTGGTATTAAACATGATATCAAAATTGGAGATGTTAATGTCAGCACTTTGCTTTATGCAGATGATTTTATACTTCTAAATAAATCTGCTACAAGTCTGCAAGATTCTCTGACTAAATTGCATAGCTGTTGTAATAGATATGGTATGAAGGTCAGCAATAAAAAGACAAAGACAATGAAAATAGGCAGAATCATTGAAAATGTGAACTGTGTTGTGAATGGAGAACCTGTAGAACAAGTAAAACATTTCAGCTATTTAGGCACGATTTTTACTGAAGATGGTAAATTAAATATAGAAATAGACAACAGAATCAGCAAAGCTGGTATGGTGGGAAGTCAATTGAATAAATTCATATGGAATAAGAGAGAAATCAGTCGGAACACTAAATTAGCTGTGTACAAGACAGTGTTCAAACCAGTTTTAACTTATGGATCTGAGAGCTGGGTCAGAAGTAAAACACTTGACCAAAGACTAGAGACCACAGATATGAGAGTCCTGAGAAAGATTATAGGCATGAACAGATGGCATCAATGGCAATATCATATTAAAAACGAGGATATTAGGAAAGAACTTGACATTGTCAGCATCCAGGAATGCGTTAGCAGAGCTAATCTTAGGTGGTATGGTCACTTAAACAGAATGGGTGAGGAAAGATTAGCAAAACAAGTGTTCTCTGCCAGGTTGGCAGCAAAACGACCCAGAGGAAGACCAAGATATACGTGGATTGATGTGTTGCAAAGTGCCTTAGACGATAGAAATATAAGATCTGATAATGTTGGAGTCTTGACAAGTAACAGACTGATTTGGAGGAAAATTGTAGATAGGAAGTTAGTAATGATGTAAATTTTTCATGTAGTACTATCATATCCTGTACACCCCTTGAGGGTACATGGCAGGAATTTGATGATGATGATGATGAAAAACAGGGCCATAATAATTTGCTCTAACCTGAAGCAAGAACTAAAAATCAGCAGCAACACATTCATAAATAATGGCTATAACAAAAACACCATCAATAAAATACTCTATAAAACATCAACAAAAAAGAATCTATATTACCGTAAAATCATAGCCATCCCATACATTAAAGGGTTATCAGAAAAAATCAACAGATCCTACACCATTATAACCTCAATGCCACCTACTAAACTTAAAAACATATGCAACTCCTCTAAGGCACATCCTCCAATTGGCACATCCTGGAGTTTATTGCATTCACTGCACCTGTAACTTACCATACATTGGTGAAACAGGACGTACAATCCCTATATGTAAGAAAGAACACATAAGTCACATTAAATATAGCCATTATGGTGAAGCAGGCCTCTCAGATCACGTGCTCAACACCTTACAGCAAATCGACTGGAAAACTACCCACTCTTTACACCATACAAAAACCTGGTACGAAAGGAAATTTAAGGAAGCCTTCGAAATTCTGATAAACGACCCAAATATCAACAACAATGGTGGCATGAGCATTCCAAGAATTTGGATGGCACACATTCACAGCCTACCTAATACATAAGATCCAGCATAAGTCGGGACTCTAGCCAACTTCTAGCTAGTATTAAAAACCTTTCCATACCAACTGGTTGGAATGTATATAATCATATTGTAAATATATGTGTGTCTTTGTGTGTGTGTATATGTATATATATATATATATATATATATGATGAAAAAGCTTTAATGACTGATACTGAGAGAAAAAAAGATGACATGGTATATTTGAAATGATACTACTAGTTTACTAGTTTCATTGAATTGATCAAAATCTTCAGGTATCACAATCAAAGAAATATATAAAGAATTACAAAGACTTAAAATTGTAATAACAGAACAAGTACAAAAAAGACAGTAGCGTATTTGAAAACAAAATGCGAGCTTGAGTTCCAAACAAACATATACTATGCGCTGTCGCGAGTGCATCAATACTGAACAGAGGCAACGTGTGCATCAGAGAGATTGAAACTTAGGCTGTTATTGATATGAGAAGAATCTAGAGAAATCTCTCGAGATTCGACAATCTTTCTCTTGAGTTCATCATAGCACACATGGATGTTAGAAGTTTGAGTCCAGTTCATAATGTGTTGGCGGCCTTCGTTTTTTGTTGACACTTGTTTAGGTGGTCTAAAAATCTCTTTTACCTTCGAACTGGAATCCGATGACTGCCTCCCCTTTTTAGACCTGAAACTTACCAAATGTGCTGAGAGTATTAAAATCTCAATTTTTAGAAAGCCTACTCATACTGATAGATACCTTCATGCTTCCTCCCATCACTATCCCCCACAAAAATTTGGTATTATTTCCATCTTAGCTGACTGAGCAAAATCTTTACTTACAGAAGAAACAGAAATTGAAAAGGAACTCCTTTTTCTTAAAAAAACTTTTATTAATAATGGTTTCTCTCCTAAGAAAATTGACAAATTTCTTTCCCCCAGTCACTCAACTACTTCTGAAGATCCCTCTTCCCCCAGAGCCTTCATCTCTTTGCCTTACATCAGCTCTCTTTCGCCAAAACTGGCAAAAATTCTCAAGAAGTTTAACTTCAGAACTTGCTTCACTATGCTCCCAAAACTTTGTTCAATACTTAGTAAACCTAAAGAGAAACATCTTCCAACTCAGTTTCCAGGAGTGTACAAGATTTTATGTGATTGTGGAAAGCCATACTATGGCCAGACTGCTAAATTCATCCTTCTACATTTGAAAAAACACTGCAGAGATATCTCCTATAACAGGACTAGAGCCAGTGCTCTCTCTAGCCACGTTCTCTTTTCAGTTAACTCAGACGAAGGCCGCCAACACATTGTGAACTGGACTGAAACTTCTAACATCCATGTGTGCTATGATGAACTCGAGAGAAAAATTGTTGAATCTAGAGAAATTTCTCTCGATTCTTCTCATATCAATAACAGCCTAAGTTTCAATCTCTCTGACGCACACGTTGCCTCTGTTCAGTATTGGCGCACTCGCGACAGCACATAGTATACGTTTGTTTGGAACTCAAGTTCGCATTTTGTTTTCAAACACACTACTGCCTTTTTGTACTTGTTCTGTTATTACAATTTTAAGTCTCTGTAATTCTTATATATTTCTTTAATTGTGATACCTGAAGATGTTGATCAATTCAATGAAACTAGTAAACTAGTAGTATCTTTTCAAATATACCATGTCATCTTTTTTTCTCTCGGTATCAGTCAGTAAAGCTTTTTCATAATATTCCAAGTAAGTAAAAATGAATTCTGAAAAAAAAAAAAAAAAAATATATATATATATATATATATATATATATATACACACACACACACACACACATAGACTTCTTGTTGTGCCCAATGTAATTCTACAACCAACAGATAATATTATTAATAGGACTCTAGCGTTGATGTATATTCTATTTTTTTTTTTTTTCCCACTAGAGGTCAGACCAACAATTGTTATAAAGGTTGGTCAGTAACTTTAACAAACCAGATAGACTGTAGTGTAGCTTGTTCTCTGTATATAGTGCATATGCTCCAGAAGATGATCTTGATATAAAGGTCGAAACATCGAATGTAGAGTTTAGTTATATTAAACTAAAGTTTTACTCAAACATGGTAGTTGTCTCCATAATTTTCAAAAATGTACTCGGATCACCATGCAAGCCTAAAAGGAAGGACTGAGTCTTTAAGATTTGGTTGTTTTTTTTTAGCTCTTGCACTTTTGCATCCAATAATTTGCATACTTCAGTTAGCCATTTACCTTATAGCTACTTGACTTAAAAAATCTTTTATAGAAATATTTTTCAATGTGATACTCATTTTTATCCTACTCAACACTATAATAGGATGAGATCTTCTCTATGGTGATCCCTTTCTGCTTCAAATTCTGTGTATGATTTTGTATCAAGAATCAGTCTGATGAGATCACTATTAATAATAAGATTAATAAAAGTTTTCTTCTTATTTCTTGAATTAAGTTTTCTTGAATTTCAGCACATCTCTACAATAAAATGTGATGTTCTACCAAGATACAAATATTATCAGGTATTTTCCATGGTTATTAGTCTAGCCTTTTCTCCATAATTTTACCAAAATATCTATATATCTGGGATTCATTTCCCAGTTTACTGTTTGTCTCCAAGAACCAGTTTTTCTCTGTAACAACTATTTTTGCACTGCCAGTAGCTTCTATGATACATTACAATTTTTTTTTTTTTCATATGGGGTTTCCCATCCACCGTCCCTTTGGGCTGGTTGAGCCCTCCTAGAGAAGGATTAAGTATGTATTTTATGACTATAGATCCATGTGTGTTCAAGGGTCAGTTTGCCTGTTCTGAGGGATGAAAAACCCAAGTTTCCAGGTGAAAAAATCCTCTACTTCTGTATAAGACTGGCTAACACACCTTTAATCGAGCCAGATAAAGGTTCCTCACATCATGGACGAGAATCAAACCGAGGTCTTTCTGACCAAAAATCTTCATCTATACTGATTGAGCTATGGAGACTCTTATAAAGGGATGCTTAAGGGTCAAAGCTGTATAACTTAGAGGAGACCTCCACATAGCCTTTAAAGGAATGCGGAGAACCGACCAGGGCTTCTGACCTAATGTCCAATCCTCACCTTCTCGTGATGCACCCTGTTGGGTATTTACTTGGATACTGAACGGACGAGGATGGGCTGATAATTTGGGATTTAGCCGACCAAATTGTATTCTTATTGGTTAAACCAAAATATAGAATGATGGTACAACATGACAAAATTTCATGCCGGCTGGGGGATCGCCCGGTTAAACAAGGCCCTTGTTGTTTTCGCCATGGAACCAGGGCGAACAGCGAAAAGTCAGCTACTGGAACAAATCTGAAAATAAACCCCAACTCAACATCACCAGAGTTAAAGATCGGTACTATCAACGTAAGGAGCCTGAATGGCAAGGAAATGGAGCTAGCTGAGGAATTAGATAAGTACCAGATTGACATAATAGGGGTGACTGAAACAAAAAAGACCAAAACTGGTGAGATCTTTCTGAGCAATAAATACAAAATGTTATATTCAGGCAATGACAATCAAGGAAAAGAAGGAGTAGCCATAGTATTCAACACAAAATACGAGGCTAATCTTCTTGAATGGCAGGCAGTCTCAAGTAGAGTAATGTGGGCAAATATGAGAATGGGGAACTGGACAATGAGAATTATTTATGCCTATGGTCTCACAGAAGGTTCTACTAAGGTAGAAGTGGAGGAATTTTTTGAGGCTTTAGAAAAAGCAACTGACACAATGAAAAATTGGTCCTTGTTGGGGATCTAAATAGCTGAGTAGGAAATGATTGTGAGACATACAAAAATATTTTGGGAAAATTTGGAGAAAAGAGCAAAGCTAATAATAATGGCAAATATCTGTTGGATTTCTGCTCAGGACATGGACTGGTTATTACTAACACCATGTTCCAACATAAAAATGTGCACAAATTCACATGGAGAGAAGAGGCTAGGAATAAGAAAAGTCTCGTTGACTATGTTATTGTTGATAGTGATGTTTTCTCCCTGGTGCAGGACACCAGAGTGTACAGAGGATTTGAAATTTGAAGTAATCACTATTTAGTCTTGAGCAGGATAAAATTGAATTTCATATTGAAAAGAATAACATGTAAGAAAGTTTTAAAGCGAATAAAAGTTGAGCAGCTCTCAGATGTGAACTGTAGGCTAAAATACACAAAGATTATTGAAGAAAAAATGAAAGAGTTTCAGAACAGGAATCAAACCTTGGAGATTCAGTGGCAAACTCTGAAGAAAACATTGATTGATTCTGCCAGAGAGGCATGTGGTGAAGTTATCTAAGGATAAAAAAATCAGAACTCCCTGGTGGACACAGGAAGTTAAAGAGGCAGTGAAGGAAAAGAAGAAAGCATACCAAAAGTTCATGTCAAATAAGTCAGCTTGTGTTCTTAGAGAATATAGAGACAAATGCAAGAAAGCTAAACACTGTGTAAAACTAACTAAACAAAAGTCATGGGAGGACTTTGGCAAGAATATAGAAAATAAATATCAAGAAAATGGCAAAATATTCTGGAGGTTGTTGAAGAAGCTTAAGAATGGAGGAAAGAGTACTGTAAAAGGAATTAGAGATGATAAAGGTGACATGAAAATGGGAGAAAAAGATATCCTTGAAGTATGGAGTAATTACTTTGAAAAACTGCTAAATGAAACAAGCAGTGATGACAGCACAGTGTTAAAAAACACTGACCAGGCATGCAGTCAGGAATACATATCCATACTAGAAGTAGAAAAAGCCATCAAAGGCTTGAAATGTGGAAAGGCAGCAGGAGTAGATGATATTCGACCAGAAATGCTGAAGTATGGTGGTATAAGAGTCTTACAGTAGCTGCACTGCATAGTTCAGAAATCCTGGACAGAGGGACGAATTCCCAATGATTGGAGTAGAGCTCTCATAGTACCCATATATAAAAAGGGAAATAAAACTGCATGTGAGATGTGAGAATAACAGAGGTATTTCCCTACTGAGTGTTCCTGGCAAGATCTATGCAAGTATACTTGAGAAACGGTTGAGAAGAATTGTGGAAGAAAAGCTTGGTGAAGAACAAGCTGGATTCAGGCCAAATAGAGGCTGTCAGGATCAGATCTTCACTTTACGACAAATAGTTGAGAAAGCATGGGAATATAACAAAGATCTGTATTTAAGTTTTGTCGATCTGGAAAAGGCATATGACAAGGTGCCAAGAGAGAAGCTATTCAATACGCTTCAGTTATATGGTGTCAATGGGGCATTATATCAAGCAATACTTAGTCTTTATTTGAGTTGTAAGTCAGCAGTTAGAATTGAAGGAAGTACAGGAAGATAGTTTAATGTTAAATCTGGTGTGAGACAAGGATGTACATTATCCTCTCTGTTATTCATTATCTATATGGATCACATTATGAAGGAAAGTGGTATTAAACATGATATCAAAATTGGAGATGTTAATGTCAGCTCTTTGCTTTATGCGGATGATGTTATACTTCTAAATAAATCTGCTACAAGTCTGTAAGATTCTCTGACTAAATTGAATAGCTGTTGTAATAGATATGGTATGAAGGTCAGCAATAAAAAGACAAAGACAATGAAAATAGGCAGAATCACTGAAAATGTGAACTGTGTTGTGAATGGAGAACCTGTGGAACAAGTAAAACATTTCAGCTATTTAGGCACGATTTTTACTGAAGATGGTAAATTAAATATAGAAATAGTCAACAGAATCAGCAAAGCTGGTATGGTGGGAAGTCAATTGAATAAATTCATATGGAATAAGAGAGAAATCAGTCGGAACACTAAATTAGCTGTGTACAAGACAGTGTTCAAACCAGTTTTAACTTATGGATCTGAGAGCTGGGTCAGAAGTAAAACACTTGACCAAAGACTAGAGACCACTGATATGAGAGTCCTGAGAAAGATTATAGGCATGAACAGATGGCATCAATGGCAATATCATATTAAAAACGAGGATATTAGGAAAGAACTTGACATTGTCAGCATCCAGGAATGCGTTAGCAGAGCTAATCTTAGGTGGTATGGTCACTTAAACAGAATGGATGAGGAAAGATTAGCAAAACAAGTGTTCTCTGCCAGGTTGGCAGCAAAACGACCCAGAGGAAGACCAAGATATAGGTGGATTGATACGGTACAAAATGCTTTAGACGATAGAATATAAGATCTGATAATGCTGGAGTCTTGACAAGTAACAGACTGATTTGGAGGAAAATTGTAGATAGGAAATTAATAATGATGTAATATTTTTCATGTAGTACTATCATATCCTGTACACCCCTTGAGGGTACATGGCAGGAATTTGATGATGATGATGATGATGACTCTTATACATTACAATAACACAAATAGATCAAATTGCCCAGTTTCCCCATTTTGAAATTTGCAAAAATTATTCTACTTGAAACTGTCTACCATTCAAGTTTATCTTCATGTTTAATGTTGAACATCATGTGTTAAGTGTGAGTACTGGGAGAAACTCATGTTAGAGCCTTAATGGAGTGAAACAGCACTGAGAAAGGATTTAAAATATTTCATTTTTCTGATATTTTGTCTCAATCACTGAGCTATCATCAGGGAGTCAATATGAAATCTGTAACACACACACAAAGGCAACACAAAATTAAGTGAAACACATAGATGAACGACTAGAGTCCTGACTAGGTGGAGCAACCTCTGTGGGCACCTGCCATATTGTACTCCCTGATGATGATGTCTCAGTGAATGAGACAAAATATTGGAAGAATTAAATAATGTTTTTAATCCTTTCTCAGTGCTGTTTTACTCAATTAAGCCTCTAACATGAGTGTTGAACACTATAAATACTTCCTTACTTACTTTTCTTATGCCTAGTACCTGAACAAACAGTTATGCTTATAATTTAGAAGTCTGCAAGTTTTGATGTTCTTAGTACTAAAAACAACATGAATGTAGAATGCATTCATATGACATAAGCATCTCCATAGAGCAACTGGAAAGATCTATCCTCATTGTGACAATAAAAATCTTTACATGGTCATTTACAAGTGATTGTCAGTTAGCCTATCTCATATGGAGGTAGCCGATTTTTTATTTTATTTTTTATTTATCTATCAGAAACTGGGGGTTTTCATCCTGCATACAAGCAAATCGGCCAGAGTGTACATGCAGTATACAGACAAAAAATATAGTAGGCAGTAGACAGCACTGGGTGTAGATAATGAAGAGTGGCATTCTAAATAGATGGAAGATTAAGTAATGTAAAAAGCAGGTTGTGAGTGGTGTGTACTCCCATGACGAGTCTATGGACTCCTCTGAGGTGTAACATAATAAAAACAGCAATGACATTTCTCTAATTCCTTTGCTAGCTCTACCAAGGCTTCTTATAATGCTTATATTAAATTATGTTGCGTTTGAGATTTTTTAAACGAGTATTTTTATGTCGTTTTTTTTTAAGGACAGTTTGTTTTAAGTAACTAATCCACAATAATCCCATGAGTTCTATAGGAAATCACTTAGCAGTACACAATAAAGCAAACTGGCAGTAGTGCTATATGCATATTCACAGTTTTAGCTAAACTGAATTAGAGAGGGTTATATAAGGTTTATTTTTTCACTTCGATGAGTTCTGCATATTATAATTTGCAACAGAAGCTACAATGATTGCAACCTGTGCATTTTATAGCAGCATAACTACAGTGAGTTAGATGATATCCAACCTTCTTTGACCTTTTCTTAGTCCCTGAACATGAACACTGACTGCTTCAGATATGTAAACACTGAACACCATCTAACATGTGTATAATAAAAAAAATAAATTAAAAAAAATAATAATAATTACAGTAATATCTGCAGTTTTACTAATTACTGATCACTGACAGCTACCCATCATCAGAAATTTTATTTTCAGCTTGACCAATAATTTGAACATTAAACCTCCTGAATAATCCAATCCATCCTAAAATTAATTTTTTCAAACATCCAAGAACCAACATGGCAAGATATTATTTTTATACAGGTATCTCCATGGAGTCAGAAGTCTCATTGCTGTAGATCCATTATTCACACAATATCTATCATACCTCTCCTTAACCTCTTTACCGGCCATGGTGGATGAAATAGTGAGACCAAATTGCACTTCTTATCCATGTTATTCAGCAGGTTTACAGAATCGCATCCAGATTTTGCTGGACATCTATAGACGTCATGGCCGAATGGGATGTTAAACTCATTCAGTGACGAAGCACTCACAACCACCTCTGGCAACCCACTGCACACATTCACCACCCTTCAAGCAAAAATCTAGTCCTAACAACCTTGCTAAACCACACTCTTACACAACTTCCACAAGTAATTCCTTGTTCTCTTCCTTCCTCCCATATATTGAGAAAAAAAAAGAAGTCTCCAGTGTGTGTCAACCCTATAAAAACCCCTTTAATACCTTATATACTACTATCACGTCTCCTCTGTTTTGCCTATCACTCTAGTTTTTGAAGCCCATAGATAGTCAATCTATTCCCATAGGAAGCAGACCTGTGACATTTGTCACTCACCTCTGAATCCTATCCACCACTACTTCATCCTCACAGAATCCAGATGTCTTCATCCTCACAGAATATCCAGATGTCTTGATCTGTGTGCAGTAGACCAGATGTGGCCTTATTAAAGGAGGACAATAACTTCTCTATCCCTGCTTGTCAGTGTGTTCTTCAACAACCATGTAATCTGATGTGCTGTTTTGGCTACCTTCGCACCATGCCCTCTAAACTTCAACTCCTCATCCACAATCAGGCCCAAGTCTACCTCATCAGTTTCGTGCAGTTTGGTTCCATAAATATAGTACATAGTACACACTTTTAGGCAGCCATTTACTTCTGCCCACACTGCTGGTCTATTTATCACTTCTTTCTGAAGGATATCTACGTCATCTTCATTTACCATCACTCTTCCCAGTTTTGCATCATCATCAAAAACTAAATATTTCTTGTCAAATCATTTCCTATATCACTGATATACAAAATAAACAAGACAGGACCAAGTACTGAGTCCTGTGGTACACCATTGGTCACCTGTTTTCTCCTGGACTCAACTCCTCCATAAACAACTCTTTGATATCTGTCCATCAACAACGCTGTAATCCAAATCACCAGATTCATATCTATTCTCATTTGCTCCATTTATGCAACACAGTTCTAAGTGGAATCCTGTCAAATGCCTTTGCAGAGTCAGCAGCATCACTGGGTCGCAATTTCCCTTAATCAACTCTATTGTCACTTTATTATAAAAAAATAAGCAACTCACTAAAACAATTCACCAAACAATATTGTCCCATATAGAGTATCATATTCCTATCCACCCATTCCTGAATTCTGTTTCCACCAATTTCTAATAATCTTAATTCCTGAGATGCTAAATGATCTATAATTTTCTAATACCACCACCACTCCTGAGATGTTGAATGAACTATAATTTGCTGCTTCTGTCTTGGACCCTCCTTTATGCAAGGTAATTATCAGCTCCCAGAGGAGCTGATAATTACCTTGCACACTCTCGTAATACACAAGTCAATGATAATGAACAGCCTATTTTTCTACCCACTGCATGGTGAAGGCCTCTCCCATTGAGAGAGAGGTTTTGGGTCTACTACTTCCACATGGTGACCCAGTCCATATTGGGAGAGTATATCTATACTTGGGTGAATGAATGTATGAAGGTGGAAGACAATCACAAACATCCATGCCTAGGTGGGATTCAAACCCATAGCCTATTGGCTAGAGACCGGATACGCTAACCACTCGGCCAATCAGGCCAGCCACAAGTCAATATGCCATCTAATCCCATGGCTATATTTGCACTGAGGTTCTGCAATATGTTAAGCATCTCCATTTCTTCAATCACCACCTAGATGATACTCCCCTGCAAAATCCTCACTCAGTTATGTTTCGTTTACTTCTGTTACCTCCTCTTCTGTTATTTCATCTTGTTCACCTCTATCTCATACTAGATAGCCTCAAATGAAATGTCCTCTGCATTCCTATACTCCTGATATACTTCTACTCTTTGTGGCTTCAATTCCTATGATTAGCAAAACCCCTCCCAAACCATCCTGTTCCTTCTGTCCTCTCTGAGATACTATACCCTTTGCATCAACCAATGCCAAAAACTCCTTGCCTTTATTTCAAATACTTTTGGCATTAGTATACATAATGTATATACTGTATTAACATACATGCTATGTAATTTGTTCTTTTTTTTGTCTCGTCTTCACTATGACAAGCTTTCAGATGATTTTTTAGTTTTCACAGAACCTATGAAACAATTAAGGGTCAATGCATTCACTAGGTCAGTTGTTTCCTCTATCTGCCTTATGGAATTTCATGGAATAGTAATTATGCCACTGCATCACTGTGAAGTAAATTTCCTAAGCTTTCTTATAAATATGTACACATTCCAATAAACATTCCCAAAAATCAGATTTCACAATCAATACACACCACAATGATCATGAAAGGTATTTCCACAGACCTAACATTAAATGACTTTTTACATACTATTCACTTTTTCCAAACCAGTACAACACCTATGATGGAAAATCTGGGTATTTTTTCCCCCTTTTATAATAATCACACCCATGAAAGATTGTAAATAAACCTATGGTACATTAAGTACTGTGAATGGGCTAAGGCTTAGATAACCTGGAAACTTTGCTCTAGAGAACAAAGTAGTTTTTCAAGCACTTCAGGCTTTCAATAAGTAGGTAGGGTGGTATCTCAACACTAGGTAACACAATGCATCTATCAAACTAAAGGCATTTAGAAACATTTATGCCATAACTAGTTTGAACTCGCAGTCTGTTGGTTGGAAAGAACAGAGATGCTGACTGCCTCTTATAGGAAAGTAACTTAGCCATGAGAGGTCATTTTTAAAAACCTGACTTTGTTAATAAAATGGTATGCAGTCTTATCCCCATAGTTTGTTATGTCTTTCTGTAGCAAACTCACTTTTTTTTTTGCTAAAAATCTCTTAAGAATATTCTCATGTCCTAGACAAGACTCAAAATCTCAGCCCTTCAAATGGAAGGGTGCTACTCAAGACTGGACTATGCACTAAGATCAACAAAACATATCACACAAAAAATTAGTTATGAATAGGATAAGAACATAACTGAACTACAAAATAGTTAACACATAATTAGATAATCAAGTTTCTACTCTATATAAGTTAATGTCATAAGCATCCTAACTGAATTTTACTAACCAAGTGGTTTGTGCATGGACCATCTTCACTACTCAAAATCTTTCCTTCTGAATTCAGCAGGACTAGTTTAGAAAAGGAAGCACCACTATAATAAACATAAACCAGTTCAAAAATAAGAAGCACTGTAAAACAAATGTTGCTCTATTATATCAACAAATAAACAAAATATAAAAAACATAAACAAAATATATATAAAAAACTATACCAGAAATGGATATTTTTACTTCAATTCAGTAAGTACTGCTACTTATTAATAACAATTTTTTTTTTCATCTTCAACATTGTTTCATGCAAATTATTATTAATATAGTTATGAAGAAAATTCCATAGAGTTAGAATCATTAAGAAACGTCTCATATAACCACAACCTACATCATAATAACAGGGTGACGGCTGAACTGGATAAGGGAAATGGGTTTACAGTGATACTGCTGGACCTGGCAAAGGCGTTTGACAGGATACCACATGGAATTCTAATCCGTAAACTACAACATATGGGAATGGATATAGGGTTGGTGAGATGGATAGCTGGGTGGTTGATGGAGAGATATCAAAGAGTAGTTTATTCAGGAGTAGAGTCCAAAAAACGGCCTGTGACTAGTGGTGTGCCACAGGGTTCTGTTCTTGGACCACTGCTGTTTAATCTGTTCATTAACGATATAGGGAATGGTCTAAGTGGGACAGTTCATTTGTTCGCTGATGATGCAAAGTTGGGTAGGGCGATAGTGAATGCAGAAGATGTCAAAGTCTTGCAAGATGACTTAGATAGATTGGAGTTCTGGACTAAGGAGAATGGATGTCAATTTAATGTGACAAAATGTAAGGTTATGCATTTCGGAGTGAAAAGATTAGCAGCCGTATACCACATTGGTGGAACTGTACTCCAAGAGATTGATGAGGCCAGGGACTTGGGAGTGTTGGTGGATAGGGAGATGAAGTTTAGGGGGCACATTGCGAAAGTAGCTAAATCAGCTCATCAACTCACTTGGTTGTTGAAAAATACCTTGACGAGCAGAGAAAAACAAGTTATTGTACCTCTGTACCGAGCCCTGATAAGACCTCATCTCGACTACTGTGCCCAGATTTGGTCACCTCGGTTCCTTCTTGATGGGGAGGAGGTTGAGAGGATCCAGAGGCGAGTGACTAAGATGATAGCAGGTCTATGGAATGCACCATATGAGAACAGGTTGAAGATTTGTGGGTTGCAGAAACTAGTTGATAGGCGAAAAAGAGGAGATATGATTGAGACATTCAAATTGCTAAAAGGATTCTATAGGATTAATTCAGATGATATTTTTGAGATCAGGACTGGTGGTGGGAGAACTAGGGGACACCCATGGAAGCTGGGCAAGAGCGTGGTTAGCAGGGGTGTTAGAGCTGGGTTCTTTACTTTTAGAGTGGTAAATGAGTGGAATAAGCTGCCAGAGTCTGTTGTGGGTGCTATGACAGTGAGCGAGTTCAAGGCAAGGTATGATAGATACTGTGATAATGTTGAACAGCTGTGTGAACATGATGTTTAGGGCCTCCCTCGATGAGTCTAAAGACTCCTGGAGTAGCAAGTGGTAATAATAATAATAATAATAATAATAATGAGGTTACTTAAGTTAAAATTTACACTATATGTTAATTAGAGTAACTTTTAATTCATATTTCCAATATTTTGGCAGAATTAAACTGCCATCATATTGAAAAATGAACAAACTGATATGTGCATGCAAGCACTATCTAGGGTAAGTATTACTGAAGTAGCACAACAAAGGCAAGTCATAAGTCCTAAACATTGTCCCCCTCCCCTAATATTCTTGGCTGCTGAATTGAAGTTCTAAGGATGAGTGCTTCCTAGATTTGAGGTAGTTCCTTAAGGTCGAGGCAGATTCTAGGAAAATGTCTTCGATATTTAAATTTGCTCTTGTGGAGTATGGCAGCCTTTTTCCATTATATCTTATGGTGGATGTCCATGGTCGGCAAGCCCAGAGTGGCTGTAATGGTAGAACCTGATGTAGTGTTTGAGTTCAGCAATTCTTATGTTGGCTGTAGTATGACAGCTTACAGCTACATGATACTTGTAGGCTCCTGGTAAGTCTAGAGACTGTGGCTGGTATTTGGGAGAGCAGATAAGGGATTCCAAGTTTTATATGATCATTAAGAGGTTATAAAGTTGTATCTTTTGAGGATTTTTGTTAGTTTTTAGAGTGCCATGAATATGAGGAATGAATGATAATAGATTTGGTGTAGTCTTTGTTCTGGACAGGGGAGTGTGGTTTGGAGTTTTAATATTTTTTTGTATTTGGTGGGGATTACCATAGGATATGAAGGCATTGTGAATGTGTTCAAGTTCAGTGGTGAAAGAATTATTACTGAAGTTGATCAATTTTGCCTTGTTGTACAGGGTTTTAATAATTCCATATTGTCAGGAGAGGTGGAATGTGACTGTTGATGAATATATCCACATGTGCGTGTGTGTGTGAGAGAGAGAGAGAGAGAGAAAGAAAGAAAGAATTGGGAATGCAAGGATCCATCAGCTTGGCATGTTATAAAAGTGTCTAAGAAAGGGGAATTTTTCCCCCCCAAGGTGAACTAGATCGAAGGATGCTGGTTATTAACATGCATTAACAAGGCATTAAGTGTCTAGGAGTCATATGGCCAAATAGAGAACACATAACTTGGCTTTTCAATGAAAGTCTGGCTACAGGAAAGGTACCCAAGGAATGGAAGGGTAAGATAGTGCCATTGCATAAGGGAGGTTGCAGACTGGAAGTGTGGAAGTTATAGGCCAGTTTGTGTGTCATCAGTAGTTGTCAAGGTCTTGGAGAATTAGTGAGGGACTATATACAGCATTGGGAAGATCAGGGTAATGTTATCTGTGAGAATCAACATGGATTTGTTATGGGGCACTCTTGCTTAAGTAATATGATTGCCTTTTATAATAAAGTGACAAGAGCAGTTGATGAGGGAAAGGCATACACTGCCATTTTTTTTTTGGATTTTGCCAAAGCATTTGACAGGGTGCCACATGATAAGCTGATATTTAAATTATGACATATGGGTTTAGATGTCGGGTTAGTCAACTGGATTCATGATTGGCTGTCTGATAGGTATCAGAGAGTTGTGAATGGTGGAGCAGTTTCAAGGAGGCAGAGGGTTACAAGTGGGGTTCCACAGGGCTCAGTACTGGGACCTGTATTGTTTTTTTATATCTTTATATCAATGACATTGTCTATGGATTGCAAGGGGATAGTCAGTTGTGTGCAGATGATGTGAAGCTGGGAAGGGTTATTAGTATATATATAATAATATCCACATCTGTATATATTAATACTAATATTAATATATACAGATGTGGCAGCTTTGCAAGAGGATTTGAATAAACTAGACAGATAGGCAAATGAATGCAGGTATCAGTTTAATGCAGCAAAATGTAACGTCTTGAAGTTTGGGATCCATCGATGGGAGGCTGCATACTCGATTGGAGGAGCCGTACTGGAGGAAGTAAGGGAGACAAGAGATCTGGGGTGATGATCGATAAAAAACTGAAATTCAGGGGACATATTGCAAAGGTGGTGAAGGTAACCCAGAGGATTGCTGCAATACTGAGAAGGAAGCTGACCTGCAGAGATAGAAGAGTTACCATTCCGTTGTATAAGACCCTGAGCAGACCACACTTAGACTATTATTCTCAAATTTGGTCCCCAGGATTTGAAAGGGATAAATCATCTGTGGAAAGGGTGCAGAGGCAGATAACAAAGATGGTTTCAGGACTGTACAATGTTATTTATGAGGATTGGCTGAGAGAATGTGGACAAAGACCTATGACTTGGCTTTGCTATGTAAATGACATGTTCTTCATTTGACATGGTTCTGAGGCTCTTAACACATTCCTAACATATAATAACCAGCACACAGAATCCAGTTCATCTTGGAAAAAAAAAATTGTCTTTCCTTCCTAGATACCTTGATTACATAATATATTCATGATATCATTATGAATAGCTGACATATAAGGCTTGTTACCTACCAGAAAAACCTATAGCATACAGTACACCATTCCCACTCTTCACATTCTGACACTTTCTGATAACTCTCTCGACTCACACATCACTCTATATAAAAAATCTGTTCCTTACTTGCTTGCTTGTTCACTAGATCCATAAACTTCTAGGGATGGCCCCTTGTTCTTCTCTTCTAATCCTCCACTATATATATAATCCACTTCATATTAATCCTGTAAAAGTAAAATCTCCTTATCATCTCAAAAATCTCTTCGTTTTCTTTTCTGCCTGCTCACTGAACTTTGCGCTTTACATTTTCTCAACTGTTTACTATAAGAACCTTACTAGTCCAGGAAATTGCCTTAATTATTAATTTCTAAACCCTCTCCAGAGTTTCTTCACCAGAACAGAAACCAGATAACTAAATATGCCAATAATCTGATCCAGGCCGTGTACAGTAATGCGACCACATTCTTATCTCAATTTGTTGGTCTCCTCTTTATCATAGCTGCAATATGTAATGATATCTTATTAGCAACTCTTGGAAGTAGTCTGTAATATCCCAAATCCCATCCATCTTCTGAAAAGCAGCTTCACCAACCTTTCAGTTCTAAGTTCCAAAGTACAAAAATCATGCACTTAACAACATTAAATTGGTACTTATCAGTCCAACCTAAAATTCTTCCTGGCTTGATGGACTTGACATTACAACATCATTCCTTAAAACTATCCCCAACTCTGCATCATAAGCAATTCAGCTGAATTTCCCTTGTCAATCAACATGAAATATCATTAACAAATGAAATAAAAATAATGTCCAGAAAACCAAATCCTGCCATGCTCAACTAGCTACCTTCATTTTATAGGACACTGCAAACTCTCACATAATCTTCTGTTTTTTTCAGTTTCTATTATTCATTTCGATCTCGCTTTCATCCTGTACACCAACTTACCATGTGGCAATCTATGTAACGCCATCATTAAGTTCAAAAATATCACCATATATGATAATCTCTTATTCAGCACATTCACTTTTTTTTTTCTTCATAAAATGCGAAGGTATAATTCATTATGATTTGAGACAAAAATAGTGAAAAGATGAGATCGCAGTATTGGTTAGAGCATAAAGCAAATAACTCTGGGCAGGAAGGAGAATGAGAGTCAATAGAGAAGTGAATGAAATTGATGGTGTGAAAGATGTTGAAAGTTTTTTTTTACTTGGTTATACTATAAATTAAAGATATCAAGGGATTAAATTCTTGGTTTCATCCTTTATCCAAGGGTAAGCAAACAAAGTTTGCATGTAAAGTCACTTCACAACTGGACTACTTGTATATAGAGGCTGATGGCATCACATTTAGTTGCCTTAGTATCCAATAATGCAATGCACATATCCTTACGGACATGCATAATGCTATGCATTATGCAACAAGCAACTACCCAGACCAGTTTTGACCTTTATTGAGGTCTCATCAGTGGGAGCCAGACCCAGAAGTGATACCAAGGTTGAAGTAATGCAGAAGTCATATCCGTAAGGATATGTGCATTGCATTATGGGATACTAAGGCAACTGATGTGAAGTCATCAGCATCAGCTTTTATATACAGTAATCCCTCGATTAATGCGCCCCGGATTAGTGTGTTTTCGATTAGTGCGTCATTTTTTTTCGATATACCCAAATTCAATTAGTGAGCCTATATACATCTTAAAAATAAATGTTACAAATTTTAAAAATTTTCAATCTATACATTTTTTATGGCTAACTATTTTAAAAAATCACTTACCAGAATGAAATAATTTAGTTACTGATTTAAAACATTTTACAAAGTTATTTGTAATGGCATACTACACTACCTCCATGTACTCTATGTTCCAAATTTTTACTGCCAAAATTTATGTCGTCTGTTAATTACATAGCATTTACCTGATCATATCTAGTTCCTCCTTTGCATTAATTTCCTTACATTTTTTTTTATTATTTTAAAGTATTTTCCCAACCTTTCATCATGAGTAAAAGAATTAGTAAGCAAAAAAGTGAAAGTGTGAAAATGATTCGAAAAGTAATCTCACTGGAACAAAAAGTTGAAATAATAAAGAAAGTGAACAAGGCAAGTCCAGAGCAAAGATAAGACAAGAACACAAAAATGGGTGAATCAACTATAAGAGCAATTTTAAGCAAAGCTGATGAATACAAAATATTATAATGATTGAATTAGAGCAACTTCTTTGTACACGGATCGAAGATTGTAACCAAAAACGGATCCTGCTAAGAACTGACCTTATTAAATCAAAAGCATTAAGTCTCAGTAAATAATAATATTTGGTTAACCGATCAAGTGTTGATCAATTTTATTATTAACTGAACCAACTAGTTTTGCCACACTTATCTGTTGGCATCTTCAGGGCACTTACATATAGGTTTAAACACTCTCATAATTATGCGTAACTGCAAAACTGACAAGAATAAAAACTGACTAGAATAATTACAAATAAAATAGTATCGAACGTGAGTGAAACACGTATCGCGTGTACAAGATCAGCTAGCTGTTGCTGAGGAACTTTCTGTAGTTTGTATTAAAGTTCATTTCTTCCGTTTTTAAGGTTCTGATTAGGGTTTTCCATATTTCTGGGAGTATTAGGCCTTGATTTCTGTTAAGGTTCACAGTAGAACGGGCGACTGTGGCTGCTTCTTTGAAAATTCTTGAATGGTAATCTTCCTCTAAGTAAGGGGAACAGCTTTTGTCCCACTCGATGACATGGTTAGTTGTGGAGAAATGAGACGATAGGCCAGAAATGTCCTGTCTGTTGTTTTTGACATAGCCAATGTGCTCCTTTTGCCTGATTTCGAGGCTTCTCGAAGTCTGTCCGATGTAATTAGAGCCACATGAGCATGGAATATTATAAACTCCAGCATATTTATAGAAAGGATGGTTGTCTTTTGGAGATCTTGTACACGCGATACGTGTTTCACTCACGTTCGATACTATTTTATTTGTAATTATTCTAGTCAGTTTTGCAGTTATGCATAATTATGAGAGTGTTTAAACCTATATGTAAGTGCCCTGAAGATACCAACAGATAAGTGTGGTGAAACTAGTTGGTTCAGTTAATAATAAAATTGATCAACACTTGATCAGTTAACCAAATATTATTATTTACTAATTTATGATCAAGAAAATAACCTTCATGAAGCATTAAGTCTCTTTGCAACCTTGAAAGAAAAGGCTATCAATGATGGAAAAGAAGAATTTCATGTTAGTGCTGGGTGGTTTGAGAAATAGCCTACATAATATTCTAATCACAGGCGAAGTTGCAAGTGCCGATAAATAGGCGACCGCAAATTTTCCAGAGATTTGAAGAAAATTGTATAAGAAGGGGGGCTATTGTGACCAGCAAATATTTAATGTCGATGAAACTGGCCTTTTTTTGGAAGCCAATGCCTTCAAAGACTTTTCTGGCTAAATCAGAGAAATCTCATCCTGGTTATAAAGTCGAATGAAATTGCTGCTAGCAATATGCGATCCATTTGGAAGTACATTCTTTCACATTGTGCAAATGATTTTAGAGGCTTTTCATATGAATCTAAGTTAATTAAATCTCGTTCTGAGAAACTGAGTGATTCCGACCTGCTAAATTTAGATGCACAGCAGGAAGATCCTGAAAAATATGAAGAAAATTTAATCATTGACAAGCACAAAGAGATGTCACAGAAACAAATTTAAAATTTTTTCGTGCAACAGAAACTTTTAAGTAGCAATGCTTAGAGACAGCCCTTGTGAAGAGATAAGCAGGAAAATTTGCAGAAGCGGCAGTTGTATGAAAAAAAAGAAACAAAATGCCTGCCAGAATAATAGATTTATATTTTGATGTTTTATTGTCTTTCAGCTTCCTAGTTTTCCTTTAACTAAGCCCTGAGACATACACTAATTCTTTTATAAAAAAAATTAAGGGACAAAAAAGAAATCTGAGGAACGAATTACATTTTCCCATAGGTTATTATATTCGATTAGTGTGTTTTCAATTAATGTGCCTGTTTTAAAGAACGCATTAGGGCAATAATCGAGGGATTGCTGTACAAGTAGTCCAGTTGTGAAGTGACATCATGCACAAACTTTGTTTGCTTACACTTGGATAAAGAATGAAACAAAGAATATAATTTTTTGCCATCTTTAATTGATGGTGTAAAAGTGAGCATAAATGATGGCATATCAATAGCAAGCAAGAATGACAGAAAATGATGCAAGGCTTAAAAGCTGAATTGGTGAAGAGATGAAGTACATGTATAGTCAAATTAGAAGACTGGTGATATGAATAGAAGAGTGCAGAATTGAATGAACGATCGGTGAGTGAAACAGCTAATAAAATATTCATAAATGGCAAAATATATCAAAAAGACAGATATCAAAAAGTGGACATAGTGGGTGTGAATCTGCCAGATTTAAGGTAACCAGTGGTGTACCTCAGGGTTCAGTCCTTGGGCCACTATTGTTTAATCTATACATTAATGGCATCAAGCAAGGTCTATCATCAGATTTGCAATTGTTTGCTGATGATGCAAAGATAGGAAGAGCAATCGGGGATGCTACTGATATTCACCAATTACAAAATGATTTGAATAGACTGGAAATCTGGGCAAACGAAAATGGCTGTCAGTTTAATGTTAGTAAGTGTAAAGTTATGCACTTTGGTGTGATTAGAGTTCCAGCAGCATATTATATTAGCAGGGTTATGCTACAAAAAACTGAATAGCAAGGGATCTCGGTGTATTGGTGGATAAGAATTTAAAGTTCAAAGGTCACATAGCAAAAGTTGCAAATACAACTCAGAGGATAATTGTTATGTTGAAGAGAACCTTGACACATAAGGATAAGGAAGTAATTTTGCCTCTTTATAAGGCTTTGATAAGACCATACTTGGATTACTGTGCGCATATTTGGTCTCCCAGGTTCCAAGGGGATAAAGAAGCTGTGGAACGGGTGCAAAGAAGAGTTACAAAGATTATATCTGGATTATGGGATTTATATCATGAAAACAGATTGTGAGTATGTGGATTACAGACTCTAGTTAACAGGAGAAAGAGGGGTGATATGACAGAGGTCTATACTTTTAAATGGGTGTTACAGCATTTCAAGTGATGAAATTTTTAGTTATATGGAAGGTGGGGAGAGAACATGGGGGCATCCATGGAAGTTAAATTTATTTGCAGTCAAGAAAGGGGTAAGAGCTAGGTTTTTCTCCCAGAGAGCAGTGAGTGAGTGGAATAATTTGCCCTTACAGGTAGTGAGTGCATCTAGTGTGAATGAATTCAAGGATAGCTATGATAGCTGGGTTGGGTAATTTACAGCCTCCCTGGAGGTCTCAGATAATAATAATAATAATATGGTAGATTCAATTATTATAGGTATGGTTAATAAGAAGGTCCTTTCTAGAGAGATAGATTGAACAGTTGAGTAACACACACAATCTAATAAATTAAGTCTGTCAATCTTAGGCAATTCCATCTGTTCCTCAAAGAGGCTTTTTTGCTGGAAAGTAATGATAAAGGTGAAAAAGAAACCAGAGAAAGCGAGGTAGGAAAGATGGAAATACTTGAGAACAGAAGGGTGAGTAGCATAAAAGAGAAGAATGGAAAACAACCAACCAGAAGGCATTCTTGGAAGTTATCTAAGAGTGTAGTCAAGAGGAGGTGTAAGGAGTAGATCTTTGACATGGAGAATTATAGGGGAATGGAATGCATTATGGGAATATGTTGCTAATGAAGGGAATGTTGAGGATTTTAAGATTCAGTATGATAAATATGTTGTCAGTTGTTATTATTGCACACTCCATGGAGGGTGCAATAATAATAATGCAAAACACTTTCTTTCAGAAGTGTATATTGCTATGCACTATGGCAGTGTTTCTCAAAGTGTGGTATGCGTACCCCCAAGGGTAGGCAAAAGTTTTTCAGGGGGGTACGTGGCAATTTTCGGCTATGCATCATTAACGCATGGAATCATTATTAAGAAAAAAAAAAAAGAATTATTTTACACATATATACAGCAGTATATGTGAAAACTTTAGTTTCCGAAAATCCTTGCATATATCTTGCACCACGATTTTTTAGTTTTAATTTTGGGAAAAAAGTGCAAGTTATATTCAAGTAAATATGGTAATTTTTTTTAGCTTTTAAAACATCTCTAGAGAACCAACTAGGAAGAAGATGAAAAATCTTTGTAAGTATGATATGAATTACTTGAAATATGGATTTTCATGGACAGAAAGGAAGAGGAACCTATTCCAAATTTTGTTCTATTAAAAAGAAATCATATTTTTTGTTTACATGAACATATAAATTCAAATAAAATAAATAAAATAGACATTTACAATAAAATATACTATTTATTTATTATTATTTATTTTGATATAGGGGTACTTGGTAATAATGAAAATTTAAGAAGGGGGTATGCGGATATCTGAAGTTTGAGAAACACTGCACTATGGGAAGGGTCACTACCTTTCCCATAATGATTAAACAAGAATATTATTTGTAAAATATAATTTACTTCGTAACCAAGTGAAAAACTATCTACAACTATCTCAGATCCAGAGCATTTTAATAATAAGGTGACACCTTTTTAAAATTTCTATATGGAAATACAAGAATTCTGCATTAATTTAACCTGTTATCTTCTTGGATCTGGGTAGTGTCCCTTTCCATAATGCACAGCAATATACATTTCTAGAAAGAAATATTTTGCATTATGGGATACTAAGATAATTTGATGTGAAGTCAACAGCCTCTATATGGGATACTAAAACAATTTGATGTGAAGTCAACAGCCTCTATATGGGATACTAAAACAATTTGATGTGAAGTCAACAGCCTCTATATACAAAAGCCTAGTTGTGAAGATACTTCACATGCAAACTTTATTTGCTTTCACATGGATAAAGGATTAAACAAGATAATTTCTTGTCAAGTAATTTACAATTTACATTGTGGCAAGTGAAAATACTTTCATTTTCTACAAAAAAATGAATTTCTCGATGTTCTGAGGGGAAACTGCTTTAGAGTATGCATGGAGGGCATGCAAGGATCAAATCTTGGATTTGATCATCTCAACAGGTGATGTTATCATAAATGGAGTGTTGAATCCTCTTCCTGTTGGTGAGGCGACGTGAGCAAGAGGTGATCCCTATCATATATGGTGGCCCTTATCATATGCAACCATATGAGGTCTTCAATGAGGAAAGGATATGTGGAGCAACAATGCCAGTGATTATGAAAAGCTCAGGAGAGTTGGGAGTTATAGCAAAATGAGGAGTTAGGAGGAAAGGAGATCAATGATATTTGAGTAATGGTCAAGAACTATTTAAAAGCAACAAATGACAATTTATTCAAAGGGACAAAAGGTTAAATAAGGTAAGCATGAAACAGATGACTGAAGAGATTAAGTACAAAATCTGGAAGAAAAGGCATTAAGGAGACTACATAAAATGAGTGGTAATAATCGTGAGAAGAACAAAGATCAGGCTAGGAAAGTGACTCACTTGGTAAGGCTAGCCAAAGTACAGCATTAGTAGCAATTAGCCAGTGTGGCCAAGAAAAATATCACAAAAAGAAGTTATTTCAATGGAAGCAGTAGAAGAAAGAATGACTGTGGGAAGGTGATAGTAGTTTGTGAAAATGGTAGGCCACTACAGATATATTTCATCCTCATAAGTGTGACATCATGCAGAACTTGAGTGCAGCAGGAATGAAAAAGAAGAGACTGATGTTGAATGATCAGAAAATATACAAGTAATTAAGTAAACCTGGTGAAGGGTTAGGTGTATATTTTGAGGGAATGTTCCAGTGAGTTAATGACAACCTTGACTTACTTGTGTAATTTATTTATTTATTTGTGTAGGGTTCTGCCCATTCCTCGACCGTCCCTTAAGAGTAGTTGTGCCCTCCTAGTGAGGGATTAAGTATTTTACACGTGTTGAGGCTTAAGTGCTGTGAAGAATTCATGTTAGAGGTTTAATGGAATATTAACAGCACTGAGAAAGGATTAAAACTAATTTTAATACTTCCAATATTTCGTCTCTGTCACAGAGACATCTTCTGGGATTACAAAAACTTTTTAACAACACACACACAAATACAATACAATACATCTGCACTCAGGAATCAATCTAATTTAAACAACTATGGTTGCATTAAACTTCCCAAAATTTGGGAAACTTTAATTATCAGAGATCCCTCTTTACATCCCAGGCCACCTGCAAATGCCCATAGAGGGCGCACCACCTAGATAGGACTTTAGTTTCACTTTGTATTGTATTTGTGTGTGCGTGTTGTTACAAAACGTTTTTGTAATCCCCGAAGATGTCTTTGTGACGGAGACGAAATATTAGAAGTATTAAAATTAGTTTTAATCCTTTCTCAGTGCTGTTAATATTCCATTAAACCTCTAACATGAATTAAGTATTAACATGAATTAAGTATTTTATGACTGTAGGTCCGTGTGTGTGCTCATGGGCCAGTTTGCCTGTTCTCAGGGATGAAAAACCCAAGTTTTAAGGTGAAAAAAAAAAACCCCGCTACCTTCGTATGAGACTGGCTAACTCACCTTTAGTCGAAGGAGACCAAATAAAGTCTCTTCACATCATGGACAGGAATTGAACTCAGGTCTTTCCAACCAAAGGGCTTTGTCTATACCGACTGAGCTATGGAGGCTCTACTTGCGTAATAAAAATGTTGCAATGGGATGAGTCCCAAAGGAGTAGGAAAAGGACAAACTGTTCTACTTTATAAAGGCATGATGAAGTGGTAAAACTGATGCTTTGAATAATAGGCCAATCTATAGGGTGTGAAGTTGTGATTTTTAGCGTTGGAGGTTAGTGAGGGTTTGGATACAGAAGTGGGTTTAAAACATTCTCTTTTGTTGATTAGCATGAGTTTACCAAATATATATATACAGTAGTGTATTTAGATTTTGTAAAAGCCTATGATAAATTGCCAACATGTCTTGTGATAATTAAGTGGAAATAAGATCATACAACAAAGTAGTGCATTGGATATGAGACTAGCTTTTTGATAAACAACAGCAAGTTGTTTATAAGGGAGCATTATCCCTTATACAAAGGATATATGAAGAGGATAATCATCAGTGAGGAATGTTTGGGGATCAGTGTAGTTTAACTTATAGGTTAATGATATTTGGAGAGGTTAAAATAAGAATTTTTTTTCAAGATGGTGAAAAGTTAGGGACAATAATGAGGAGTAAAGATCTTCTGGCTTTACAGGATATTTTGATGAACTGTGAGGGGGCAGGTAATGCCAGTTCAACATTAAAGCATAAGATTTTAAACCTGGGAAAGTAAGGATGAGATACAGAATGTATACACACACAGTGGGGATATCTTTGTAAGAGATGGGGAATATAAGGAATCTGGGAGTGATGGGAGCAATAAATAAACTGAAAGAACTAATAGAAACCGGAACTAAGATAAATGGAATTGATATTAACTGGCTACGGTTTGCGGATGATATAGAAGTTTTAGCTGATAACGAAAACAAACCAAAAGCCACCCTAACAAAGATGGAAGAAATCTTCACACAGTACAGCCTAAAAATTAATTATAAGAAAACAAAATTATTAATTACAAGTAAAGCAAATCCAATAAAAATAAACCTGGAAATAAATAATAACCTACTACAACAGGTATCCTCTTTTAAATATCATGGAAGTCTTATCACGGAAGATGGAAGAAACCAATCAGATATTAAAGCATGAATAATCCTAGCCAAAAAAGCATTCTATAACAGAAGAAACATTTTTACCAGTAAAGGACTTAGCATCCAGCTCAAAAAAAGGCTAGTGAAAACATACATTTGGAGCATTGCATTATATGGTTGTGAGGCCTGGACTCTTAACAAAACAAGACAAGACATGAAAAAGTTGGAGGCATTTGAAATTTGATGCTGGAGAAAGATGATGAAAATTAGTTGGACAGAAAAGAAAAGTAATGAAGAAGTTCTGAATATAGTTCATGAAGAGCGGTCATTAATGAAACATATCAATAAGAGAAGAAAAAGCCTAACTGGACACCATTTGAGGCATGGGGGACTGATTACAGAAATAATGGAGGGGACTGTAGAAGGAAAGAGGCCACGAGGCAGACCAAGAATTTCATATATAAATAACATAATGATGCTAACTGGCGCTAAGAGTTATGAAGAGATAAAAAGGAAGTCACAAGACAGGATGTTGTGATGTGCTGCTATATTTACCGATTTTCGGATTGATTCACCAAAGAAGAAGAAGAAGGAGGGAGTGATGGTGGATGAAGATCTAAAATTTAAGTGACACACTGCTTTAAAAAAAAAAAAAAAAGGTGATGACATTGCAAGAGATTATGGCAACAATGTAGAGGGCATTGACATGTAGAAGTAATAAAATTATGGTTCTCTTGTATAAGACCTTCATTAAGGCTGAATATGGATTGTACACAGATTTCGTCACCTGGCGTACAAGAAGATGATATATTAGGAATATTGGGGATAAAGAGAGATTGAGTAAATGCAATTTGCAGAGCCTCATTGAACTGCACCATCAAGTTGATAGAGGGCTGTTTCCAGATTAAGATGGAAAAAATATTTCCCAAAATGAAGAGATGGGGATAGAACAAAATGTCATCCCCAGGAATACATATAACGAGGGCATGAGCATGGATTTGGTGAGCAGAATCCATATTTGAACTGAGTTTAACATTTTCTTTTACACACACACACACACACACACACACACACACACACACACACACACACACACACACACACACACACACACACACACACACACACACACACTAATACCTCTCTATATGGCCCCTCTTTATAAGGCTTTTCGCTATAACAGCCTTGTGTAATTATGGCTAAGTTTTGATTTACAGCCTACAATTTTTCAATATACAACCAAAAAGTCAGGAAATCCCCTGTGTATGTCTTTTGTCATGTGTTCTAGGCCGGCCGCACCGCTCCACGCAGGAATGCTACTTGTGTTGTCTTGTAGTCGCGCAATCTTCACGTAGCACATAATTCGTCTCCACCTTCTGTAAATGTGCTCATGAGTAGATGCATTTAGTGATCAGTTTAGTAAATTAGGTAAATCCACAGTATCAAAAGTAGAAGTGTTTGTTTCTTCTTGCGTTCTCTTTCAACTATAAACATTGTTGATAAGTACATAATATGCATTTGTATGTAAATACAGTACATATTAAAGTGTGTATGTATTCGTGTTGCTATAAAGTGTGTGTATTATAACTGTTATTATTTTTTGTTTTTTAAATAGAATCTAGTATGTATTTGGGGGAAACATGAGCCAGAAACGTTCTTTAAATTTGGAGAGTGATGGAGTTAAAAAAAGAAGCCGAAAATCTGTTTCACTAGAGACTAAACTAGATGTTTTGCGTCGTATTGAAGCTTCTGAAAAAATTTTTGATATATGTAAGGCATTAGGGCTTGCAAAATCTACAGTTCAAACAATTCACGCTAACAAAGAAAAAATTAATGCACATTCACACTCAGCTGCACCTTTAAGTGTTTCAAAATTAACATGCCAAAGAAGTAGCAATATGGAAAGAATGGAAAAATTATTAAACATATGGATTGAAGACAACGATCAATGGAGGATGCCAATGAGCCAAATGATGACTATTCGGGAAAAGGCGAAAAGTATTTTTGAAAATTTGAAGAGTGAAGTACTAGTGAAAGTCCGGCAGATGAAACTTTTCTAGCAAGCCGCTAGAAAAGTGTTGGTTTGAAAAATTTTAAAATCACCATAATTTGCATAATATTAAAATGAAAGGTGAAGCAGCTAGTGCCGAAGCCGATGAAGCTCTAGCCTATCCAAATATTTTAAAATCAATTATTGAAAGAGGTGGATACGTTCCTCAACAAGTTTTTAATGTGGACGAAACAGCACTTTATTGGAAACGAATGCCTGAAAGAACTTACATTTCAAAGAACAAAAGGGCTGCATCTGGATATAAGGTGTCCAAAGAGCGATTAACTTTGCTCCTTAGTGCGAATGTGGCAGAGGATTTTAAGCTGAAATTGCTTTTGGTATATGCTTCTGAAAATCCAAGAACTTTAAAAGGATTGAACAAGAAACAATTGCGCGTCATTTGGAGATCCAATTCTTCGAAGATTGGTTCAAAAATTATTTTTGCCCTGATGTCAAAAATTACTTGTAGGAGAAAAATGTAAGTAACAAATTCTTGCTCCTATTGGATAATGCTCCAGGGCATCCAGTTAACTTATCTGAAGATGTGGAGATTGAATATCTACCTAAAAAAACAACAGCCCCAACCCAGCCAATGGATCAGGGTGCAATAGCTACTTTTAGGGCATATTATTTATGAAGAACCTTTCGAAAACTTATAAATGAAACTGATGGTGAATCGTCAATTAAAGAGTTCTGGAAAAAATTCAACATCAAAGATGCTGTGGACAACATTAGCGAATCATGGAATGAGTTGAAATCAACCACAATGAACCATGTGTGGAAAAAAATTTGGCCAGAATGCATTGCAAGTAATGATTCTGAATTTGAACCCCTTTCTGAAATTAGACAAAATATATTGAACCTAGCAAATGAACTTGGTTTTGAGGATGTGAAAGAACGGGATGTAATCAATTTGCTAGATGCTGATAGAGAACCACTTTCTAACAAAGAATTAATACAGCTAGAAACAAACCGTACATTTGATGAGGAACAACAAGAGCCAGTTGTTTGCCGACAATTAACCTCAAAGGATTTATGAAATGCACTTACTCATTTCGAACAAGGAATAAACATCCTAATGAATAACACAGCACCAAAGTTTCTTGCGGCATTAACACAGTTATTAACTGCTACAAAGAATTGCAAAAAGAAAAGAAAAGGGGACTCAGTACAAAAAATGTTGGACAACTTTTTTAAACCGGGTCCTCAGACAACAACAGATGGTGACACTAACAAAGTGATGTCATGCAAATCGTCATCAGACTGATTCGAAATTTTAAAAAAATCGTTCATTTGTTATTTGTGTTTTATTTCATTTTATTTTATTAGTATTATAGAATTATATATTTTTTTAATAATAACTAATGTAAACTAATGTAAATGTAAACTAGTGTAAACCCAGGGCAGAGCTGACTACTACCGGGTGCGTCCCCAAGGTTGCAGATCGGGGAACAGCCTTCAGATATGGAGGCTAGCTGCGATATAAGCAGAGCAATCTGGTGAATAAGCAGCCGTGGATCAACAGCGACTGAGCTATCAGGGCGTGGGGGGAGCAGAAGTGGCAACTCTGTTTCACTTAAAACCTCACAAAGCCCAATGACAACTCGGTGACATGGCGAGTAGTGCCGCCATTAAATAAGCACCTGCTGGGGTCACTGCCCCTGACATTGGGAAGCAGCATTGTCAGTACTGACACAAGGTTGAAGCCAAATGATGACGGAAAAGCTTGTGATCAGAGATTTGCAGATGGCAATATGATTATATTGTGTCTGTAATACTGCAGAGCAGAAAGCAAACGGAGAAACTACTGCTCTACCTTATCTCCAGAACAACCACCATGGCGAGCAAACCCTTACAATTGGCCCCAAGTTCCTGGCGTCCCTTAAATGGGACAGGGGTGCGAAGAATCTCCGGGCTCAAAATGGTGTCCACTTTTAAAATTGCAACTTGGAATGTCAGAACTCTGTATGAAGCTGGCAAAGTAAGAAATGCCACAAGAGAAATGAAGAGGCTGGGCATCCGGATTTTGGGAATTTGCGAGACAAGATGGCCAGGATCTGGAAAGTGTCAACAAGATAATACGACAATGTATTACTCTGGGAATGATGAGAACAAACATCGACATGGTGTAGCTGTAATAGTAGATGAAGAAATCAATAAATCAGTAATAAATTGGATTCCATTTTCTGAAAGGATAATGCTGTTACAACTTAAGGGAAACCCCATTAGCATAAATATCATCCAAGCTTATGCACCCACAGCTGACAAAAGTGAAGAAGATGTTGAAGAGTTTTATGAACACCTAAAAGAGATTAAAAACCTAACAAAGAAACATGATATAAACATAGTGATGGATGACTTCAATGCAAAAGTGGGAAGAGGGAGTGATGGAGAAATTGTTGGCGAACATGGCTTAGGCACCAGAAACGACAGAGGGGATCGCCTAGTCCAGTTCTGTCAGGAAGAAGATCTAACAATAGCAAATACCTGGTTTAAACTTCCACCCAGAAGACTGTACACTTGGAAATCACCTCAAGATAACCAACATAACATTGTCAGAAATCAAGTTGATTATATACTGATAAATAAAAGATTCCACAGTAGTATAAAGAGTGCAAAGACTTATCCTGGAGCAGATATCTCATCAGACCACAATCCTATAGTTGCAGAAGTACGTCTTAGATTAAAATCAGCTAAAAAATCACAAAAGAAGAAAAAGAAAATTGATGTAGAAAAACTGAAAGACCCGAACATAAATAAAAGTGTCAAGACACAGCTTAACCTGCGATTACAACAGATTAACATAGAAGAAAATAAAAGTGTGGAATCTCTTTGGAATAGCTTAAAGAATGCCATCGTAACAACAAGTATTGAAGAAGTAGGTTATGTGAATAATATAAAACAACAGAAATGGATGACAGATGAGATTCTTTCTCTTATTGATACAAGAAGAATGTATAAAAACAAAGACCTAGCCAGGTATACAGAAACACATAACATCATCAAGAAAAAAATAAAAGAAGCCAAGGAAAATTGGATGAAAAATTTATGTACTGAAATTGAACTGCTTCAGAAACAACATGATAATTTCAATCTATAAGAAAATCAACAAAATTTCTGGAAAACAGAGGAAAAAGCAAACAGTGTCTCTAAGAGACGAAAATGGAAAAATAGTTCTAGAAGAAGAGAATAAAGCACAGATTTGGATAAAATATGTAACAGAACTTTTCAATGATACTAGACAGAAGCCTATAAATATAAAAGATAACATTCAAGGACCAGCAATCATGAAATGCGAAATAGAGAATGCTATACGAACAAGTAAAACAGGAAAAGCCAGTGGACCAGATGGTGTGCAAACAGAATTTTTAAAATTAATAGAACCAGATAACATCAAACTTCTTGAAAAACTATTTAATAAAATATATGAAAGTGATGAATTTCCATCAGATTGGCTCAAATCTACATTTATCACTGTCCCAAAGAAACCCAAAGCGAATTCCTGTGGTGACTTCCGACTTATTAGTCTAATGAGCCAAACATTAAAAATATTTTTGAAAGTAATTCAGAATCGTATTTATAGAAAAAGTGAAGAAACTCTGTAAGTGAAACACAATTCGGCTTTCAGAATGGTTTTGGTACTAGAGAGGCCCTTCCAAATATTGATACAAAAATGCATAGAAAAACAGAAATCTGTCTTTATGTGTTTCATAGATTTTGAAAAAGCATTTGACAAAGTCAGACACACTAACTTAATAGAAGTCCTTCAACAAATAAGGCTAGACGAACAAGACATAAGACTAATAACAAATCTGTATTGGAATCAGTCAGCTACTGTTCAATTAGACAACATTACCACCAGTGATATTAATATCAAAAGAGGAGTGAGACAAGGATGTGTGCTCTCACCACTCCTGTTCAACATATATGCAGAGGTAATCTTTAAAAAAGCATTGGAAGAATGTTCAGAGGGAATCACAATAAATGGAAAGATTGTTAACAACCTTCGATATGCAGATGACACCGTGCTAATTGCAGATAATATTATGGATCTCCAAAAACTCATTGACAGAGTATACATAGAAAGCCAAAGAATGGGAATAAATATAAACATCAACAAGACAAAATACATGATCATCAGCAAACATCCAGCCTCATCAATGAAACCGACACTCAATGGGAAAAATATCGATCAAGTGTCAAGATATAAATATCTTGGTTGCTGGCTTAATGAACGGTGGGATCCAGAAATAGATATAAAGACAAGGATCGAAGTTGCACGGCAGTCCTTCATGAAAACGAGAACACTATTCTGCAATAAAGACCTAAACATGGAAGTCAGATGCCGAATGCTGAAATGCTACGTGTGGTCTATTCTGCTCTATGGAGTTGAAACATGGACATTGAAGGCGACAACCATCAAGAAAATCGAAGCCTTTGAGATGTGGCTATACAGAAGAATGCTAAAGATATCATGGACAGAAAAAATTACCAATGAAGATGTCTTAAAATCCATTGGCAAAGCTAAACATCTTGTACAAATAATCAAGAAACGAAAAACATCATATCTTGGCCACATCATGAGAAACAGCAAATACCAACTTCTACAAACTATTTTGATTGGAAGAATTGGTGGCAAAGGAACCAGAGGAAGAAAAAGAATATCACGGTTTGACAACATCAAGACATGGGCAGGAAAGAGCAGTGCACAACTGCTCAGATTAGCACAAGAGCGCAGTTTGTTCGCCAAGATGGTCGCTGACCTTCGATAGAAGATAGCACAATAATAAGAAGAAGAAATGTAAATGTTATTTTAAATGAAATAAAAAATGCATTTTCAACCAGAAACCCAATGATTTTCTAATTTTTTTATAAAATTGGAACTGATCTTACCGAATTTATACGGCTTTATATAGAAATAAATGATTCGTTATACAGAATTTCGCTTTGCGGCTGACTTTCCACGAACATATCTTGGCTGTATAGTGAGGTATGAGTGTATATATAGTAAAACCTTTGGGGGTATCCATAATTATAGAATAACACATATGCCACAGTAAATAACTTTTTTATTACATAAATATTTGTCTTATGTATCACAAGACATCATCAGTACAATTATCGAACAGCAATAGGATCTGAATTCAAAAAACAATAGCGTGCATGCTTAAATTGGAATCCCTCTATGTATACAGTCGCATATTCATGGATCAAAACTACTGTGCTGAAATTAAAATTAATTAAATTAAATTAAAATAATGGATAAATTATTTAATACAATTGTGGATAACAATTTCCTAAACTTTTCGAATAGTGAGACAGTTGTTCTGATTAAGATTAGGTCTATGAAGTAAGGCTTTGGCACTTTCTTTATATAAATGTTCATGTTTATACACAGATCCATGTAGTAGCTTAGCATTCTGCCATTGGATCCTGTGGTTGGTGTTTTCGATTTCATGTTGTACAATGCCAGATTCGTGAGGTTTGATAAGACGGATGTGGTTTTGATGTTCAGAGATATGTTCCTTTATAGATCTGCCTGTTTGTCCATAGTAAGACAAGTTACGTGAACATGGTACTTCATATATGCCGGGTAGCATCATTGGTGAGAGTTTGTCTTTTGGAGACGGTAGCAAGTTGTGAATTTGGTTGATGGGTTTACTATGGACAAACAGGAATATCTATAAATAAATAGATCTATCACACCATCTTATCAATCCTAACAAATCTAGCCTTGCACAACATGAAATTGAAAATGCTAACCACAAGATCCAATGGCAAAACTCTAAGCTACTACATAGATCCATATATAAACATGAACATTTATATAAAGAAATTGCTAAAGCCTTACTTCATAGACCTATTCTTACTTGGAATAACTGTCTCACTATTCCAAAAGTTTGGTAAATTGTTATCCTCAATTATATTAAATAATTTATCTGTTATATTATCATTCCATTGTATAAGTCTCTGATCAGACCACACTTGGACTATTGTTCTCAGATTTGGTCCCCAGGATTTGAAGGGGTTGAATTAACTGTAGAAAGGATACAAAGACGGATGACAAAGATGGTTTCAGGACTGTACAAGCATAGCTATGAGGATTGGCTGAGGGAATGTGGACTGCAGAGTTTGGTGGATAGAAGAAGGAGAGGTGATATGATTGAGACTTTTAAACTGTTGAGAGGTGGTTACAGGGTTGACACTGGGGAGTTCTTTTGCTTGGTTGAACAGCGGGAAGGAGTGATGACAAGAGGCCATCCCTGGAAGTTACGAAAGGAAACTGTGAGCAAGAGGGTAAGGAGTGGTTTCTTTGTGTGGAGGGTGGGTGAACCGTGGAATGCATTGCCTGATGGAGTGGTGGGAGCGAGAACGGTCAATGAGTTTAAGGAGTGGTATGATAGACTTTGTGTTTCTTGGGGGGGGGGAACCTCCCCTCGATGATTCTTGACAGACTTTATGTTCTTAGGAAGGACCTCCCCTCCATGGAGGCCTGAATAATAATAATAATAATATTTTAATTTAATTTCACCCCAGTAGTTTTAATCCATGAGCATGCGACTGTATATGTAGAGGGATTCCAATTTAACCATGCACACTACTGTTTTTTTTAAATTCAATTCCTTTTGTTGTTTGGTAATTGTACTGATGATGTCTTATGATACATAAGATGAAATATTACATAATAAAAAAAGTTATTTACTGTGGCATAAGTGTTATTCTATAGTTATGAGTTTAAAGGACGGTTTCATGAACTACTATTGTCACAACATGTGACAGTAAGATCTTTCATGATGTGTATTTTCTGCATGGAGTTCTGATGATGATGATAATAACATCCAATTTACAAAACCATTCTGACCAATATACTGAATCCTATGGCTATCAATATGCTCTTATACACTAATCCTAATCAATATCTCTCTAACAATACCTTACTGAGAATTGTAGATATGCAGACTATCTATAATAAGAAACCTCTATCTTGGCAGCAGCATTATTGTACTTTCCTTTGTTAAGTTATTTTGGAATCTGCTATTGCAAGCACATTGAACAACAATGTCAATGGCCAACCCATCACATCTTTTCTAAAAATACACAGCAATACAACATCCAACCTTACAGCCTTAGTAACATCACCTCATTCTCCTTATAACCGATTCATTCTTCTACTCCCTTAGTAATTGTCTTCTTTCTGGACTTTGAACATCACTCTCATCAGTATGGCTAAATATGTCTAGCACAGTGTTCTGAAACTTTTTAAGACTGTGGAGCCTCACAATTTTTTTTTTTTCACATAATATCTATGAAATTTTCAAACACACACACACAAAAAAATCAAAAATGAAATTATAGTAATGAATGGTGTAAAAATATTTTAATCAAGTAGACATTATTATTATTATTATTATTATTATTATAAGAGAAACCTCCAGGAAGTCAGAAACTCATCAAGGAAGATCACATACTACCCGCACTAGCTGTCATACCTATTTTTCAATTCATTCACACACACAACATCCAATGGCAATCCATTCCAATCACACACCACTCTATGAGAGAAAAATCTAGCTCTCACTCCCTTCTTGACAGCATTCATTCTCAACTTCCAAGGATGCCTTCTGATCCTTTCCCCACTTTCCATAAAATAAAAAAATTCCATCTAATGGTATCATGCATAGCCCTTTCAGAAGCCTGTAAGTCTCAAACATATCACTCCCTCCCCTTTTTTCTGTTTTCTAATGTATGCAGTCTAAAAATTCTCAATCCGCCTTCATAATTGGTATGGCAAAATCCTGATATCATTTTTAACACTCTCTCTCTCTCCACTATACCATAGAAACCAGGAGACCAACCTGAACATAAGCAAGGTCCAAGGAAGTTATTTTGCCTTGTAAAAAGGCAAAACGACTTCCTTTTCTTTACATGTCAAGGTTTGCTTCAGCATTGCAATTATCCTCTGTGTAGTATTTGCAATCTTTATTATATGGACCTTGAACTTCAACTTGCTATTCTATTAAAACTCCAAGAACCCTACTTGATCGGTTTCTTCTAGCATAATCCCACCAGCAAGAGGGTGAGGAGTGGTTTCTTTGCATGGAGGGTGGTTGAACCGTGGAGTGCAATGTCTGATAGAGTGGTGAGAGCAAGAATGGTCAATGAGTTCAAGGAATGGTATGACAGACTTTGTATTTCCTAGGAAGGATTTCCCCCACGATGAGTCTCTCAACTCCATGGAGGCCTGAATAATAGTAATTATAATAATATATAATTATAGTAATTTTTTCATAAACTACATCTAACACAAGTTATCAAGCTCTGGGTATAATAAGCAGTTTCATAAAGTTAAAATAGTAAAAGTCAATAAAGGCTAATGAAGCCATTAGCTATTAATGACATATTATCACTGTTAACTTTGAAATGTCTGCAGACTTGTCTCATGATAATTTTGATACTTATATATAATACCAGATCCGATCTCTTTGCAACGAACAGCATGGGTTTGCTAATGGAATGTCATATTTTAGAAACATGCTCACATTCTATAATAATGTTACCACTGAGCTAGACAATGGGAATGAATACACCATGATACTTTTGGATTTTGCTAAAGCTTTTGACAGAATATAGCATGGAAGACTGTTGCATAAATTGGAGAATATGGGATTGGATTATCAACTATTGGCATGGATAAGAAGATGGCTGACTGATAGATATCAAAAAGTAGTATATGGGAGGTGTGAATCTGCAGGATTCAAAATAACCAGCAGTGTGCCTCAATGATCAGTCCTTGGTCCATTGTTATTCAATCTGTACATTAATGATATTGGGAAGGATCTGACATGTGACAGACAGCTATTTGCTGATGATGCAAAGATAGGTAAGGTAATCAGGAGTGCTACCGATACGTACTTGCAGAATAATTTCAATAGGCTGGAATTTGTGGGTATGTCAAAATGGTTGTCAGTTAAATGTTAATAAATATAAGTTCGTGCACTTTGGTATGATTAGATATCCAATGTTGTATAACACTGGCAGGATTATGGTAGAAGAAACGGATGAGGCAAGGTATCTTGGAGTGTTAGTAGATAGAAAGTTGAAGTTCAGAGGCCATGTAGCAAAGATTGCAAATACAACGCAAAAGATAACTGCCATGCTGAAATGAATGTTCACATGTAAATATAAGGAGGGCATTTTGCCTCTTTACAAAGCCTGGATAAGATCTCACTTGGACTATTGTGTGCAGGTCTGGTCTCCTGCTTACCGTGGTATTTCTGATACAGGATATAGTGCAAAAGAGAGTGTCAAAATGATATTAGGATTGTGGAATACTGATTATGAAGATAGATTGAGAATTTGTAGACTGCAGACACTAGCAAACAGGAGAAAGAGGGTGATATGATTGAGACTTACAAACTTATGAAAGGGTTATACAGAATTTCAGTAGATGGAATTTTTCATTTTATGGAGAGTGGGGAAAGGACATGAGGACATCCTTGTAAGTTGAGAATGAATGCTGTCAAAAAGGGGAGTGAGGGCTATATTTTTCTCTTGTAGGGTGCATGATTGAAATGGATTGCTGTTAGAAGTTGTGTGTGTGCAAATAGCATGAATGGATTCAAGAACAGGTATGTCAGCTCATGTGAATAGTATGTCCTCCCTCTGAGTTTAGGATTCCCTGGAGGTCTCTCTTAATAATAATCAGATCCGCACATGAAAGGTTGCAAAATCTATAGCACATCAGTATTGTGGGGGAGGGGGAGGGCAAATGGTTAAGGCAGTGATTCCCAACCCATGGGCATGCTACCCTGGGGAGGGGGGGGGGGTTGCAAAGAAAGTGGAAATCAAAGGAAAAACTGAAAAACGACTTTATTGAAACAAAAGCATTTAATGAAACTGTTTATTGACACAAAAACGATATAAAAACAAAAACATAAAATATACTCTGAAAATAAAATAAAACGTATAAAATTCACCATATATGTCTAAAATTCATATATAATATAATATATATGTCTATAAATGTATAAAATTCACTATAAACTTGTTATGCTTATGGGAACATATCAATATTGCAAATACTGAGCAACTAATTAAAACTAAACAATAATAATGAATCTAAAAATTAACAGCTTCCTTAAGCCTGTGTTGCAGAGCAAAGCTTTTCATATGGTGATACATTGGAAACTGACACCCTTAGTTCTCTTTCTATATTTAACTGATATCTATATTTTATTTTTAAGGCAGTCACTGCAGAAAACCTGATTTCACAAAGATAAGATGTTGGAAATGGCAAAAGTGCATGAAAAGTTCTTGACTTTAGCGCAGAAAATTCATCATCAACACCAGCCCAAAATTCAAACATTGATTTAGATGCAAATTGTCTTTTGATTTTGCCACTTGACGTGAAGTCTGTAAATTGTTCCTCTTCTTCAATTAAGAAACCCTCAGGAGTAATTTGAAATGGGTTTTTAACCCACATAAATCATTGTTAAATGATTTTCAATAGCTGCAAATAAAACTTTGATGTGTTGCTCTTCTGCCTTGAAGGTTTTGATAAATTCATCCACATTTGCAAACATTTCTAATTTCTGTTGCTTTACCTTTTTGTTCCATAATTCTAGTTTTTCACAAAATGCATTAATTATGTCACTCATCTCTAAGATATGTGTATTTTATTATTATTATTACAAGTATCTCCATGAAGTCAGTAGACTCATCGCAGGAGACCTAACCTATCAAAACAGTATCTATCATATCTCTTCTTGAATTCATTTACAAACAAAGAACTCACAACTGAGTCAGGCAATGCATTCCACTCATTCAGCACCGTCCAGGCGAAAAACCTCGTTCTCACACCCTTGTTAACCACACTTTTCCTTAATTTCCAGGGATGACCTCTCGTTCTTCCATCACTGTCACACAGCTGAAACATTTCCCCTGCATCAATCTTATAAAAACCTTTTAGTAATTTAAATGTTTCTATCGTATTCCCTCTTCTCTGCTTATCAACCAACCTCTGCAATCCACAAGCTCTCAATCTATCAATGTAGGGAGCATTTTTTACATCACTCACCAACTTAGTCACTCTCCTCTGAACCCTTTCCACAACCTCCTCATCTCCAAGGAATGGACCAGACCTGAGCATAGTAATTCAAATGTGTAAGTATCAATGCTTTATAAAGGGGAATAATAACCTCTATCTCTGGATGTTAGTGTGTTCCTTGGACACCTTAGCAATGTGTCCCCTGAACTTCATCTCCCTGTCTACCAACACCCCCAAGTCCCTAGCCTCATTAATCTCTCTTGGAGTACCGTTCCATCAATGTAGTACAAAGCTGGTAATCTTTTAATTCCAAAATGCATAACTTTACACTTTTCCACATTGAACTGATATCCATTACCTTTTGCACATTTTGCCATTTTTTATTGCACTACCCAATTTTGCATCATCAGCAAACAACTGAATATCTCCCTTTATGCTATTTCCTATATCACTTATACAAATTAAACAACAATGGTCCAAGCACAGAGCCCTGAGGTACACCACTAGTCACCTGCCTCATCCTGGTCTCTGCTCCTCCACACACCACCTTCTGGTATCTCTCCCTGAGCCATTCTCTAATTCATATCACCAGTTTAGTATCCATCCCCATCTGCTGCTATTTCCACAACAGTATTCCATGGGGTATCCTGTCAAATGCCTTAGCAAAAATCCAGAAGTACCACTGTGTAGCCATTTCCTTTGTCCAACTCAGATATCATTCTATTATAAAAAGTTAATAAATTGCTAAGGCAAGATCGAACTTTAACAAAACCATGTTGGCCCCTATAGAGTATCATATTCTGATCCACCCATTCTTGAATTTTGTCTTTAATCAACTTTTCCAATAGTTTTACCACCACTCCCGAGATGGTGAATGGTCTGTAATTATCTACAGCAGTTTTAGAGCCACCTTTATGCAAAGGAACTACTTTGCCTTCCTTCCACTCCCTATGGACCATACCAGACTTCAAACAAACTAAATAATCAAGAGGCGTTGACAATTCCTTTGCATCATGCAACACCCGAGCTGATGTTCCATCTATGTAGAAAGTATTTTACCTTGGGTATAATGAGGCAAGGAAACCTTGAGCTAGAGGTCAAAAGCAGGGGATTTTAAATTAGCGATTTTCTGCATATAGTCTGATCTCAAAGGCACACGTGCTACCTTTTGGGCAAAAAGAGTTGTGGTGTGTGTAATTTGTACGTTGGAGGTGTACAGTAGCAGATGAATATCTATTTGGGTTTCTCTCATGAGTAAGAAGTCTGGACGATGACTGCAAGTGATGATGAATGATGACATTTATTTTGGTATTAACGCTGCACATGTTGGCAAAGTAGATTAAAAGTGAGTTTTTAAACAGGAGATTTTGGCATGGTTTGTATGTAGTGATTGGTTGCCATGTATATATTTTTTACTGAGATTAGTTTATGAGGGAGATTTCTTTTTGTCACAGTGTCACTGTTTGTGGTCATTATTAGATCATGGTTAGATGGAAAGACAGAATAGCAATGTGCAGTGAGAGGAGATACTCTTGGACATTATATCCCAGAGAGTGACCAGTCTCCTTGACATAAACTGTTCATAATTTTTTTTCCCTGCATCTGTTGTAAGCTGCACTACTGGTTGAGTGTGAAGCTGAAGTTACAGTTTTGGTCTCAAACTAGTTGTGATATGCTTTTTTTTTTTTTTTTAGACTGCCATGTTACACTGGAGAACCAGGGCTTGGATAGAAGTTAGAAATTTTGGGCAGAATGGGCAGGCCAGAGAACAGAAAAGAGGAAGAGGAGAATTCATCCCATTTGGACAACACTCAGAATTGCTAAGTGAAAAGTGTTCAGTAATAAAAGAAACTTGAGTATGGTTAAGGTTAACAAGAGGAAAACTGACATCCACAGTGGATTCAGAAGGAAAGTATTAGTAGAGGATTACCTTGTAATGTTATATCATTACTAACAGCAAATGACTCAGCATCTTCACTAGCTTGATTGACGCAAATAGAAAAAGGAAATCAGTTTGAGTAGGGGAGACATTGAAATCATTAAGAACAATAACCTCACTGTTTGTGTACTCAGACTGCAAAATATCAAGCCTTAGAGACAGGTAATTAAAAAAGATCAGAGTGGTTATCAGAATTTAGAGGGACAGAGCAAACAAATGAGATGAAGTATGACAAGGTACATTTTGAGAAAGAGCAGATCCAACTATTGTGATTCTAGGTTTGGCATTCTGTGACATGAGAAGTTAGACCAAATGAATGCCTTGATACTGGAAGACTGTGTAAGGTGTTTAGACATCTGAAATTGGGAGTAGCTGTTCAAGTCACTAGTTAAATTCCTTTAAAAATAACAGTTCCAGTTCAGATGGCACTACAAGTGATTGTAGTTTGTGTTGCTCTTAAGGCTACAAATGCTGGTAAAGTGGATATGTAATCTTTATTTTTTTTTTTTGGACACAATCCACCAAAAATTGTCCAGACACTTTAGAAATTTACATTTATATCAGTAGATGAAACCTAATATCAGGTATGTCTACCTTTGGCTTAGATCGCCTCTTGCACCCTTTGAAGGAGACTCTCTACCAATGTGCCGAAGACATCAGGTGGAATTTGTCTCCATTCCTCCATCAAAGCAGCACTGAGTTCAGCAACAGCTCGAGGATGTGCTGCTCTGAACCTCTATCACCGTTCCAATTTGTCCAACAGGTGTTTGATGGAGTTGAGGTCAGGACTGAACAGGCCAGGCCATCTCTTCATGCCATTTCATAACCACTGCAGCTTTGTGGCATAGTACATTGTCGTCTTGATAGTAACACGGATCCGTTCCATAAAAACTCCACAGTGCAGGCAGCACCCGATTATCCAGAATATCAAGGTACTGAGCTGCCTTCATGGAACCACAGACAACAACCAATGGTCCCACTCCAAACCAGTTGAATGCACACTCCACCACCAAAATTCACTGTGGGTACAACACACTGTGGTAACAAGCGTTCACCAGGCTGACTCCACACCCTACCATCAGACTGGAAACAGGTGAACCTTGATTCATTGCTCCAGAGTACCATTTTCTATTGGTCAATTGTCCGGTTGTTTACACATGCGCCAGACCAGATGAGCTGCCTTGTTCATTTTTGTAGTGTTCAGCTTGTGCACTGCTGCTCTTCTGTGGAAACCCAATAAATGGAGTTTTTTTCATACATTATTAGTGCTTGCCGTGTTGCTACTGGTGCTCTGAAACTCATCACAGATGGTCTGTGCCAATTCTAGCTTGCTTTTGCATGTCACCCATTTTAACACCCTTCTGTCCCTGTCAGTCATTTTTGGCAACTGCCCTGAGTGTTTTCCTGCAGTAGTGATGGCAGAATGTCTCCATTTGTTGACCACATTGCCAACCGTTGATTTGGGATGCTACAATTGAGTAGCAATGGCACATATGGACATGCCACCAATGTGACAGCCTACGATGATGCCTCTCTCAAAGTCACTGAGTTCACATTGTATTGCCATACTACCTGTATCAACTGCTGAGATGAAATACTGCTTCCTAATATCTCTACACTGGTTTTTATTTATGCAATTAACAAACCATAACATTAGAAACTTTCCTCTTCACAGAGGGTACCCAGGAGACTCGGTACTTTCTGTGAGTATGTAGCAAGTCTAATTCACCTCTAATTGTATTCTCCCTATTCTGTATTTTAATGTTTCTCTATAAATGTTCCATAACTTCAAATAACAGGGTTGTCCAGACAATTATTGGTAGATAGTGTGTGTACACACACACATACACAATACAATATATATATATAGTATTGTTGTTCACTGTTGGTGTTGGTGTAACATTTAAATACAGAATAGGGAGAATGCAATTAGAGGTGAAAGACTTGCTACATACTCACAGAAAGTACAGAGTCTCCTGGGTGCCCTCAGTGAAGAGGAAAGTTTCTAATTTGCAGAGCACAAGGCGGAACAAGTTTATTATTAATCCAACACATATCCACTCTGAGACCAATTGCTTAGAAAAAGTGGTTATTAAAGATCCAGCATTATTTCAAAGTCAACTCTCTGATATCTATCAGACAGACAACTTCCAATGCACTTTGCTAATCTGATATTTAACCCCACATGTTGCAACTTAAATATCAGCTTATTATGTTGTGACATACTACCAAATGCCTTTGCAAAATGCAGTGCATATCTTTCCCCTTCAAATGCTCCTTTCACTTTACTCTAAAGGGAATACAAATTACTGAAATTACTGAAACAAGAGCACCCTTTAACAAATCCATACCGACTTTCAAATATATTGTCCTTATCTGTGCATTTTCATATATAATCCCTTACTAATTTCTCCAAAATCTTAAAGTCGTATACATAACTGCATTCTACCACCACTCTAGTGAAACAGCATCGTAATACCCTCTTTTCACTGCATACTGTTCCAGTAGCTAGGCTTTCATTAACAGTCAGGTCAATGGAGCTATCAGTTCCTTAGCACATTATTATTATTAACATCTGACCTCCATGGAGTCAGAGATTCATCGTGGAAGGTACACACTATTGCCCAATAAGTTCATCCAACCAGGCCTTAATCTGATTCAATGTGTCTACATTCACAACACACCCAGGCAATGCATTCAACTAACCAATTACTCTCCATGTAAAGAACCTGCACATCACTCATCTGTTTACACCCTCCTTATAGTTTCCAGCAATGGCCTCTTGTTCTACTTCCCTCTCCCATTCTATGAAAATTCTCTTCCATGTCGACCCGATAACAACTCCTGACTAGCTTATATGTCTCAATCGTATCCCCCCCTCCTCTTATTCACAAGGCTCTGCAACTTACATTCTCTTAATCTGTCCTCGTACTCCACATTCCAAAGACCACTGACTACCTTTGTGAATCTTCTCTAGACCCTTTCTAACATGTCCTCATCGCCATGAAAATCCAGCAACCAAATCTATGCACAATAATCCATATGAAGCTGGATTAAGGCCTTACAATGGAATCATTGCCCATTATCCGGTGTGATGTCTTCACAACTTGTGCAATGTGGCCCCTGAATTTCAGGCCCTTGTCCACCATCACTCCTGGATCTCTCATCTCCTCTACTTCTGTTAAAGTTTCCCCACCAAGTGTATACTTTGCTTCCCATCGTTGCTTACCTAATCTCAAAACCTTACACTTTTGAAACATTGAACTGACAGTTCCACTTATCAGCCCATTCACGCAATCTATTGAAGTCATCTTGTAATGCAATAACATCCACTTGACTCTGCATTGCTTTTCCCAGTTTTGCATCATCTGCAAACAGCTGCATATCACTAGTTAAACCCAACCCAATATCATTAACATACAAACTGAACAACAATGGCCCTAAAACTGACCCCTGCCCACGCCACTAGTAACCTTTCTCTTTCGGAATACCGCACCCCATATACAACTTTCTGATACCTATCCGACAGTCAGTCACTGATCCAACTCAGAAGTCTGTTATCCAATTCCATCTGTTTCAATTTATTTAACAGCTTGTCGTGTGGCAGTCTATCAAAAGCCTTTGCAAAATCTAAGTACGGCACTGTATATATGCATCTTCCCTGTCCAAGGTATTTGTCACCTTGTTATAGTCATAAGTAAGTTAGTGAAACATGATCTCCCTTTAACCAACCCATTCTGATAACTACATTCTCTCAAGAGATGTGATTCCCATCCAGTCACACTGCCTTATTGACTTCCAGAGTACTTAGTATTCAAAATGCATTCTCCTTATGCGGTTTTAAGCCTTCACTTCTTCCCATTCCTCCAGGTATAAAATCTGATTTTCCAGAAGGAAATGTCTCGATAAACTGATTATTAAACAGCACCACTATATAATCTACTTTATCTCCTTTTCCATTTAATAAGTTATTCATTCACAATATTTCCTACTGCCATAAAAATAATTCCCTGGACTGTAATCACTCCTTGTATTCCATTTTTGCCTGGAAAGCAGAGGAATGGTGTTGGCCAGTTCAGAACATTTTCCATAAATACCTACAAAAGAGGCACAAAGTAGAAACAGTGCATCTATGACTGGAGTAAGTCAGCAAGATGAGGATTGCTACTTAACTTGCCCTCCTCTGGACAGGATTAAGCATTTTTATTTATTTTTGGTTGCACAATCCCATATGTAAGAATTATATTCTACAAGTAAGGTGAATTTGGAATTCATAGTTAGGAAATGTACTGGTGAGAAATGTCTTGAGTAGAAAAATACACCTAATTTTTTTGATGCAGGAAGGGGGAAAGTACAGATGTGATGTGCTTATGCAAGGCGAGGTTAAAAGGTATAAATCAATCCAGGAAAATATATTTGGAACAATCTGTTCCAAAGAACAGAGGTGGGTGAAATGAAAGAAGATGAGAAGTTTGTTTGGGGTTGGAGAGTGTATAGGTATTGACCACTGGCTGCTCTAGTTGAATTATTAGAAGAAAGTGGAGTGATGGACAGTTCAGCAGGGCAAAAAAAAGAAAAGTATATAAGCCACAATATATCACAAAGTGGTTTGTCATTCTCTGGCATGGAATGTATAAGTTCACAAATGCACAAGTCAATTGTGCATAAGGAATTGTGCAAAATGTAATTACAAAATCTGAGGCAGACAACAAAGATTGAAGCTGCTAGCTAAGGTTCAGTTGGGAATTGTAGATCAGGTTTAAATGTCTGTATGTACTAGTGCAGAGTGTTTAAATTGGTGTTAAGACTACAGGTGTGTGCGAAATGGATATGAATCTGGGTTTATATTTGGGATTTCATTTATTTTAATTTTTTTTAAATTAAAACATTCTGAGGGGAAAAAAAAAGAAAATAACCATGTCCATATTCTATTTATAGATTATAAAAATGTATATGACAGCATTCATTGAAAAAGTACAAATGTGTACAGTTATATCCGGATATACAGATGACAGTTGGAGAAAGTTATTACACAGCACCTCTATGGAGTATGACTCAACACATACAATCCACTCTCCACACTACTTTATCCTTTATCTACACAATCTAGATACTACACCATACATAACCCACTAGTACTATTTCTGTCTGTTAACTGCATGTATTCTCTGGCCAATTTGCCTGTACTGAGTGTCTGCAGAGGGCAATCATGCAAGAAAAAAACCTACTGCTTCTATATGAGAGCTACTAACTCACTATTCAACTGAAGATAAATTTTGGGTAATTTCTAACTGCAGAGAACACATCCCTTTGTTCTTCCACTGCACTATGGAAAATAATCGATTTCCCATTTTCAGAAATTTTAAAGTGCCACTTTCTGAATTCAAATATCATCGAACTGCGATTATTCGAGATAATAAAATTAGTATAAATAAAAAAGAAATAAAAAAGGTATATAGAAAAGCAAGCTAAAATTTATTCACCCAATACATTTTTTTCATTCATTATCTTGCAAATTAAAACAGGCACAGAGGACGATCACTGGACTTACATGTGAGACGAAATACAACAGATCAAGATACAAATCTTTGAGATCTGTAAGAGATAACACAATTGGATGTTGACGAAAGCATAATCAACAAGGGATTGCAGCTTGTCGAGATTATTATTATTATGTGACACCTCCAGAGTCCAAAGACTCAGCGAGGGAGTGTGCCAACAGAATCGAACGATTCACTCTCTTCCAACTACTAACCGCGCTCAAACTTGCTTAACTTTTGCTTGAGTCATTGGTAGCAGAGCCTCTACCAAGAAATGGGTAATGGAGAAACTCGCGTTCGAGAAACCTGATGCAAAGTAAATGAGGTAAATTACGGCAATGTTAGATGAAGAATAATATCCAAAGACAACTGAATCGTGAAATGGATAGGAAGAACTCAGAGCAGTAAACAACAGAAGAAAGAATGGTACATGTAACATAACAAAGAACTATAACCAGTTCAATACCCTGGAAAAAGGATCTTCTATATAAGTCGATACTGGCGCCATCTTACGTCAGGTATGCAAAGATGCGGGGGGGGGAGATTGGTTGCACTGGGTTTTTTATGTTTTTTTTAGATAGAAAAAATTCTGCAATTTAATATTTTCAGATTATATTTTATGATATTCAGAAAATAAGTTAAAACGTGCAAAAATAAATGAAGTGTTAAATTAAATTAAATTTATAAATGAGAATAAAGTATTAATTAAGCAAAGTACTGTAATATATACAAAGCAATAATACGCACAAAACAATTCCACTTTTTGTCAACATACCCTTCCAGTCCACCATACACAATATTTTCCGCCATCAATGATTCTTAAAAAAAAAAAATCACTGTTATAAATTTTTAAACTTACGTGTTTGTTTATAGCATTTTACAAATATTTTTGCGCGGTAAACAATATCTGGAAGTTGATTTTGCACATGTATTCACATATGACAACGTCTTATCATCGTTACTGTCAAACGAAAAATTTCCCTACGAACATGAATGCGTTAAAATACCTAAATTCTTCAAAATTTTCTTACTAACTATTCACTTTAGAGGGCGCTCTTCAAAAATGGAACTGGATCCTTAGCTTTTAAGTGTAAGTTTGATGTAAGGCTTCTGCTTATGTCGGTGATATATGCTAAATAGTGTGGCCGTTTTAGTAATTTATCATGTTATGGTTATGAGGTATGGTGATAAATTATTATGAAGGTGTGAATGCAAGAAATTTAGCTCAGGCAATGTAAGTATCTAGTCATCTTACACTACAACGCTATTGACACAATCGCAAATAAAATAAAATATTGAAATTATATGTATATGTGTGTGTGTGTGTATATATATATATATATATATATATAACATTTTTGTCGGGAGAGGGGAATCGATGATGAGCAAATATACACACAGAGGTCGACAAATGATGCAAAATTGTCGACCACGCAATAAATAAATTGCAGATGACATTGTTATTATTGAAGAAGACTGAAGAGAACTACAAAAAAACATTTAAACTGTTAAATGAAGAAGGAAAGAGATTTGGACTTGTTATGAACTTGAAAAAAAAAAAAGGCAATGCTATTTGGTGAGAAGAACTTGAAACAAAAGATACAAGTGGAGGGAATTGATATGGAAAATATAGAACAATTCACATATTTGGGAAGTAAAATGACATATGATTTGGACTTGAAAAAGAAATAAAGATCAGGATCAGGATGCCAAGGGAAGAACTAATCTGAAGGCCATGGATATCATCTGGAAAAGGAAGGTGATCAGCTACAAACAAAACTAAGAGTGCAGGAAACATGCATCTTTAGTGGTGTACTGTATGGGTCTGAAACATGGATGATAAATATGGAATCATCCATATTTTCAAATGCCAAGAAAAAGAATTTTGGCAGAACTTGTTATAGGAAGATGCTAAGAATAGGATGGGTACAGAAAATTACAAATGAAGAGCTCTATCAGAAGATACAACCAAAGAAGAATCTAATGCAGAAGATTATAAAATGGAAGCTGCAATTATTTGGACACATCTGCAGAATGAGTGAGGACTGGAAGATAAAGACATTCATGTTTGGTATTATGGAGAAGAGGTAGATCATAGAGAGAATGGATAGACGACATAAAGGACTGGTGTGGAATAGGTGTACAGAAATTGCGACACTGTGCACTGGACAAAGAAAGGTGTAAGAAGATAGTGAATGAGGCATCAGACACCAACGGGCAATGAGCCCATGGTTTGTGATGATGATATATATATATATATATATATAGGTTAGAGAAGTTATTTATTATTAAATAAAAAATACTCCATTTTGCTAATTCAGCAGCTACTCTCCAGCTTGCAAAACTGTGAGTCGAGCACATATATGAACTTATGACATTTGTGTGTGGGCGGGGGGGGATACCAATACGAAAAAACCTTGGGGTTTGAAATGGAATTACCAATTAAGTTCCATTGTTTCGATATTTCTATTTGTTTCTCACATTTTTCAAAATTATATCAGCATTCTGGAGGTAACTTAAGGAAACTACCAGCGAGTGTCATCATCATCATGCATATCAAGGATTTAGGCTTAGCATGGCCTGTTCCGGCCATAGAAGTCATCATTGAATCGTTTAAGAGGATGTCCTGGTTTTCTTTTTCCTAATGGCTTGTACTTTAAGGCTTTTGGTAATCTTTCTGTTTTCATTCTTTGAATGTGTTCCATTCATTTATGTTTATATTTTTTCTATTACTGGTTCTTGGTTTAATTCTTTCATAATTTCTTCATTTCTTTTGTGATCAAATAGGGTATACTTTGCAGTTTTTCTCATAAACTTCATTTCTGCTGTTGTTAATCTTTGTTTGTCTTTTTGTTTTATTGTCCAGATTTCGCTTCCATACGTTAAGACTGGTAGGGCTAATGTATTGTATACTTTTAGTCTGGTTTGTTTTTGAACTAGATTTGGTTTAAATATAGAGTTAATTACACCTGTTATTTTTAAATATTTTGCAATTTTTACGTTTATATCTTTTTCATTTTCATATGTGATCATGCATCCTAGGTAGTTAAATGAATTCACCTGTTCTAAGATCTTGTTATCTATTACTCATTTTGTTCTTGTTGGATCTTGTCCTTTAAAGGCCATAGTTTTTGATTTTTCTATTGATATTATCATACCATAATCTTTGGCTATCTTATTTAGATCTAAAATAGCTTTCTGTAAGTTATCTTCAGAATTTATACTTGTTATTTGGTCATCGGCAAAAAGGAGTGTTTAAGTTCACTGTAGGAGAAAGTTTAATTCCTTGATGTAAATTTTTATTCCATTTTATTATAATTTCAGCAAGTGTGTGCGCTTGATTTGTTTCTTAATGGTATAGTGATCGCATACATGATTAATTGGTGTTCAGCATTTTATTGTATAAAGGATGGTGTTGTTTGGATCACTGCCTGAGGTCACTTAATGTCTTGTTAGCATACGAACAGTGTACAATCACTTTGTCACTTGTGGCAAAGTGCCATTAAAATCTGTGTGTCAAATTCATGCCTCTTATCAAGGGAGCAGAGTTGTACTTTGGATGCAGAATGGGAATCTCACTTGTTCCCCATTTATTGCAATACACATGTACATTATTTAAGAGAATGGATAAAGGATATACATTTGTTAGTGCCAGTTGGGCCAGGCACCATGAAGTTGATTGCTACTTCTCTCGAAGAAATGTCTTTGGCTTCAGTGTAAAGTCAGAAGATGTAATATACCCAAACTTGCCATGAGACCATTGCTTTCAGTACCGACATACTCCTTTTAAAATTTTTCTAACACTGATGTACTCACTCTTAGACAAAGGCACTTTGAGAGAAATTGTAATATTTAATTTGAATACAAATAATTATAAAGGTTATTATATAAGTAAAGTGGATATTAGATCCAGCATTATTTCAAAGCCAAATGTAGAAACTATGAAAGTTTTGTAAAAAATAAGTTTCTTAGTACTGAATGAGAGTTTTTGCTCTCGTAAGGTTTCTGCCTGGTCTCTGAGGAGAACCAACCAGTGAAACCTTATCAAAATGGACTAATAAAAAGCAAATATATAGACGCCTGGGCAGTGTTTATGTTTTCTAAGTAGTCTGTAAAGGCAACTCGTGAATGCCAGTGAGCTCTCTGGTCAACTTATTTTTATGAAACTTTCATAGTTTTTACATTTGGCTTTGAAATAATGCTGGATCTAATATCCACTTTACTTATATACTATTTGCATCACCAAACTGAAGCCTTTTGGCTCTTTATTTTAGTAAATTATAAAGGTATTTATTTTTTAGCATTTGCATTAAAATAAAACAAAGACATGAAACATTTTTGAATCATTAAATTTTTAGTTGTGTAAATCTGATATACATAGAATAAAAGCAGACATCATGAAATTTAAATTTTCTTCAATAAAAAAAGAAGTTTAACAAGATGAATGAAATTTAGCAGAGAATTTTCAATTAATGGTTTGAATTATTTCAGTTTAAAATTTTATTCATAACATATTAATAACAAAATCACTTATGTTAATTTAAATGTCTTTATTTGTAAAATTTTTGGCTAAGTTCCATAGCCATTGTCAGTACAGTTGTAGGAAAACACACACACACAAAAAGAGAACAGTTCAATTGAAAGCACGTTATATTATGTGTATATGCTGCAGGAGAACAGTCCCATCTGCATTAATAGATATACAAAGTAAATTACAATAAAATAATTTAGTTAATAAATTATTTTGGTTTAAATTTTAGTTTAAATATAAACAATAAATTAATTGCAAATTAAGAACACATGAATGGTGAATATTAGTCAGCATAACTTCCCAAAATCGAGAAAGTTTTTGTTTTTGTTCTGATTTGATGTGAATGTGTGCTTCTCAGCTCTCTTTGTACAGTCTTTCCAGAAGAAATAACTCTTGTGTAAACATTTTGGTTTTGTTCCACTGAATTGTGTTTTGTAGATAATGCACGGCTTGCTAAACCAAATTTGTTCGGTTCTTTAAGTGAAATGTATTCCAGATGTTTTTCAAGATGAATCTGTGCAGAACAACCAGCCTCTTTATAATAACATAAGCTGCAGGAGCACGGAATTCTGTAAACTCCAGGATAAGAAAGAGGAGTATATTTATCTTTAGGAGAGATAACAAAGATATTAAATTTGCTAACTGTATGGAAAGGGACTTGTAAGTCAGTCTGTTGAAGTAGTCTTGCTGTTTTTGGTGAAAGTCCTTTAGCATATGGAATACAAATTTCGGTAATTTCTTCTTCAGGTGGGTTAAGACGGCTATAATTATCGATTATTTTATTGATATTTTTTTTTGTATCATAACCATTAGAAATAAAGGGAGTTCTCATAATAATAAAGGGTTCTTTGTTTAGAAGAGAATCTGAAGAACGTATTTTATGCCGTTCACTAAAGATTTGATTACACCATATTTCTGACAAGGGTGATGACATGAGTTAGAATCAAGGTATTTACCAGTATGAGTTGGGTTTTCTATATATTGAGAACTGTAGACTATTTCGTTAATGTAAAATGAAAACATCCAGAAAAGGAAGATATGTAGCCTTTTAAGGAATACAGAGAACTGATTGGGGCTTCTGACCTGATGTCCAGTCCTCACCTTCTCGTGGTGTACCCTGTTAGGAATCTACCTGGATACTGAATGGATGAGGATGGGCTGGCAATTTTGGATTTAGCCAACCAAATTGTTTTCTTATTGGCCTAAATCGCAATGTAAAATAATGGTATTAACATGACGGAATTTCATGCCAGCTTGGGTGTCATCTGATTAAAGAAGGCCCTGATTGTTTTCATCAAAGAACCAGGGTGAATTGCAAAAAGACAGTTACTGGAGCAAATCCCTGAACATGTCCCAACTCAGCATCAACAGAGTTCAAGATTGGTACTGTCAACATGAGAAACATCAATAGAAAAGAAATGGAACTAGCAAAAGAATTGAAGAGTTGTCAGATCACCATAATGGCATGACTGAAATGAAGACAAAAGCAGGCGAGATATTTCTAAGTGACGAATACAAAATGTTATCTTCAGGCAACTTATTTATTCGTATGGGTTCCTCTACCATCCGTTAGGACTGGGTGAGCCCTCCTAGGCTGGTTTGCTTGTTCTGAGGGACAAAAAACCTGATTTTCCAGGTGAAAAACCCTCTACCGCTGTATGAGACTGGCTAATTCACCTTTAGTCGAAAGAGACCAGATAATGGTTCCTAACATCATGGATGGGAATTGAACCTGGGTCTTTCCAACCAAAGGGCTTCATCTATACTGACTGAGCCATGGAGGCTCTTTCAGGCAATAACAATCAGAGAAAAGGAGTAGCTATAATATTCAACACTAAACATGAGGATAATCTTCTTGAATGGCAGGCAATATCAGGTAGAGTGATTTGGTAAAATGTCAGAGCGGAGAACTGGACAATGAGACTCATTTGTGCTTATGGTCCCACAGAAGGTTCTATCAAGGAAAAAATTCTTGTGTAATGAAACCTGTAGAGTATCCATAACTATACAATAACATGTATGCCACAGTAAAATATTCTAGTATTCTATAATTATGGATACTCCGTAACTATGGAGTTCTCCTTGTTGGATAACTATGAATACTCCTGTTATTCTATAGTTATGGATACTCCACAGGTTTCATTATACAAGAAAGTCTTATTCCTTCATGAAGAGTCGACAGCACAGATGAGCAGCTTATTAGGAAAGCTAAAATTGAAACAAGGTAAGCTGCTTGCCAGAATCTCTCTTTTAAAGAAGTACAGACATACTAAACCCACTTTTGCTAAGTTTAAAGAAGTCACTAAATCACCAGGAGCTCATAAATATGCAAAGATGTAAAAGCGAAAGTTACAAAAAGTTGCAAAAAACGGAAATGAAATGAAAGCTGGAGAAACTGAAGGAGTGAGAGAATGCGAAGATGTAGAAGTGAAAGTTAATAATAAGGGAGCAAAAGAAAGTATGAATGAGGAAACGGAAATGTGGCAGAACAAGAGGTAGGGTGAAATTTGTGGAATGCAAGATTTAATGAAACAGTTATTGGAAATTAAAAATGAAATGAAGAATATGTGGAGTGATGTCAGACGTCTGGTGGAAACTCATGAAAGTGTGCAAGAGAACAGAATGAAAGAAGAAAGAGTAGAGAGAAAAAGAGTAGAAAGAAAAAAGAAGTGACTAGTGATTCCAGGATGGCAGTATATTGAGACTCCATAATTAGAAGCTAGTTACTGAGAGAGTCCGTAAGGTCAGCTATCCGGGTGGAAGAATGAGTACAATAATTAAGGTGTTGGACATGAGAAAGAAACAAGCAAGAGAGTTAGTTGTGATTGTAGGGATGAGTGATCTAAGTGAACATAAGAAGGATGTGAGGACGAACATCAGGAGACTATCAAGAAGAGTGAAAGATGTCAGTGTGTTATCCAGATATGACGATGAGATGATGAGTTGCTATGGAGAGCCAAAATCATGAGTGGTATGCTAGCAGAGCTGTGTGAGGAGAAAGGAGTGGAATTTGTGGATGTATGGCATGTGTTTGAGAGAAAAATGAAATTATATAGGCATGATGGGTTACATTTAAATGGCTTTGGAGTGAGTGTACTGGAGAAGTGTTGCTGGATGAAAGTATAGTATGTGGAAGTACAGTGTCTGATGCATGCCAGAGATCAGAAGAAACAGATCAAGGGGAAAAATCAGGAGACTGTTACTGAATAGACAGAAGAGCTTGGCAGTGGAAACAGTAGTAGTGTGAGAGAGGAAATGAGAACGGGAATACAAGACGAACAGGGAAAACAGCTTGGGTGGACAGGGAGAGTAGATGTTGAAAGTGGCAGTGAATGTGTGTATGAAGATGGAGTATATTGCGATGTGGGTGGAGAAGTTGAGACTGGGCAGATATATGTGTAGTAATCGGTGATAAAGGTGATTGGGCAGGTGTAATGGGGGAAATCACAACCAACACATGGCTTGGATAGGACTGGCTACAGACCTAAAAATGAAGTGCTGTTTGTTTACAAAAGCCAGAAGTATCAGAAATAAAGGGGATGAAATCATCCCAAAATCATTGGAATAAGTGAAACATGATTGAATGAAGATGATATCGTAATAGAAATGGAAGGGTACAGTATTTTTCGCGAGAATAGAAAGGACAAGAAGGGAGGGGGAGTGCTGCTGATGATAGCAGGGGAATTAAGTCCGCATAAGGTAGACATGAAATGGGGAAATAGTTGCAATGGTTATGAGGCATTGTGTTGTAACATGGAGGTTGAGAGGAAGACATATTTAGTTGAATGTTGCTATAGGCCTAGGAATGTGGAAGGTGGTGATGAAGAAATGTATAAACAACTTGGATTATTGAACAAAGGAAGAGTAATTATTATGGGTGATTTTAATTATGATGGTATAGATTGGAATGAAGAGATAGCATTTGGGAATAAAGAAAATGAATTTCTCAAGTTCCTGAGAGAGAACTATCTCAGGCAGCATGTAAAGAAGGGCACACGAGGATCAAGAGTTCTAGATCTCATCATTTCATCAGAGGATGTAATTGTGAGAGTGGTTTCACACTTTTCTCTGGCTGGTGAAAGTGATCATGAAGTAATCACTTTCATGATTACTTTGGTGTCGCACTGATTAGATCGTCGGCTTGTCGAGAGCTCCTGAAAAGATTTGTAGTATTTTGTGTTAACATTAGATATTTTACTAGAATTTTAAGTATATTGTTTGCTTTTTGTTTCTTGGTGTGTCTGTGAAATTTTTGCATGTTTTCTGTTATTTTAATTATTATCTTTAAGATAAGATAGCGTACACATGGCAACGATAAAGAAAAAAATGGCGGCCAGGTCGCCATGTTTGTTTAAGAGTTTTGATGTAAACAAATTTATGCAATGTGCTGTCTGTGAGATGTATGCCTTGCGAAGAGCAGTGGGAGTCTGGTTAGAAAGTGATAGTGGAGTTAATATGTGCAGAAAGTGTAAAGAGAATGAGGATTTCAAGCGTGTTTCGTGTGTCGAGAGTGATATCGTTAACAATAGTCAGAATGTAGAAAATGGTGGTGTGCTAGAGAATTGCATGGTAGTGCCAGATCGGTGTGAGAGCATCGCTGAAAGTGTAAATGAAGGTAGAAATACAGAAAGAATGGATGATTTGATCGATAATGAAAATGGTGAGATAAATGCGAGTAGCGAAATTGCCCATTTGAACGGTGCGATACACAGAGCTAAAAGACAACTGGAGCGTATGGAAAAATGTGTGTTGAACGTACCGGCAAATAATAGAATGTTCATAAACGTCAATAAAATGAAGGAGCGAGTGCTGTATGGGGATTCGCTATTAAGAGGTGTAATAATTGAGAGTTTAACGAAGTCGTACCAGCCGGGTGCGAACATAAAGGACGTCAGCGAATCTATTCGACTGCAAAAACAGAGGGTGAAAGAGATGATAATCGTGGCAGGAACGAATGATTTGAAAGAGGACAAAATGGAAATGATAGAGGATATGAGGGAGTTATTTGAGGTAGCAAAAGAGAAGAGTGAGAGAGTTAGGATGGTGAGTATCTTACCGCGGTATGACAGCGAAGTGTTTAGAAGGAGGGCCATAATTGCCAATGACTTTATGCGTGGGTTATGCATGGAGAGTGATGTGGAATTTGTGGATGTGTGGAATGAGTTCGATAGGCGAAAGGACTTATATAAGATGGATGGGTTACATTTGAATGGAGTTGGTGTACGGAGACTTGAAAAAGTGTTGATGAATGATGTGGAAGTGGATGTACAGACTCAGGGAAACTAGATTTATTAAGAGGGGGGAGTAGATATGCAGACTTTAGGGAGGCAGTTAAGTGTATGAAGGAGTATATTATGCCTGAGCGAGTACGACGGACAACAAATCAGAATGGGATAGTTAGTATAAGGCATCAAAGTAGGGATGGGACAAATGGGCTTCTGCGATTCATGAACACTAATGCCAGGAGTATTAGGAACAAGAAGGAAGAGTTTTTGGCCATGGTTGGCACTTCCAGGCCACAGGTTGTTGGTATTAGTGAAACATGGCTGACAGAAAATGATAAAGCTAGTGGGATTGAATGCGACGGGTATAGCGTGTTCAGGGTGAATAAAAAGGGGAGAGGAGTGTTATTGATGATAGCTGATGAGCTTCAGCCAAGGAGTGTAGAAGTTGAACTGCAGGATGGGGAAAAAAGCACATTTGAGGCTGTTTGGTGTGAGATAGAATCTAGCAGAACAAAATATACAATTGGGTGCTGCTATAGACCAGGTGATGGAATAGATGGTGGGGATAGTATGCATAAGCAAATAGAAGAAATGAGTGGAAGGAGGGTAATTATTATGGGTGATTTCAATTATGGTAACATTGACTGGAAAGAGGAGAGGGCACATGGGAGGAAGGAATTGGATTTTATGCGGTTATTAAGGGACAATTATCTACAGCAACATGTAGTGGAAAATACCAGGGGACAGAGAGTGCTGGACCTAGTAATTGCAATTGAGAATGTGGCTGTAACGAACATGACCATGTTACCGCCAATTGGTGAGAGTGACCATAAGGTCATGACTTGGGAGGTGGCTAAAGGAGTCGAATTTACAATTAAGACAGGATGCATGTGGAATTACCGGGCTGGTAAGTATGACAAGCTTAGGTGTGTGCTTGGCTCAATGCCATGGCATGTAAAACTGCAAGGGCTGGATGTTGATAGTGCATGGGAGGTGGTTAAGAACTGTTTGCAGGAGGCAATGGTTGACTGTATACCAAGAGTCCGAATAATAAATCAAGTAGGGGTTAAATGGATGAATAACACTATTAAGCTTGAGCTGCAAAAAAAGAAACAATTGTGGAGGGAATTTAAGGAGAAGGGTGACCATCAGGTGCAGGAACAGTATAAAGCTCAGGCCAGGATGGTAACAAGGGTGGTAAGAAAAGCAAAAGCAGATTACGAAAGGAAATTGGCCACGCAGGCTAAAGAGAATCCCAAACAGTTTTTTCAATATGTTGCAAGTAAAAGGAAAAATGCTCATGGTAGAATGATCTTAAAAAATGCTGAGGGTAGGGAGTTAACCGAATCAGTCGATATTGTGGAATTACTGAGCGAGCACTTTGCAAGAGTATATCATCCAGGTGGTGACTTTGCTGGAATGGAAGAAACAACAGCTTATACTGGAATTGTGATGAATGAAGTAGAGGTAACTAGTCTATTACAGAACCTCAATGTCAATACATCTGTGGGATTGGATGGTATACCAGCTCGTGTTGTACGTGAAGCGGCTAAAGAATTGTCAGTGCCCTTGACCAATTTGTTTAATTTGAGCCTCAGGACTGGGTCAGTCCCAAGGGGGTGGAAAGAGGGGAAAATAGTTCTGCTGCACAAAGGTGGTTCCAAGGCTGCTGTTGAAAATTACCAGCCAATCAGCATAACAGGAATCATTATCAAGGTCTTAGAGAAAATAGTCAAGAGGAAAATACAAGATTGGATAGAAGAAAATGGGATACTGTATCGGGGACAGCATGGTTTTGTGAAGGGTAGGTCATGCCTCAGTAACTTGCTCACGTATTATAACACAGTGACGGCTGAACTGGATAAGGGTAATGGGTTTACAGTGATTCTACTGGACCTTGCTAAGGCCTTTGACAGGATACCACATGGAATTCTAATCAGTAAATTGCAGCATATGGGGATGGACATAGGGTTGGTGAGATGGATAAGAGGGTGGTTGATGGAGAGATATCAGAGAGTGGTTTACTCAGGAGTAGAGTCCACAAGACGGCCTGTGACTAGTGGTGTGCCACAAGGATCTGTTCTTGGACCACTGCTGTTTAATTTGTACATAAATGATATAGGAAAGGATCTGAGAGGAACAGTTCATTTGTTTGCGGATGATGCGAAGTTGGGTAGGGCAATAGTGAATGCAGATGACGTCAAAATTTTGCAGGATGAATTGGATAGATTGGAGGTCTGGGCTAAGGAGAATGGATGTCAATTTAATGTGGCAAAATGTAAGGTTATGCATTTTGGGTTGAAAAGATTGGCACAGTTTACTGCATTGGTGGAACCGTGCTCCAGGAAATTGATGAGGCACGAGATTTAGGAGTGTTGGTGGATAAGGAATTGAAATTTAGGTGACACATTGCAAAAGTGGCCAAATCAGCTCATCAAATCACTTGGTTGCTGAAGAATACGTTGACAAGCAGAGACAAGCAGGTTATTGTTCCTCTGTATCGAGCCTTGATAAGACCCCATCTCGACTACTGTGCTCAGATTTGGTCACCTAGGTTTCTTCTTGATGGGGAGGAGGTGGAGAGGATCCAGAGGCGAGTGACCAATATGATAGCAGGTCTGTGGAATGAACCTTATGAGAACAGGTTGAGGATTTGTGGGTTGCAAAAATTGGTTGATAGGCAGAGGAGGGGAGATATGATTGAGACATTCAAATTACTGAAGGGTTTCTATAAAATTAATTCAGAAGATATTTTTGAGAACAGGGCTGGTTGTGGGAGGACTAGGGGACATCCATGGAAACTGGGCAAAAGTGTGGTTAGTAAAGGTGTTAGAGCTGGGTTCTTTACTTTTAGAGTAGTGAATGAGTGGAATGCGCTCCCTGAGTCTGTGGTGGATGCTGTGACAGTGAATGAGTTTAAAGCGTGGTATGATAGATACTGTATGAATGTCGAATAGTTGTGATAAATATGATTTGGGGCCTCCCTCGATGAGTCTAATGACTCCCTGGAGTTGCCCGTAATAATAGTAATAGTAATGATTACTATGTGGCTAGTCATATTGTGAGGAAAGGATATATGTGGAATTATAAGACTGGTGATTATGACAAGCTTAGGAGACAGCTTGGAGCTATAACATGGAACGAGGATTCGAGCAGTAAGGAAATAAATGCTGCATGGGAACTGACAAAGAAATACATAACAGCATCAATGTGCGAATGTATTCTGAAGGCCAAAAGGCTGAATAAGATGATGAATGTGAAGCTTAAGTATGAAATCTGGAAAAAGAAAGTACTTTGGAGGAACCCTTTCTTTTAGGTTTACACGGTTCTAAGAGCAGGAGGGTAAAATTGTTCTACTGCATAAAGATGGTGATAAGGCTGTAGTTTCAAATTATAGCCTGGTCTGTATATCTCAACTTGTGGTGAAGGTCCTGGAGAAATTGGTGAGAAGTAGGATGCAGAAATGGGTTGATAACAGCAGTATTCTCTGTGGTTATTAGCATGGGTTTGTAAAGGGGAGATCATGTTTCACTAACTTATGTACTATAACAAGGTGATAAATACCTTGAACAGGGGAGATGCATATACAGTGGCGTACTTAGATTTTGCAAAGGCTTTTGATAGACTGCCAAATGACAAGCTATTAAATAGAATAATATAAGCAAGTAAACACAAGAAAGATATTTAATTAGCCAAATATTTCAGTCTGAAAATTGCAGACCATCTTCAGTGGCACTACAAGAACAGTTTTAGAAAATACAAGGTGGAATACTAACAATAGATCATTTAAAAATAGAACAAGCTGCGTGATGTTATATCGCTAAGTATTAAAGGGAATATTTTTAAGCAGAGACATGATTGAAATAAAGATATTAATTACTAATATTAAATAACATAAAATTAATATGAATTAATGAGTTATCCTGATAAGACTTTCCCAGATTTTTGATACAGATATACAGTCATTCCAATCCAGGTTAGGATGATGGAGTAAGGCCTCTACACTTTCTTTGAATAAACGTTCAAATTTATAGTGGGATCTATGTAAGAGGAGTTTTTGATCAAAGGATGTTGTGGTTAGTTTCTATCCCGTGCTGAGCCAATCCAGATTTTTTTAGGCTTGTTGTGATGAATGAAGGATTCATCCTTCATTGATCACAACAAACATCACAACAATTAAAACCCAGATGCAGCTCTAATGAACATCAGTCAATACGTGCCAAGAGACTTACTTTGTTTAAAAATTCCTTTAGATTTTTTAAATTATCGAAAAATTAATGTATAGAATAGACTTGCAATTATCTGCCACAATATGGCTACAAAAATATAAAAGTACGTTTTTAAAAAATCAAAATTTAAAAAAGAAAAAAAAGTGCCTTATACTTGCTAAACACCTTTCATATGATGGTGTGGCTTTGCTTCTTAAATACTTAACTATACTTGAATATAGGTGGAACATTTTCACTGATCTCCAAATGTTAACTCTTTTAATGAGCATGTAGCTAGGCTTTATGTAATACTTGCATTTTTATGCAAGTAGGATGGTTTAGCTAATGAGTTTCATTTGCTGACAATCGTAAGTGAACTAAAATCTTCACTGGTTTTAGTTTCAGGAGAAAAAAAGTGTTTCATATTAGCTTTTGGGAAGCCTCAAAAAAGTTCTCGTGCTGCCTGCTTCACATTTAAGATTTGCTAAGTTCTAAATAATGGTTTAATAATGGTAATGGTTTGCTATATTGAAAACAATTTCCTGAGATTAAATTATGCAATAATTAAAAATAGCATTGAAGTATAGTTCTATTGATAACATTATGTGATACTGAGAAAACAGCATAGAATATTATAAGAATTCATATACATTTTTTGAGGACCTGTTAAAAATAAGTTGGAAATCTTGTAGATGTGACACATTGCATAAGCAGTAAGATGCATCATGGTATTAAAGATCCACTTTCTGCATTTTTCTAACTTCGGTACTTGTAGTAGTGAAATAGTTATGAGTTGTTAGATTAATATCTTGCAATAATATGTTGCCCTCTCCTAAACCACCTGAGACATGGATGTACGTTGTAATAAAATCCATCTAAAAATGCAATTACATCATAATTAGGATAATTAAAATTTTGTGTGTGTGTGGGTGGGTGCATTCACACGGGCATGTTAAAAATGTGGTTAGCATATCCAACTATCAGGTAGCTGGTTTAAATCCCAGCATTGGTGCTTGCAATTGTCTTTAAGTGGGAGACAAATTTCAGCATCCAATAAGCAGGGCGATGGATGCAAAACCATCCCCCTGCTTATTGGATGCCTGAGGTAGCTTGAAATAGGTTCCATGTTTAGTCTTCTCCTAGAGCAAAGCTTCTGGACTATATAAAAAATAGAAAAAACCCTCAGTTCACCTACAGTGCTATGTATTCTACAACCTTTCAGGTGGAAGTTGCATAAAAAATTAATACAATTTGAGGATAACAATTTCCCAAATTTTGGAACAGAAAGACGGTCATTGCAATTTAAGCTTATGCGATGGAGTAAGGCGTCAGCATTTTCTTCGAATGAGCATTCAAATTTATAAGTATAGTTATGTAAAAGTTGGTATTATCCCATTGAATCCTGTGGCTAGCGTTGTCAGTTCCACATAGCCATATCCCACCATTATCAAATCTATGAGATTTGATAATCGCAGGATATGACTCTGGTGTTCTGAAATATGTTTTTTAACTGATCTTTATGTTTGACCAAAACAGGGCAAATTGCAAGAATATAGAACTTGGTAAACTCCAGAATACACATTCAGAAAGGTCTATAACATAAAGAATAGGAGTTTTGCAGACGTCTCCCTTTTAAGTTGAGCTGGTCTAGCTCAACATGGAATTGAGAACACAAGTCTAGGATCCAGTAGAATAATACCAAACTTTTGCATCGCTGCACTTATAAATTTATTCAAAGAAAAAGCCATTTATCTCACTAAATACTATAGTTTGCCCTCAGTCTATCCTCATAACTAACATTGTAGAGTCCTGATATCATTTTGTTATCTGCTGACCTGATCGGAGCAGATAATCCAGATCTCACCGGATCAGGACTTTATATAATGGAATTGCCACTCTGTTATTTTTTATCTTTGCTGGTTGAAGTTTGTACTTAGTATTGCTGTAGTCTTCTGGGTTACCTTCACCACCTTTCATCCAATGCTACATGCATGATGCCCTCAGCATAGATACTAAACAAATTTTCAAACAAAATATCTGCATAAAATATTTTGGCACGAACATATAACAAACAATGACTTATATAAGCTAACTGTGTTAAAAAACATCAAATAAAAAATGCAGATAGAAATGGATTGGACACATACTGAGAATGGACAGCACAGAGATTCCTAGAGTGGCTTTATCGTGCATCCCAGAAGGAAAACAGTAAAGGAATGGCTTAAATGAGCTTGGCAGAGAATGACAAAAGATAAGAAGACTGGCTGGAAGAGCTGGAGAGAAGCAGAACTTGGTGGCTCAGGACAGAGGTATATGGAAGAAACAACTCTCGGTCTTATGTGCCATGAAGAGGATAAGTAGTAAGTAATTCATGTTGTGAATTAAGATAATAAACATACAACAATATTATCATTACAACTGCATGCCAGCTTAATGATTACAGAGGGTACTGGAAGAATTACACTTGGCAGTGAAACAATCATCTTATTAAATGAATTTTTTTTTTTTAGTAAGATCTCTGATTTCTATAAGAGTGGTGATGACTTACAAGTTATGCAAAATTAAATATTTGTGAATACATGACCTATTTATTTCATAATAAATCTATAGATGCATGATAGATGTTGTTATTATTATTATAATGGTGTCTCCATAGGTCGGAAGACTCATTGTGAGACACTCTACATTAACACACTAACCATTATTCACACAATACTTATCATACTTCTTAAACTCATTCGCAGATGAAGCACTCTTACCCATCTCTGTCAACGCATCCACACATTTACCACCCTCCAAGCAAAATATCTAGTCCTAACACACTTGTTAACCACACTCTTACACAATTTCCAGGCATGATCCCTCATTCTCTTCTTTCTTTTTCCTATCAGCTAGTTTTTGGAGCCCACAGACTTTCAGTCAATCCTCATAGGAAACATTCCACAGACCTGCAACAATCTTTGTTACTTGCCTCTGGAACCTATCCACCACTCCTTCATCACCAAGGAATCCAGGTGACCAGATCTGTGTGCAATAGTCCAGGTATGGCTTCATTAATGCCTTATAAAGTGGAACAATAAATTTCACTTTAGAAGAATTTATAAGGGATAGGGAATTTATAACAATCAATTATAACCTATCCTGCTTGTTAGTGTGTTCTTCAACAACCATGTAATTTGATGTGCTTTTTTGGCCACCTTTGCAATATGCCTTCTAAACTTCAGTTCTCTGTCTATAATAATCCCCAAGTCCCTTGCCTCATCAACTTCTTGCAGTTTAATTCCATTAATATAGTACACAGCATGTAATCTCATCCTCCCAAAGTGCATCACCTTACACTTAGCCATGTTCAACTGATAGTCATTTATCTTTGCCCATACCACCAGCATATTTTAGTCGTCCTGCAAGATATCTATATCACCTTCATTGACTATTGCTTTTCCCAGTTTTGCATCATCATCAAACAAGTAGATATATCCTGCCAAATTATTTCCAATATCATTAATGTTAATTAAACAACAGATGGCCAAATACTGAGCCCTGAGGTACACCACTAGTCACCTGCCACCTGGACTCAGCTTCTTCATAAACCACTCTTTGATATCTGTCCATCAACTACTACTATATTTTATTTGTAACAGAGGGCAAGAGATAAATAGTGCCACATCTTATCATGGATAGAAATTACTTCACATTTTAGAAACACTAGCAAGGCATCTTTGAGAGCATCTCTGCACAAACTAACTTTTGGCAATTACAAAAAAAATTACCTCCTGGTTGAAAATGAAACTTCTTTATTGCATTCATTGGAGGCTCCCTGTGATCAGATAATTTGATAATGAATAAGATGATTTTTATAAATGAAAAAAAAAAAAATAGTGTAACTTATGCAAAGAAAATAAGGCAATACATTTTGAACACATTATCAACAAGGCTGAAAATTCACTTGTCATTGATAACTCACCCATGGTGAGTGGATTTATGCAGCCCTGATCCAAGTGCTAATCCTCCAGAGACTGACTTCTGACTTTCCTTTTCATTGATACTGCTCCTCCATATCCATACACAATTGGCTGTCTAATAGATATCAGGCAGCCAGTTTCTAATCCAGTCCAGTAACCTAATATCTAAACTCATTTTCCAAAATTGTATTATTATTATTTTTTAATATATGTGAGGGTGGTCTGAAAAGTTCTCAGCCTAACAATGAAAAATACGAATTTATAATTTAAAAATTATTTTTATTTTTCAACATAATCTCCCTTAAGACTAATACATTTATTCCAATGTTCCATCACCATTATCCCATTCCTGTAGTGGTTCTCAATAAGATCTGCAAAATATCCCTCTACAGCCTTGCAATCACCTCTTGATTTGAAGAAAAATGCTGACCAGCAAGGAAGAGTTTTGGTTTTGGTAAGTCAGAGGGAGCCAAATCTGAGGAATAGGGCAGATGTGCCAACAATTCATAGTGCAGATCTCTTAATTTTCCTAATAAACAAAATGCCTTTAGCATTCCAAAACATTGATGCCATGACCTTTCCTGCTGATGGAACTGACATCATGTGCTTTGGCACTGAACAACTGGCTTCTGTCCACTGTTTTGACTGCTGCTTGGATTCTGGTGTGTAATGATGAATCCAAGTCTCATCCATAGTTATAAATTGACACGCAAAAGTTTTATTCTTGTCAAAATGCTCGATGCACTGTTCAGAGATTTTCATGCATGTGTGTTTTTGATCTGCTGTGAGCAATTGTGGCACCCATCTTGCGCAAAAGCTTTTACATTTGCAATTCTTCATGCAGAATATATCCTACATATTCTTTGAAATGCCTATCTTCTTCTTCTTTCACTATACCTTTATCCCATATTAAACAGGGTCGGCGTTCCCATCTTTAATCTTCTTCCTCCAGGTTCTCCGGTCAAGGGCATCTTCCCGACTCCATCCTTTCTCCCTAAGATCCTCTGCCACCTTATCTTTCCACCTGAGCTTGGGCCTGCCTCTTTGCCTCCTTCTTACCGATTGGTCCGACCTTAATCATTCCTTATCCTGTCCTTCTTTGTCACACCACTCATTCATCTCAACATCTGTATCTCCTCCACCTCCATCTTCCTCTCCTGTGCCTTTGTTATAGGCCACATCTCCGTGCCATGAAGCATCGCCGGCCTCGCTACCATCTTATACAGCTTTCTTTTCATCTTACAACTCACTCTCTTGTTGCACAGGACCCCACTCATCTTCTTCCAGTTCATCCAGCCGCATGTTATTCGGTGCTGTATTTCCTCATCCAGGTCTCCATTCCTCTCGACAACTAACCTGAGGTACTTAAATTTCTTCCCTGAAATTAACCTTTCACCCTGGAGTCGCATAACCATATCCTCGGCACTCCCCGTTGATATATATTCAGTCTTTACCAGTTAATTCTCATGCCTCTTGCTTCCAGTACCTTTCTCCACTCTTCCAGGGTCTTTTCAAGCTTCTCTCAGGATGATTTGCAAAGAACAATGTCGTCAGCAAACATCATGTTCCATGGCACCTCCCTCTTAACATCCTCCACTAGTACATCCATGACCAGGTCAAAGAGGTAGGGACTCAGGGCTGATCCTTGGTGGAGCCCGACGACAATGGGGAACCCCTCTGTCATGCCGACACTAGACCTGGCCTGAGTTTTGCTCCCTCATACATCTCCTTCACCAACCTCATCTTACTTCTCTGACACTCCCTTCTTCCTCATACACCTCCTGCCCTGACCACTCTGTCGTACGCCTTTTCCAGGTCAATAAACTCCATATGCAGCTCCACCTGCATCTCCCTATATTTCTCCATTAGTCACCTTAGCGCAAATATCGCATCCGTTGTCCCTCTTCCTGGCATAAATCCAAACTGCTTCTCGCCAATTTTTGTTTCCCGCCGTATCCTTCCTTCAATTACTCTTTCCCATATCTTCAAAGTGTGTGATATCAGCTTGATCCCTCTATAGTTGCCATAGTCCTGAACATCTCCTTTTCCTTTATAGATTGGGACGAGAATACTTTTCCTCCATTCCTCTGGTATCTTTTCCTGTTGGGCTATTTTCTTCATTAAATCTCATAACATGTCTGCACCCTTGCTGCCCAGACTTTTCCACACTTCCCCAGGTATCTGGTCCACTCCCACAGCCTTTCCGTTCTTCGTTTTTCTCATTACCCAAAGCACTTCCCCTCTGCTGATGTCCTGCACCGATCCCTCGTTTGCCTGTCCATCCTCACACCTCTCTCTTGGATTCTCCTCATATAGCAGATTACGGAAATATTCTTTCCATCTTCCTATGATTTTTGTCCTCCTCTTGTAGTTCTACTCCTGAGGCGTCCTTTAGCTGCTTGACTGATGTTATGTCTTTTGAGGCCTCTAGCTTTTGCTATTCTCAACAACTGAGCTTCACCACCGTTTCTCTCCAGTACTTCATAAACCTCGTCAACTGCCTTCGCCCCTGCCACAGCTCTTTTTGCATTTTTCTTCGCTACTCTATATGCCTCCTTGTCGGCTCTAGTTCCAGTCATGTCCCATTTTTTCTTTGCCTCTTTCTTTTCCTTAATCTCCAACTGCTTAACAACTTAACCTCCTCATTCCACCACCATACCTCCTTATCCTCGGGCGGCCCCTTTCCTGATGTTATACCGAGCACCTCTTCTCCAATTTTTCTAATAATCTGACTATTTACATTCCACATCCTCTGGTAACTTCATTTCTTTCTGTACCTTTTCTTTAAACTTATTCGTTGGGCCTTCCTCTTCCAATTTCCACCACTTTATTTTCCTATCTTTTTGCCACTTCTGTGATTAACTGATATGATTAATTAAAGTGATTAACTGTAAAGTTAATCACTTTACAGTTTTTCACCTCCTACAGATGTTTCCTACATGCACATAATATAAGTCAATCTGACTCATTCTATCCCCGCTCTTATAGGTTATCAGGTGTCCAACTCTCTTCTTAAACCACGTGTTAGCTATAGCCAGGTCGAAGGCCACAGCATACTCTACGATTCTTTTACCTTCGTTTCTTTCACCACTACTCCAACCTCCGTGCACCCTTTCTTCACCACTTCGTCATCTTCCTACATGCCTATTCAGGTCTGCTCCAATGATCACTCTCTCACCATCAGGAATTCCCATTACAACCTGGTCAAGTTCTCTTCAGAATGCCTCTTTCACCTCCTCATCACAACCTACTTGTGGAGCTTTGCCACACACTATCACAGCCACACTTCCTCCAATCTCAAGCTTAACACTCATAATCTGATCGTTCTTCTGGCCCACCTCACAGATTCCACTCTTCAGCTCCTTGTAGATGATGATTCCAACTCCGTTTCTTCCATTCTCATTTACCCCACTGTAAAACAGTTTCTATCCTTCAGCCAGCTCCTTTGCTTTGTTGCCCTTCCACCTTGTCTCCTGCACGCACAAGATCTTCAGCTTCCTTTTTGTCATGTCTGCTATCTCCCTGCTCTTCTCATTCATTGTACCCACATTCAGCGACCCGATTCTTACTTTACACATTCTCTTTTTCTGTTGGACTCGCTTCTTTAGTCAAACCCGTCCTTGGTTCAGTAGCCAAAGCCCACTTCTCACAGTCCTTGGGCGACGGAACTGCGCATCGCTTATGGGGAACGCCCTAGCCGTTGTCCTTTCTCCGTTATCCTTGGTTTTGGCATGTTTTTTTTTTTTTTATGGCCGGATGCCCTTCCTCATGCCAACCCTCTGCATTTATCCGGGCTTGGGATCAGCACCGAGATGAGCTGGTTTTCCCACCCCAGTGGCTGGATTTTTCTTTTGAAATGCCTATAGTCTCAGCAATTTCACGCACTTTGACTCACCGGTCATCTGATACCATATCATGCACTTAATCGATTTTTGGTGGTGTTACACTTTTTGGACGTCCTTCACGTGGATCATCTTCAAGGCTGGTACAGCCACGTTTAAACTTGGCAGCCCATTTCTTAATTGTCGAAAATGAAGGAGACGAGTGCTCATGAACTTCGAATGAATTTCTTTTGAGCCTTCTTTTACAAAGAATTTTATAACCACACGATGCTCAATTTTATCCATTTCAAGGGATACAGACAACACTTTTGCTTCAGACAGCTGTATAAAGCAAACTATTTGATAGAATCACTTGCAGTTTCACAGGGATGCTTATGATAGATGTACCAACTTAGAAAGAAAAACTTGCTGATAGTGTTGCCATCTATGGTCGAGGCAGAGAACTTTTCGGACCATCCTCGTACATATACATCTGAATTGTGTTTTATCTTAGTTACCATATTACTGCATGTTTAAAAGGATTCTGATGTAATGCATACATTTTTCTGTTCTTTTGTATTCAAATGTTTATTATTTTTTCAACTAACTGAAATAATTTACAATATGTGTAACAATATTTTTGGCTAATGATTATTATTTTGTTATGGCATGCATGTTTTGTATAAATACGGAAGTCCCATAAGAAAATTTGCATCATGTCATCATATGTATGAAACGATACTCAAACAATTGGAGCTTCAATATTTGTACTGATTTTTACTTGCTCAAATTACAGAAAATACTAATCTAAGTGAAAGACTACTAGCTAGAAAGTTTTAAAATATGCATAAATTTACATGATTGCTTAAGGACCAAAGCTACATAGCTGGAAGAAGACTTCCTCTCAAAGAATGCATAGAAGGAACTAACCAGGGATGTTGACCTAATATCCAGTTCTCACCTTCTCACGGTGCATTCCTTAGTAGGTATCTACCTGGTTACTGAATGAACAAAGATGTGTGGCAATTGTGCCAACCAAATTCTATTCTTATTGGCTTCTTTTGGTTTAAAACAATGATGGTACAATAGGATGGATGTCATGACAGCTGGAGCATTGTCCAGTTAAACAAGGTCACCTGCTGTTTTTATTAGGAAATCAAGAGTGAACAGTGAAAAGTTAGCTACTGGAACAAACTTCAGTCTATTGGAAGAATTCCAGATAGGCACCATCAACGTAAGAGGTATAGGCAGAATCAACCAACTTCTATCACAGCCTTCCGTTTCCTCCCCCCCCCCCACCACTCCACATTAGGCACCTGTTTGTGGTGGAGGGGAACTCCCAGTGAGGACACTAGTCCTTTACATTCTTCCTATTTTTCTCTGTTTTTCTTCCTGTATTCTTTGCTGTACTTCTCCCGAGTCTTTATTATCCTGTTTTCCAGACCACCACTGGGATCCAATGCCCTATCTCAATATTTTCTATACAGTGTGACTTGTAAGCATAAATAATTGTTTTATAGGTCCTCCATTCATGATGCAGTTGATATTTTCAATGTTTCTGCCTATTTTCATTGTCTTTGTCTCATTAATGCTGATTGTGAAGACAATTTCAACAGGCAGTTGATCACATCTCTTCATGAACTCTTTGTAATGGGTTCAGATTTTCAGCAGAAAAAAAGTGTTTGTATACAATTCTGCTGAAATTGCACTTTTACCCAAATCCAAAGTTAAGAATCAGAGTATTATTCAAGTAACAACAGAAGTGAAGTTCTTAGGACTCATCTTTGGCAGAAAGCTTACATTTCTTGCACACTTTCATCAACTAAGGGAAAAGTGCAATGGAGCATTGAATTTCCTTCACTATCCACTTCTGAAGGGTGCAGATCAATCTTCGTTGCTTGATCTTGATCGTGCACTTGTACATTCAAATCTTTGGATTTTGGGTTCCAAGTCTACAGTTTTACAAGGCAGAATAGCCTGCTCTGTTTTTCACATTGCTCATTCAAAGTCTTTGTGTCAAAGAATCTGCTCTCGCTTAGACAAAAACAGTTATTTCTTAATTGTGACTTGAAAATAGTCTTTTCCAGAGTATCCTACATGGGCTAGTATCTTTTCTTTACCTTGGGAGGCTCAATAGTATACACGTAGACTGCCATATGTTCCTTTGGTAGGCATGGTAAAGAGATTATGCAAGCTGTTTGCTGACATTACCCACACCAAACATAACAGCATCATCCCATAAAAAGTTTAAACTCCATCATGCAATCCCTCATTGTGTGCCAACTAAGGAAGTCTCACACTCTGTCATTCATTCATCTACATGTGATTATTTTAATCTTCATATAGCAGAACACTTGATTTCTTTCCCATCTGTACCAAAGTCTTTTGAGCTGGATGTTTAGTAGCTTGTTGAAGGTGGGCAGGAGAAGTCTTCTCAGCCGCTGATTTGCGAACACAGGGTACTTGCTGTCCTTGGACGAAGAAATGGCTCTCATCTGAGAATATGACCACCTTCTATTCTCAACAGTCCAATCTTTGTACACTTTTGTCCACTGGAGCCTCTTTTTTCTGCATAATCTTCGTAAACAGTTTTCTTTTTTGATTATGCAAGCTGTTTGCTGACATTACCCACACCAAACATAACAGCATCATCCCATAAAAAGTTTAAACTCCATCATGCAATCCCTCCTTGTGTGCCAACTAAGAAAGTCTCACACTCTGTCATTCATTCATCTACATGTGATTATTTTAATCTTCATATAGCAGAACACTTGATTTCTTTCCCATCTGTACCAAAGTCTTTTGAGCTGGATGTTTAGTAGCTTGTTGAAGGTGGGCAGGAGAAGTCTTCTCAGCTGCTGATTTGCAAATACAGGGTACTTGCTGTCCTTGGACGAAGAAATGGCTCTCATCTGAGAATATGACCACCTTCTATTCTCAACAGTCCAATCTTTGTACACTTTTGTCCACTGGAGCCTCTTTTTTCTGCATAATCTTCGTAAACAGTTTTCTTTTTTGGTCTGTGGGCAGTCTTCCCTACTTCCAAAAATCTTCAATGGACTATCATGTCAGAAAAATTAATCCCCTAGCTGCCAAGTCTCAATTTACAGCAGACAATCTTTAGCTAATTTTGCTTTTCTTAACTAGTAAATGATTTTGAGTAAGTGTAGTTTTCCTTTTTCACCCACATTTTCCTTTTCTGTCAGGAAAAAAGGTACCTGTCTCCTTAAACGTCTTTAAAATTTGCATTAACAGTACCCAAACCAACACCACACTCATTGGCAATTTGTCTTTGAGTCATGAATGCTTTCTTGGAGATGTATCCATTTTATAGCTACATAAAATGAATAAAACACTGAATGTCAACTTGTTTACACTATTAAAAATGCACAACACTATTAATAAACATCGTAGAGTCAGTCAATCTTTAAAGATGAATCGGCCAGCAAATAGAAGCACAAATAATGCTACCGCGTGTGGGAGAGTTGACGCACCTAACTCAAGCCCACATAGAGTAGGTGAGAAGACAGCAATGCAGAACACAAACTGCATATATAATATTTCAACCATCAACATCAGAACGCTGTACAAACCTGGAAAATTAAAACTGATAGAGAGAGAATTTGAACTGTTTAAATGGGAAATAGTGGGAGTTGCAGAGACCCACTGGACAAGTGAGGGAAAAATCAACATAAAAAACGCAAGCATATCAGGAAGGAAAGATAACCATCACAGAGAAGGTGTAGCACTAATCATTAAAATATGGCTCCTGAACTCAATAGTTGATGTAAGATCAATTTCCTCTAGAATCATCTCAGTAAGATTCAAAACAAAAGAAAAAAGAATATATATAAAAATAATAGAAGTTTATGCCCCAGACCACATGAAGAGCAGGAATATAGCCAATTTCTTGAACAACTGCAAGAAGAAATCTGGCAAACAAGTACAAGAGATATCCTGATTATTATGGGAGATTTTAATGCAAAGATCGGTCAGTACTGTGAGATAAAACAGAAGTAATGGGGAAAATTAGGTCATGGAGATATGAATGAGAGAGGAGAGGACTCTATTAATTTTTGCAAAATAAATCAACTGTTAATCACACCACAGGCCACAACACAAATACACCTGGACATCACCAAACAGTGAAATCAAAAACTATATAATTGTTAATAAGAAATGGAAACATTCCTTCCAAAATGTCAAAACATTAAAAAAGATTGACATGGATACAGACCATGAACTACTATCAGCCAAACTAAAAATCAGTTTCAAAAGAAAGAGAATAAACCACCAAAAACAAAAGAAGAAAGACATCTCAAAACTCAACGATAGCTTGACAAGATCTAACTATCAGAGAACATTAATAGAAAAATTAAATAATCTTGCTTTAGATACAGTCTCGGAGTCTTGGGGAAAGAAAAAGGTAATGAAATTATTAAAGAAACAGCAACAAAACACCTGGGCTACCAGACAAGAGTAAATAATGATTGGCTTACGCCAGAGGTTTTGGACTTATAGGAGAAAAAAAAATATATTCAACACTAACTTCTCAAAAGAAGATAATGAAGAAAACAGAATATTATACAAAAATTTGAAAAAAGAAATAGGCAAAAAATGCAGATTAGCAAAACTCACATATTTACAAGAAAAAGCAGGAATATGCGAAGAAGCATACAAAAAACATGACTCCAAGACCTATGAAATAGTTAAAGAGATAACTAGAACATACTCACCCAACCCACTTTCAATATTGCAAAAAGATGGAGTCACAACAAGTAGCCATGAAACAAAAGAAATATGGACCAATTTGCAGCCGAAGAAAACGTAGATCAAGACGCCTTGAACCCAGAAGAAACTTCTTTTACTAAATGAAGAAATACATAGAGCATTCAAACAAATGAAAAATAATAAAGCACCAGGCACAGACAACATTCAAAAAGAACTTCTAAAAAAGAGAGAGAAAACATCTCTGCATCACTGACAGTCTTTCTTTAATTATGGAATTTTTGTTGAATGCTCTAGGGTTCTCAGAGTGATAGACAAGAAGTGGTTTAAACTTCATATCACCACTAGTGTTAGCTCCCAAAAGTAACGTCAATCGGTCTTTCATGGGTTTATGCCCAGGAATATTTTTCTCATCTTTCGTGATGTAGGTACGGTTTGGCATGCGCTTCCAAAATAAACCAGTTTCATCACAATTGAAAATTTGTTGTGGACAATATTTTTTTTTAATGAATTCTTGAAATTTGAGACAGAACTTCTCAGCTTCTTCTTTATCTGCACTATCAGACTCACCGTGCATTACCACATGTTTATTGCCAGATCTCCTTCTAAACTTTGCAAACCATCCAGTGATAGCCTTGAATTCTATATCCTCATGTGACGAATGTGGAGTTTGTTTCTTCAGTTCTTCAAAAATTTCTCCAGCCTTCTCTTGAATGATAGTCATACTAGTTACATCTCTTTTCATTTCCCTTTCTTTTATCCAAACTACAAGCAATCTCTCCATTTTTTCATGGATGGCACATCTTTGTTTCTCAGATGTGATTTTCATTACTCCTTTAGCTGTTTGAGTCTTCTTGATTATATTTTTCTTAGCTAAGATTGTGCCCTGTAGACCTGTTCAAGCCATACTGCCTAGCAACATCAGACATCATCTGCCCACTCTCTATTTTGGCTATTATCTCTTGCTTGGTTTCTATGGTGAGCACAGTTCTTGACACTCCACTCCTTTTAGGCCCCATAATATTATCAGTTTTTTTTAAATAAAAAGTTCAGAAAAGCACTTACAAAAATTCAGAGAACAGAAATCAACTAGCACACAAAAAGGTTATGTATACAACTCTCAAAGTCTCGTTCCAGAAACCATTCATAGATGGCAGTAAAATACTGTTCTACAAATATATTACATACTGTCGCTTCTTCTTGTGTTTGTTCTGTGAGGTGTTCGTTATCTGAACATAAAAATCTTTCATGAAAGTGTTCGTTGTCCGATTTGTTCGCAGTCCGAACTGTTCGTTAACCGATCACCCACTGTATTACAGTGGTGTAGCCAACAGGATTTGGTTCACTGGTTTAAAACAAGTGAATCAAAGTGAGCAAGTTATAGGTTGAGATCGGGCAGGTTTGATATTAAGAGTTTTAAAATATAAATTTTGTGAAGAAGAAAAAGGATATTGTAAACTGATATACAATTATGGTTCAACCATCTAGTTCGGGAATGGATGATGGCGAGTTCTTTAAAGCAATAAATCTACAGCAAGTTTTCTGGGGAGGAATCTGATGACGTATTGGCATTTTTTGCCTACGTCGAGGAACTGAGAAAAATAGGAAATTGGACTGACTTTAAGTTGCTCATTTTACTTAGGAGTAAACTAACAGGCAAAGCGAGGAGCTTCCTATATTCTTCTCCAATATTGAAGGAGACTTTAAACTATTCAAAATTTAAGGAGCTGTTAATCTCAGAGTTCTCCTGTAAAAAGGGTCCCATCCAAACCTTGTGACAGCTTTACGGATGTGTGCAAGGTGATGAGGAGAATGTAACTAACTGCTTTAATAGATTATTATCCATTGCTCGATCCATGAGGGTGTCCCCTGAGGAGAAACCTCATCTGGAATGGATCACCTTCCAGCAATTTAGATCGGGGTTACATGACGAATTGAGGGAAGTAATCTACAAGAAGCGAGCTAAAAACTTGGAAGGATGTTATGGTTTAGCTAGGGAAAGGGTACTAGAAGAAGTAGCTCAGGTTCTTCCATGAGATGATTGCTACTGCGAGACTGTGGTGCACAGGTGCCCCCCCCCCCCTTTCAATTCACAAGTACACTTCAGACTGCTCCCTATTTCAGGCTTAGAACATGCAACAGATCCAGAGCTGATAAATTCTGCTAATCTCTGTGTAGGAATAAACTCCTATGTACAAGATATCCCACAGAGAAAAGGGAATGAAATAGGGTTGGATTCATGTAGAAATGAAGGGCCCTTGTTGCGCTCTCTGATGATACAGCCCTCAGGCCAAATTCACCTAATTACAATACCTACAGAATGCAAAATGTGATGATACTAGAACTGAGTGGACGGCAACCCTTATCACTTGTATGGGGATTAGTTGAAGATATCCCTTGTGATATCCTGCTCGACACTGGGGCTCATGTGTCGAGCAGGATATCACTGGGGCTCATGTCTGTCATTCCCATTTCTCTGGTTAAGGAGTTCATTGACAAGTTCCCTGATAACACCACCAGGTTATCCCGTTAAGATAACTGGAATTGCTAGGTTGATCTTCTAGTATTGATGAGAGTGAGTGTGAGACTCTCCATACCCTGTTTTCCAGTGAGCTTCTCACATTAACTCCTTGTCCTCCCGGAGGTCGCTTACACAAGTAACCAGATCATTTTAGTTCTCGATTTCCTGGAGAAATATCAATTCATGTGCGATTTTGCCACCAGAACTATATCCCTGTGTGGAAAGAAGTACCAACCAAAATTTAAGACAGGGAATTAAAGGGGAGCGCGTGAAGCATTAGAAATAGAGTCGACAAACTCAGGGGAGGGATATTAAAATAGGAAAGGGAAATTATTACTCGATGCCATCAGCTCATCGAGGTCAGAGCAAGATAAGATAGAAATTGGGGAATTTGTTCATTTGATGTTCCAGCGCTATCCTCTTGTATTCACAGAGGATGTTAGCTCATTATCTTGTACTGACAAAGTGAAACATGCTGTCCAGATCATGACGGATTCTCCCGTGTATGTTAAACAGTATCAGACCCCCCCCCCCCCCTTAAGTACCTGGATAAACTTCAAGAGCTGTTACAAAATTATGAAAGGGCTGGTATCATAGAAAAATCAAATTCCCAGTGGAATAGCCCTTTCATTTTGGTGGAGAAGCCTAATGGAAATCTGAGATTTGTATTAGATTTACGAGAGGTTAACAAAGTCACCAAACCCATTGACTTTTCTCTTTGCAACATCGAGGAATTTTTGTTAAGTCTAGAGGGAGCAAAATACTTCTCAACGTTAGACTTGAACTCAGGCTATTTTCTGATTCCCCTTAGGAAGGAAAATACTTTGCCTTCACCATACGATGGCAAAAGTATCAACTCTGTCGACTTCCTCAGGGAGCCAGAAACTCAGCTGTGAGTTTTCAGTGTCTAATGAACTCTGTTTTCTCTCAGGTTGGGGAGGGGAGTCATATGCTTCCGGGACGACCTGTTGATTTACTCGCCAGATTTGAAAACACACAAGGAGATTCTGTTGGGCGTTCTGGACAGGTTGACCAAAGCACAAATCTTTTCGAAATGCTCAAAATGTCAGTTCTTCCTGAAGGAGGTCGAGCATTTGGGACATATTGTGAGGCTGGGATAGTCCCTACTCAAGAGAATGTGACCGCAATACTAAAGGTGAGAATCCCCACATCTGTGAGGCAAGTTCGGAGATACTTAGGAATGATAAATTTCTATAGGAAATTCATTCCCGAGTGCTCAAAATTGATGGAACCTATAGTGAAACTAACCAAAAAAAGGGGTGAAATTTATATGGGGGCAGAACAATGGTGTGCCTACCAATCCTTAAACCTGGCCTTGACTAGGTCTCCGGTCCTCACTTACTTGGAAAAATCATTTTACCTATCGGCGGATGCCTCAAATGATACCATTGCATCAGTCGTGGAACAAGGGGAAGAATTTAGGCCTTCCTCAGCAGGAAACTCTCGTCCTCCAAAAAAAAAAATTACTCGGTCATAGAAAAGGAAACACTGGCAATTGTGCATGCCCTCAGAAAGTTTAAGTACATGTTGTTGGGACAAAAGGTAATCCTGAGATCCGATCATAAACCTCTGTCTTTCCTATCATCCATGAAGGATGAGAACCAGAGGATTATTCGTTGGGCTCTGGAGATGCAGGAGCTCGAGGTCAAAATAAATTATATCCCTGGTAAAAAACAACGTAGTAGCAGACTATCTATCTAGGTCCTTGGACACTGAATCAGAGGAGAGCGACTGTCCAGATGGGGAGATTGTCAATTCAATACACAAAGCTGAAGAGATGGAGGAGAACAAAAATAAACCCCCATCTTCAAGTTTGGGAAAAACCCATCATTTTAGAGGCACAGAGACAAGGCCCAATATGGGGGGGGGGGGTATCAGGAAGTATTGAAAGGTGAGAAACTCACAGAGGAATATTCGTTTCTGCATACCTTGCATATAGACAGTGATGGTCTTCTGTTGTCAAAACGACATCACTGGGAGATGGAAAGATAAAATATTAATTCCGGTAGTCATGATTCCTTGGGTGCTACACACGTTTCATGACATGGATTTGGTGGGTCGTCAGGGGTTCTATAGAACGTGGAAAAGAATAAGAGATAGATACGTGTGGAAGGGGATGAGGGGGGATGGCGAGGCCTGTGCATCCTCCTGCCATTTATGCCAGAAAAAGTCAAGCTGCGGAGGAAGGGCCTCCCTCCATCCTTTCCCTATCCCCACACGTCCGTTTCAGGCTGTGGCCATGGACATCATAGGGTCTCTTCCAACTAGCTCGAAAGGAAACAAATATATATTAGTTGTAATAGATATGTTTTCTAGATTCCCTGAGGCCACAGCTATGAAAGACCAAACAGCATGAACTGTGGCAAACAAACTGTTCAAACTAATTATTTCCAGATATGGAACCCCCCCAAACACTCCTCTCGGACCAGGGCTCGAACTTTACTGCTGAGGTCATGCTTCAGCTATGCAAGTTACTAAAGATAAAAAAACTGTTCACCACTCCTTATCACCCCCAGAGGAACGGGATGTGTGTGAGAGGTTGAATAGGACCTTGAAACAGACACTCTCCAAACTAGCTAACAGTCAGATATCGAACAGGGATGACTATCTCACACACCCTCTTTGCTTGTAGAACTGCTCTACATGCTGCTATCAAGGAAGCCCCTGCAGTCATACTGTATGGGTTTGGACCATTGTTCCCCAACGAATGTAGAAGCTTGCGGGCAAATACATGATTCCCTGACATTGATGAATATCTAAATAATATAATAATGGAAAATAAAATAGTATTTGAATTGGTGGTGGAATCTAGTAACAACAGCTCACAATGAGCAAGAGCATTCGCAAATAAACTATGGAGATATAAGGATCTAAAACCAGGAAACCTTGTCCTCCTAGAACAACACTCTAACAATAGGAGGGGAGGAAAACTAGGGAAAAGTGCTGCAGGACCATATAAAATTGTCGAGAACATCCCCGGTGAACTTCAAAATAAAAGAAATGACAAACCAAGAAAAAACGCTAACTGTACACTCCGACAGACTGAAATTGTCTAAGAGCAGGCCAGACCGATTGGTTTGTCTAGGAGACTCGATAGAAAGGGTGTGGGGGAAAGAGGGGAAACTCTCTCAGAGTAAACAACCACTTGTAAAGTGCTGACAAGGTGAAGCATATGAACAATTCTCTAGTTATAACAAATATAGGACCTATGCTGGCTCAGATCATAAGGATGAAAGAGCCTTAAATGAAAATAAGAAAATGGAAGGATGCCTAAATGATGAAACAAAAAATTTTGTTCAAACAAGATATGACCTGAGACCCAGACAAAAGTAGACAGCTCTCCCCCCCCCCCCCCCCCGAGATTGTTCAGGAGCATCCAAAAAAAAATGAAAATAAAAAATTTGTAGAAGGATAAGCCTTTCTTTAAATTCTGAATGAAAGAGAATTTATTTCATAATTATTTCATTTAGATTTAACGAGTAACAACATTCCTGGAGCTAATAATTGTGCATCAGAGAACAGAAAGCTGAATGTAAATTACCGACACCGTTTATAATTCAAGTATTTTTCTCTATCCATTTTACTGTTGTTGGTCATTGTTAAATTTACCAGAAGTTAAAAATATGTGAACCTTGTGTTAATGTGTAACTATCAGTCATAATGCAAGCTAGGTAATCGGATTAAGCATTGAAGACCTGAGACGAACACATTTATCAGAGTTGAATTGCTTGCGGAAGTCTCCGGTGAAGCACGTTGGGTGAAGTGGCAGCACTGCGTGCTGGATAAGTTAGGTGACGAGAGCAAAAAAGAAGAGAACATGGCATAGGAAGAGAGACATCGCGCCTCGGATATATAGAGCTTGGCAGCACCAGCTCGGGACTTTTTCCTTTTTCTTCGTTCTACGGATTCAAGTTCCGGGATTCTCGAGGAACGTTGCAGGAGTGTGTAGATGTGTAGTGAGGCTGCCCACCGGTCAAGCAGCAGTTCAGCGAGTACAGACTTCGGCCATGCGGAAGACAGCGCAGACCGACAAGTTATGCCGAGCCACCTGATCCGATAGCTGCAGACTAGATTAGCTTACATCGAAATAAGTGAGCCATTTCCAAGCCCTCCAGTTGATTCCTTCAGATAAGATCAAGCAGACACCTGATCATCGAGACGAAAGCACTCCATAGACGAATGAGAAGAAGACGATGTATTTCTGGAGTCCCTGGTAATGTTGAAATTTTGTTCTATTAAGCTTAAGTACTAAGAGGGATTATTCGTGTTCGTGCAAGGAACTTTCTAGTTAATCAAGTTACATTAAAGGAAAGGACTTTAGAGCTAAAGCAAGGAGAAAAAGGGGGAACTGTATGTTGTAGAAAAGAAGGTTGTATAGGAATTTGTTTATGCTTTGTGGTGTACTTAGCCTGATAATTCATTAAGCCTCAGGAAGCTCTCAGTTCAACTTACAAAACTTTCATAGTTTTTACAAACATTCGGTTCTGAAATAATGTTGGATCTAGTATCCATTTTGCATGTGTAATACACCACACTTTTTTATCTAATGGCTGCATTTCCCACAATATAAAAAAAAAAAAAAAAAAATCAATTCTTTCTCCTGTCCACTACCTTCTTTTCAGAAAGATTTTAGTAATGCTATCACCATCCCCTATGTCTAAGGCACATCAGGAAAAATATCCAGGATCTTAAAGAAATACAATCTTTGCACCACTTTCGATCCCCACTTAAAACTAGCTACCCTTATCTGCTCCATTAAAGAGAAATTGCCTCTCCTGACAGTGATCTCCAGGTGCATATAGAGATCCTTGTTTCTCAAAGTTGGCCTGCTATGGACAGACAAGAAGATCAGCTACCATCTGAATGGAAGAACATAAAAAATGCATCTGCAGTTATGACTCTGGTCAATCTTGCCTTGCAGACCATGCTTTGGATATAGCTCAGAATCAAGTGGAAAAAGACAATCACTCTTCATCACAGTAAATTTAGAAGAGAAAGATTTTTTAGAATCCATAGCTGCTCTTAGCAATCAGCGTAATTTGAATGAATATGATTGCATCAAACTTCCCAAAATATGGGAAACACTAATACTTCGAGATCCGAGTTTACATCCTATGGACACCTGCCACTGACAGGTGTCCATAGAAGCATTAAATACTATTTTTAATTGAAATTGTTATAATTCTTGACCACAGAGATTAATGAATAACTAACTCTTATTTAGAAGTATTGGTCAAGTGTTAATAAACTATTTAATAATCAACTAGTTTCGCCGGCTATTGCTGTCGGCATCTTCAGGGTACAAATAAGGTAAGCAAAGTAAATTACACACTAGATGTTAACTAACAATTCTAATTCAATAACAAAATAGTACTGAGCGTGAAATAATACACATGGCACGGATACATGATTTACTTGTTGAGAAACATTTTGTAGTTGGTGCTGGAGTTCATTTCGTGTGTTTAGTGATCTGATTAAGGTCTTCCATATACCAGGTAGGATTAAACCTTGATTCCTGTTGAGGTTTTTTGTGGAACGGGCGACTGTAGCTGCTTCTTTGAAGATTCTGAAATGGTTGTTTTCTTCTATATAAGGCATATAACTTTTATTCCATTCAATAAAGTGGTTGGTTGTAGAGAAGTGGGAAGAAAGGCCAGATATATCTTGTTTGTTATTTCTTGCATAACTGATGTGTTCCTTTTGTCTCATTTCGAAGACGTCTGACCAATGTAACTAAGACCACAGGAACAAGGGATGTTGTAAACTCCAGCATACTTGTAGAAAGGATGGAAGTCTTTCGGTGATCTTAGAAATTTCTGAATAGTTTCAATTGGCTTGAAGGTCACTCTAATATTGTGTGGTTTTCGGAGGAGAGCCAGTTTTTTGGAAATGGTACCAACATATGGAATAGTTATAGTGGTGATATATTGGGTGACATCACATTGTCTTTGTGGTATGTCAGAGAAGAGAATCTTGTTGATGAGTCTTCTAGGGTAGCCATTTAAGGATAGGTTGTTAGATATTGTAGTCAATTCTTCTTGTAGCTCATTTTGATCCGTAGTAAACTGTATAGCTCTTTTCTTTAGCATATGAATAATGCTAAATTTTTGAGACGTGGTGTGATGAGCTGAAGTGTAGATAGCGTCCAGTATTTGTAGGTTTTCTATAAACAGATAAGTTGACACTGTTATTTTCTTGTTTCTTTATTATGATGTCCAGGAATGGTGGTAGTTTGTCCTTTTCAAGTTCTAGTGTGAATTTGATAGTATGGTGAATGAATTGATTTTGTTTAGGTAATCCAACTATTTTTAATTGTTTTGTTATACTGTTTCACTCCATTAAACTTTTATCATGAGTTTTTTCCAGCACTTAAGCCTTAGTACAAGGATGTTGGCTCTCCTGCCTGTTTGACCATAGTAGAGCAGTGTGCAACTGCAAGGAACCTGGTAGATCTAAGGAATGTGGCTGGTCTTTGGTATAGCAAATAAGGGATGCCAATTTTTTGACATGGTCTAAGTGGTTGTAATGTCATATTTCTTTAGGACTTTTGTTAATTTTTCCATCTGGCCAAATGGAAAACACATATGTATAGCATAGGCCAAACAGTGGGCTTGTGTTGGTCAGAATTTAAAGCTTTCTCATTGAAGGTCTTCATGAAGTAGTTGGCCTGGGGAAGGGGATGTCCCCTTTAATTGTAGAATTTTCCTTGTCAAACAAAATAGCAAGAGTTTGTGGTGAATAAACTGAAAAAGGAATGGGATATTGTGAAGAAATATAGCAGGAGTAAGATTTAAGGTGTCTTTAAGCGATACATTGGTGAGAGAGAGGAGAGACGTTAAAACTATCCATTATGTCAGTGTTTTGGAGTGCGAAGTTTTCTATGCTGGATTTAGAAGTTGACTGAGTTTTTGTGTGTGTGTGTGAAGGAATGTTGTCTGTTATGAGAGCACTTGGGCTAAATGTTTGGCTGATTTGTATATGGGTGAATCAGTATCATCTACAACGATTAGTAATGGCACATTTTGTTTGTGGATTTTTTGGTAATCCATATATCTGGGGGGGGGGTCTAGAATTAATGGTGATCTCCATAGGCAAGAAGTGACCTTTTTAAGGAGACTGAAGTGTTCTGATCTTTGTATTGGTGGTATCATAGAGACTAAAAGAAGGTAGGTAGAGTGATCTCTAAGCAAAGATTCAAGTGTATATGTTTAATCTTTGGGCTTTAAAACTACAGTTGACATTCTCCATTTATCTGCTTTCATAATTATTATTCTGCTGTTTTTTTATTTTCAATAGAACTTTATATTCCTTCCTTCCTTGAGAGGTTGCTTTTTGGTGGTTTTGTATGTACACTGGCTACATCCAGTTTAACGTTATTAATGTTATCTTGTTCCACTTGGATCATCATTTCAAGTCAAGAATAACAAACGTAGTGAATAACAGAGCAGGGTGTAGTAAGACAGAGGAAGATGTGAAAGACAATGGAACAGTAGAAGAAAACACATGAAGAGTGGTAAAGATATAGCCAGAAATAGATGGGTTAAGTTAGGATGTGTCAAGGGCCTGCTTTTCAAAACTCCATGTGAAAATTGGCAAGAACCTGTTGCTGTACCTGTGTATATTTTGTTCTTCCAAAGACCTTCGTGCAGGGGGGGGGTCATTTTAAAAGTGCTAAGGTGCATTCATGATACTGTTGAAGCTACTGATGACAATCAGTTGAATGGCAAACCATCTCCCATTTTTGGAATAGCTTGGATATATGCCTGCTTCAACACAACTGCCAGCTGTTGGTTGTAGAGCTGATATGGGATAGGTATTAGTTCTCAAGCACCATATTGAGTACTATTGGAAAGATGCCATTTGGATCAGAAGACTTTAGTGTCTAAGTTATTTAGTATTCTTCTGATGCCTTTGTCCAAAAACTACAGGAGGCATATTGTGCACTGTTTCTGCTATGGTAAAGCCATTTTGCCTTGGACATCTGTGCACATTTGAAGGAAAAGATTAATACCAGGAAATCAGTTTTATCTTTAGGTGCTGTAACAGCAGTGCAATCTGGATGACAATGGTGGGAACACAGGTGTAAGTTATGTCTAATGGCCTACAAGGGACCAGAGCACACAGCTTCCATTTGGAAAGGAGGTAAATTTACTGCTGTTGGCTTTTAGGAAGTCAGATTTCAGTTTGTTACAGTTGATTTGCACCTATAGCATACTTCACTATAGGCTGAGTATGGAGCTGGGGTTCTTGTTTTAATTGCAAAACTGCATTAAAAATGAAGATATTGAATAGAAGCTTGTCATTATTGGTATTCAAGAATGTGTGAGTAGATCAAACTGAATTGGTGCAATTCTTAAACAGAATGGGAGATGAGGAACAATTAGCAAAACTGTTCCTTCCTGTCTGGAAACAGATCTGGAAGAAGATCTAGGTGTGTGGATTGATGTAGTCAGTAATGCCTTAATCATCTGAGGCAAATAACAGATTAATTTGGAAGAAATATCGACTTTCATTATGGTAGTTGATACTGTGATAATTGTCTTGTGCACCCTTTGAGGATTTATATTAGAACTTGATGAGAGTTAGTTATCTGCACTGCAAATTGTTCATTATAATATGCAGTTGACATTGGTAACTTAGAGCACATCCAGTAATGCGGATAGGATAAGGATTAAATAATTCAAGGACCACATCCTTTTCGGCTACACGCTTTAATACTCCAATAAGCAGGATGGTGGCACTTTTGTGCCATTCAGCAAAAATTATCTATTACAGATAATTTTTGTTCACAAAAAACACTCATGTCATAGTGGCATTAAATCCATAATCTGTTTGCTACAATGGAGGGATGCTATCCACTCAACCAATGTAACTTGCCATGTAGAGATTTTTATTAGAATGGGTTGGGGAAGGTGTAGTGTGGCAATTCAGATCAACCATAATTTTCAAAATTTATGATCTGCTATCTAAATTTATTATTCCACTACAGTTTTATGTGCATATCTTTAATATTTGTACCTTTATTTCATTGAAGTTAATTACTGTGGTTATCGTGTAATTTATTATTTATAGTTTTATATGCATGATGTTGACAGTGGTATTGAGATAGCATTGTATTTCAAAGTAACCAAAATTAGTTGGCTACTCATTCCCCAATCTAATAATATTTTTCGCTGTTTTAGGACTCCTTCAGTAGTCTGCTATAATATCGGTTTTGGACCTGCTCCCCCCCCCCCACTCCCCAGTTCATGTACCATTCATTGTTTCATTGCAGGGAGTCAGAGTTTTCCAATAATTTTTCCTCAAGCTGTGTTGCATAAATAGTGCATTGTTGCGTTGAAAAAGACATCGATCTCTGTAGAAGTATTGAAAATATGTCGTCATTCATCCTTTCAAATACTGCACCCAAAAAAATATCTATCTATATCAGGAGAAAAATCTGCCAAACCATTATAGCTCATGCAATAAGGAAAACAGTGGGGCATAATTCACTGCTCCTTATAACATGTTCTTTACACTGGTGCAGCTGCCTTTACATGATATCATGCTACTAACTTGAATCCATATAGACTCTGACCTTCTGGTTGATCCTTTCAACATTAGACTGCTAATATTTCTGCATCACCTTTCTGGTCACCCTGTCAGTCTCTTGTTGTTAGTTTCCTAGGCTCTCTGTGCATATTTGAGGTGGCACCCATCAACTGTAAGCAGAGCCATCACCAGATTAGATCGTGCCCTGAGGCAAACAATTAAATATTGCCACTGATGGATTATAAGAAAAAATATAAGAAAATCTCCAGTTGCTAATTTGTTTTTATTACAAGAGAAACATTAATGCAAAATGATTACATAATAATATTAATTAAAGGTTTGCTCTACGAAGATGATTAAAATATAATAAGCACATAACCAAACTAAATGCCGTATATTTCTAAAATATCTTGTTGCCGTAATACGGCGCCTACTGCGATATGGCTGAACGAGTGCCCTTATTAAGCGGCGCCGTGAGGTAGGCTGCCTCTATGCTACACCCTGTCGACGGTACAGACTGTAAGCAATATTATCAGCCATTTCCATTGGTTGATAATATTGCTTATGTTTTGTCATGAACATAATAGCTCTAATATGTTATCTTGTGATAACACCTCTTTCATAGTCCATTAACTTCTTCCCATTCAGTTGATGACATTAATACCATTTGTCTTATACATTACAGTAGTAGTATTGTCTGTATAAGCTGTGAAGATGTCCTAAACTTTTCCTTACAGCTCATTATCCTGTTGTATGAATTGCGTGTCGACCACAAAGCTTTCCATAAGCATCATGATGCGCTTTTCATCTGAAGATTGGTTAGCTGGTCTTATATAGAGGTGATAGGGATTTTTCCTCCTATGAACTCAGATTTTTCATCTTGCAAAACAGGAAAATGACTAGAACACATGCAATTAACAGACATACACTGGAGTCATAGCCTTAGCTTCTACAACCATAATTAAAACTCACCCATAATCACCCTGCCTTATAATACCACACATTTCCCTTCTTGAATGAAATCTTCACCTGCTTAGTTGCATCTCAAATGCTTCATGGATCACTCACACCAACAGTGAACATCATTTAAGACTATAACCAATCAAACACTTTGAAACCTAATAATGCTTCCATCATATATTACAAAGTTATCACATGTACTGTGCTTCCCTCTACCAAGTAAATACACACAACTTTAGAAATTCATATTCTTTGTTTTACTAAAGTATAGAGCCAAAAAAGCTTCAATTTGACACAAGTAAGACATAATTTAAGCACTACTAAAAGGTGAACATAAGTCTGCTGTCCAGAGCTTTTGTCTTTTAAGTAATGCAACCAAGTCATCTCCGATGCCAAAGATTATATTCTCTTATGCTCTGTGGTAAATTTCAAAACTTCAGTATCTTTTTGTATTTTGTTATAAAATATGGATGGATTTAAATTATCCTCCGATTTAATATCACTCTTTGCTTCCATACACTGTTTTCTCTTGCCAGTTCTTATTCTCATAGTTAAAATTACCTCATTTTACTTTTCCACTCAGTTCTTGTAACATTTTAAATTGCTACAATTTCTATAAACAACACCCTATTAGATATTCTGTTTATCCATTCTCACACTAAAAGTCTTAAAGCCATCATCTCTACTGCTGTTTTTTTCCCTGCCCTGCTCTCATCTCTCAGCACCTCCCTCTCTTTTCACCTTCCTGTCCTCCCAGGAGATTCCTTATCCATTTATCCCATCTTATCTCTGTTTACATATTATATGATAGTTTTACATATCCCACTAATCCTTGTACACACAATTAAATCACTCTCCAAACTTAGCACCACCTCCCAGATATCTGATACTTCTTATTAGGGATGCACCAACTATTCAGCCAAAGCATACTGAATTAAATTTTATAAACAAATGTTTAAAAAAAAAAAAAATACATACACTCAATTTGTTATAAAATTTTATTCAGCATGCTTTTGCCTAATTACAGAATGAAGAAAGATCGAAAAATATGTGATTATACTTCACCTATGTAAACACATGAAAAATGGGGGGGGGAGCCATCCTTATTTCATAACTAAGTGTATATATATTTGATAAGCATCTCCATAGCACAATTGGAAGAACAATGGTATGTTGCACCCTTCAATTAGAAAATGCTTAAGTTTGATTCTCGTCTTGAAGGGAGGAATCTTTATATGGACTTTTTCAATTGAAGGTGAGTTAGCCAATCTCATATGGAGGTAGCAGGGTTTTTTCTCCTGGAAACTTTGGTTTTTCATCCTGCATACATACAAATCAGCCCTTCAGAACGTGCGCAATTTACAGACAAAAAAAATACTAGTTGTAGTGGTAGTGGGCAGTAGATGGCGTTGACATAGATGATTGGTAGTAGAGGTTCGGTGTAGTGGTGGAGACAAAGAGTTGTACAGTAGGTGTCCTTCTGCGATGACTCCTCAGACTCCTTGGAGGTGTCATGAATAATAATAATAATAATATATAGAAACTTGGTAAATTTTGAAAAAAGACCAGATAGCTTATAATAAGCCTGTGGCATTGGTGTTGGCCTTAGTTTGGACTAATAAAAGACACAAGCACTGCACAGGCACCTGTATATTCACCTTTCATGGATCTTTTATAAGGTTTAAAGTTTTTTTTGTCTTTACAGGTATTTTAAACTGTTGATTTTCATCAGAGATCAGGAGGAAACCTTAACAGGATAGAAGCTCTCATTCAACACCAAAACAGTCCTGTGTCAGAAAATTATATTTTTCATAAGTGAACTGTCATTAGCATGTAAGAGTAATTACCAGAGAAGAGCTTTAAAAGTCTTCATTTCAGCATTGTAAAATAATTGGATCAATCTATATTTCAAACTGAATATGTATAATCACTGAAAGGTTTTAAGTAGTGCAGACTAAGGCAACTCTGCTCAAGGTTTGGTCTCTATTCTAAACTTCTTAATTTTATATGTATATTCAGTTATGACATAAGCAGGAATCGTTAGTATCTTCTATTTCTGTTTATTATTATTATTTTGCAATACAGAAATGAAGACTTTTAGGCCCTTCTTTGATAAAAAGTGAAATAAAATATTTTGCTTACCATAAATATAATAATATCGTCAGATATTAAAAGTATAGCCAAGAGGCTTCAATTTGACATTAGCAAGATACTAAAAAGGAGGATATTATGGATCCATCCAAATTTTATAGCAAAAAAAAAAAAAACTTACCAGAGCACAGAAACACATAACTTTCTCATAAGTTCTGTAATAATGTTTCAAAACATATAACTTTTTAAAATTTGGATGGTACAAATGTTCCCATAATATTCTCTATTATAGTTTCTTAGTATTCCAAATTAAAGTTTCTTTGCTTCATGCTTTAATATTTGATTATTCACCTACCAAGAGTTCACTTAGGATGAATTTAACTTTTTGACATATGGAATATTTGATGCAGTGTTGTTGCTTTTTTTAAAAGTTTTATGGTGTCTATGATGAGATCCAACAGTTCATAATATTTATCATGTTGCAAGTAAAACCTAATCAGTGTCCTAATAAAAGGCGAATATATAGGCCCCTGCACAGAGTTCATATCATTTAAATACTCCAAACCTAGGCAACTCTGCTGCCAAAGGCTATGTTCTTGTGAGCTCTCAGGTAAATTTTCAAACTTTAAAGTTTCTTTCTACACTTGGCTATAAAATATAGTTGGATCCATAACATTCTCCATTTCAGTATAATCAAACTGTCATTACATTTTATAGGGAATATTTATTATAAAAAAAATTGCACCATAAAAATCAGAATATTTATTTCACTTATTTCCTCAAATAAAATCAATTATTAATAGAACTTTTATTTTAAATAGTGAAATATAGAGAATAATTATGGATTATTAATCAGAATGAAAATTCATGATAAATTATGAGATAGGAAAATAATTTTTTCACCTTTTTTGGGGGGAGAAGCCTACATCTGGTTTCTTTCCCTCCTGAAAAAATGCTGTTGGTGAATAATATGCTGGAAGCTGGTGCCAAAAGAATCCTTTCTTTTAGTGTCGCACAGTGATCAGCATTCATTTTAGAAATTATGGACTTTACAACCGTGTTATAAATAACTATTTTAATTTCCCAATGTTTCGACATTCGTATGAAGGTCATCATCTGGAGTATATACAAATATACAAGGACAAGCTGAGTTACATTTCACACAGTATGCTAAAGAGAAAATGATTTGATCAACAGTTATTCTACTGGCATGACCTCTAGTGAAAATGTAATATATTAAAAAAAATTATATGTATATATATAATATATTTAAAAAAATTTTATATGTATATATATAATAAAAAAAAACATAAAATTAATTAATTAGAAACTACCTCAAAGCTAAATTCTATTTAAGATAACATAAGAGAAACATTCTTTCATATAGATAGTTTTCTTACAGTAACAATCATGTCCTAATTTAACATGACAATTGTTATATTAGATTTAAGATTCTGGATTATCTACAGTCCTGTTTATAGTTAACTCTTAGGGAGAAAGGGTAGAATATGTGCCTTCCATATGTTTGGAATTTTTAGACCATCGCTATTGTTCAGATTAGGGTGGTTGATAAGAATCTCACAGGCTTCCTTAAATTTATGTTCATACCATGTTTTGGTGTGATTTAAACAACTGGTGCTTTTCCAGTCAGTTCTATGTAAAGTGTCAGGGCATGATCAAAGGCCAGCTTCACCATAGTTATTATATTTAATGTGTTGTTTATGTTCTTTTTGTCTGATAGGAATTGTGCATCCTGTTTCCTCTATATATGGTAGATTACAGGTGCAATAAATACAGTGTACTCCAGGGTGGGCCAGCAGAGGGAGTGGGTCTTTGGATGAGTTGAGTAAGCTTTTTAATTTTGCAGGAGGTTTAAAGGTGGCTTTGAGATTGTATTTCTATAGTATTCTGTTTATTTTATCTGATGTCCCTTTAATGTAAGGAATGGTTATAGTTTTATTGTAGTCTGGTTTATCTTTTTTTTTTTTTTTTGAGGTTTTGTAGAGAATTTTGTTAATAGTGTTTTGGCTGTAACCATTTTTTTATGAAAGTATTGCTGATAACTTTAAATTCTTCTTTAAGCGCTTGTTCATTGGACCAAATCTTCAAAATCCTGTTTTTTAGAGTATTAATGACACCTAGTTTTTGTGTTGGCTGGTGGTGGTAGGAGTTTTATGTGTATATATTGGCCAGTATGTGTTGGTTTCTATTGGTAGGGGTCGTAGTTAACAAGAATAAAAAAAAGAAAAAATGAGAAGCTACTAAATCAGTTACTCCGTGGCCTCAAGATACAGTCAAAAAATTACTTCTGCACTACACTCGTTCTCCGACAAATTTATGGTCTACCAAAGATATCTACTTTGTGTATCTATCAAAGATACACAAACAAAACATCACTATAGTCGATAGTCGAAGGTATAGACAGCCCGAATTATCACCTAGCCAAGAAATTAGCATCAACACTCAAGGAGTTGGTAGGTCATTCCCCCTCCTATATCAGAAACACAACACTTCATAAACATAATCAAAGACATTACATTAGAAAAAGATGATTTATTAGTCGGTTTTGACGTCTCTGACCTCTTTACGAATGTCCCAACCAATCAGTGACACAATCCTTCTTTTACACGACAAATTCCCTCCAGATATCACGCTGCTCTTTGCGCATGTATTATGTTCTGGTTATTTTGAATGGTAAAACACTTTCTACCTATGAAAAGAAGGCACAGCCATGGGCTCGCCATTATCTCCCCTCCCCCCCATTGCTAACTTTTATATGGAACATCTAGAGCAACATGCTCTAGATGTTTTTGCGATATGGCCCCATGGCCACCAGACACAGACACTTTCCTTAGCCACCTAAACAAACAACACAAACACATACAGTTCACAATTGAGATTGAAAAGCAGAACACACTTCTGTTTCTAGATGCACTTGTCACACGTCTTTCTTCTGGCAGTCTTTCCTTCACTGTTTACCAGAAACTGACACACTGGCCAATACATACACACAAACTCCTACCACCACCACCACCCAACACAAAAACTTGGTGTTATTGATATTCTGAAAAACAGGGCTTTGAAGATTTAATTTCATCATATGTATCAGCAAAATTATGCTAATGGATATTATATGTCTAAAGCACATATGCTAAAATTGGATACAAGTTTACTAGATAAGGAAAGATGTTTCACATGACGCTCTTGGTTTTTATTTTTATTTTTTTAATATGCGACTTCTCATGTCTGGGATATACATGAGCAGTCAAAGAACATTAAGCATATCAGTGATAAGTATGAGATGGCTGTTCTGAAAAACAGAGGTAGATAGAATAAGAGGAAGAGGAAAAGCAGTTCATTATGTGCACTGAAAAGGGATCCTGGTGATAGTATAATCCTACACAAATGTTGGTTCCTCACCCTGTCACTTTTCATACATGTGCCTGTACTTGATCTTGAGGTGACTTCGTTCTTAGTTTTTGCTGAGTGTGGGCCTTTTATGCCAACCAAAGCTGTCTAAACGTGAGCATATAAATAATTATTTTATTTAACGATTATTTTCATTCCAGTTCCATGCAGCCTTTATTTCATAAACTTCAACATAAATAACTGCTGTTTTTATGTTGCTCCTACCCAAGTTATTTGCAAACTTATAGTACATTTTGTACCATGGGAAGGTTAAGGATTTTTAATTTATTTTTTACATAATCCAGAAACCTTGCTCTACTGACCAAACATGGAACTTTTTCAAGCGCCACTTCAGGCTTCCAATAAGTGGGGCGGTGGTCTCACACCATGCAATAAAATTCATCTACCACCTAAAAAAAAATGTTGCAGTTCATATGAAATTAAGCAAAAGAAAAAAACAAAATAGGCAGGAAGAACATTGAAAACATCAGCTGCATCCTGAATGGAAAACTTACAGAAGTAAAACATTTCAGCTATTTGTGCACAATAAAAGATGTATCTGAAAATTGGGTTAGAAGGTGTTTGATGATAGGTAAAGTCCCAAAGGAAAACCAATATCTAGATGGATTGATGCAGTTAGAGATATCTTAGAAGACAGAAATATAAGATCGGGGAATATTGGAGTCCTGACAAATAAGACTAATTTGGAGGGAAATTGGCGAGACATTACTACTACATGAAAGATTGTTATTACTATCATAGTCAGTGGCAGCCGGTGAAAATTTTAAGTGGGAGTGCTGCATATACAAAAAAAAAAAAAAAAAATTTTTTTCCTAATCAGTAACGAATTTATTAATAAATAAATTTACATATTAAAAATTGCTTTATTAAAAATATTTCATCCTCACCACGAACAAATACCAATAATAAAATTTTCGTATCAATAGCAATGACAAGTGCAAACGAATATCGGCATTAGATCGCAATGCATTTGTTTCATGTAACGATAATTGAAAAAATAATTCTTTTCATATTTTCAACAGTGACACTTGTCATAATTCAGCCCTGTAATAAATAAATAATTATACGTTATTTTAACAAAATAAAATAAGATTTACCAAAAAATAGTTCACCACGAACATGCGCCAATAATAAACATTTCATATTATTATGTAACACCTCCGGGGAGTCCAAAAACTCATCGAGGGAGGGCACTTACTCTACTGCCCTCCATTTCCAGCACTCAATCCACCAACTACAACGAACTGCAACGCCATCTACCACCAACCACTACCACTAGTATTTTCACAGACAATCACAACATCCATGCCCATGGCGGGATTTGAACCCGCAGCCTTTTGACTGGAGAGCTGATACTCTAACCACTCGGCCAACCAGGCCGGTGATATAAACACAAATAGAGGTAAGGAGTTATTCCTCTCTATGAAGCTTTGATATGGCCACATCTGACCTACTGTGCACAGATTTTATTGGAAATGTGGAAGTGTGCCAGAAAAGATTCAGAGGCAAATAACCAAAATGGTGACTGGTCTAAGCTAGAAGCTTAGGTTAAAAAGTTTAGCTGATGATAGAACAAGGATAAGATAGAAATATGTTGCCAAGGAATTTTATTGAACATACTGAAAAAAAATGTTCTGATACACAACAGGGCAGGAGAGATAAACAGGGGTCACCCCTTGTTACAAGGACATGGGGACTATTTTTGTTCTGCTTGAAGAGTGATGAATGAGTGAAATGGGTTGGAAGAAGCAATGAGTGCTTTGTAATCAAAGGAGTTTAACATGAGATATGACAATTATTGTATAAAATAATTAGTGTGAAACTCCTGTAATGAATCTTTTGACTCTGGCAGAGGTTCCTCTTTAATAATAAAAATAATAGATAAAGACATACTATATCATCTATGTTAACAAACACTCAAATTCAATAGCCCAATCCAAAAAAGAGGGGAAAAAATCCCCAAGAACAGAAATTACTAACTAAAAATATAATGACTAGTGATACAACAGAAACTAATATTTAAGATAGATATCATGAAAACAGCAGAAAGAGCCACTACTCTACTGCTCTCCATTTCCAGCATTTAATCCACCAAAGAAAGGACTGTGTACATGTACAATGTTTTGGTTACAAGCATTGCTAGTTCTTTTACAAGTGAATTCCCTTTCCTCACCAATAGATATGTGCTCAATCAGTTATTTAAAAAAAAAAAAAAAAAAAAAAAAAAAAAACATGACAGGCAGATATATGAAACTTCACAGTGATCCTTAACACAGATAATGAGAACAAAATTACAAAATGTCAGCAACTGCTCTACTTATTCTAAAATGGATCTCAATGGTGCACACATCAAAAGACCAAAAGGCAAATAATTTTCTGAAATGGTCCAAAGATCTAAGAAAGATTAAAATCCAGAATGTTCACTGATCCTTCAATCATGCTGTGTAACAAAATCATGTTTAGACTCACTCTGGATGGCATGGGCTTTCCAATATATCTCTTAAGAGATCACTCAAACTCTGCAACTCATAAAGAACTTGATAAAAACCATTTTCTTATGTTTACTCCTTGTATTATTATTATTATTATGTGACACCTCCAGGGAGTCCAAAGATCAAAGGAATTTGCCAACAGCATCGAACGATTGATCACCTTCCAACTGCTAACTGTGCTCAAACTTGCTTAACTTTTTTCATGAACCATTAGTAGCAGAGGCTCTACCAATTGACCAACCTTTGTAAATTAAACTATTATGACAGTAACAGAATGAAGTTTTCATGATTACTTTCTAACCAACACCTTTCATCCAAAGTAGTATCTTAACTATTTATATGTCACTCATCTAAAGCAGAATCCAGCCACCAATAACTTGCTCTTCATCTGGATCTTTTTCCTGCCATTTTTCTTTCAAACATTTATTTTGCATCAGGTATTCTGTTTTAGTGACTACTTCAGATTAGCACTTTTTACATAATCTTGAATAGTATAGTTCATATGGTTCTGCTAATGATGTTAATGTGCATAATATTCCTCAGAAATTTGCTATGTGTTGTTGTTGGCTGATGAACTAATTTATTTCTAATCCAATATGACTGCAAAGCTAAAGGACAGAGCCACCACTTGACAATGGCTACATCCAAATGAACAAGGTCCAAATGTTCAGATTCAAAGTAACATTGATGCCATGAATATTTTCCAACAAAAAAAAAAAAAAACAGTCCACTGGTAGAACTATAAAATTGTTTCAGAGCATTAAAAAAAAAAAAGTCATAATGTTATTAGTGAATCAATTTTTGGCTCATAAGCAAATCACAATAGTGATGCACCTACCATATTCATGAGATTTAGTCTCTTATGGCATTTTTTTCTGTTTGCCAAACCAAAATTTTTTGAATCAAAAAATTTTTATGAGGGGGAACCCATTTTGACAGATCAAAAGAAGTCTTCTCAATTTTGTTTCAATGCATTAAAAAAAAGAGAATGGAAAAGTTGATCACAATCAAACTCTTAATGTTCTCAGTAGTCCTGTTTCTTTTTTGTCTTGCCTTGTGTGCATGTTTATATATACATTGTACATGTACACAGTGCTTTCTTTGGTGGATTGAATGCTGGAAATGGAGAGTAGTAAAGTAGGTGCCCTCCCTCAATGAGTCTTTGGACTCCCTGGAGGTGTTACATAATAATAATAATAATATCTCACAGAAATAATGAGCACAGGCATAAGATACACCGCCCAAGCGGCAGTGTATCTAATGACGTAACGTGCAACGACAGCAAAAGAATATTGGCGTTAGATTGCAGTGCATTTGTTTCGTGTAACGATAATTGAAAAAATATTATTTTTTTCATATTTTCAACAGTGACACTTGTCATAATTCAGCCTTGTATCTATAATAAATAAATAATTATATGTTATTTTAACAAAATAAAATAAGATATACAAAAAATAGTTCACCAGGCACATGCACCAATAATAAATGTTTCATATCTCACAGAAATAAGGCGCATAAGCTTAATAAAAATACACTGCCGTTTGAGCAGTTACAGTTGGGAATGACATAGCGTGCAATGACAAGAGCAAACGAATATCGCCATTAGATCGCAGTGCATTTGTTTCATAATCTAAAGCGTTAATCGAACAATTCCAATTATTAACTATTCAATCAATGGCAAAACATAAGCTGTAACCTTTAACATGTTGTAAGCATTGTTATTATTTATAAACACAAACAAAATTTAATTTTTTCCTTGAGGGTGTCGCAGTGCTTATGTACAGGCCGCCACTGATCATAGTATTCATGTACGTCCTTGAGGGTTCGTATCAGGAATTATGTTGAATATATTTAGAATCTCTACTAAAATATGTCTTGTCATATCCATTTTGATTTAGATTATTGTTAATGAATATCAGCATACAGAGTGTGTTGCAAATGTAGCTTTTAATGGTTATTTTTAATAATTTTCTTGCTTGTTACTTGATATATAGGACTAATTAGCATCATTTGAGGTTTATCAGTTAGCCACTTAGTTTCTTATATTAAGGCTGCTTCATTGTCCTAATGGGGTAGCACTAATATAAGACAATAAGATGATCAAAGGTGCTTTTTTTTTAAAGAGTAGATTCATTTTGTGAAACCTAAAATGTCTTTAGTTTCAAGTTTTTTAATATGTTTTCTAGTTTTTGGAACATGGTTTCTAATTTCTGGCAGTCTGATCTTTGGTGCTTTGCTTGATATTAATTCAGGTTGAATTGCTTGTACCTGAAAAAGATAATGATTTTGTAATACAAACAGAAAAAATGTAGAATGTCTGGTATTTGCTTCAAAGTTTAGTGCTAAATTATTGTTTGTCTCTAGTAGTACAGAGAAAATCTTGCTTGCATATATATTTGCCCCTGGTATTGAATTTAGGATCTACCAGAGGAAATCTTGCATATATATATATATATATATATATATATATAAGGGGGAGAGAGAGAGAGAATATTAAAAGAGACACTGCCTTTGTTTCTCTAGCTGGATTTACTCTCCTTTCTTAAGATTTAGAATCCTCCTAAGTAGATCTGGACTCATTACTGGTGGGCATTCTTTACATGACAACATATACTAATAGCCACCTTCCTTTCTTTCCAGATACAACAGATATTTTAATTCAGATGGCATCTAGTTATGAACAAAGTGGCATATAGTTTCATCACTGCACAACAGTCATTATGCTTGCTAAATTTCGTGTTTATTTGTTACTAATTGCAAGTTCAGGATTGATATTTTTAGTTCTTTATAAAACATTAACAGGAGAGGAAGAACCAGAAATAGTAAATAAATTTGGCTTTACTAGTGATACTAAAGGAGGAAAGAGAATTTTTATTCCTAGAATTAAACCTCTGGAAAACATTAATGATCTTATGCCAGTAACTCAATCACAGCAGCATTTGGAAAGACAAAGACTGCGAGAAGCAGAGGTACATGCTAAAATAAGACAGAATTTATGGCATAAAGGCAGAGGTGGGCCGAGTTCACTAGGAACTGATGCTTCTATGAGGGATTTCTCTCAAATAGATGATATTCAAAATTTTGATACCTCTGGAATGTCCTTAAACCAAATGGTATCAAAAGGTTTACCAAAAGACAATAATGAGGAGGAAAATTTTCACATTCGTGAACGATTTGTTCACTTGGATTTAAAAGGAGCACCATTGCTTGTCAGCTATTATCACAAGTTGTTTCCATTGCTGCAGGTTCTTGGTGCAACTGGGTTACTTATTGAATATGAAGATATGTTTCCTTACTATGGACCTCTAGAATCTTTAACTGCTCATAATGCTTATACAAAAAGTGATCTTGCTACTATTCTTCAGTTAGCTAAAAAGCATCACCTTGAAATCATTCCATTAATTCAAACTTTTGGTCATATGGAATTTGTATTGAAACAGTTAAAATATCAAGATTTAAGAGAGGTGCCAGCATATCCACAAGTAATCTGCCCAACAAATAATGCTTCCCAAATGCTTATAAAGCAGATGATAAATCAAGTTATTGGTCTTCACCCAGATATTAAATATTTGCACATTGGATCTGATGAAGTGTACTATATTGGTGAGTGTGATCGCTGTAAAAAAAAAATGCACAAGATGTTCATGGATAAAGAGGATCTTTTTATAGATCATGTCAAAAGTGTAGCAAGGTATATAAAAGATAAATACAGAATTCAACCAATAATGTGGGACGATATGTTCCGTATGGTACCAGATGAAATTCTTGGTAAATCTGAAATATGGAAATATGTTGATATTATGGCATGGCAGTATGGACCGATAGTAGAAATGAAGATTACTCCTGATGCTTGGGAAAAGTATGCCAAATTTTTTGGTGGAATTTGGATAGCTAGTGCCTTCAAAGGAGCCACAGGTCCAAAACAATTTCTTCCTGATATTTCATATCATTTAGAAAACCATATTTCATGGATGGAGGTATTAAATAAATATTATAAGAAAATTCCTTTTAAAGGAATTGCAATAACAGGCTGGCAGCGCTATGATCATTTTGCTGTTCTCTGTGAACTTTTCCCTGCTGCAATTCCTTCGTTGGCATTAAATCTTCTTTTCTTGGAAGAAGGAAGAATGGATTCTGGAATTCTTCAGAAGACAAGAGAAATTCTTCAGTGTGATGAACATCTTACCCTCTCTGTAAACTATAGTACTGAGGAAGTAGTATGTAATTACCCAGGCAGCAAGGTCTTTAAAGGTGCTCAGAGATTGGCTCGGCTACATCTTCAATTAAAGAAATTATTGAAAAACAATCATATTGTTGGATGGTTGAGCGATTATAATATACAAATGGTATTTTCTAGTCCAGCCCATGTTGAATTAGGTACACGTGATCTGGATGCTGTCATGACTAATGCTACTCTCCTATATACATTCATGCAAAATATCATGCCAGAGATCTATGATAAGTACACAATAGAAGAATGGCTGCAGACTTTCATGGATCCTATGATGACTCAGCTTGATCAAATTAAAACCAATGCAAATAGCTTGCTTAAATATTCTTCTTGGCCAAGAAGGCCATTGATCCTTAAAGGATAACTGTATGCTGTATAATTCAAAGTTTAATGAGAAAAAAATCTTACATATGTAAACAAAATAAAGGTTAGTGATAAATTTAATGTAAAAAATCTTAAGTGTTTCATTATGTTATAATGAATATCAAAACCAGTGGATCTATTTCAGTAATAGTGTTCAATAAAATTATTAGCAAAGTTAAAAGTGCAAAGTTGCTCAATTCTCTAATATGCAGCTCTGAATATAGAAAGCTGCTTACTGTAATAGTGAAATTTTCTAAATTACTGTATGTCTTCTATGTATCATTGAATAGTGTATACATCTCATGGTTGTTCCAGATATTTATTGTTATAATATAGGAATATTGAATTTTGTCTTTTTTGCTGTTTGAAAATTGTACATGATCAACTGGCAGTAGTTGAAAACAACTTTAAAGTTTCCAATTTTTTTTTTTCATAGATATAATATGTTTAAATGTTAATTTTTTTGTTGATTATGCTCTTATTTTTAAAACATTTCAGGCTAGTCTGTGATATAATTTTATAAACAGCATCATTATTGGCACTTATGTTCATTTTGAATATTATAGATATATACAATGTTGTGGTAAAGTATTTTGTTATTATTATTACGGGCAACTCCAAAGAGTCCTTAGACTCATCGAGGGAGGCCCTAAACATCATGTCAAGAACAACTATTCAACATCCTCACAGTATCTATCATACTTTGCCTTGAACTCATTCACAGTCATGGCACACACACAACAGACTCTGGCAGCTTATTCCACTCATTCACCACCCTCCAAGTAAAAAACCTAGTTCTAACACCCACCCTTGCCCAGTTTCCATGGATGGCCCCTAGTCCTCCCACCACCAGTCCTGTTCTGAAAAATATCCTCTGAATTAATCTTATAGAAACCCTTCAGTAATTTGAATGTCTCAATCATATCACCCCTTTTCCACCTATCAACTAATTTCCTGCAACCTACAAATCTTCAACCTGTTCTCATACGGTTCATTTCATAGACCTGCTATCATCTTGGTCACTTGCCTCTGGATCCTCTCCACCTCCTCCCCATCAAGAAGAAACCCTGGCACCCAGATCTGGGCACAGTAGTCAAGATGGGGTCTTATCAAGGCTCGATACAGAGGAACAATAACTTGCTTGTCTCTGCTCGTTAAAGTATTCTTCAGTAACCAAGTGATTTGATGAGCTGATTTAGCCACTTTTGCAATGTGCTCTCTAAACTTCAACTCCCTATCCACCAACACTCCCATTTGTACATCACTATTTCATCACTACCTTACAGCTGTTTTTATTCATCTATTTTCTAACATGAGTCTCAAGAAAAATAGTCTGCTGTTAGAAGAAATTCAGTAGCCTAATTATTTGTCCAATACTAATTGTATAGCAATCTTTTTGTAATGGGTAAATAATGCAGTTATTTCTAATTGCAAATAAATCTTTGCCAAAGTTGTTTTGAATTAAGGAGAAATCTGACATTATAAATGGGACTCATTAATTTATGATTGATTTTTTTTTTTTTTTTTTTCCCCAGAGGAAGGTTTTTAAAGAAATATCTATTAGAAATTATTGAAATTGCTTGGGAAAATCATTACCATTAATATCATAATTTGATACATAATTTCCACATTTATTTTCGGATTAAAACAATATAGGTTGTGGCTGTATTGTGATATTAATTTTAATTATGATATTTGCTGTGTAATTTTTATTTTTTTTAATTGCTGTTTGAACATTTTCCCCTGAAAAAAAAAAAAAAGACTAAACTAAGAAAAAACTAAAAGGAACAAAGAGCCATTCCTAAATATGGTGAGGAGCAGATGTGCTTATTGAGTCCTTTCTGCTGGTGCCATGAAGTTTCTTAATAATATACTTTCAGTTAAACTGTGACAAACATTGATGGCTGTATCCATGTTGCTTTTTGTGAAAGGGTTTAACCATTTTCATATTATTTCATTAGATAAAATGTGATTATGTTTTCTTAGTAAAATTAACTCTTAAAGCTAATTACAGAAATGAATGAATGAATAGAAAATTGTTTTGGGATGATGTGTGTCAAAGATAAGTGTAAGTCAATTTCATTAACTCTGCATCCTCATTTTCATATTGAAATATAAGGTATGAGTCCAGAAAATTTGAGACCCTGATAAACCAATTAATATGTAGTGTGGATGGGTATATATTTATGAAATTTCTCAAAATATTAACAGTAAACTGTTAACAAAACTTGAAAGACAAATAATTTCTTTGAACCACTTCCATTTTAGATGATTCGTAGCATTAGTCATCAAATTCTCAAATCACATACACCATTTTTGCACTATAAAATATCACAGATAATGAATAATTCAATGCAAAATCTACAGTTTAAACTAGGAAATGCATAACTTGTATTAATAGTTATATTTTGAAATAGGTTTTCAGTTCAGAAAGTTTAACTTTGTTTTGAAGATTGAGAGAACTAGAGTTGTAGCTTCAAACTAGAACAAGCATTACTAAGTACAATCAATACTATTGATATCAGTTTGTTTCATGTTCACAGATTAATTATTTACAAAGAAATCAGTAAGTATATACCATTTTTTACTCATGACAGTCCGTTTTTGCTGTTTAATTTTTATGAGGGATCCCACTTCAAATTAATATGTTTTGCTAAACATGTCAGACCAACAAGGCATAGGAATGTAACTGTGACAAGATTTATTGAGAGTTTTCCTTTCCAGAAATTGAAAACCAAGCATTCTGGCACTCTACCATCCTCTGATGATCATGAATTGCTACTGCCATATTGCTACAAAATGCATAACTCTGCTGGTGATAGTGTAAAAATTGACATTGGTATCTTCATTATTCTGATTTTATTTTATAAAAATAAATCACAAACAGAAAAAACTTACATATGTACTTGTTGCTTTATTTAAGAGATTGATGCTTCATAATAGAAATCCAAATTTTGAAAAATAAAACTTTCAGAAGAGAATTTGAAGACACACTGCACTAGGTGGAATTTTCTGGTGCCTTGGCGACTGTGTACTTTGGATTTGTCTGTCTCTACTTAATGTTATTAACTATTTAGGGGTCAAAAGTTCACTTGGTATTTAGAAGGTGAGATTTAAAATTAGAATACGTTCTGAGCAATGAAGCAATTTATTGAAACAAGTGCTAATAATTTATTCTTGCAGTTGAAGAATATTTAGATGATATTTAGTTATTATCTGAAAACTGAATTTGAGATTATTTTTGTATCTTATCTTATATTTATTCTTAGTTTCTTTATTTTCTTGCTATTGTGAATATTATTGTTAAACACATTCATATTTACTGATCTCAGTAAATATTGTTTGTAAAATGTAACCTAAATAGAAATACTTCAGTGTGCATGGCATTTATGGTTTTCTTACCAGTTGACAGTGATGTGGATGTGGCTCCTCTTAGCAAGATGATGATGATGCTATCATTTTATTAATAAGAGGCACGAAGTTGCTTGGGGGGGGGGGTCTCATAGTGGCTATGTAGCAAACAACTTACCAGTACTTCTTATCCTTTGTCAGTCTTACTGTATTTGTCACCTTCCTACTTTGCACCTTTCCTCACATTGTATCTCTTTAATCACATATTTTTTTCTGCAAGACCAGTTCTCAGTTTAATCAACTTTATTAACTATATATTCTTTTGTCTCTTGAAATCATCAGTGTAGAGATAACTGTGAATCCATTAAAAAATGTAAAAAATACAAACATGAAACCCAGTGACAAGATATATAATTAATACTAAGTTAAACAGATAGAATTGGAGAAATCAAAATACATGGGGAACGTTATCATTTTCATGTGCAATTGCGATGAAGTACACTCTCATACATCTCTTTTGGGTCCTAATAGTATTATATTTATCTAGCTTCCTCATGATTGCACATAAAAAAGATGCCATTCTCCATGCACCTACATTGGTGCTGTTTGAATTTCTCAAATTATATTTGCTACACTGATGGTTTAAGATACTTAAACTGAAATATTCGTATAATCTATACCTAAATGCTGACTCCTTTAGCTACTTTAATATTTGCGTATACATGCAGTTTATAAACAAATTTGCAGTTCTTTTTTGCTTCAATTTTGACAGTGACATTTTGAGGAATCAATGCACTAAAACTGCTAATGCAAAATTTCTCATTATTAATGTTTCCCCTTTTTCCTTCTAGCTATAATGAAGCACTAAGTTATTTCACTTATCTACAGAAATCCATCACCATTTGCACAAGTTTACATGACTACTGTCTAGACAATAAACTCCAAATAAATATGCCTCTGCAACTTGCATCAGCATCAGTTTTCCCACACATTGTAGGCCAAAAGTAACTAATTAGAGTGTATCAAGTTGGAATGGGTTAGATTGATATTATTGGAGTGGAAATTTGAAGAAATTGCTAAATAAAATAAGTGACAAGTATGATTTATCATATAACTCATTGAGCAAGTTACTATATTTGAAAAATGTGCATTACTTTTGACACATCCCTTTTTGACTTTACTCAGTAGATCTTTAAACATAAAAATGACTTGTCCAGTGAGTAAATATACCATCACTGAGAAAAGCTTCACTTCCAAATGAATTGAAAATGCAATTTTCTAAAGAAGAAAGGGGAGGAGAGTATCTCAGAAAAAGGGTCAAATTTCAGAGTGCATTTGAAGTTTTCTATAAGGCAAAGCTCATTAAGAATGCAAAGCATTCTTCCTAAATTCACACACATTCTCTCAGCTTGTTTAAATGTAAACTGAAAACAGTGTCAGTAAATTGTAGAGCTCTTGAATAACAAGTTTTATAACATTATGTTTATTCAGCCACATTATATGCATATGGATGGAACTAGTATGAATAATGAAGTTGGAAAGGCCCTATCCACCAGCCAGATCATGGAATTTTTTTACAGGAGAATTTTCATTGTATAATGAAAACTTTCTAGTGTTTTTAAATTATTTTAGATCATAATTGGCATTGTTAATTATGATTTGATATTTGAGGTAGCCTCTAATAGATTTAGATTAAGTGTCCCAGATAACAGAATGATCTAATAACAGAAGAAATTAAAATAGAAAAACAAAATTGAGAATTAAAAAATATTAAGTTACAAATAAATGCACACATCCCAACAAATTCAGAAATAAACAAAAAGATATAACTTGGAAGAAACTTACTTTGATATGTAGGAATGGAAAAGTACATGAACAGAATGTAAAGATAGGACAAGCATACAGGAATATAAAATCCATAGAATACTAAGATACCAAGGTAAGAGGATTATAGCTCAGTTTGGATGTTACAATGAAGAGATGATAAAATGCACTAATTATATGTTGTGGGGAAGGGGGAATTTGTAGCATTAGACTTCTGTGGTGTTTGGAGACAGTTTTTAGACTCTTATGGCTGATCAAGATTTTCACATATTAAGCATTTAGAAAAATTAGCATTGTGTCTGTTGGAAAATAGTTAACAAGTCTCACAATAAAAGACATTTGATATTATAGAAGTATGTCACACTCTTGGAATTAGGATCTTTAGAAAAAGAGCATTTTGAAAATTGAAATGCTTGCCCAGTGATGTAACTTGCTTTCACACAAATTTCAAATATAAATTATATTTGGGAGTTTCCACAGGTATCTTCATCAGATTTCATGTTTGCCAGCTTTGTATCCTTTTCATCTGTATTATTTTTGCATTTCATATGCTTGGTAAACAGAAACAGTTTAGTAAAATGTTGTTGGGAAATGTTTTGAACTCCTGTTTTTCTTGATTGTATTTGAAAATTAATATGCAATGAGCTAACATAAAGTAGTTTCAAACCTAATTAGTATAATTTTTTTTTTCAATTCTTCATTGTTTTTCAGATTATACTTACTAACATATCACTTAGTTATCATATAATTAATATCATAACTAAGGCACAATTTAACAGAAGCATTATGTATATTACATTTGCTGAAATGGGTTTCAAAGATGTCTGTCTTATATTACCTGTATGATAAGGTTTGTCTGTATGATAAGTGGGAGGAAAATACTTCTAAAGAAGATAATAACATAAGAATTGATGATCTTATCTATCTCCTGTTATTTTTCAGTTTTATTGTTGGCTTAGTTATACATTTCAAAATTGTGAGGACAGCACAGTGGATTAGGAGGGCATTGACATAATCTATGGAAAAGAAAAGGTTAAGCACTATGCACAGATTCACCTGGTTTTCAAGAAAATGAAGAGTTTCCAGAAAAGATTCTCGAGATGAGTAATTTAAGTAGAGTACAAACTTCTCACTGGATTGTGAGAAGTTTGTACATATTGATGCAGATGAGATTGATGTGAAAAACAACATCTCTTCAAATTGTATAAGAATGTTTTGAAGAAGAAAGCAATGAGCAGGTTTTTTTGTTTTGTCAGTTGAATGCATTGCCTGAAGTGTTGATTGCAGAAACAGTAATGAACATGTTTGAGAGTAAGGATCTCCTACAAATCTTTTGACTACATGGAGAGCTGGTGGTAATTATAATGAACTTAGAAATCTGTTAGACGCAAGAAAGGAATTGTATTCAAAAAATAATATTTAAGAACCACAAGCAAATTTTAGCAAATCACAATAATTCTTTATAGAGAGATATATAAAACTTCCATGATAAATCCATAGCATTTGTTGGTTTACCCACAGAATAGGTGGACTAGTAAAGTGATGCTTATCCTGCAGTTGCCATAATGTTTTGAGTAATAGTACTTAACTACCACTATAGTTCTTAATTCATCTCTGCAGAATTAAAAATTAACAGGCACTATGGGGGATCACAGCTACTCTTTTAGCATTTCTGGCTGCTGCAGCAAAAATGTGTTTCTCTCTCTCTTAAAGAATTCATTTGTGAAATATCAGTATAAAGCAGCACCAGGTACATTCTATATCATTGAGTGTGCAACTGTTAGAATTGAGTGACCGATGTTATTAACATCGGACCTCCACAGAGTCAAAAGACTCGTTGCAGGAGGTCTCTTGCAGAAAGATAATTGAACCATGCTTAAACCCATTCACAGTTTCAGGTAATATATTCCACTCACCAGTCACTCCATGCAAATAATCTGTTTCTCACACCATATTCAGCTTCCAGGGATGCCTCTTGTTCTACCCTTCTCTTCCTCTACTCTATGAAAAATCTCCTCCACATGAATCTGTTAACAACTCCTCACCAACTTGCATGTCTTAATTATATCCTATCTTACTATTTGAAACCTTGAAACCTTACAATCAAAGCTGTCTGTATGCAGCTTAATCAATGCTTTATACAAAGGAAAACAGAACTTTCTGCTTCCACATGTCAATGTCCTCCTCATTATTGTCATAATCCATTGTGATATTCTTACAATTTTTGGAATGTGACCCTTAAACTTCAAGTATCTGTCTGTCATCACTCCCAGATCTCTCATCTCTTCCACCTTCAAAATTTCCCTATTACGACTCATTGAAAACTTGAATTATGTAATATTTTTCAGTTTGAAAGCCTTTATGTGATTTTTCAAAAAAAGTATTTATCTACATTCCAGAAACTGTAATGCCTACGCCCATCATAAAATTTATGCATGAGAGTAGCCATGCAGTCATGTAGCTAGTGTTGCATGCATAAAAATATGTACATGGCAGTTTTAAAAGTATTTTGGCAGTTTCTAATGTTATAATTATATTTTGGATCAGAAATAGAAGAGTAAATTTATTCTGTTATTGGTACTGATGCCATTTCTGGCATTTGCAAAAAAAAAAAAAAAATGCCTGTCATTGGTGGCTTAGTGGTAAAAGCTGATACATGTTTATTTTAAAATACGTGGATTAGAATCCTGCATAAGGCATGGGTTTTTTTTGTTAATTTTTATAGCTTCTCGAGTTTTTTTAAGTTTTTACCCCTAAGTGCATTAAGAATAAGCTCTGCATGAGGAGAATAGGTGATGGTGTAATTATAAGTAAGCTACCCTTTATGCTATAAATTAAAGATTACAAGAAATTATATTCTTGGTTTAATCCTTTATCCAAGTGTAAGCAAACAAAGTTTGCGCCTGAATATCTTCAGGAAAGGGCAACTCGTATATAGAGGCTGATGACTTCACATCACTTGCCTCATTATCTCATAATACAAAGCACATATCTTTTCAGACATAATGCTATGTATTATGGGATACTAAGTCAAATGATGTGAAGTCATTGGCCTCTATATACAAGTTGCCCAGTCCTGAGGATACTTCAGGCACAAGCTTTGTTTGCTTACACTTGGATAAAGGATTAAACCATATAGAGCAGGATATGGCTTTGCACATAATAGAAACCCTGTTACTAGCTTAGTCTATACTGTATTTACTCAAATATAACTTGCAGTTTTTTCCCAAAAATGAAAGTTAAAAAATCATGGTGCAAGATATGTTTAGGGATTTTTGGAAACTAAAGTTTTTCAGGAAAAAACTAAATTGATGTTTATAATTAAATCCTCAGTATTCATTATAATTTATAATTTCCCAAGTTATTTATAAAATGAATGCATTTAAATTTTAATTATCAACATTATTTATGCGATCAACTGCTCACCTTCATCACGGTGATATATTTGAATCTTTAGTGACAATGTAGCTAGCTCATGCGCTTCGAAATGTAACATTTCGTGCAAAACACAGCAACCATCGTTACACAAATCTAACACATGTTCAAATAACTTGTCCTGTTAGTGCAGGAAACTTTCCACTTTTAGGTCTTCAGAATTCTTTTCTTGACTTATTTGTATTTTGTAATGCAAGTTTCTGTTTATGCCAATATCACACATTAAACTTAGTCATTATAAACTCACACCCTGCTGCTCAATTGCCATGTTTTTCTGCAAAATCAATAACTGAGTGTAAAACTAAAAGATATTTTGAAAAATATTATGTTTAAAACTAAAAGATATTTTGGAATTTGGTTAAAGAGAATCGGCATTTCAACTCAACAATCACCAGCTTGCCTTTGTTGTTGAGGCATGCAATCTGTTGTTAAGACCGTACCAATCATATGCAAGTCTCCATAGCTTCATTATCTCTACTGACCTAACATTGTTGTCCATTTCGCACTCCACTTTCACTTCTCATTAGTCATTCATAATGTATCTCAAGTCGTGAAAATTACTGGTAATTTTTGCTTGAAATATGTAACTTGAACATATCAAGCAAAAATTACCAGTAATTTACAAGACTTTAGATATGCTATGAACACTCCTTCACAAATGACTAATGCAAATAGAGCATGAGAAGTAAAAGCGGGGTGCAAAATGGATGACAATGTTAGGTCAGTAGAGATAATATGGAGCTGTGCATATGATTGGTGCAGTATTAACAAAAGATCGCACTTCTCAACAACAAAGGCAGTCTAATGATAGTCGAGTTAAAATGCTGATTCTCGTCAACCAAATCGCAAAATATCTGAAACTGCCATAACATTCACTATCTATTATTAATAAAAGTTTTAAACTTTTTTTATGTGTGAGGTACATGCGAAATGTTTTGATTTCTTTACATACATACATCACACCCTTTCATCTATGTTTACTTCTCTTCCAGAAATTTTATAATTGTATTGAATTTTGTTGTAAAATAAATTGTAAGTCGACAATACATCAGTACTACCAGCTGGAGAAGGGTAGATAAACAGAGTGGTATCATCACATTAAGTAAAAGAAATCATTTAGCACTTAGAAGCCTCTATCACATTTTCCTAATATTCTTGTGCATATCTTATTTGCAGTGTGCTTTTTTTTTTTGGTTGGTGCTCCAATATGAAGTAACATTATTTTCTGTAAATTTATTTGGGTACTGTTTTACAAATGAAATAATTGGGGATAAAACAGGGAGCCACCCTGGAAACTGTATGAGAAGAGTATGAGCAGTTTTTTTTTTTTTTTTTGCATGGAGAGTGGAATGCATTGCTAATCACTTTTTTCTCTAGATTGAATCCAGCAGCTTGTACACCACAGATGATGAATCCAGGCACAATGGAGTTCAAAAAAGTTTGATAAGCTTTATGTGTAAAAGAGTATACCTCCTGCAATGAGGTCTTTTAGTTCCATGCAGGACTTGTGTTAATAATAAAATAATGTTAAAGCCAAGCACTAATTAATTATATTGTGCAATGGTTTTTAATATTTAAAAAAAAAAAAAATTCCAAGCAGTCTGTCAGAGAGCAAGAAAATTAGGTTAAAGATTAACTGCTGATTTGATGAATGGGTGTTTGGATAATTGGCAAATTGTTGCATTAAAAAAAATACAAGTAATATATAATAAATTTGAGTATTTGTGTGGTGCTGTTTCATATGAAAGATTTAGAAAAATAGTCCTTAAACAGTGTATGTTTATACATTAGAAGCTGCAGAATTAACCATGAAGTACTGTATGTTTAAAAAGAATTTCTCCAAGTCACATGAAAGTTTCTTGGATGATTAAGGTGGAAGAAGTGGAAGCCGGATTTTCGAGAGAAAATAACCAGAATTAGAAAAGGCACCTTACTGAAATTGGAAATGACTTGGGAGGAATGGCTGCTATCTTAAAGAATTGAATACTAGCTATCATATTTATAGACACAAAAACACACGTGTTGAAAAGATTATTTTATTAATTATTAATAAAATACCACTTGACGTTTCGACCTCTGTATTGAGGTCATCATCATCATCAGAAGGATACACGCGTATAGGAACCAAGATATATGCTCTAGCCTTGTATACTGATAAACTGAATCTACGCTGTTAATTAATATTTCTCCTAGCCTCACCTCTTGCGATAATTAAATAAAATAACATCAAAAATAAATAAAATAATGATAAAAAAATAATAATAATAAATATAATGTATGGAAGCGAAATCTGGACAATAAAACAAAAAAGACAAAGATTAACAACAGCAGAAATGAAGTTTATGAGAAAAACTGCAAAGTATACCCTATTTGATCACAAAAGAAATGAAGAAATTATGAAAGAATTAAACCAAGAACTAGTAATAGAAAAAATTAAAAAATATAAATATAAATGGATAGAACATGTGCAAAGAATGAAAACAGAAAGATTACCAAAACAAGCCTTAAAGTACAAGCCATTAGGAAAAAGAAAACCAGGACATCCTCTTAAACAATTCAGTGATGACTTCTAAGGCCGGAACAGGCCACGCTAGGCCTAAATCCTTGATACACATGATGATGAAATATAATAAAAAAAAAAAAAAAAATTTTATCTTTATTTTATTTTATTTATTTTTTTAATGTTATTTTATTTAATTATCGCTAGAAGTCAGACTAGGAAAAATATTAATTAACAACGTAGATTCAGTTTACCAGTATACAAGGCTAGAGCATGTAGCTTGGTTCCCTATACATGTGTATCCTTCTGATGATGATGACCTCAATACAGGAGTCAAAACGTCAAGTGGTATTTTATTAATAATTAATAAAATAATCTTTTCAACATGCGTGTTTTTGTGTCCCTAAATCTATAAATATGAATGCTGATCACAGTGTAATCTTAAAAGAATGAATACTAGCTAGATCTTTGTATTACATCTGTATAATACTTCAGTCAAAATAATCTGTTTTTTATACAGTCGCCTACCGTTTATCCAACATTCAAAACAATGACTTGCATGTTAACCGAATTCTGGTAGGGCACCATGTAATTGTACTTCAGTGATCTGAACCTTCCAATATCAGAAGAACTAATTGTCTTCCCAATATGGTCAGATAAACAGTAGATTACTGTACTTAATAATAATACAATTATTGAAGTGTTAGGCAGTCTGCCTATAATATAATAAGGCATGATGCAAAATTGTTCAAATAACATTTCACTAATTTAGTTTAATGCTTAAAAGCAATGTAGATTATAAATATAAATATTTGTGATATAAAATAGAAACTGGTGTGTGCTTACATCCCTTTGCATATAACTCCCTTAATTAAGAACAACTGGTGAACTTTATAAGTCCTAGGTACTGTGATAATTCCTAATTTTGCTTTTTTAATTTATCCTTAAGTTGTATCTTTAATATTTAAAAATTTTAAAAAGCCAGATTTCAGATTCACAGAAACTGTCATTTTAAGAATTGAAATCTAATTAACATTATCAAATCCAACCAAATGAATTGATCAGAAGTCGATATAATCATTTAGGTTCATTCCTTGGAGTCATTATTGATGTTAGCAGAAAACTTTTGATATATGTGTGCTCATGCATGCATTGCTAGTTAATATGCATAAATAAAAATGGATTTTCTTAAATATTTCAAAATGTACTTGATGTACTCAAAATATATTCAGCATTTGCTTAGATCTTATTTACATAGGCAAAGACTATGTTGTTGTGATATGTTGTCAAAATGCACTTGCATTGCATGTGTTCCTTTTCAGTATGCCACAAAATTAGATCATTTCTATGAAGAAACTTAATTTTTTTAAAGTTGTGTTACTGCTGTCTTCTGTCCTACAAGACCACATATAATTGTAATATTATTTTTATATCACTTACACAGTGCCATTTATTCATTTTACACAAAGTGTATTTTAATATTAGTTTCATAAATCCAAAGAATAACTCAAAACAGAAGTTTTAGCATTTAAAAACTTAAAATTGCTTTTTAAGTTTTGAAAAACATAAATGCTTATGTTTTTTTAAAAAAAAAAACATACACATGCTTTTTGTACTATAGCTGTTATGTGTATAGTTTGGAAATATTCATTTTTTTTTTTTTAATTTCAGGATTAGTTACCCTTAATTTAATAATAAATTCATTAATATTTGCATAACTAATTGTATAGAAAGAAATGAAAGTTGTATGTCCCTGAACATTATTTTTCAGTTGCTGGTTTAATTTCTTAAATACAAGCTTTGGCCACCTTTTTGGATGATGTCTAAATGTATTTCTGAGTGTTTTAAAGTACAAAATATGTATATAAAATAAATTTTAATTTAGTATGTGGTCATTTTATTAATATTTTTGTTTTCTGTATTCATTATGTTATTTTTTTTATAAAGTTTATACAAAATCTGTTATTGTAATGTTGTTCCTGAGGCTCTATTAAACTTATTTAGAAACCTCATGTTTTGAACTTAAATATACTATACTTGAACACTTTTATCAACACTGTGCAAACATGCTATATGTGAACACTTTTTTTTTTTTTTTTTAATCAACACTGTGCAAACTTCAGTTTTGAAAGTTTATGAATATTTAACAGCCTTTAACAACAAATTATTCTTTTGTAAGATGTGTGATTTTGGCTGTTGTTATATATTCTTGTCTGATTTGTGAACTAAATCAGTACTTTTAAAAAGAAGGTTGGCTAATAAAGATATGACAAACATAATAGAAAAGAACTAATGATTTAAGTAGTGACAAATATCGTCCGAGAGAGAATAAGAAAGGTCTGTTGGAAGAAGCAAGAAAGAGAAGTGAGAGAGTAAAAAATAGTTGCTTTGCTACTGAGATACAGTAGTACCAAGTTAAGAAGGAAGGCTGTGATAACAAATGATTCAACTTGCAGGTTGTGTAGAAGAAATGGATGCGAGTTTTTTAATGTGCAGTTGATGGTAGAAAAGACTTGTATAAGAGGGACAGCTTGCACTTGAATGGAGTTGGCATCTGGAGCCTGGAGTTATTTATTGGGATGAGACCTAATGCAGACAGTTGGGGAAACTAGATCATCACAGGAAGAATAGCAAGAATGCCTGTGTGTAAGTTCAGCTATGGTATGTAAGCATGATGATATGAATGGCATTGAGCATAGGTATGCATCTGGCGAAGGGATGAAAATTTATGCTTTGGATTTGGATCTTTTGAGTTTATCTGGGGAGGGAAAAGAGAAAGTTGTCCAACAGGACCAAGCATAGTGCAGATCGAACTATAAGAAAAAGCCAGGTAATAATTTTTGTCCATACACAAATGCCAGGAGCATTAGGATCAAAAGGGTTGAGTTTGTTGCTTTATTGAATATGTTGTGGATTAAGATTGTTTGCATTAGTGAAACCTAGCTATCAAAATCACTTTGTAACTTTGATTTTGTATAAAGGATATAGTATTTTTAGGAATGACAGAAGAAGAGGGAGCACTACTAAATGAGATCAGATGATTTATTTATGTCCAGTTAAGATATAAACTCATAAAGGCAATAATAATGTCCCATGTAGTAGTGAATGTGAGGCTAATAGGTGGGGTATTGCTGATCTGGTCAATTCAGTTGCATTGCCAAATTATGCTGATAACTACTACGCAAGTAATTATTATGGTTGACTTAAATTTTCCAAACATTAAATTGGATAGAAGAGAAATCTCGTGATAAGAACTGAAGGAGAATTTACTGACCTGTTGCAAGACAATTTTCTCAAGTAGCATGCGAAAGAAGGAACTTAAAGTCAGAGAGTATTAGATTTGATCATAACCTCAGAAGAGGTCTTTTAAATATGTGAATGTTTTGCCACCAGTTGGTGATAATGATCATGTTACATGCTGAACTACAAAGTTGGAAATTATAACCAGCTCAGGAGAATACCATCTTTGTACCCATGGTATCAGTTACTGAATGGAAATGATATCAGCAATTCATGGGCATGTTGGAAAAAGTGTTTAAATGAGGCAGTATCTGAATGTATCCCTAGAATTTGAAGAACAAATAGGATAAGTGTGAAATGGGTGTGCAACCTTATTAAGCAAAGGATCCATAAGAAGATGATGTGGAAGGAATATCGTGAGAATAAGAGCGAGAGGAGTTATGAAATATATAAAGCATAAGCCAGAAAAGTTACAAGTATTATGCAGAACGCTAAATCAGAGTATGAAGAGAAATTGGTTATGCAGCTAAAAAGCAATCCAAAAGAATTTTATCATTATGCCACAAGTAAAAAAAAAAAAAAAAATTGAATGTGGAAAAATAACTTGACTGAATGCAGATGGTACTCTTGAGTCAGAAGCTAATGAGATTATTCAAATAATGAGTGCTCACTTTGCTAAGATGTATCAACCAGGTATATGTTAACATAATGAACAGTGCTACTACTATATTGCATGAAGAGAGATAGAGGTGCATGAAAATGAGGTTGAAGAGCAGTTGTATAATCTGGATAAGAATTCAGCAATAAGAATAGAAGAAATGTCAACACATATGCTAAAGGAATCTTCAGCCGAAATTTGCCTTGTCTCAGCTCAGGAAAGATACCACAGGAATGGAAAGCATGTGTGCCTGTTGCAGCTGAGTTGGGTAAAAGGAATAGATACACATGATACTGTTGGATTTTATTAAGGTATTTAAGAGGATATCACACAAAAGGCTGTTGCATAAACTGGAGAATATGGGTTTGGAATATAAACTTTTGACTTAGATAAGTGGATGGTTGACAGATAGGTATCAAAATGTGAAATATGATAGGTGTGAATCTTACAGATTTAAGCTGACCAGCAGTGTAAATTATTAGTTTCGGGTTAGAAAGAAAGGCAAGGATGTTTACTTTCTCTTCACTTGTTTAGTATCTATGCTTGAGGACATATCATGTCTGTAGCATTGGGTGAGCTCAAGACAGGAATTATGATAGGTGGTAGATTGTCAATACAGAGGAGCACTATGCTGATGGTATAGTGTTCCTCTGTATTGACAAGGAAGAACTATGACAAAGTTAACAAGATCCATAAGAACAAAGGACTTCAGCTCAATCCTAGCAAGACAAAGATTATGGTTCTCAAAGGAAATACAGACAGTGAAGCTCCTGGGAAACAAGTGTACCTTAATGGAGAAAGAATTGAAGAAGTCAGGAAGTTTGAGTACTGGGACCATTATTAAGTTGAATAATTGCTGTTCATAAGATGTCAGAAGAAGATTAAGAATGGCTAAAACAACAGTCAGAGATGTGTCTAAAATCTGGGAGGATGGATCTATCTCCATGGGAACAAAGTTTAGGATTATGGATGTGAGACTTGGAACCTAAAGAAGTCTAATAGGAATAGGATGGCTGCTTTTGAGATGTGGTGTTACAGAAGGCTGTTGATGATAGCATATACTGAAAGGCAGACAAATGGATGGATGGGTACTAGAAAGAATCGGTAGAGCTTTTAAGGCTCCTTAAGGATATTGACAGAAAAAAGTTGAAATACTTTGGACACAGTGAAAAGATGGAGTACTTCTCAAAACGGAATCAGAAGGTAACGTTCCTGGATAAAGGAGCAGACCATCAATGAGATAGATGATGTGACTGGTGGGGCACATTACTGAGCATCTGAATGACCATACAGCATCTGTTGATGTCCAGTGAACAGATGGATGGATGGATGGATGGAGTGGTATACCCTAGGGATCAGTTCTTGCACCATTGTTGTTCAATCTCTCAATTGTTTGCTGATGATGAACAGGGTAATCAGAGATGTCACTGATATTCATCACTTGCAGAATGATTTGAATAGACTGGAAATTTGGACTGCTAGTTCAGTGTTAGTAAATGTAAAGTTATGAACTTCGGTATGATGAGATTTCCAACAGCATATTGTAATAGTGGGGTTATGCTACAAGAAACTGATGAGGCTGAGGATCTTGGTGGACGGGACTGCCACTCGGGATAATTGCAATGTTGAAGTGGACCTTGACATGTAATGATAAGGAAGTCGTTTTGCCCATTTACAAGGCCTTGTAAGACCGTATCTGGACTCCCGGGTTCCAAGGGGATAAAAAAAGCTGTGGAAAAGGGTACAAAGAAGAGTTACAAAGATTATATTGGAATTACGGAATGTAGATTATGATGACAGATTGAGAGTATGTGGACTACAAACTCTAGTTAACAGAAGAAAGAGAAGTGATATAATAGAGGTCTATAAACTTCTGAATAGGTGTTAAAGGGTATTGTCTGATAATCTTACATCATATGGAAAGTGAGGAGAGAACATGGAGCATCCATGAAACTTTTTTTTTCATGGTTAAGAGACGGGTAGGAGCTAGATATTTCTCTCACAGAGCAATGAATGAGTGTAATAGTTTGCCTCTTGGAGTGATGGATTTAATGGATAGTATGATAGCTGATTTGGTTTATTTATAGCCTTGCTCAATGAGTCCTTGACTCTCTGGAGGTCTCAGATAATAATAGTTTTTCAGTCATGCCTCAATAATGGTTATATTATTGTCAGGAATGAACCGTTTTTCTATCATCTAATAGATGGGTAGTCTGTGTCTATATGTGTTTTCTGCTGGTTTTAAAATATTGTCTCCCAGAATAACATAATCTACTTTCGTGATTCTGCTGAGTAGTGAAAAGCCTAATTTACATACGTGATTAAATACTGTTAGATATAGAAATATAAATCTTGAACATCAGCAATTAAACAACCAAACCATTTTGCAGCCTCAGAAAGTAGTCTTTTGTCTTCTATTTTATGATGTGCCTTTATATAGTCAATGTTGTGTTCCAGATCTGTTCATCAGATATTTAGAAAACAAATCTTATTTGTATCAGAGTTCAAATATGAATGAATAAGTAAAAAGTAGTATGTAATTAGTGTATCAAAATAAATTATACTAGCCAAGAAATTATATCATTGTTTAATCCTTTCCCAAGTATAAGTATGTGAAGATACTTGCATGTGAACTATCTTCAAAGTAGGCTACCTGGATATAGAGGCTGTTGACTTTCACATCACTTGCCTCAGTTTCCCATAATGCAAAGCACACACTTCCTTTTGAGTTTGTATATTGCTGTACTTAATGTAACTACCCAGACTGGTGTTGCAACGTTTCTCTTGAGATCTCATTATTGGGAGCAGACCCAGAAGATACCAAGGTTGAATTAATGCAAAAGTCATATTTTTCATATACAAGTAGCAAAAAAAAGGTGTATCGCTTATTGGATCAGAAACAGTTGTAGAAAATTTTCGACAACTGTTTACTCAAGTGCTGCATATCAGAGATGTGTGGTCAACAGCCAGAATCCCTTCATACGAACTAATATAAAACAGTATAATACATTAACCAATCAAGAAAATAATTTCTTCTGGAATGGATAATCCATTCCTGTTGATATTTTATGGAGAAACATGTCTAAAAATAATTAACTAAATTTACTTACATACAAGCCAATATTTTGCCTTAGTAGAAGAGCTGGAAGAACACAAAGTATGTCCACTATCTTCATTACAGTCATTCTGGAGTGGCAGACCTTGCCATGGATACAGATCACTGGATTTAATGCGGGGAAACCTCCTTATACAGAAACAGATATATACATCATAGAGATTTCTGGAATCTGCCACAGCTGTACAGCATTCTCCAAACCTAAACAAATTTTGCTGCATTACATTGCCAGAAATCTGGAAGACCATTGTGAGACCTTCAACAAGATTCCACCACCATACCCATAGAAGCCACCAGCTGTGACTGTGGGAAAACCTGCCTTTTGAAATCAGTCTGTTTGCTTATGTGCTTATTTGCATAATTTGCCTTAGTATCCATATCTTTGTGCCTGTGAAGATGCCTTGTGAACAAAAAAAATTTTGGTGTATAATCTAATTAGCTAAAGAAATTGAGTTAATTACTGGTTTTAGATGTGGGTTTTCTCTATTCAACATCAACATCTAAGTATCCAGTGGATAATGTACTGTTCCAACTGGGCAATGTAACAGAATTTTAGCTTTCTCATTAAACAAGTGTTTATGCCTGAAATTTAATTTTTTTTTTTTTTTTTTTTTTTTTTTTTTTTTTTAATTATCAACAGGCTCTTTTCAAAGGTTTGTGAAAGTGTCTGTGATAGTTAGACACCATGCTGAACCAAGAAAAATCTTAGAAAGATTTTTTGCTTGGTTACAAAGTAAATTATACTTGTCAAGTATTTCTTGTTTAAAATTATCCAAGTGTAAACAAACAAAGATTATGCATAAAATATCTTCACGACAACAACTTGTATAGAGGCTAATGACTTCACATCATTTGCCTTAGTATCCATATTGCAAAACACACTTTCTTATGGATATGCATAATGCTTTGCTCTGTGCACATATACTGTACTGTGTTCCCCTGATGAGAGAATCTGATTTTGTCAAAATATCAGAAAAAAATATTAATTACATTTACTATAATTAATATTTATTCTATATTATAATTTTCTTAAAAAATACAGTCATGAATAGCCAATGTATAAACCTTTCTACCAGAATCACTCGCTAGTTTCTTTGGCCTCCAAAAATAGGCATACTTTTCCGCTCAAGATGCTGCTTTTCACCCATCTAATTACTAACTTTGTATACTGGGGGGGGGGGGGGAATCACTACCCAGACCAGCTTCAACCTTTCTTGAAGTGGGAGTCAGACTCGGAAAAATATTAAAGTGGAATGGAATTAATGCAAAAATCACATTTCCCATATACATGAATTAACAAGGGGCATCACCTTATTAAAATTCTCTGGATCAGAATTTAGTTGTAGATTTTTTCTTCACTTGGGTACGAAGTGAATTATACCTACCAAGAAATTATATTATTATTAGGGGGTGCTTAAGGGTCAAAGCTGTATAACTGAGAGGAGACTTCCACATAGCCTTTAAAGGAATGCGGAGAACGACCAGGGCTTGTGACCTAATGTCCAATCCTCACCTCATGGTGCACCCTGTTGGGTATCTACTTGGATACTGAACGAATGAGGAGGGGCTGGCAATATGGGATTTAGCCGACCAAATTGTATTCTTATTGGTTAAACCAAAATAAAAAATGATGGTACAACATGACAAAATATCATGCCGGCTGGGGCGTTGCCCGTTTAAACAAGGCCCCCGTTGTTTTCACCAAAGAACCAGGGCGAAAAGTCAGCTACTGAAACAAATCTGAAAACAAACCCCAACTCAACATCACCAGAGTTAAAGATCAGTATTATCAACATCAGAAGCCTGAATGGCAAAGAAATGGAGCTAGCTGAGGAATTAGATAAGTACCAGATTGACATAATAAGGGTGACTGAAACAAAAAAGACAAAACTTGGTGAGATCTTTCTGAACAATAAATACAAAATGTTATATTCAGGCAATGACAATCAAGGAAAAGAAGTAGTCGTAGTATTCAACACAAAATACGAGGCTAATCTTCTTGAATGGCAATCAGTCTCAAGTAGAGTAATGTGGGCAAATATGAGAATGGGGAACTGGACAATGAGACTTATTTGTGCCTATGGTCCCACAGAAGGTTCTACTAAGGTAGAAGTGGAGGAATTTTTTGAGGCTTTAGAAAAAGCAACTGACACAATGAAAAAGGAAAAGTTGGTCCTTGTTGGGGATCTAAATAGCAGAGTAGGAAATGATTGTGAGACATACAAAAATATTTTGGGAAAATTTGGAGAAAAGAGCAAAGCTAATAATAATGGCAAATATCTGTTGGATTTCTGCTCAGGACATGGACTGGTTATTACTAACACCATGTTCCAACATAAAAATGTGCACAAATTCACATGGACAGAAGAGGCTAGGAATAAGAAAAGTCTCATTGACTATGTTATTGTTGATAGTGATGTTTTCTCCCTGGTGCAGGACACCAGAGTGTAGAGAGGATTTGAAATTGGAAGTGATCACTATTTAGTCTTGAGCAGGATAAAATTGAATTTCATATTGAAAAGAATAACATGTAAGAAAGTTCTAAAGCAAATAAAAGTTGAGCAGCTCTCAGATGTGAACTGTAGACTAAAATACACAAAGATTATTGAAGAAAAAATGAAAGAGTTTGAGAACAGGAATCAAACCTTGGAGATTCAGTGGCAAACTCTGAAGAAAACATTGATTGATTCTGGCAGAGAGCCATGTGGTGAGGTTGTCTACAAGGATAAAAAAATTAGAACTCCCTGGTGGACACAGGAAGTTAAAGAGGCAGTGAAGGAAAAGAAGAAAGCATATCAAAAGTTCCTGGCAAATAAGTCAGCTTGTGCTCTTAGAAAATACAGAGACAAATGCATGCTAAACAAAAGTCATGGGAGGACTTTGGCAAGAATATAGAAAATAAATATCAAGAAGGTGGCAAAATATTCTGGAGGTTGTTGAAGAAGCTTAGGAATGGAGGAAAGGGGGCTGTAAAAGGAGTTAGAGATGATAAAGGCGACATAAAAACGGGAGAAAAAGATATCTTTGAGGTATGGAGTAATTACTTTGAAAAACTGCTAAATGAAACAAGCAGTGATGACAGCACAGTGATAAAAAACACAGACCAGGCATGCAGTCAAGAATACATATCCATACTTGAAGTAGAAAAAGCCATCAAAGGCTTGAAATGTGGAAAGGCAGCAGGAGTAGATGATATTCGACCAGAAATGCTGAAGTATGGTGGTATAAGAGTCTTACAGTGGCTGCACTGCATAGTTCAGAAAGCCTGGACAGAGGGACAAATTCCCGATGATTGGAGTAGAGCTGTCATAGTACCCATATATAAAAAGGGAAATAAAACAATGTGTGAATTACAGGCGTATTTCCCTACTGAGTGTTCCTGGCAAGATCTATGCAAGTATACTTGAGAAATGGTTGAGAAGAATTGTGGAAGAAAAGCTTGGTGAAGAACAAGCTGGATTCAGACAAAATAGAGGCTGTCAGGATCAGATCTTCACTTTACGACAAATAGTCGAGAAAGCATGGGAATATAACAAAGATCTGTATTTAAGTTTAGTCCATTTGGAAAAGGCATATGAGATGGTGCCAAGAAGGAAGCTGTTCAATATCTGTATTTAAGTTTAGTCCATTTGGAAAAGGCATATGAGATGGTGCCAAGAAGGAAGCTGTTCAATACGCTGCAGTTATATGGTGTCAGTGGGGTATTATATCAAGCAATACTTGGTCTTTATTTGAGTTGTAAGTCAGCAGTTAGAATTGAAGGAAGTACAGGAAGATGGTTTAATGTTAAATCTGGTGTGAGACAAGGATGTGCATTATCCCCTCTGTTATTCATTATCTATATGGATCACATTATGAAGGAAAGTGGTATTAAACATGATATCAAAATTGGAGATGTTAATGTCAGCTCTTTGCTTTATGCAGATGATGTTATACTTCTAAATAAATCCGCTACAAGTCTGCAAGATTCATTGACTAAATTGAATAGCTGTTGTATTAGATATGGTATGAAGGTCAGCAATAAAAAGACAAAGACAATGAAAATAGGCAGAATCATTGAAAATGTCAACTATGTTGTGAATGGAGAACCTGTGGAACAAGTAAAACATTTCAGCTACTTAGGCATGATTTTTAGTGAAGATGGTAAATTAAATATAGAAATAGACAACAGAATCAGCAAAGCTGGTATGGTGTGAAGTCAATTGAATAAATTCATATGGAATAAGAGAGAAATTAGTCGGAACACTAAATTAGCTGTATATATACAAGACAGTGTTCAAACCAGTTTTAACTTATGGATCTGAGAGCTGGGTCAGAAGTAAAACACTTGACCAAAGACTAGAGACTGCAGATATGAGAGTCCTGAGAAAGATTATAGGCGTGAACAAATGGCATCAATGGCAATATCATATTAAAAACGAGGATATTAGGAAAGAACTTCACATTGTCAGCATCCAGGAATGCGTTAGCAGAGCTAATCTCAGGTGGTATGGTCACTTAAACAGAATGGGTGAGGAAAGATTAGCAAAACAAGTGTTCTCTGCCAGGGAAGGAAACGACCCAGAGGAAGACCAAGATATAGGTGGATTGATATGGTACAAAGTGCCTTAGACGATAGAAATATGAGATCTGATAATGTTGGAGTCTTGACAAGTAACAGACTGATTTGGAGGAAAATTGTAGATAGGAAGTTAGTAATGATGTAATTTTTTTCATGTAGTACTATCATATCCTGTACACCCCTTGAGGGTACATGGCACGAATTTGATGATGATGATGAGAAATTATATTATTGTTTAATCCTTTATCCAAGTGTAAACAAAAAGTTTGCACATGAAGTATCTTCACAACTAATCTACCTACATATATTATTGCAACTGATGAGAAGTCATTAGCCTCTAGTGTACAAGCTGCCTAGTCATATTCTTCACAGACAAACTTTGTTTGCTTAAACCTAGATAAAATTAAAACAAGAATATAATTTCTTTGCAAGCATAATTTACTTTATTATGTGGAGATTATATTTGTTTAGAATCTTGACCACTGTATGATTTATTTTGTCCTTCAGGTCTTGTATTCATTCTGTTAAATATAAAATGAATAATCACCAACACTTAAACTTTTTAACATATTGAAGTGAACAGATGATATCAGTGGTAAAATCATAATAAAAATCAAAATATTAGAAATTAATATGACATCGCTTGCCTTCAAGAATGGGTATGTAGAGCTAAGATGGTATGATTGTTTAAACAGAAGAAGGGAGAGAGAGAGAGAGAGATAGAGGAAACAGCAAAACAGGAGCATAATGCTAAGAAAGAGACCCATAGTAGTTCCAAGTGTATAGGGTCTTACAAAATTGCAACATAAAATCTGCCATTATTATATTGTCAAACATGATTAATTTGGTAGAAAAGTGTTGATAGGAAGCTAGCAGCAGTGTAAATTATGTAGTAGATTATAGTATCCTGTTCATGGTGCATATTATTCAGTGGTGGATTACCCATTAAGGCAATGAGGCACGTGCCTTGGAGCCCCAAGCCAAGATATTTTCCTAATGAAGGGAATTTCATAGACATGTTTAAAAAAATTTTGTCCATGAAATGCTATCCAAACGTATCGCATTTCGACTATATTTGACATTGGCGTGTGGAGTGTGTGAAGGTGAGCAATCTTTTTCTAAGATGGCATTAATAAAAAATCAAAACAGGGCTGTAATGAGCCAAGAGCGATTAAATGCCTTATCCCTAATTTCCATTGAACACAAGTTTGCCAAAAAAATAAACTTTGAAGACATAATAAATTCGCGAATTCTAAAATTTGCAAAGGAAATTTGTAAAAACGACGAAAAGAATTATTCGTTAAACTAAAAAGTTTTATTATTTATCATCCTTTAACAGACAGAAAAATCCAGAAGTTCAAAAAATTCAAGAGTACAAAATTTCATTTATTTTCCACCTAACTTATTTTTTTTATTATTTCTTTGGGGGGGGGGGGGTCCCAAATATAATTGGCCTAGGGGCCCCAACTATCCTTAATCCGCCACTGATATTATGAAATAAAAATATCAGTAAAAGATAATATGGCAAATGCCTACATCTGTACTACATTTTGATATAACAAATTTTTCACTATATTGATCATTATCATAATTTGTACAAAAAATTCTTTATGTACTGTTCAATTGTTAATTTATCAGTAAATCCTGATTTTTTTTTATTTTTTTTTATTTTTTTTTTTGAATGGACTGAAAAGAGTGGGTTTGCATTAGGCTTCAACATCAAGTTAATAATTAATTTACAGGCTTTGTCTATAAATTAACTATTGACTTTGAAATCTAACCAAGTGAAAAATAAACTTTCAACATCTTTCTGTAAATCCAGAGTAATTTAACACATTCGCTGCCATGCTATTTCGGCATAGTCTGTTCCCGTACGACGAGTAATTTCACTTCAAGGTCAGTACGGTAATCTCGTTGCTGGCAGTAAGCGTCATACGAGTATACTCATAGTTGGTGCAGAGCATATACCATCTATGAGTATACACAGTTTTGCTGCTAGCTCCACAAGCCAAGCATTTTCACTTCTTCAAAGTCAGTATGGTAATCACATTGTCGGCGGTAAGCGTCATACGAGTATACTCGTAGCTGGCTTGTGTAGCTCATATACCAACTACGAGTATACTCGTAGTTGGCAGCGAATTTGTTAATAAAAAGGTGGCACACCATTTGGCAACTCCTATAGGTAAAGATGACCTTGCCATTGCTTCTGCCTGGTATCTCCACTTCTGGGCCTGGCTCCCACTGAAGATACTTTCAGGTGCAAACTTTGTTTGCTCACTCCATGAGGTCTTGGGATAATAATAAAGAATTAAACTAAATATATTATAGTCTAACCAAGTGAAAAATAAACTTTCAACATCTTTCTCTAAATCCAGAGTAATTTAATAAAAAGGTGGCACACCATTTGGCAACTCCTATAGGTAAAGATGACCTCGCCATTGCTTCTGCCTGGTATCTCCACTTCTGGGCCTGGCTTCCACTGAAGAGACCTCAATAAAGGTCAAAACTAGTCTGGGTAGTGGCCCTTCCCTTAATGCATAACATTATACATATCTAAGTTTTAAAAGAGGTATACCGTGAGTAGACATATCGATACAAAATTAATAATGGGAAAAACTCACGTACAAAGATTATTTAATAGTATAATTTTCGCCTGTGTGTCACAGGCATCTTCAGTACATTAAGCTTAAATTAAACAATAACTGACAATTTCAAAAAGCACCACCTAAGTAGCTGGTGTAAGATAACTAAAAAGGTAAATAAATTTCCTAAAAAAAAAAAATTAATACAATAAAAAGTTAGGAAAGATTAGCTGATTTGTAAAGTACTATCTCCCATAAAGGGGATAGACGTAAGCCGTCGGATCTGTTTAAGTTAGGAGAATGAAGTAGAGTTTCACATGTTTCTTTATAAAGGCATTTGATTTTGTAATAAATTCTGGTTATTTTTCCTTTAAAAATAAGTTGTATCAACAAATTGAAGGAACAGCAATGGGTAATCCTCTTTCTCCTGCTATCTCCAATTTCTTTATGGAACATTTTGAACAGCGTATCTTTGACAACATTTCTCCCAGACCTACTCATTGGTTCAGATATGTCAATGACATTTTTGCTGTATGGAATGGCTCTTCGGATGAACTTCAACAATTTCTCACTAAGTTAAATGCATTTCATCCTAGGATCAAGTTTACCCTAGAAGTAGAATCAAATAAGCAGTTAGCTTTTTTAGATCTTCTAATTCTTCACCAACCAGATGGTAACCTACATTTCTCAGTTTATAGAAAGAAGACTCGTACAGGCCATTATATCCATGCAGAATCTCATCACTGTTCCAGTCAAAAGGCAGGAACTATTAAAACGCTGGTTCATCGGGCCCACTCCTTTTGTTCTTCAAATGATCTTTTACAGAAAGAATTACAATGTATAACTACTTTCTTTCTATCTAATGGTTATAAGAATTGCCTCATTAAAAGAACTTTGAGTAGTTTTAAGATGTCTTCCTCTTCAAACAGAAGAAATAACGCGCATTACTATCCCTTATGTACAAGGCATCAGTGAACGTATAGCAAAAGTTTTAAAACCACTGAATATTTTTGTTGCCTTTTGACCGTTTAGAAAAATCTCAACCTTTCTCACTTCTCCTAAGGACAAGCTTCCACATCTTAATCATCCATGTGTCTACCAGATTCCATGCTCTTGTGGATTATCTTATTTCGAACAAACAGGAATATCTGCCTCTATTCAGCTAGAAGAACACCAATCTTATATTGAATACTTTAAACCTGAAAAGTCTGGACTTGCAGAACATGCCATCTTCACTAGACACAGAGTTCATTGGAGAAAGACAAGAGTTCTTCACAAAAGTCAGTTTCTCATGGAATGCCTTTATAAAGAAACATGTGAAACTCTACTCCATTCTCCTAACTTAAACAGATCCAACGGCTTACGTCTATCCCTTTTATGGGAGATAGTACTTTACAAATCAGCTAATCTTTCCTAACTTTTTATTGTATTAATTTTTTTTTTTTTTTTAGTAAATTTATTGACCTTTTTTTAGTTATCTTACACCAGCTACTTAGGTGGCGCTTTTTGGAATTGTAAGTTATTGTTTAATTTGAACTTAATGTACTGAAGATGCCTGTGACACACAGGCGAAAATTATACAACATGTCCCAAAATTCACGCAAGAAGTAATTTTGATAGAAAACACAGGTTTTTAATTAAAAATTGTAATTTCTTATTGATTCATAAAGTATACAGTATAGGGTTATGCATGGAATAGCATATCGGGTAAATGGCCTCCACGGCTTTGCTGGCACATGCGCACTCTTTTGTCGAAATTTTCCATGACCGTTTTGCATAAATGTGGCTGAATTTCGTTGATACAGAGCTCAATTTCCTCCTTCAAGACATGGTGGTTGTGGGCTTGTTGGCATAAACCTTAGACTTCAAAAAACCCCAAAGAAAAAAGTCCAACGGCCTTAAGTCACATGATCTGGGTGGCCAATTCTGATCACCAAAACGGGAAATTACACGACCAGGAAATGACTCGTGCAGTAATTGAATTGTTTCTCGGACTGTATGGCATGTGGCACCATCTTGTTGAAACCACATGTCATCCACATCCATATCTTGCAATTTAGGCACAAAAAACTGGATTATCATGTCGCGATAGCGAGCACCATAACTGTTATTGCCTTACCAGCCGCATTTTCGAAGAAGAATGGACCGATGATGCCTCCAGCCCAAAATCTGCACCAAACAGTGACACGTGGATGCATTTGTTTCTCAATAATCACTCGTGGATTTTCTGAACCCCAAATGCGACAATTTTGTCGATTAACGAAGCCATCAAGATGAAAATGAGCCTCATCGCTGAAGATGATTTTGTTCGAAAAATAAGCATCCACTTGTTGTTGTTCCATAATCCATTCAACGAACTCTCTTCGCTGTGTATGGTCATTTTTAATAACCCTGAACTGTCAGCTGTCACGCTGTCTTTTTTTTCTCGTCAACACTTTACCGCACAAATGGCGCTAAATTTAAATCTTGCGTGAATTTTGGGACACCCTGTACTATTAAATAATCTTTGTACGTGAGTTTTTTCTGTTATTAATTTTGTATCAATTATACATATCTGCAAGGAGATGTGTTTTGCATTATGGGAGATACTGAGCTAGGAGTGATGTTAGCTTGGTCCACCTTTGCTATGAGTTGCCTGCTGTTGTACTACCTTACCCCAGTCCTGAAGATCCAGGCGCAAACTTTGTTTGCTCACACTCGGATAAAGGATTAAACTAAATTTATTATAGTCTAACCAAGTGAAAAATAAACTTTCAACATCTTTCTCTAAATCCAGAGTAATTTAATAAAAAGGTGGCACACCATTTGGCAACTCCTATAGGTAAAGATGACCTCGCCATTGCTTCTGCCTGATATCTCCACTTCTGGGCCTGGCTCCCACTGAAGAGACCTCAATAAAGGTCGAAACTAGTCTGGGTAGTGGCCCTTCCCTTAATGCATAACATTATACATATTGCAAGGAGATGTGTTTTGCATTATGGGAGATACTGAGATAGGAGTATTGTTAGCTTGGTCCACCTTTGCTAAGAGTTGCCCAGTGTTGTACTACCTTACCCCAGTCCTGAAGATACTTTCAGGCATAAAGTTTGTTTGTTCACACTTGGATAAAGGATTAAACTAAATTTATTATAACTTTTGACTTGTTCAGTAATTAGTTGAAAAAAATAAATTAAACATAAATATTTTACTATTATATAACAATTAAAATACATATTCATTTGTAAAGTGTTATCACAATGTAACTAGTAAAGGGGGAAGAAAAAGTTGCTTTCTGTGTTTCAGTAAAAATGGTAGTTTTATCCAGTGAAGTTAAAATATTAATTTATATTCTAAGTTTAATTTTAATATCATTCCACAGAAAAAAAAAAAATAAAAGCACCCTTTATTTTTTTATTTTTTTTCAGAATTTCTTTGATTTGCTACTAAAACAATACTGTATTTTTTTTTTATTTTGGTTAATATTAAGGAGTAAATTATAAAAAAAAATAATAATAATGGGGAAAGAACTAGAAATTGAATGACTTACATATGCATTTATTTTATCATGTTGTACACTGGTATATGAAATTTAAATTAGTTAAAACAGGAGGATTGATAGCCAGTCAATTGAAAAGCAAGTCTTTGTAGAACTGAAGCAGATAACATAATGTGACTCTGCAGTTAGTTGTTGTCCTTACAACAGTTTGGCGATCTGCACGTTCAAAGTTGGATTTTACTAACTCAAAATATTTGCCATCAGCTAAAGTCATACAACGCAGTCTCAAACATTTAACTCGGATCAGATCAATAGCTTTACTACTGCGATCACTGAAACGAAGAGTGTCAGCATCCCATCGTAATTCCAGTCGTTCTAAACTAGAACAGTTATTTGCAATAGATTCCACCAGGGAGTCGATATGAATTTTTTGATGAATTTTTTGGCAGCAACCCTCGGGCATTCCCATTATTAAGATCCTAAGTAAAAATAAAATAATTAAAAATAACAATTCATTTGGTGATTACAGTATCTCTAATAAAATGCAACCATTGTAACTGTTGGTTATTTTATAAATTAAATTAATAATATGCAAAATACAATGGCTTTAAAGATCCCGTTATTAAGAGAAAAAGAAGGCAAACATCAGTTAGTCAGTCACACGAAATTTGGAAAACTAATCACACCTTATATGCTGTATAACGATCGCTGTATTATTAAATTTCTTGTGTCAACATGTTTCCAGGGATCTTTCTACTATGTCAATTGCCATTAAAGTCAGTTTTAATGTGAAAGTGTAACGGTATGCATTTTTGGGATGTAAAGGTTAAATACTATATGTATACAGCATTGATGGAATTAAAAAAATTGAAGTTGGTGGACAAAGGAAAGGCAGATATTGGAAAGTAACTTTGGATTATAATTAAATTGTAATATATTGATCTTTAATGGACCATGATTTATAAACATCTAATACCAACAGGCTTCTTCAGGGCTTATAACGGTAAGAGAAAAAATTCAAGGTGGCTAGTACTGAGAAAATGGAGTAACACTATCGTATAAATTAAACATTAAAACAGAATGCATAACATACGCATGGATCGTGTTGTGTTAGTCACTGTTATCAAAACTACAGAACGTGCTCTCATAACAGTGACTAACACAACATGCTCCATGCGTGTAATATTATGCGTTCTGTTTTAATGTTTAATTTATATGATAGTGTTACTCCATTTTCTCTATACTAGCCACTTTGAGTTTTTTTTCTCTTACTGTTATAAGCCCTAAAGAAGCCGGACAGCCCCCGTTGGCAAAACGTGTTGGTATTAGATGTTTATAAATCATGGTCAATTAAAGATCAATATATTACAATTTAATTATATGTTTGAATGACCAAATATAACCTAAACAATAACTTTGGATTACTTGGTCATTGAAGAAGTGTGTTACAAGTAGAGATCTTTTTTTTTTTTTTTTTTTTTTAAGGCTTTGGCCATGCCACATCTGGGTTTCTTGGCTGTGAGAAAGTAGTGGCAGTGAGTGGTCTGTAGAATTCTCTATACAAGAATAGACTGAAGTTTGCAAATTGCAGATAGGTGGAAAACAAGAGATATGATAGAAACATAAATTACTCAAGGGAAAGTGAAATTGATGCAGAGGATTTTTAGTACGTGATTAGAAGGTTCAGAACAATAGGGTTACCCCTGAAATTGAGTAAGAGTCTGGTCAGCAAGGATATCAGGACTAGATTTCTAACTTGAAGAGTGATGAATGAGTAGAATATGTTCAAGGAGAGGTATGACAGGCAATGGATGGAGTTAATTCTTCCGTAATGATTTTTTGGACTCCATGGAGATTCTCAGCAAGTGAAAAAAGCTAGTCCTGATGTCTTTGCTGAATTATCTCTACCAATACCTCATCTCCAAGGAATCCAGACAAACAGACCTGTATGCAGTAGTACAGAGGTAGCCATATTCAAAACCTTCCAAAGAGTGACAATAACCTCATTATCTCTCCATATCAGAGAAAATGGGGTTATTATTTTTTTTATCTCTGTGTATTCTTCAAAATCATTTAATTCATTTAAAAAAATCATGTAATTCATTTAATTATTTTGGCAACTTCTGCAATGATCTCCAAATCTCAAGCCTCATCGGGGGGTTTTTTTTGCCATCCAATTTCCTCACTATACTGACAGCATTTAATCTTTACATCCCAAAGTGCATAATCTTACATTTTGTCACATTAAACTGGCTACTGTTATCCATTGCCCATACTGGCAGTCTGTTTAAATCATCCTGCAGAATCTTCACCTTTATTAACTGTTGCTCAACACAGTTTTGTATCATCAGCAAATAAGCACCTAGTCTAGCAGTAAATACTGTTCCAACTTGAACAGCACATAAACCTTTCATCTATCATTAAATCATTTACAGCTTTCAGTACATACAAACCACATGTATAATATGCATATAGCAGCACACAATGTTTGAAATGTCACCATTTTGCCTTCACATGCCCAAAGTCTGTGAGGCCACATATCAATGGCAGAATGCACAACATCCAGCAGAAACACAGCCACTGCTTGCTGGGATGTCATTTCTTGCATGCTGCTCTCTCAAGCTCCAACCACAATTTGAAATCCAAATGATTCAGATCACGACTTCCAGATAACCAATTAAGTAGTGATATGTGGTTGGGCTCATTTACCCCCAATCACTTTGTGTGGTTCTCCTTTCCATGTTGTGCAGGGACTGAATCATGTTGGAAGGTCCACTGCCTACTGTAAATGGTGTTGTTCGAGGGTGGTGCCACAAGTTCCAGCACAATCTTGATACGCTTCAGCAGAGGTTTTGATCCCTTTCTTGCAGAAATGCAATTTGAATACCCCTGATATGTCACACTCCCTCCCAACCTAACCATCACTGATGCAGGGTGATGAAGTCTTTGAATCCTGTGTGCTATGTCATATGCTGTGCAACCATCCAGAGCATATACTTGATTGCACAGCATGTGACATAGTACCCAGGATTCAAAGACTTAATCACCCTGCATCAGTGATGGTTTGGTGGGGAGGGAGTGTGACATATCAGGGGTATTCAAATTGCATTTCTGTAAGAGGATCAAAATCTCTGCTAAAGTGTATCAAGTGTCTCATAATCTCCCCACTCCATGTTAATCTGGAAAACTCTCTCTACTAATAAACACACGAATGTTGGCTGTGCACAATGCCACTAACAGAACTGGGCTCGCGCAATTCTATGCGCAACACATGGAAGTTGTAATATTTATGGCAAGACCTGCATAGATACGAGGGTTATCTGAAAAGTTCTTGGCCTCGACCATAGAAGGCAACACTATTGGCAAGATTTTTTTTTATAAGTTGGTACATCTGTCATAAGCATCCATGTGAAATTGCAAGCCATTCTATCAAGTAGTTTGTTTTATACAGCTATCGGAAGCAAAAGTGTTGTCTGTATCCCTTGAAATGGATAAAATTGAGTATTGTGCGGTTATAAAATTCTTTGTAAAAAAAGATTTAACGGCAAAAGAAATTCATTCGAAGTTCATAAAAGTTTATGGCACTCTTCTCCTTCGTTTTTGACAATTAAGCAATGGGCTGCTGCTGAGTTTAAACGTGGTCGTACCAGCTTTGAAGATGAACCATGTGAAGGATGTCAAAAAGTGTAATAACACCAGAAATCATTGATCAAGTGCAATAACACCAGAGTAATAATAATAAGTGTAATTACACCAGAAATGATTGATCAAGTACACGATATGGTATTGGATGACCAGCGAGTCAAAGTGCGTGAAATTGTTGAGACTATAGGACAGGGGTTTCCAACCTTTTTGTTTCCTAGAGCACATTCTAAAATACTGGTAGGGCGACAGACACCATCAATTTTTTCAAGCAAATTTTTTGAATTTTTTTGTTAAATGAATACATACAAAGTTTACATTATAATCAAATGTTTTACCACTTAAAAGTTTACATTATATAAAAATTTAAATATATATATATATATATATGTATGTAAGTTAGTGTGATCTTTGGCACTGCATTTCATTGGCCAGTGAAATGAATCGTTGTGTAATGTGCACGTGATTATTTCAAACTATACAGCCCATGGTTGAACAGTGGCGGGCACACGCATATTGTTCAATGGGCGCCATGGTACCCGCGGGCAAAGGGTTGGGAACGCCTGCTATAGGATATATTTTGCATGAAGAATTGCAAATGTAAAAGCATTGCACAAGATGCATGCTGCGCTTCTTCACAGTAGATCAAAAACACACTCGCATGAAAATCTCTGAACAGTGCTTGGAGCATTTTAACAAGAATAAAACTGATTTTGTGTGTTGATTTATCCATAGTAATACAGTGGACAGAAACCGGTTAATCAACGCCAAAGAAGACAAAGTCGGTTCCATCAGCAGGAAACGTCATGTCATCGGTGTTTTGGGATGCTAAAGGCATTTTGTTTATTAATTATCTTGAAAAGGGTAAAACAATAACCGGGGAATATTATTCCGATCTTTTAACCAGACTAGACGAAAAAATTCATGAGAAAAGACCAGGTTTGCAGAAGAAAAAAAATCATCTTTCATCAGGAAAATGCACCCGCCCACAAAGGTGTTTTAGCAATTGAAAAATTAAGGGATCAGCACTATGAATTGTTGGAACATCCACCCTATTCCCCAGATTTGGCTCCCTCTGACTTCTATTTCTTCCCAAAACTAAAACTCTTTCTCGCTGGTCAGTGTTTTTCTTCGAATCAAGAGGTGATTGCAGCTGTAGAGGGGTTTTTTGAAGATCTTACTGAGAACCACTACAAGGATGGGATAATGGCGCTGGAGCATCGCTGGAAAAAATGTATTAGTCTTAAGCGAGATTATGTTGAAAAATAAAAATAATTTTGAAATTATAAATTTGTTTTTTCATTGTTAGGCCAAGAACTTTTCAGACCACCATCATAATTGCCCTTCATTTCCAATAACACTGATGTACAAATTAAATTGTAAAAACCCAAGTACAGAGCCATGTGGCACACAACTAGTCACCAACCTTTTGAATTCAAATCATCCATCTTGTCCGTATCACCAGCTTCATGTCTATTTCCATTTGCTCAAATGTTTGGAATAATGTAAAATGCATTTGTTAAATCTAGCAGATATCATGGTGAAGTCATTTTCTTTTTCATCTCAACTGTTTATTAAAAAAAGTAAGGCAAGAAATACTCCCTCATAAACTTGTATTGTCAGAGGTATTCCCATCCATCCATTTCAACTCCTGAGATACTGATCTGCATATAATTGGCTATATCTGTCTCAGAGCCATGTTAAGAAAGAACTATTTTGCTTCTTTCTACACTTCTGTAACCCCTGCCCACAATTGAGATTTAAATTAAACAGCTTGGCCAGAGGTGCTGGCAATTTCTTGCATGTTCTCATAATACACAGGACTGCCATCCCATTTAATGACCTGACTATATTATTATTATTATTAAGGTGTCCATGGAGTCGAAAGACTCATTGTGGGAGGTCCATCCTAGGAAACACAAAGTCTATCATACCACTCCTTGAACTCATTAACCGTTCTTGCTCTGACCAGTATCAGACAATGCATTCCACGTTTCAACCACTCTCCATGAAAAGATGCCACTCCTCACCCTTTTGCTCACAGCTTTCTTTTGTAACTTCCAGGGATGGCCCCTTGTAATCGCTTCTTCCGGATGTTCCACCAAGTGAAAGAACTCCCTGATGTCAACCCTGTAACTATCTCTCAACAGTTTAAGTCTCAATCATATCACCTCTCCTCCTTCTACCTACCAAACTCTGCAGTCTACATTCCCTCAGCCAATCCTCATAACTAACATTGTACATTCCTGAAACCATCTTTGTTATCTGCCTCTGTTCCCTTTCCACATTTAATTTATCCCCTTCAAATTCTGAGGACCAAATTTGTGAACAATAGTCTAAATGTGGTCTGATCAGAGTCCTGTACAATGGAAGGATAACTATTTTATCACTGCATATCAGTGTCCTTAGTATTGCAGCAATCCTCTGGGTTACTTTCATCACCTTTGCAATGTTCCCTGAATTTCAGGATTCAATCACCCATCACCCCAGATCTCTTGTCTCCCCTACTTGGTCCAGTATAGCTCCTCCAATCGAGTATGCAGCCTCCCATCGATGTATCTCAAACTTGGAGATGTTACAGCATTAAACCGACACCCCTATTCATTTGCCCATCTGTCCAGTTTATTCAAATCCTCTTGTAGGGCTGCCACATCTGCAAACAACTGAATAATCCCCTGTAATCCACTGGCAATGTCATTGATATAAAGGTTAAACCATACGGGTCCCAGTACTGAGACCTGTGGGGACCACACTTGTAACCTTCTGCCACCTTGATATTGCCCCACCATGCACAATTCTCTGATACTTATCAGACAGCCAATCCTGAATCCAGTTAACTAACCGGACCTCTAAACCCATGTTCTGCAACTTAAATATCAGCTTATCATGTGACACCCTGTCAAATGCCTTTGCGAAATCACTGAAATGGCAGTATATGCCTTGACCTTATCAACTGCTCTTGTCACTTTATTATAAAAGGCAATCATATTACTAAAGCAAGAGCACCTCTTAACCAATCCATGTTGACTCTGACAGATAATATTACCCTCATCTGTCCAATGGTGTATATGGTTCCTCACTAATTTCTCCAAAATCTTAACAGCCTCTAATAAAACACAAACTGACCTATAATTTGACACATCCAGTCTGCTACCAGTCTATATCCATTTTTATCCCACAATGTCATTCTTCCACAATCATTTCTCCTCCTAATGGCTACCTAGCTAAATAATTTCCCTAGGATTTTCTTTGGAATTCATGGCCATATCTCTTCTCATATTCCAGTTTTGCATTCCTCACCATACTAGTCACTCTCCTGGACTGAGTCTTATATTCTTCATGCGTCTGCTCTCCACCCCTCTGCTTATATCTCTTCCATAACCTCTTTTTCACTTGCAGTTCCTGTTTGGTTGTTTGTCATCCACTTTGCACCAAATTGTGTCGTCTTATTCACTCGTGGAATACAGCTTACTATTGCTGCTAACAAATATCCCTTCACAATTTCCCAAGCACTAATGTACCCGGCCTTCCAATTCCACCCTCCATGGAACTGCCCTAATTGATATCTATGAATATTATAATCACCTGCCTTATAATTCCACATATATTCCCTTCTCTTTGATAATCCTGCATGTTTATATTCATCTTCCAAGTCAAAACTGCATGATCACTCTCTCCAACTGGGGGAAGAGATGTCATCTCAGTTATAATCAACTCTTCTGATGCTATGACCAAATCAAAAACTCTTGAACCTCTTGTTCCTTCTATTACATGTTGCCTAAGACATTTGTCCTTCAAGAATTCTAGAAATTCCATTCCCTTATTAGTATATGCATTTTCCTCTTCCTAATTTATACTGCTGTAGTTAAAATCTTCCATAACAATCATTCTTCTTGCACTTGCATAGTTCAAATGCCTAAACATCTCTGTGCTCCTTGGCTTGTAGCAACACCCCACTCACTAAATATCCTTTCTTTTCCTCCTCTATCTTACACTATATGCTTTCAAAAGCATTAGTGTCACTGCCCTCCACTCTGAGAGGACATAAGTCATCACTTTTCATAAGCAGTAATCCACCACCACGTTTTCCCTTCCTATCCTTTCGAAAAATGCTGTACACTGCTACTTCTATTCCTGTTATTATATCTTCCGTCAACCACACCTAAGAGATCCCAATAATCTTTGGACAGGCTGATGCTATTAGTGCCACCAATTCATCTCCTTTATTCTGGATACTCCTGGCATTAATATAATGCATAAAAATGTCACTATTTCTATACCTATCATTATCCCCTCCAGAGTCCACTGAACTCAGCGTTACCTGATGTTGTCCCCTACCCACAAGAGGCCACCCTGCTACTATCTGCCCTAGGAATTCTAGTTTTCCTGCACTAATTCACCAACTTGTTCAGAAAACAGCAATCTATCCAGATCCTCCCTCAATCAAATGCAAGCGGTTTCTTGCATACAGTTCCTTTCTGTCATCAAATGCCCTCCAAGCATCAACATATTCCAATCCTCTCTTCTGACTAACATGCTATTCATTATTACTATCATTTTATAGCATCATTATTATTACTATTATTACTATTATTATCAGTAATAATAGTAATAATAATGATGCTATGACCAAATCCAAAACTCTTGAGCCTCTTGTTCCTTCTATTACATGTTGCCTAAGATATTTGTCCCTCAAGAATTCTAGAAATTCCATTCCCTTATTAGTACATGCATTTTCCTCTTCCCAATTTATACTGCTGTAGTTAAAATCTTCCATAACAATCATTCTTCTTGCACTTGCCTAGCTCAAATGCCTAAACATCTCCTGCTTCCCACCCTTTGTGCTCCTTGGCTTGTAGCAACACCCCACTCACTAAATATCCTGTCTTTCCCACCTCTATCTTACACCATATGCTTTCAAAAGCATTAGTGTCACTTCTGCTCAGCTCGTCATTATCATACCTGGGCAACACACACACACACACCCTATATTTCCTCTCTGCATTTTCTTTTGTACAACCTCAAGCATAAATCTCAGATTTCTTGTGGCCCTATTTATACTGCCCCAAGTCATTTGTGAAAAACCACCACAATCATTGCATCCACACTTTCACCCCGCTTAATTGCCATAGCCACACTTTCTATCGTTTGTCCAGGCATACACTCCTCAGGCATTCTATCTTGCATACTACAGATCATCGAGTCTCCATACATCACACCTCTTACCACGCTGTCCCTTGATTGCTCACCTGCAGTGGTAAACCCAGGGGAGACCAAGGGATCCCCCCCCCCCCCCCCAAAGAAAAAGATAAAAAAACACTAGAAAATTTTCCTAATTAAAATTTTTTTTTTTTATTTATGTTGTATCATGTTTTCTCTTTCTATACTACTTATGAATTAGGGGTCACAAGGTGAGAGTACCCTATAGCAGTGTTTCTCAACCTATGGTCTGCAACAATGGGACACGTGGTCTGGTCCACAGGCAGACTTAAATTAACCAAATAAACATATATATATATTTTAATAATCCAAACAAAACATTAAAATTGAATAAGTAAGTAAAAATTATTGAAATAAAATGGATATTTAAAAAAAAAAAATAGCGGCAGAATGTTCATTCCTTGAACATTCTGCCACTATTTTAATTTGTAGCAGCAGAATGACAAGTAATAAAAGAGGGGTGAAGTGAACAACAATATGGTTTTATTGCTTCCACTTCCCTTGCTGTTTTGTCAAATTTGAAGTGAACATGTGTTATCCATATGACCACATTTCAACCATTGCTTGTTTATTGATTTTTATTGTTGAAGGTTTTCCTCCTTCACCCAAGACTCAATATATCTTCAGAAGTGCCAAGTAATACTTGGACAAAGTGTGTTTGAGTTAACCTCAGTATTTATATATTTTTCGGAAATCGCGCAACGGAAAGATAAAAGCAAGCTGACAATTGAGTTGAAATGCTAACTCTTCAACCGAATTCCAATAATATGTGAAACTGCCATAACAACATTCACTATATGTATATTTCTTAGTTTTAACACGTTTGGTTGAATGTTATTGCTGTTCTGCGGTGAGCGAACTCACACGCATCTAAATAATAATAGTTTTTAGTTAGATACTGTGTTTGCCGGTGCAACATATAGTTTTGCTTGAGTCTATACAGCATAGTTTCTGTATGAGGGGACATGTGATTCATTAATTAGTCGTTTTTATACCAGTTGTCTCTAATTGCACTATTTGTTGAGAAAAACAAGTAATTTTATTATACAGACTGCTGGTACCTTATTAACTGATATAATAAAATTACTTGTTTTTCTTGCCTCTGCAATATAGTGGCTATTGGGGAGGGCATGTTGTTTACCACAGGAGCAAGTTACTATCGCTCTGCTCTGAATGTGTTTCAGCTTTTTTTCATTTGCGAGGTATATGCGAAACTTTAATTTCTTTTTTCAAAAAGTAAAATCAGGGGTGCGAGTTATTTTCGAGTAAGTATGGTATTTCAATTATGGATAAGTACATTGGTATCTTCTTTATACAGAAAAATAGCTCGGATGACAGTGATAATACAAAACGAGTTCAATGACAATTTGTGTGTAGTTTCTGAAGGGAAAGGTCTGTAACGAATCCACAGAAACACAGAATTCCCATCAGTTGCAATGCGATAATATTAATTATCTGAACGAAAGGAAAGATTTGCTGACTTGCTGGACACTCGACCAGTGGATCGCATTCAAAGGTAAATACAATTGATTATTTTGTTGGAACATTTTTCTGTTTTGTGACTTTTCTCCCTTTACGGTAATTATGTCTACATTATTGTGTTATTATTCGACAACTGGTTACAGTTTTGGATGTGTATATCAATATCAACAGTAGCCTGATTACGAACAAGTGATGAAACTGACGGGGAGGTTTGGAGCATCCCTGGATAGTATTCAAAAGGTAAATACAATTGGTTATTTGGTATAGTGCCCTAAAACTGATAAGTTTAGAATTTAACCACTGAGAAAGGGTTTGTGCCCACCTCAAAACTCTGAAACAGAATTTGGAAACATATTTTCCGAATAACTTTTATAAGAAATTTCTGTGGGTTCACAATCCATGTCAGGCTTGCAGTCACGAGAACGACCATTCGTTATCGAAAAAAGAACAGCTAATTGAGCTTTCAAGTGACAGTGGGCTTAAAATGCAATTCTATGATCGCGGTTTGGCTCAATTCTGGATCTCGCCTTCAGTGAGAAGTGAATTTCCCGAATTATCTGAAGCATCGAAAATCGTCATGCAGTTTTCTACAACCTATCTTTGTGATAAAGGATTTTCATCGCTCCTTCAAATAAAAACAAATTACAGAATTCATCTTAGTGTGTGTGCCGATCTTCGACTGAAGTCGACCAATATTGAGCCAGATATCCAGAAACTTTGCAAGGCCGAGAAGCTCATCTATCTCATTAAAAGTAAATAGTAACATAATTATATCATATTTATTTGTTTAATAAAAATTAAAACTTTGTTCAATGATAATACACTTTTAATCATTTACTTCCATGTTAATTATGTTTCCATATATATTCAAAACATGCTTTTAGATTTATGTTATAAATGGCACAGTTTTTCTTAAATGTTGGTAAACCCCATATACGTTTTTAAAAAAATTACATAGTGGTCCATAGAATTGTTTTAGGCATTTTACTGGTCCTTGGGCTTAGAAATGCTGTCCGAGGCGGACCAGGGAGGATCACGGGTATCATGTATTCACGAATCATTGCAGATGCTCAGTCATAGGTCGTGTGCTATATGCTCGTATTCTGTGCTATTTTGCATATTGAATTTGTTGAAAATTATGTCTTGAACTTGAAACTTAGCTTTCCATCTCTGAAGAGTAACATTTACCATACATAAATTCTTCAATAACATTTTAAAGTTAAATTTGTAAAAGATTTTATTTTATTTTTTGGATTTTGTGCTTCAAATTATGTCTGAAAAACGTACGCAGAGTATTTTATTGAACTTTTTCAAAAAAAAAACCAAAACCAAAAAAGGATGATTCAAATGTTAGTAGCAATGTTGGTGCTATTAATATTGTCAGTGCCGATTTGGATTCGGTTTCCCCAGTCGTAGGTCAGACAAAACCATCGAATTATCCAGAAGAAAGTACTTCCTTAGTTATTAATAATTCTCACAACATCGCATTGTTGAAAGAACAAACATTTAATTCTGACAATAATTTAGATATTGTGAAAAAGTTGTGGAAACCAGAACCAAATTTTAATTTTCCTGCAACCTGTGCTGCAATTCACAACCGAAGTTTTCATTTCAATACACATGGTTTGAAAAATTTACATGGCTTGTGTACTCTCGAGTTGAAAATAGTGCATACTGTAAATATTGTGTTTTTTGCACCTGCTAATGTTGGAAAATCTAAATCGGAAGTACCTGGGCAGTTAGTTACGCAAGGTTATAATAATTGGAAGAAAGCTATTGAGAAATTTAATAATCATCAAAAACCAAAATATCATATAATGGCTGTTATGACTTAAGAAAGGCTAAACAATATTTGAGATGGAAAATGTATTCCAATCAATCGACAAATTGATGTAGCTAGTGCATCACAGTTGCAGTTAATCGGAAATGATTAGAGCTGATTATAAAAACTAATTTTATGTGGTCAGCAAAATATACCCTTCAGAGGACATCATGATTATGGAGAATTTTCATTTGAACAGGAGCCAATCGGCAATAAGGCAATTTTCGAGCTTTGTTAAGAACAAGAATCGATGCAGCCGATGAAAACTTGACTGAACATTTTAAACATTCTGCCAAAAATGCTATCTACATTAGCTGGAACATACAAAATCAAATTATAAATGCATATAATGAAATAATTTTGAACCATATTTGGTCGAAAAAATTATTTCGGCGAAATGTTTTTCAATTCTTGCCAATGAAACTTGTGACATTTCTACCACTGAACATCTTTCCTTGTGTGCCAGGTATTTAGATGAAGAAAATGACAACAAAGTTTGTGAACAATTTTACAATTTGTTCCTGTAACAAGCACTACAGGAAAAAAACGTATCCGACAAAATATAATATTAGAAAGCGTAAATAATTATGGCATCGATTTGTCATATTTACATGGGCAAGGTTACGACAGTGCCACATCAATGAGCAGAAAGTTTAATGGTGTCCAATCTCACATATCAGCTATATATATCCACAAGCTTTATATGTTCATTGTGCATCACAAGTTTGAATTTGGCAATTGGAAATGCTGTATCTGTGAATGAAATAAGAAATTGCATTGGCATAATTGAAAAGGTACACAATTTCTTTAATATCACTAAGAGACAGGACGTCCTTGTTGACAACATTGATAAATATACACCAGAATGTAAGAGACAGAAACCATGCCAAGTTTGCCTGAATAGGTGGGTGGAACGCCATGAAGCCATCATGACCATGGTGGAATTATATGATGCAGTGATTCATAGTCTTGAAACAATCATTTCTTGGGAAGACAGAGACTCGTCCTCTAACGCAAAACTTTTGAATAATTCATTGTGTGAATTTGGTTTTATAATATCTTTATTTAGCTTGCAAAAAATATTTGCATACACCTTACCATTGTCTAAAATAATGCAAAAATCTGACAGTGACCTCTTAATTGACCTAAATTTTGTTGATGATGTTATGGCTCAATTGAATACCATTCATCAAACACCAGATTCTTTATTTAAAGATATTTATGATGAAGCATGTATAAAAGCCAATAATTTTAATATTGACATTAAAAAGCCAAGGACTACATCAAAACAAACATTAAGGTCCAATGTTCCAGCCTATTCTGTTGAAGAGTATTTCAGGAGAACTATTTTCAATTCCATTTATTGACCAAATATTGACTCAACTTCAGGAACATTTCACTCGGCACCGCAACATTTTGAAAAAAAATTTTTTTCTCTTCTACCAAATGGAAAAGATGCTCCAACAGCATTTGCAATGGAAGATTTTCATCAGTTGTGTGAATTTTATGCCGGTGATTTGCCTTATACAAATCCAGCAATTTTGAACACCAAATTCAAGTTGTGGTATAAGAAATTTGAAAAACCATTTGCAGTAGCTCCATGCAAAAATGCCATTGATGCAGTTTCAAAGTGTGACAAAATGATATATCCTAACATCTATAACTTATTAAAAATATTTGCAACTCTTCTGGTAACAACATGCATCAGTGAAAGGTCATTTTCTAACTTACGCCTTTTAAAAACCTATTTAAGATCTACCATGACACAATCACGATTGAATGGACTGGCTTTGCTGTATATACACAGGGAAATTAATGTAACCATGAATGAAATAATTCAAGAGCTTTGTAAAAAGAAAAGAAAACTGGATTTTATTCTTTAAATAAATTTTTATAATCACCTAATGAATTTTATTGAATGAATGAAATTTAACGAATTTTAGTTGAACGGATAAAAATATTTTTATCCGTTCAACTCGGCCCCCTCCCCCAAGGTTAAATCCTGGGTGTGCCACTGCTCACCTGCATCCCTCACTGTCTCTTTCCTCTTGCACTTTCTCTCTGTTCCCCTACTTACCTGCTGTCCTAGCATCACTCTATCTCTAGTTCCAGCACTCCCTCACATTCTTCTCATTCCCTCTCTCCTACTGTTTCTATTCTCTCCTCTTCTTTGTTCCCATAACTCTTCCATTCCCTCTCTACTACTGTTTCTGTTCTCTCCTCTTCTATCATTCTCATAACTCTTACATTCCCTCTCTCTTACTGTTTCTGTTCTCTCCTCTTCTATCATTCCCATAACTTTCTCATTCCATCTCTTCTACTGTTTCTATTCTCTCCTCTTCTATCATTCTCATAACTCTCTCACTCTCTCTACTATTGTTCTATTCTCTCCTCTTCTATCATTCCCCTAACTCTCTCACTCCTTTTCTGATTCGCCTTGCAGTTATCCCTTCCATTCGCCTATTCTCATCTTTCACACTTCTCATCTCATTTCCAAGACATTCCGCCTCCTCTTTCAGCTCATCTATCTCTTGCTCGTCATTCGTGCTCCCATTTAAGACCATCTCCAAAAACTTCACAATTATTCAAACTTTCCACGCTCCCCACTCTTATTTTTTCCATATTTCACTCGTTATTCTCACCCTGTATCACACTACTCATCTCTCTAGATTGAGATTCTCCCGCCCCTGATGCAACAAGGTTGGTTATAGTAATCTCTAATTCACTAAGTTCTTCCCATTGCCTACATTTTGTGCATATAGGTACTCTCCCTTCTCTCACCCGGCATATATCCAACTGCCAGGACGCATACATACATACCAGAAGCACCACATGCCACAGAATCCTGTAGTATGTTACGCAAAATATAGTCCTTAAATTGGGTAGGACTTGGTGATACATCATTTGTAATTGGAGCTATGGCCGCTGCCATCATTCAAATAGTGCCGAGGAACTACTACAACTAAATGCTCTACTATACTATGTTATACACTTTACTATAAGCTAATTTACTTACATGATACTATAATATACTATACTAAATAATGAAAACTAATCCTTCTATTCCACCGCAGATGCGTCCGACTCTGACCTCACCTTCTCGGTAACCAAAAATAACTCGGAAAGCAGCACCTCTAGAGGACACTTGTATTACTGAGAAAAATATAGCACAATTCACTATTCATATTCACATTAAGATTTTGCAGTATCCTAATTGCCTCGTATTCATCTCTGTCACATCTGGGACAGCAATATCTTCACCGAACGGTACACACTTGCAGAGTGATCACTCAGTAATTCAACAGTTTTGTATGCTTATGTTATCTCCCTATCATCAGCATTTGTTAGTTATCCTTCCATAATCATTCTTCCGTTTACTTACGATCTTGTAACAGAACACTATGGGATATCCTTTGATCTTCTGGGCTAATTTTCTCTCATAATCAGATTTTGCATTACCATATTTTAGTTGAACTTCTTGCTTGTGCTTATGCCAACAACTTTTCTCCTGGTTGTATACTCTACAACATACAACATTTTCTTTTTTAATGATGCCATCCAACTGCTATCTGATTTATCCTACTGATTTTGGGTATACAATCTGACTACTTCTATTACACATCTCTTGACTATCTTTCAGCATATTGCTCTTTTCTTTGCTGGTTCTTATGCCACAGCACTGTTCCAAGCTCTCTTCTAATCACTTAGTCTCCTGGTTAATTACCTGCTCTGCAGTTCAAGATTATTATTATTATTATTATTATTCAGGCCTCCAAGGAGTCAAAAGACTCTTCGAGGGAGGTCCTTCCTAAGACATAAAGTCTGTCAAGACTCATCGAGGGGATGTCCCCCCCTGAGAAACACAAAGTTTATCATACCACTCTTTAAAGTCACTGACCGTTCTCGCTCCCACCACTCCATCAGGCAATGCATTCCACGGCTCAACCACCCTCCACACAAAGAAACCACTCCTTACCCTCTTGCTCACAGTTTCCTTTCGTAACTTCCAGGGATGGCCTCTTGTCATCACTCCTTCCCGCTGATCAACCAAGCGAAAGAACTCCCCAGTGTCAACCCTGTAACCACCTCTCAACAGTTTAAAAGTCTCAATCATATCACCTCTCCTTCTTCTATCCGCCAAACTCTGCAGTCCACATTCTCTCAGCCGATCCTCATAGCTATCATTGTACAGTCCTGAAACCATCTTTGTCATCCGTCTTTGTATCCTTTCCACAGTTAATTTATCCCCTTCAAATCCTGGGGACCAAATCTGAGAACAATAGTCCAAGTGTGGTCTGATCAGAGACTTATACAACGGAATGATAACCCTCTTATCTCTGCAGGTCAGTGTCCTTCTCATAATAGCAATCCTCTGTGTTACCTTCACCACCTTTGCAATATGTCCCCTAAACTTCAGGTTTCTATCAATCATCAACCCCAGATCTCTTGTCTCCCCTACTTCCTCCAGTATAACTCCTCCCATAGAGTATGCAGCATCCCATCGATGTTTCCCAAACCTCAAGACCTTACATTTTGCTGCATTAAACTGACACCCCCATTCATTTGCCCATCTATCTAGCTTATTTAAATCCTCTTGCAGGGCTACCACATCTGCGCTATTACTAATAATCCTTCCCAGCTTCGCATCATCCGCAAACAACTGAATATCCCCCTGCAATCCACTGGCTATGTCATTGATATAAAGGTTAAACAATATAGGTCCTAGTACTGAGCCCTGTGGTACCCCACTTGTAACCCTCTGCCTCCTGGAAACTGCTCCACCATACACAACTCTCTGATACCTATCAGACAGCCAATCCTGAATCCAGTTGACCAATCTGACATCCAGACCCATGTGCTGCAACTTAAATATCAGCTTATCATGTGGCACCCTGTCAAATGCCTTCGCCATGTCTAAGAAAATTGCAGTATATGCCTTTCCATCATCTAATGCTCTTGTAACTTTATTATAAAAGGCTAGCATATTGCTAAAACAAGAGCGTCCTTTCACAAATCCATGTTGATTCTCACAGATAACATTACCCTCATCTGCCCAATGCTGTACATGGTCCCTCACTACTTTCTCCAAGATCTTAACAACTACTGATGACACACAGACTGGCCTATAATTAGACACTTCCAGTCTGTTACCACCCTTATGCAATGGCACTATCTTACCTTCCTTCCATTCCCTGGGCACCTTTGCCAAAGCCAGACTTTCATTGTAAAGCCACGTTAAAGGTATTGTCAATTCGCTAGCACATTCTCTCAAAACTCGTGGCGAAATACCATCCAGTCCCACAGCTTTACTGACATCCAGAGTACTCAGTATCTGAAACACACTCTCCTCCTGTACCTCCAGACCTCGTACCAGTCCTATCCCTCTAGCATTAAAACTGACTCCTCTAGGATGAAATACTCCAATAAAGTGTTCATTGAACAATTCCACTATGTCCTCTGCATCAGTCACTCTATTCCCATTTTTATCCCACAATATCATTCTTCCACAGTCATTTCTCCTCCTACTGGCCACATAGCTAAAAAATTCCCTAGGATTTTCTTTGGATCTTAGGGCCAATCTCCTCTCATATTCCAGTTTCGCTTTCCTTACCACACGAGTCACTCTTCTGGCCTGTGTCTTATATTCTTCACCCATCCTCTCTTCACCTGTCTCCTTATATCTCTTCCATAGCCTCTTTTTCGCATGCAGTTCCTGTTTAATGTTGTTTGTCATCCACTTTACTCCAAATTGCGCCCTCTTCTTCACTCGTTGTATACAACTTACCATTGCTGATAACAAATATTCTTTCACAATTTCCCACGCACTGGTGATATCCCGGCCGTCCAATTCCTCCCTCCATGAAACTTCCCGAAGTTGACGTCTAAGACTATTATAATCACCTGCCTTATAATTCCACATAAGTTCCCGTCTCTTTGATACTCCTGCATGTCTATTCATTTTCCATGTCAACACCATATGGTCACTCTCTCCAACTGGTGGGAGAGACGTCAACTCAGTTATTATCAACTCTTCTGATGCTATAACCAAATCCAAAATTTTTGAACCTCTTGTTCCCTCTGTTACATGTTGCCTAAGACATTTGTCCCTCAAGATTGGCATGAAATTTCCTCCCAATCAGAGATAACATGAATACCTTAGTTACTGACAAATGCTGTGATGATGTTATTGTTGGATTCAGCATATTTAGTCATTGAGTTTCTTCCATCACATGCTGTCACAGGTAATTATCTCTCAGTTGCTGAATAAATTTTGTTTCCTTTTATTCAGTGACCTTTATAATTACCTTTATATTTCTTCCCTATATAATTACTCACCCTGCACTCCCTGTGTGAATTTCCCAGTGCACATGATCTACATCCTTCCTTGCAGCCTTGGTCTGTAGCAGCCATCTACATGTTCTTTCCTGTTGGCCTCTATAACATTAGATAGCCTCTCATTTACTACTTAATAAATTGCTTAACTCTTACTCATTTGGTTGCATTTCTGCTATTATTAGCAAAATTCCTTCCCCATCTTGTTCCTGTCATCATCACTGAAAGCACTATACCCTTTACTTTCTATCACTATATCATCCTTCAACTTCAAGTCTCATGAGTGCCTATTAATTTGTCCAAGTTCAACTAATGCCCAAAACTCCATCTCCTCCTTATTCCACATGCATGCTTCTGACATTAGTAGACATAAATTGTGGTATTCCCCCCCCCCCATCAGGTCCACAATCATTCTAATGCTGTGTATTATTGAATATTATTATTATTAGGATTCAGGCTTCCATGGAGTCAAAAGACTCATTATTGGAGTTCATTCCTAGAAAACACAAAGTCTATCATACTATCATACCACTCCTTGAACTCATTGGCCATTCATGCTCTCACCATGCTATCAAGCAATGCATTCCACGGTTCAACCACCCTTCATGCAAAGAAACCACTCCTCACCCTCTTCCTCACAGATTGCTTTCATAACTTCCAGGGATGGCCCCTTGTCCTCACTCCCTCCCACTGTTCGCCCAAGCAAAAGAACACCTCTCAACAGTTTAAAAGTCTCAATCATATCATATCTCCTTCTATCTACCAAACTCTGCAGTCCACATTCCTTCAGCTGATCCTCATAACCAACATTGAATAGTCCTGAAACCATCTTTGTTATCCGTCTCTGTACCCTTTCCACAGTTAATTTATCCCCTTCAAATCCCGGGGACCAAATTTGAGAACAATGGTCCAAGTGTGGTCTGATCAGGGCTTTATACAATAGAATGACAACTCTTTTATCTCAGCAGGTCAACATCCTTCTGAGTATTGCAGCAATCCTCTCGGTTACCTTCACCACCTTTGAAATATGTTCCCTGAATTTCAGGTTGCTATCAGTCATCTTTCCCAGATCTCTGGTCTCCCATACATCCTCCAGTAAAGCTACTCCAACAGAGTATACCTACATTGATGCATCCCAAACTTCAAGACTAAATTTTGCATTAAACTAACACGCTCCATTCATTTGCCCATCTGTCCAGTTTATTCAAATCCTCTTGCAGGGCTACCACATCTGCACTGTTACTAATAACCCTTCCTATATTCAACAACTGAATATTCCCCTGCAATCCACTGAGAATGTCATTGATATAAAGGTTAAACAATACGTCCCAGTACTGAACCCTGTCGGACCCCACATGCAACCTTCTGCCTCCTTGATTTTGCCCCACCATATACAACTCTTTCATAGATAGCAAATCCTGAATCCAGTTGACTAGCCTGAAATCTGAACCCTTGTGCTACAACTTAAATATCAGTTTATCATGTGGAACCCTGTCAAATGCCTTTCAAAAATCCAAAAAAAAATGCCAGAATATGCCTTTCCCTCATTAACCGCTCTTGTCATGTTATTATAAAAGGCAATCATTACTAAAGCAAGAGCACCTTTAACAAACCAATGTTGACTCTCACAGATAACATTACCCTCATCTGTCCAACACTGTATATGGTCCCACACAAATTTCTCTAAGATCTTAACCACTGATGAAACACAAACTGGTCTATAATTTGACACTTCAGTCTGCTACCACCCTTATGCAATGGCACTATCTTACGTTCCATCCATTCTTTGGGTACCTTTCCCATAGCAAGACTTTCACTGAAAAGCCAGGTCAATGGAGCTGTCAGTTCTATAGCACATTCTCTCAAAACCCATGGTGAAATTCCATCCATTCCCACAGGAGTGTTTCAATATTTGAAACACTCTCTCCTCTTGCACCTCTAAACCTCGAACCTGTCCTATCTCTCAAATATTAAAACCTACTTCTCCAGGATGAAATACTCCAATAAAGTGCTCATTGAACAACTCCACTATGTCCTCTGCATCAGTCAGTCTATTTCCATTTTTATCCCGCAATGTCCTTCTTCGACAATCATTTCTCCTCCTACTGGCCACATAGCTAAAAAAAAATTCGCTAGGATTTCCTTTGGATCTTAGGGCCAATCTCTTCACATTCCCGTTTTGCCTTCTTTACCATACTACTCCCTCTCCTAGACTGGGTTTTATATTCTTCATGCATCTGCTCTCCATCCCTCTCCTTATATCTCTTCCATAACCTCTTTTTCACCTGCAGTTCCTGTTTGATATTGTTTGTCATCCACTTTACACCGAATCGTGTCCACTTCTTCACTCATGGAATACAGCTTACTATTGCTGCTAACAAATATTCCTTCATAATTTCTGTTCATAATTCCACTAATGATATCTCGCCCTTCCAATTCCTCTCTCCATGGAACTGCCCCAAGTTGATATCTAAGCCTATCATAATAACCCACCTTATAATTCCACATATATTTCCCTTCTCTTTGATATTCTTGCTTGTCTATTTATCTTCCAAGTCAAAACTGCATGGCCACTCTCTCCAACTGGGGGAAGAGATGCCATCTCAGTTATAATCAGCTCTTCTGATGCTATGACCAAATACAAAACTCTTGAACCTCTTGTTCCTTCTATTACATGTTGCCTAAGACATTTGTCCCTCAAGAATTCTAGAAATTCCATTTCCTTATTAGTACATGCATTTTCCTCTTCCCAATTTATACTGCTGTAGTTAAAATCTCCCATAACAATTATTCTTCTTGCACTTACCAAACTCAACTGCCTGAATATTTCTCGCTTCTCATCCTCTGTGCTCCTTGGCTTGTAGCAACACCCTACTAAATATCCTGTCTTTCTCACCTCTACCTCATACCATATGCTTTCAAAACCATCAGTGTTACTTCTCTCCAAAGCCTCCACTCTGACAGGAGATAAGTCATCACTTTTCATAAGCAGTACTCCACCACCAGTTTTCCCTTCCTATCCTTTTGAAAAATGTACCCAGCTACTTCTATTCCTGTTATTATATCACCTTCCATCAACCACGTCTCAATAGTTCACTCAATTGAAGATCTAAGAAACTACATTCAGCATTTTTTTATCATTCTCTCACTCATGTTCTTCAAAGGTGTATTAAAACCACAGTTGTGCATTCCCCCCCCCTCAAAAAAAGCTCTAGTTTTCCTGATTCTACACTCACAAAACATCTTCTCTAGATATATCTGTCTAACTACAAATCCATTCAAATGCAACCCATCACTAATGTATATATTGTATATAGAAGTCCTTTCATCAAATATAAAATATACTCTACATTTCCATAAACTGCATGCTATTCCTCTTGCATTACTCATGCAGTGAAAAACTTGCAATCATGGTCCTTTATTTTTTTCATTCATGGTTACATGGTGATGAGAATTCATCATAAAAATTATGGAAACAACTACCATGTTAGAGTAAAACTTCAGTTTAATGTAAACCAAAATAATCACTTGACATTTTGACTTTCACATTAAGATCATCATCTGGAGTATATACACAAAAATACAAAGAAACAAGCTGCACTACACTCTACATGGTATGCTAAAGTTACATTGATTTGGTCAACTGTTAAAACTATTGCCCTCACCTCTAGTAAAAAGAAAACCTTACCACATCAACGCTATCATCCTGTGATTATTATGATCTATTTGGTTACAAAAATAAATTAAGTTAGAGAGCAATATGTTCACACAAAAGTTACTCATATAAGTATACATATAAATTTTAAAAAATAACAGTATGGATGGTGGCCAATCAAAGCTGAAAAATTGCTTAGAGTCCTCAAGTCAGGGTTTGCTGGAAAACTTGAAGAAACTAAGTAGGCTGAACATGTGCCATGCAAATTGTTGGAATTTTTATGCCACCATTATTGTTAAGATTAGGATGGTGAATCAAAATTTCACAGACTTCTTTAAATTTCTGTTCATGCCAAGTTTCTGTGTGATGTAAAGAATATGTATTTTTCCAGTCAATTTGGTGTAGCCATCCCATAAGAGCATGATCTGAGAGGCTTGCTTCACTAAATTTCATTAAATTTAATTTGTAGTTTGTGTCTTTTTGTTTGGATAGGATTGCAATCAATTTGGTGTACAGTGTTAAGAGTGTGATATGAGAGGCCTGCTTCACCAAAATGATTAAATTTAATGTGTTGTTTGTGTTCTTTTTTATGCATAGGGATTGTACGTCCAGTTTCACCAATATAAGGTAAGTTACAGGTGCAGTAGATATGATAAACTCCGGGATGAGCCAATGTGGCGAGAGAATCCTTAGAGGACTTGTATTTAAATGGTGTAGAATTCTTAGAAATATATACATGTTAGCATAAGAATAATGTTTAATTTGCCAAATATTTTCAGACCAAAATATTTGGCAAATTAAACATTATTCTTGTGCTAATGTGTATATATTTCAATCATTATGTCACAAGTATCATTAAAAAATCAAATTTTATTCCTCCACGGGGAAAACTTCACCAAAAAACCCCAGTAAATTAGGCAAACTATCAGTAATTCAAGGTAAGTTATGAACAAGGATCATCTTTTTAAAACAGGAACACCAGTTTATCTTTAATCCGTAATCAACTCAAAGCTGCTAAACATGATCTGGCTATTAACATTCAGCTAGTTTCTGATCTCCGTATCAATATCTCCACAAACTTAGAACCACATCTTTCAAACATAGTTCTGGATGTAGCTAAACGTTCTTTACAATGTTCTTATAAAAAACAGAATCAACATCTAAACCACAAATATGATGTTCTTGTTTCTAAACAAATCAAGCCTTTCCAAGTTCCAGATAATTGGATCGTCAACGTATCTGGTCGGCCTCTAACCGATAATAAAACTCATCCTCTCCATAGGACATGATTTCTCTATTGTCCCAAAAAAGATTCCATATCTAGATTTTCAAGTTAATATCGAATGAAACCTCATTCATCTGTCAAGTGGAAAAGCTAATGCTCTCCGTCTAAGTAGCGAAGAAGTTGCATCTTCGCTACTTAAAGCCAAGCTTCCTCCTTCGAACATATCTCCTTCTGAAAAGAAAGCTATACGTTCCTTAAGAAGTTACAGAAGGAACTTTCGACTATCAAACATCACTATGAAACTTTTTTTTTTCAACTATGAAACTAAATGAATTCTCTGAAAAGAGTACACATGATCTTTTCGATTCTTACAATCCAACAGAGAACAGCAAAGATTCAATACGTCGAGTTCCAATTCCTTACATTTCCAGGATTTCAAAACCAATTTCGAGAATTCTAAAGAAATATGATTTAACAGCCACTTATACACCTATTAACAAATTATCCACCCATTTTCCTTCATCTAAAGATAAACGCTCAACCTTATCTCTACCTGGTGTGTATCAAGTTCCTTGTAATTGTAATCTTTCTTACTTTGGACAAACTGGATGTTCCATAGAAAAAAGAATTCAAGAGCATCAGTCATCAATTCAACAATAACAACAAAACCTGAGAAATCTGGATTAGCTCAGCATGGATTAGAAACAAACCACAACATCCTTTGGTCCAAAACTCTCCTCCTACACAGATGTCGCTACAAATTTGAACGTTTATTTAAAGAAAGTGTAGAGGCCTTACTTCAACATCCTAACTTGACTGGTAATGACTGTATATCTATATCAAAAATTTGGGAAAGTTTAATCAGGATAACACATTAATGTTTTTTTAATCAGTATAATGTTATTTAAGATCATTATGTGAATTTCTGCATTAGTATCTTTAATTATGGTTGTTTTTTTTTTTTTTTTAATGTTTACTCTTCTAATACTTAGCGATATGACATCACGCGGCGCGTTCTATGTATGAATGATCAATTGTTCGTATTCCACTTTGTTTTTTTTTAAAAAAACTATTCCACTGAAGATGGTCTGTAATATTCAGACCGAAATATTTGGCAAATTAAACATTATTCTTGTGCTAACGTGTATATATTTCTAATCATTATGTCACAAGTATCGTTAAAAAATCAAGTGTAGAATTCTATTAATTTTTTTCTGATAACCCTTTAATGTATGGGATAGCTGTGAGCTTACTATAATCTATATTATATGTATTTTTTGATGAAGTTTTAAGAACTTTATTGATAGTATTTTTGCTATAACCATTATTTATAAATGTATTGCTAATCATTTGTAATTCTTGTTTTTTAAGAGCTTGTTCATCAGAGTAAATTGTTATAGCTCTGTTTTTGAGGATGTTAATGACTCCAAGTTTTTGATCCAAAAGACCCTGACTTTAGGACTCTAAGCAATTATTTCAGCTTTTATTGGCCACTATCCATACTATTTTAATTTATATGTATACTTATAAATTAAATTACACATAACTTTATCACAGGAACACCACACATAACTTTCATCCATAAGTTCATCAATAACTTATGGATGAACATGTTGCTCTCTAGCTTAATTTATTTTTGTAACCAAATAGATAATAATAATAATAATAATAATAATAATAACAGGACTCTAGCATTGATGTAGTAAGGTTTTTCTTTTTTTCACTAGAGGTCAGGCCAATAGTTTTAACGGTTGACCAAATCAATGTAACTTCAGCATACTATCTAGACTATACTGCAACTTGTATATATGTGTGTATACTCCAGATGATGATCTTAATGTGAAGGTCAGAATGTCAATCGATTATTTTGGTTTATATTAAACTGAAGATTTACTCTAACATGGTAGTTGTTTCCATAATTTTTATGATGGTCCTTTTTTAAACTGGTCTCAATCATACTGTAGCAGTAGACTCACAATCTTTTCTCTCTTACTTTTGTTTTTTCCAGCAACTCTTTCATATCTTCCAGCATACCACACATCATCTGCTAGATTATTTCTACCTCCCAAAACAATCATCTCTTTCATTTTCCTCTATGCACCCAAAAGCTTTAATCTTCACACCTCTAAAATATGATTTTGTCACACTACCAAACACTTCTTTATCACAGGAACATCACACATAACTTTCACCCTACCATCCCTCTTTAATTATCCGACTAGTTAGTTAGTCAGATAACTAACTAGTTAGTTAGTTATCCTACCCATAGAGGGTGTCATGGAAGGATATTTAGTGTCAGTTACAATTTAAATTGTTTCTACAATTACTTAGTTTAGTGCTGTGTACCCGCCATAGTTATCATTGTGCTCTGATGATGCTACATAGAAAACCAGTGAAATATTAGTAGGTAAAATTATTAATATTATATTATTTAGGCCTCCATGGAGTCAACAGACTCATCGTGGGGAGGTCCTTCTTAGAAAACACAGTCTATCATACCACTCCTTGTTCGTTCTTGCTCTCGCCACTCTATCATGCAATGCATTCCACGGTTCAACCACCCTCCATACAAAGAAACCACTCCTCACAGCTTCCTTCCGTAACTTCCAGGGATGACCCCTTGTCATCACTCCTTCCTGCTGTTCCACCAAGCGAAAGAACTACCCAGTGTCCACCCTGTAACTGCCTCTCAACAGTTTAAAAGTCTCGATCATATCACCTCTCCTTCTTCTATCTGCCAAACTCTGCAGTCCACATTCCATCAGCCGATCTTCATAACTAACATTGTACAGTTGTTATGAAGATCTGCCTCTGTACCCTTTCCACAGTTAATTTATTCCCTTCAAATCCTGGGGACCAAATTTGAGAACAATAGTTGAAGTGTGGTCTAATCAGGGTCTTATACAATGGAATGATAACTCTTTTATCTCTGCAGGTCAGCATCCTTCTCAGTATTGCACAGTCCTCTGGGTTACCTTCACCACCTTTGCAATATGCTCCCTAAATTTCAGGTTTCTATCAATCATCTCCCCCCCCCCCCCAGATCTCTTGTCTCACCTACTTCCTCCAGTACAGCTCCTCTACTCAAGTATGCAGCCTCCCATCACAACAAATAGCACAAATTCTTTGCAAATTCAATCTCTACACTTCCTTCAAACCAGCTTGGAAACTGCCTTTTTCTTACCATCTACAAAGGATCCATTACCACCTCTTTCCTTAACAGGTATCCATCAAATACCCTGCTCATGTCATCTTTATTTTGGATAGATTGGTCACTCTGCTTAGATTAGACTGCAAGAACATCACGATTATACTGCATTTTTGGAATCCGACAAATCCAACCTTGTTTCTTGTGCTGTTGACACTAGGCAGAAAGTTCTTTGAAACCAGACAAAGATTCTTCATTCCAGCAGGTTCATATTTCATCATATTTTCCTTGAAACATCTGAAACACTATGAAATTGTCTGAACCCTAACTGCTCTGACTGTATGACAGTTTTCAAGTTTTGAAAAGCGATTACAATTAATTGTTCATAATTTATTTCTTTGTTAATTTTTTTTTAATGTAAACAACTTTTACAATTATTCCTTTGAACTCTAATAGCGAAATTCTGTCATCTCAGCTGTGACCAAGACAACAGCTAGTTAAGTACATGCTTAAAGACTCATTCTTATCATTCATATTCTGAATGTAGTTATTGGCCTTTCTCCACGATGATGATGATGTCCATGTTATGTTGGATGATACATATGGGAATTTTTGAATAAAATTCTATATTTTTCTACATGTGTAAGCCATATAAGTACCTACAAAAAATAACATCCTTTAGTCAAATTTTCACCATACTTACCTTCAAAACACATGTATGTTAATTAATATACTTATTTTTAAACCTTATTAAATTGAACTGTTTAAGCCTAGTCGTTTAAAAACAGAATGCTTCATTGCCAATAATAGCTTATCTTTTTGTTTCATATTGTAAACATTTCAAGGAGCATGATTTTCAGTAATCCATTGTATTAATAGCATCCTTATTCCTGCTTGTGAGTATTTTCTTCAATAACCTAGTATTTTATTGAGCTATTCTCGACACCTTTGCAACTTCTCAACTTCAACTTTCTATATACTATCACTCATATATCCTTAGCATCAACAACTTCCAGGGGTCAGTTCCATCATTGTAGTACACAACTTGTAATTTTTTCATCATAAAGTGCATAACCTTATATATTTTCATACTATCAGCCTATTTGAGCTTGCAGAACACCAAAGACAGATGCTTCTGTCTTGAGATATCCTTAACAAAGTGGAGAATGAAGAATTAGTCAATTTTCTAATATTATCTATCCAGGGGATTCTAGGTCACCGCTAGTGTCTTTTAACAGAAGTCAAGCCCCCTAGTGCCAATTTAGGTAAGTTATGTGATCTAGCTATGTGGCCCAGCCACAGAGATGTTTTTGACATACGATAGTGATAATATTTTCTTGTGCTCTAGCAACAGAGAGGATTTTCCTTCTAACTTCATCATTTGTTACATGTGCTGTGTATGGTATCTTCAAAATGGTATTTTCTTTAGCACTTCATATTGAAGGCTAATAGTCTTTTCTCATTGTCCTTTGAAAATATCCAACTCTCACATCCATATAGTAAGAATTAATAAGAGTATCAATGAGGTAGAGTCTTGCATTTAGCTGTAGTCTATTCTGCTTCCAAAGTAGCTGTAATCTCTGAAGGACAACAGCTGCTTTAGCAATGTCTATGTTTCTCAAGTGGGCAAATCTTTCTACTTATTCCAATTTTTCATCATTAACTGAAATTTAAATAGGTTATTTCCTGACAACAACGTGTTTGATTTGTGAATGCTGATTTTTAATCTATAATCACTGAATGCCTTAGAAACTCTGTTAATGCTTGTAACCAATGGCATCTTGTGGCTGGAAATCATGGGGGGGGGGGGCTCTGCAACTTTCAAAATATACATACACTTTAAGTGTAGTCTATATGTGTTTGAATAAAATATCAGAATTATGGTAAATTAAAAAAAAATTAAACATGAAAAATATTGTTTAATATTGATAAAATTATACAGTTTGGTATAATTCAAAATTACTTAAAATATATTCTTCTTGTTTTTTCATGAAAAAATATTGTTTATTATCGATAAAATTATACAGTTTAGTATAATTCGAAATTACTTAAAAATAAAATCCATTCCTTTAATTGTAATTTTTGGACATTACAATTAAATCCTTTAATTGTAATGTCCAAATATTTAAAGAGTCAGAATAAACACGATAAGCACTACGAACACTCTACTACTGGCGCAAACTGCATATAAACAACAGTGGAACTATGCAATGGACAGTGTATATTACACTAATAACTCGCTTATCACTATGACGTGCATATGCTTGCGCGTGTAGCAATATGACACTGTGGTAAACACAGTGCTGCTAGCGTCCTTCACCCTCTTAAGTGCTACAAGATAGATTTTTTTATACAAAATAAGAGTATTGTATAGGATTTGCACTGCATAGGACTGAACATCCGCCACTGTGGATGTACATAATGATAATGCATTACTTAATGTTTTGTAACTTTATGCATATATCATAACCTAGACGACCTGTTGCTCTTAGGTTACACATGATTGTCAAAATTTTGTACTAGGATGTGAAGCTTACAGAATAAAATAATTATATATATAAAAATATTTACTAGCAAAATATATTTGCTTGTAAAAACATTACAAACAAATATAAATAAATTAATAAATATATTTATATATATCGAGAAAAATTGGGGATGCTGCAGTTCTGCAGTGCCTATGCACGAGCCGCCCCTGCTTGTAACTGATGTTCATTCTTTGCCATTAGGTTGATGTCATCAGAAAATCTGAGACCATTGATTTTTTTGCCACCAACTGTAATTCCAATATCTTTTTCCAAGGTTAAGTTTATTATATATTCCAAATAAATTAAGGAAGCCAAAAAATTATATTCTTGGTTTAATCCATTATCCAAGTGTAAGCAAACAAACTTTGCATGTGAAGTCACTTTACGACTAGGTTACTTGTATATAGAGGCTAATGACTTCACAAAATTTGCCTCGGTATCCCATAATGCAACACACATATCCTTAAGGTCATGTATAATTATTATTATTATTATTATTGAGGCCTCTATGCAGTCAAAAGACTCATCGTGGGAGGTCCTTCCTAAGAAACACAAAGTCTATCATCCCACTCCTTAAACTCATTGACCGTTCTCACTCTCACCACTCCATCAGGCAATACATTCCATGGCAAACCACCCTCCATGCAAAGAAACTACTCCTCATCCTCTTGCTCACAGTTTTCTTTCGTAACTTCCAGGAATGGCCCCTTGTCATCACTCCTTCCCGCTGTTCAACCAAGCGAAAGAACCCCCCAGTGTCAACCCTGTAACCACCTCTCAACAGTTTAAAAGTCTCAATCATATCACCTCTCCTTCTTCTATCCACCAAACTCTGCAGTCCACATTCCCTCAGACGATCCTCATAACTAACATTGTAAAGTCCTGAAATCATCTTTGTTATCAGCCTTTGTCCCCTTTCCACAGTTAATTTATCTCCTTCAAATCCTGGAGACCAAATCTGAGAACAATAGTCTGAGTGTGGTCTGATCAGAGTCTTATACAACGGAATGATAACTCTTTTATCTCTGCAGGTCAGTGTCCTTCTTATTATTGCAGCAGTCCTCTGTGTACCTTCACCACCTTTGCAATATGTCCCCTTAATTTCAGGTTTCTATCAATCATCAACCTCAGATCTCTTGTCTCCCCTACTTCCTCCAGTAGAGCTCCTCCCATAGAGTATGCACCGTCCCATCAATGTATCCCAAACTTCAAGACTTTACATTTTGCCACATTAAATCGATGCCCCCAATTCATTTGCCCATCTGTCTAGCTTATTCAAATCCTCTCGCAGGGCTACCACATCTGCACTATTACTAATAACCCTTCCCAGTTTTGCATCATCTGCAAACAACTGAATATCCCCCTGCAATCCAATGACAATGTCATTGATATAAAGGTTAAACAATATAGGTCCTAGTACTGAGCCATGTGGGACCCCCCACTTGTAACCCTCTACCTCCTTGAAACTGCCCCACCATACACAACTCGCTGATACCTATTGAATAGCCAATCCTGAATCCAGTTGACCAATCTGACATCCAGACCACCATGACATAGTATTACCTTAATGCTATGCATTATGGGAAGGGCCACTACCCAGACCGGTTTCAACCTTTATCTTGGTGAAAAAGTAAAGGGTTGCTCATCATAGGCCTAGAGTGGTTAGAATAGGAGTGCGAGAGAGCCTGATGGTATTAGGAGAAACAAAGACAGATAGATAGCATGAGAGAGAAAAGGCCTCAGCTCTTTTATATCATCATATAGCCAAAGGCTATCAGTTTTCCTTTTTTTCACTAATCTCATATAGATGAACAACCAAAAGACCAATTGAAATTAAAGCACAAAGATGACTGATACCAGTCATCTTTGTGCTGATACAGGTGGTTAGCCCCATCTGGGTTAACTGCCTTGAGTTGTCCTTCTCTGCCTGGGATTTCTCTCCAGTCATTCTTGCATTAACTACACTCCTTGCATTAACTCATTCTGGTAATGCATTCCATTCACTGACAATTCTCCACATAAAAAAATTACTCCTCAGACTCCTCTTCAATACACTTTTACATAACTTCCGGGAATGACCTCCTGGTCCTTTCCTCTCGTCTTCTACTCTTTTTATGATCCCTTCTGGATTAATCTGATAAAATCCTCTCACTAACTTTACCTTCTCTCTATGTATTGGGGTGCAAACACACCCCAGGCTAATAAAAGCGTAAATAAAAAGTTTCTGAATGGAAATTTTCCAATGTTTTCTTAGGAATGTTATGTGTGAAATGTTTCACACACAATTAAAAAAAAATTCATTGAAATCAGTGAATTTGAATGTAGTAAGCCTTCAAAGGCACCTGAGCGTTTAACCATGTACAGAAGTGCATATGCACCCCGATATTCTCCATACAAAAACCATTTTTTTGTAAGCAGTTGCATTAGTATTTTTCCATAGTTTGTTTTGTATTTACATTCCTGTTGCCTGAAATGTATATTTTATATATTTTTTGCTTTGCTACCATATTCGCTTTGGAACTATGTATGATTCTTGTATGAGCATATATATTTTTCTTCATTTTTTGTTCGGCTTACTGTTGTACACTGTAGCATAATTTCATTATCTCTAAAATGATTTGATGCAGTTTCAATTCAGTCTTTGCTTGAGTTTCAAAGAAGTAAGATATGGTTTTTATTGAATTAGTGGTAAGTGTTTATGGTTTTCATATTTGATATTGTCTTGCGAATTACGAACTATTATCTTTTTTTTTAATCTTTATAAATAGAGAAATAGGTCTCCAATGATATCTAGGATGTATATGACCTATAAAAAAAATATAATTTTTTATAGATGGTATATAATGGTGGTATATAGGATGTATACCACCTATAAAAAAATATAATTTTTTTTATATCTGCCATGTTTATTGCTGTTTTTCTTCATTGCTACTAAATTTGTAGGTTTGTTTTGTGATATGTTTATTTTTCTGTTGTGTTTATAGATTTTTTTTTTCTGTGGATATTTTGGATAATTAATGACAGGAAGAAAAAGATGTCGTTCTTTAGAGGAAGTGTTGCCAGTTGCTTCATCAGATATACCAAGCAATGATGATGATTCAGATGTGGAATTAGAAATTTGATTTCAATATTTCAATTTCAATTTCAATTATTAATGTTCCAAGACAGCTGGAGGGCTATCTGCTAAGTTTATTCTTATGTTAAAATTTCTTTTTTCTACTTGATTTTTTCTACGTAATGATGTTGCTACATTCTATACCATTGCGTTGGTTTGTTACAAACCAGCTTCTCTCTTTATACAGGTCTTTCAACTTTTTCCTTTCAAGGAAAGCCTGTTCCTTTCCCCATTCTATCATATTCTGCTTTACTGCTACTTTGAATTTTAACCACATATCCCAATTCCAGGTAACATTATTCCAATTTGAACAGAGGACCTGGAATTTCGTTGAAAAGATTAATGGAAAATTTGGTGGAAGTCTCCATGGTCCAGAATATATCTCTACTTTTTCCATGCAGTGGTTTCATCAGTGGCAGCCAGACCCAGAAATGATACCAAGGTCAAAGTAATGCACAAGTCATATTTCTATCAAAAGGTGTCTTATCTTATTAGTAAAATACCTCTGGATTAGAGATAGATGTTGAAAGTTTTTTTTCATTTGGTTATACTATAAATTAAAGATGCCAAAAAATTATATTCTTGATTTAATCCTTTATCCAAGTGTAAGCAAACAAAGTTTGCACATGAAGTGACTTCACAACTAGGCTACTTGTATATAGAGGCTAATAACTTTGTTTGCTTACATTTGGATAAAGGATTAAACCAAGCATATAAATTTCTTGGCATCTTTAATTTATAGTATAACCAAGTGAAAAGGCTTTCAACATCTCTAATCTCTAATCCAGATCAATATCTCTAATCCAGAGTATTTTAGTAATAAAGTGTGACACTTTTTGACTACTTGTATATGGAAATATGACTTCTGCATTACTTCAACTTTTGGTCTCATTACTTGGTCTGGGTAGTCGCCCTTCCCATAGTGCACTGCATTATGGGATACTAAGGCAATTGATGTGAAGTCAGTGGCGTAGCTAGAGGGGGACGGAGGGGGAGGTTCGCCCCGGGCAGCACTTTCACGTGAGACATATTTTTTGACAATTCTTTTATTTATGTTAACTTAGTAATTTTTATTACTTAATTAATAATTAGTTTTTAACAACTATACTTACAACTAAAATAAACATAAACATAGTGTTTTAATTTATTTCCCTATACGTCGTTTTGTAGTATTTTTGGGGTGTATTGAGAGGGGTGGCAAACTCAGGCACCGTCCCGGGCAACAAAAGTTCTAGCTACACCACTGTGTGATGTCATTAGTTTCTATATACAAGTAGCCTAGTCGTGAAGTGACTTCACACACAAACTTCGTTTGCTTATGCTTGCATAAAGGATTAAATCAAGAATATAATTTCTTGGCATCTTTAATTTATAGTATAAACCAGTGGAAAAAACTTTCAATATTCCAAATAAAGTTAAAAAGCATCACCAAAAGCATGATTTCTTGACTGACGAATGACTGATGCTCATTCTCCGCTATTAGGTCAATGTCATCGGCAAATCTGAGATTATTGATTTTTTTTTTTTTTTGCCACCAACTGTAATTCCAATACCATTTCCCAAGGCTAAGTTTATTATATATTCCAAATAAAGGTTAAAATGCATTGGAAAAAGTATGCAGCCTTGATGAACACTTCTTTTCATTTTGAAAGGCTTGCTGTAGTTGCCATTGATTTCTATTAACATTTCTGAGGAACAGTAAAGAGTTTTAATTAGATGTACTATTTTATTAACTATTCCATACTGGTTCAATATTCTCAATGGTGCCTCACCCCATATTGAATCAAAGGCCTTGTGTATATCTATAAAATTGTGACATGCCGTCCTGGTTGACCGGATGGTTAGCGTATCTACTCTCCAGCGAAAAGGCTGCAGGTTCAAATACCGACTTGGGCATGGATGTTTGTTATTGACTGTGAAAATACTAGTGGTTGTGGGCAGTAGATGGCATTGTTGTAATTGCGGTTCATTGTAGTGGGTGGAGACAGAGAGTTGTACAGTAGGTGCCCTCCCTCAATGAGTCTTTGGACTCCCTGGGGTGTTTTGTAATGATAATGATAATAATAAAATACTAGTCTGTTCGCTATATTTTTCTCCAATGAGAAGTATTGTAAATAAATGATCTATTTTACTCTGTTTTTACAGAATCCTTTTACAGATTAACTATTACAGTACTGTAGCATTATGAACAGACACCTGAATATCTCCTCAAATTCTTGAACTATATTGTTCATATGTAAACAACAGTGGTCCTGGAACACAACCTTGTGACATATAACTGTCATGTTTCCCTGTCGAGATATTACACTCCATATGCAACTCATCAGCTCATTTTGATCAACCTCAGCCAGTCCCAACAATGCTCCCTGCTTGGAAATATCCATGTCCAAATCTCATGTGGTCACAAAGAATCTTTATAAGAGCTTTTCAACCAAAGTTAAAGAAACAGTTAACAATTAGACACAATTTCACATGAACTTTTTTACTCAGGATAATCGATACTACCACCTACCAAACTATTTACTGTTCTTCCTGAAACACTTTCTATATATTTAGACTGCTGGTTCATGATTAGTATATAACTAAGAGTTTATAAGGCAGAACACCGGAATAAGATAATAACATTTATTTTAATTAACAAAACATTTCATCCTAATTGCAAAGGATTTCTTCAGGTGCAAACATACAAACTAGTAGAGACTAAGTAAAAAACAGTAAAGACTAACACATGTGACAACAATTATGCAGTTAAAGATGAAACTGATCTTATTTTAGAATATTTCTAATTGTAAGCTGCATTGTTCAGTACGTTGTGTGTGTGTGTGTGTGTGTTTACACATTCGCGTGCACGTGTTTAGCGAATGATATCTAGGATGTATTCGGACAAGTTGATTCTGGTTATTATTATTATTATTACATCACACCTTCAGGGAGTCCAAAGACTCATCGAGGGAGGGCATCTACTCTACAACTCCTCGTCTCACTACTCCGCAAACCTTCATCATATAACATCAGCGCCATCTACCACCGACTACCACCACTAGTACTTTCACAGACAATCACAAACATCCATGCCCATGGCAGGATTCGAATCTGCAGCCTTTTGGCTGGAGAGCGGATACGCTAACCACTTGGCCAACCATGCCAGCAAAAATACCCTGGCATGGGTGGGATTCGAACCCTCGCCTCCGAAGAGACTGATGCATAAAACCAGTGCCTTAGACTGCTTGGCCATCCTACCACATTGTTGGGTTATTATTTAGTTGTTTAGGATCTAATGCCATTTCCAAAGACTCCTAGATATTTCTCTCCATTGTATCATAGCAACGGTGTAATAGTGCCGATTTATCCCATAACATTTTATGTCTCATTTGCAAAGCATATTAAAACAATAGTGACCCCTTTTACTCACTCACACTCACAAGCATGACCTTAAAATATTCGATCTGCTAGTATTAAATACAAAATATTTGCAAAGGCAGAAGTTAACACATCTTACAGACTCAAACAGACATTCATAGAAAACTCGAAAATCTTTCTGGAAAATCAATGAACAAGTTTCTCATCGATCCTTAAGTACTTTCCTAAACGGAAAGTACTTAAGCGTTTTCCATCAAAGGAAACAGCAGATCAAATTTTCTTGCACAAGAAAATTACAACTTATAATTTATAAATGACAACTTATACTTGTGTATACAAGTATAAGTTGTCATTTTCTTATACCTGTGTATACAACATATGCTTTAATTCGTGCATCGATTAAAACTTAAAACAAGCTTTAATTCATGCATTGGTTAAAACTGAAAACAAAAATGTTAATAGTTTTCTTCATAAAATACAGCTATCCAGAAATAAAACAGAAAACAAAGAATAGCTTTTCATCTAATCTACACTCAAAAAACCAAAAATTACAACAGTGAAGGTAAATGAATTTCTCAATAGGAACTTGGGTATATAAGGAATGTACAAAATGCAGCCATTCATTCCTTATACAGGGTGGGTCAAAAGTCACAAAGGGGTCTGAAGTCTTAATAACTTTTTTTAAATAATTTTTTTTATTTACAGATTTTATAAAGAAAACCTTGGAGATTAACCATTGAAAAATTCATGACCGAACAGCAAACACAAAGTGTGAAATTTTACTATCAAAATCAAGGATCAATAATTCTGATCCAACAAGCATATCGTCACCATTATGGCATGAGAGAGTCTCCAAGCGAATCAATGATTAAATGTTTGATTGGTCGTTTTGAGGAACAGGGTTCAGTAAGCAACCCTCCACGAATAGGCAGACTGCACTTGGTTATGAACGAAGCCACAGTTGAGCATGTAAGGGAGAGTGTTGCAGAAAACAGAGCACATCAGCTCGAAGGTGGTCTGGACAGATTGGAGTCTCTCAGACGTCACTCCAGTGTATTCTGAAAACCTTGAACCTGTTTCTGTATAAAATCCAGTTGGTGCAACAGCTGAAGCCAGCAGATTATGTCCACAGATTTCAAGAATTAGCAAGGAGAGATCCCGAATTTATCCACAAACTGATAATGTCAGATGAAGCACATTTTCATTTGAATGGCTTCATTAATAAACAAAACTGCAGGATTTTAGGTTCAGAAAATCCTAAAGCAATTCACCAGAGGGAATTGCACCCCTTTAAGTGTATGGTGTGGTTGATGTGACGGAGGAAGAAGTGATCAGACCTTACTTTTTGAAGACCATGTTGGAAACTTTGTTAATGTCACAGGAGATGAATATTGGTCTATGATCGAAAAGTTTTTACCCAGTAGTTCAAGATAAACATAACATGTGGTTTCAACAGGACGGAGTGACAGCTCACACAGCAAGGGCCACAATCCAACTGCTCAGGCACATTTTTGAGTGCAGAATAATTTCCCGAGGTTGTGACATAAGCTGGCCATTGCGTTCTCCAGATCTGAAGACTCCTGATTTCTTTCTATGGGATTATCTCAAAGAAAAAGTTTATGTTAACAAGCCTTAGACACTCCAACAGTTGAATAACAATATTTGGGCCAAAATCAGAGCACTGGAACCTGAAACACTAAGAAGGGTCATGAAAAACGCCTTAGAAAGGACATGTTTGTGCAAAGCAGAAAATGGAAGCCATTTACAAGCTTTGATTTTTCACACCTAGTGAAAATTTATTTCCTGTATATGATGCTATGGTATTGTAAATTTAAAACAAAAAATAAAGGAGTTATTAAATAATGAAACCCCTTCATGACTATTGGCCGACCCTGTATTTTTCCTTATTTCTTAAAGGGAGTTATTTCCAATTCTCCCTTATATTCTTCTATCCGTTCTATTTTTTTATGTCTCTTTCTCTCTCTCTCTCTCTCTCTCTCTCTCACTCGCTCGTCCATCCTTCAGCTGATCATTTTCAAATCACAGTTGGGCATATGCTGTATTCTCTCAAATTTGCGACTGCATGAAATAACGTCAAACACCTGGGTATCACAAACAGCAAAGAGGAGTTTTTTCAGTAATAGTGGATAAGTTTATTTGTGGTGTGATGTAGTTTCTTTTCCACCTGATAATTATTTCATTGCACTAAATATAAAAAAAACGTGTACAGGTATTTTAATTCTGATGGCATAGAAGGCATGTACATCTTACCAGTTCATTGTGCTGCTGTTAAATGATCAGTTGATTCCATCTATGATACAGCCATGAAGCATGGTCAGGCTTAATGGTGGTCTCACCAGTCAACCACTAATAGTGAAACAAGAAGCACTGCTGCTATATTCTTCTTACATTAAATATTATTTTAACATAATTTTATCAACGTAGGATATTTTTATACATCTTTTATTTCATCTTCGATTACCTAAACTAACAATAATATTTTCCAAAAACAAAATCATGTTATGATGCTTAAATATCTTAACAATCCTCTGTATTAAATCTAAGGTTTATCATTCATGGTAACAAAAGAATAAATGCTAGATGTTGAGCTATACTTACTTAGAATGCTTCAAAAAGGGAAGAGCAGCATTCCAGAAATGTTCTGTTATATGCGGTATTCCTGAAAGAGCTAATCCTCGCAGCATTGGACCTTGAATCTTAATGAATTTTAACAAAATCTCCTCGGAAATATTTTCATTTCTGTCAAGATCCAACGCAATAAGACTTTTCGCACCACCTTTCTCTATGAACTCCTTCAATACCTTAAAAAAAAAAAAAAGTTTCTGCTAAATGATATGCAGATAGTTATATAGAAAGCCTATGATTTTTTTTAAAGCACATCTCTGAAATATGATTATATAATATGCTTCTAATTTGACCTAGCAGTCATGGCTCTGTTAACAAAAATAAGAGATTTAAAGCCTCAATTGATTTAGCATTACTACTTCATCTACATAGCTATAATTGTTTGCTATAATTTCTAAATATGCCATAATTCTCTAAGAGAATTAAATGTACCACATTGTTCATATTAGATGGCAAAATTTACATAATGAACTTCAAAAATTAAACATGATAGCAATCAAAGATTAAAAGTATTCTGAATACAAATATCCCTTGCATGGTATTGTATCTACATCTTCCCCCCCCCAGAAAAAATTAAGCAAAATATTATTATTATTATTATTACCCACGACCCCATGGAGACAAAGACTCATCTTTTATCATACACACAGCTCATCATACCATGCTTTAAACACACTCAAATTCCCTGCAGACACCACACTCTCAGGCAAGGCATTCCAATCATTCACACCTTTACATAAAAAAAACCTGCTTTGCACTCCCCTATTCACACCCTCTTTATACAGTTTCCAGGGATGACCTCTGGTTCTCCCCTGATCTCCCACTATTTTCTGTAGAACCTCTCCAGCATTGATCCTATAACAACCCCTTAATAACTTGTAGGTCTCTATCATATCTCACCTCTTCCTCCTGTTCATCAGACACTGAAAGTTGCATCTTCTCAAACTTTCCTCATACTCGACATTCCAGAGGTTAGAAACTACCTTAGTCAGTCACCTCTGGACCCTTTCCAACAACTCTTCATCCTTCTGAAAACCAGGTGACCAAAATCTGGGCACAACAGTCCATGTGTGGCCTAATCAAAGCCTTATACAATGGAACAAGAATCTTCCTACTTCTACAAGTCAGTGTCCTCCACATCATTCCCAGAAGCCTTTGTGTTGTCTTCACAGTTTTGACAATCTGCCCCTAAATTTCAGATCCTTATCCACTATCACCCCCAGGTCTCTTATTTCCTCCACCTCCGACAATATATCCTCACCAAGCATAAATTCTGCATCCCATTTTTGTTTTCCAAATTTTAAAACTTTACATTTTGCAACATTGAACTCAAATCCCCATTCCGTGCCCAATCACTAAATTTATTCAAGTCTTCTTGTAAGGTAACAACATCTTCTCCACTCTTCATGGTTCTTCCCAACTTTGCATCATCTGCAAATAACTGAAATCTCCATCCAAATCTTCACTAATATCATTAATATACAAGTTAAACAGCAATGGCCCTAAAACAGACACTTGAGGCACACCACTAGTAACTTTCCTTTTCCTGGATATCACTCCAACATACACAACTTGTTGATACCTATCAGATAGCCAGTCCCCAATCCAATATCCAACCCCATCCACTCTAATTTGATTATATCATGCAGTAATCTATCAAAAGCCTTTGCGAAATCTAAGTATATTACTGTGTATCCTTCTCTTCTGTCCATAGAAGCAGTCACCTTATTGTAATAAGTAAGTAGATTACTAAAACATGACCTCCCTTTAGTAAATCCATGATGTCCATGAAAGATAATACCATTGTTGTCAACTGAATTCTGGATCTTAGTTCTCACAAGCTTCTCCAGCAATTTAACTACAACACCTGACATATAGATAGGCCTATAGTTTGATGCTTGAGTTCTATCACCTCCTTTATGAAGTGGCACAATCTTGCCTTCCTTCCACTCCTGTTCTCAATCTCTCTCTCCATGAAGTCACATTCAAAAGGAAAGACCTTTATGAACTGCTCATTAAGTATCTCCCACACATTCTACAACAGCTGTCTTTATACCATTTTCTCCAATCAGTGTCATTCTTGCATAATCATTCTTTCTTTTGCTGGCCACAGATCAAAAGAACTCCCTAGGATTCTTTTTGACTTCATTAGCTAACTTCTGTTCATACCTCTCTTTAGCTACTCTCACCAACCAAGCCACTCTCCTTGCCTGGTCTTTGTAGGCCTCATGAAATTGGTTATTTCCACTTCTCTTATGCTGCCTCCACAATGCCCCTTTTCTCTGTATCGCATGCTTGATCTCTTTATTCATCCATCTCACACCTACCTTATTGAACCTTCTCACCCTTGGAATACATTTAAACATTGCATCTACCATATAGTTTTTGAAAATCCCCCAAGCTGAACTGATCTCTTTTCCAGCTAACTCCTCATTCCATGCTACACCTGCAAGCTGTCTCCTGAGCTCTTCATAATCACCCCCCCCCTTGTAGTTCCACATATAAGTGACAAAATTGTCTCCATGAGAAATAACTATATCTTGTGGGAGAAGAGTTAAAAATTAATAAAACAGAGATATATTGAAAATATATCTGCAGTAAAGAAATGTGAAAAATAAGGTTTGATTTTAAGATGGCAGATTTCAGTGTTTGTGACATAATGATTTCATGAAATTAACAACAGCCTTCTAAAATTATTCTTAAAATTTAGTCAGGCTTCCATAAAAGATACAAGTAAAGATGTTGAAAGTACTGTACTAAGGCAACTGATGTAAACTCATTAGTCTCTATATACAATTAGTCCAGTCGTGATGATACTTAACATGCAAACTCTGTTTACTTACACTTGGATAAAGAATAAAACCAAGAATATAATTTCTTAATATCTTTAATTTCTATTTAATTTATACAAGTAAAGATGTTGACATTCTTCATCCTTTGCCTTGCTGGCTCTGTATCATAATGGAAAAGTGATAACCTCTTCCAGTATGTTCCTCACATATCAGCAAAAGTTCCAAAGATGTAGAATTATTTTAATAGAAGGAGAAAGAATAAATAAACAGCTTGGGATTAGCACATTTTAGTGGTCAAAGTCGGAAGTTTTTGCAAATACTGTAAATTTATAGTAGATTTACATTTATCTTTTAATTTATACTATAAATTAAAGATACCAAGAAATTATATTCTTGGCATCTTTAATTGCTTTAATTACATAAGCAAACACAGTTTACGCCTGAATTATTTTCAGGACCAGGCAACTCGTATATAGAGGCTAATGACTTCGCATCACATGGCTTAGTACTCCATAATGCAAAGCACATATCCTTACAGACATGTATAATGCTATGCATTATGGGAAGGGTCACTACCTAGACCAGTTTTGACCTTTATCATCAGTATGAACCAGACCCCGAGGTGATATCAAGGGTGAAGGTAATGCAGAAGTCCCAAAAATGCTTGGCCCTGAAAATACTAAAGGTGCAAACTGTGTTTGCTTACACTTGGATAAAGGACTAAACCAAGTATATAATTTCTTGGTAGCTTTAATTTATAGTATAACCAAGTGAAAAAACTTCCAACAACCTTTCTCTAATCCAGAGTAATTTAATAAGGTGTGACATCGTTTGGCAACTGGTATAGAAAAATATGACTTCTGCATTACTTCAACCTTGGCATCTAGGTCTGGCATCTATGTGCTTTGCATTATGGGATACTAAGGCAAGTGATGTGAAGTCATTAGCCTCTATATATGAGTTACCCAGTGTCTTGAAAATACTTGAGATGCAAATTATATTTGCTTACGTTTGGATAAAGGATTAAACCAAGAATATAATTTCTTGGCATCTTTAATTTATAGTCTTCAAGTCATAATTATAAAACAGAAAGAAGAAATCTGTTGACATTTTTTAAAGAGTTAGTGATTGAAGTTATTGTGAAGTGCACTATGAGGAAGAACGAAGAGAAGAAGTAGGTTCAATGTGTTTACATTTGTATGGAAAAAGTAATGTTGTGTAGCTGTTGCTCTTGTAACAAGCCTAACAGCAAGTAGAGGAATGATGTTTGCCAATTCAGTGACCATGGAAGTGCCTGTAGAAGAGACATGAAACACTGCATCCAGTACCGTCGACAGGGTGTAGCATAGAGGCAGCCTGCCTCACAGCACTGCTTAATTAAGGGCCCTCGTTCAGCCATATTACAGTAGGTGCCTTATTAGGGCAACAAGATATTTAACAACATCTGATGTAGATGCAATACATTTATTTGAAGAATTAAAAATTATGTCAACAATAATACAAGAGAAAAGTGGACCTCACCAAATTTTATCATATATATATATATACCGTATGTGTTTATGTTGTCGTATAAGATGACTCTCAAATACTACAGAAAACCCCTTTGAAATCATGGGTCATCTTATATGGTGAGTATAAAAAGGGAAACTTAATTTCTTGGATGAACATTTAGGTAGTTACAATATTACAATACATTGTTATATAAGAAAATAGGCAGTGTTTATAAACAAATCAGATTAATTTTTTGTTACATAAATTTAAAATATTACAATAGATGTAAGTCTTAAAAAACAAATAATAATTATTAACCTCAATTTTCATGTTAATTTTCTTCATCATCTGTTGAAAATAGTTCTTCAGATTCATTGTTTAAATGATCATCATATGGATCCCAGTTTGAATCCGGTGAATTGATTTCATTTTCATTGTCATCAGTGTCCCACAACAGATCATGTTCCATACCCATAAGATTAGAGATACCACACTATTTAAATGATTTTAATACAGTCTCTACTTTTACTTTATTCCATGCTTTGATCACAAAATTGCACAACATATCAAGTGATGCAGTGCACATAGATCCACCGTTTGAAGTTAAACGATTACACCATCCTGAAGTAGCTTGAAATTCTATACTTTCATCAGGATTCAATCTTGACCATTTTAGTGCATATGCTCTAATCATATTTCTTGTAACAAGACAACCATTCTTCCTTTGGTCGAATACCCATCTGCAACATGATTTTCCAGTTGCGGCCATCGGGTAATCCCCATTCTCATCACACATTTTTTTAAAATATCTTCTTTCTTCCTCCATTCTCTTACCATCTGCTCAGTTATGTCAAACTTTCTTGCAGCAGCACAATTATTAGTTTGCCATTTCGATTACCCTTATTTTAAATCGAGCTTCATACTTTCTTCGTTTTGTTGCTGGTTCCATGATTTTAAATGATAGCAATTTTAACAATCCTAAAATTTAAAAAAATGCAAAATTAACAATTAATTAAAATTGGGGCTAATCACTTTTAATTAGGGTAATTCGTGTAAATACTAAATCTATGCTATGCAAAAAAAATAACACATATGCATAGATATAAAAATAATGGATATAACAACAATACCTAACTTTTAAAAATTCCTTATTATTTTACAGCCAGTATGCGAAACTCTGAGATCGAAAACTACGATCTAAGAGTTTCATGCCAAAGAACTATTGGTGAATCCAAGTGTAAGTGAAACCTGGTAGTACAACACCAAGGCAACTCGAAGCAAATGTGGAGCAAGCTCCCTCACTATCCTTGATATTTTCTCATAATGTAAAACACAGCTCCTAGGAGATGTAATACTGCCTTACATTATGAGGAGAGGTCACTACCCAGACCGGTTTCAAGCTTTGTTGTCCATGGAAGCAGTCACCTTATTGTAATAAGTAAGTAGATTACTAAAAACATGACCTCCCTTTAGTAAATCCATGCTGTCCTTGAAAGATAATACCATTTTTGCGAATCCAACTCTGGATTCTAGTTCTCACAAGCTTCTCCAACAACTTAACCACAACACCTGACACACAGATAGGCCTATAGTTTGATGTTTGAGTTCTATCACTTCCTTTATAAAGTGGCACAATCTTGCCCTCCTTCCACTCCTTAGGAACTTGACCAAGTGCAAGACTCATATTAAAAAAATATGTCAAAGCAGGTGTCAACTCCCTGGCACATTCCTTCAGAATACGTGGTGATATATTATCAAGTCCCACAGACTTATTAACATCTAGTTTACTCAACTCCCTATACACCTCTTGCTCACTTACAGTCAGTCTCTCCTCCCCATCATCAACTGTTCTCAATCTCTCCATGAAGTCACATTCACAAGATTGAAAGACCTTTATGAACTGCTCATTAAGTATCTCTGCCACACATTCCCAACAGCTGTCTTTATACCATTTTCTCCAATCAATTTCATTCTTCCATAATCATTCTTTCTTTTGCTTGCTACATATCAAATAAACTCCTTAGGATTCTTTTTGGCTTCATTAGCCAACTGCTGTTCATACCTCTCTTTAGCTCCCTCACCAACCAAGTCAGCCTCTTTGTAGACCTCATAGAACTGGTTATTTCCACTTCTCTTATGCTGCCTCCACAATGCCCTTTTTCTCTGTATCGCATGCTTAATCTCTTTATTCATCTATCTCACACCTACCTTATTTAACCTTCTCACCCTTGGAATACATTTAGACATTGCATCTTCTAGATAGTTTTTGAAAATCCTCCAAGCTGCATTGATCTCTTTTCCAGTTAACTCCTCATTCCATGCTACACCCGCAAGCTGTCTCCTGAGCTCTTCATAATCACCCCATTATTATTATTATTATTATTACTATTATATGAGCTCATCGCAGGAGATCCAATCTATCCACACAATCTATCATACCTCTCCTTGAATGCATTATCTACCCATAATCATATTCTACCCATTCTTGAAATCTTTTTTGACCAATTTTTCTAGTCCTTTTACTACCACATCTGAGATACTGATTGGTCTATAATTTGCTACTGCAGTCTTAGAACCTCTCTTATGCAAAGGAATTATTTTGCCCTCTTTCCACTCCATTGGAACTCTGCTACAGCTGATACTTAAATTAAACAGCCTAGTCAAAGGCTTTGCCAGTTCCCTTACACATTCATACAAAACCTTATCTGAGCAAAAGTTCGTCGATTGGTAGAGCCTCTGCTACTAATGGCTCATGCAAAAATTAAACAAGCTTGAACGCGGTTAGTAGTTGGATGGGGGATCAATCATTCAATGCTGTTGGCACACTCTCCCTCAATGAGTCTTTGGACTCCCTGGAGGTGTCACATAATAATAATAATAATATCCCATCTAATTCCATAGCTGTATTTACATTGAGATTCTGCAAAATCCTAAATATCCTAAAAATTCCAATTCATCCACCTCTGTTCACACATTAGTGTCTGCCACAGAGGTTAAAGCATTTCTTATAAAGAGAAACCTGTGGAGTATTCATGACTATAAATTCACAAATATGCCACAGTAATTAACTTTTTAATAATATGTAAATATTTCATCTTAAGTATTATAAAACATCATCAGTACAGTTAATAAACAACAATAGGAATTACATTCAAAAATAAAACCACATTAGTGTGCATGCTTACATTGTTCACACAAATTTTCTTCCTCTGAAGAATCTTTAAAACAAGATTTGGAAATTATCAAAGATACAGCCATATTAAATGGATTTAATTCAATATCAACTCAAAAAATTATTAGCCACCCTCCAAAACATCAACCTAGACACGAAGAAACCCACAGGACTCCTATATCATATATATCAAAGATATCCCTGAATGTTTGTCAAAAAATTTTGAAGAAATACAAACTTGCTGCTACCTATAAACTAATAAAACAAATTCACAATTTGTTACCTTCTCCAAAAGACAAACTCTCACCACTGATGATACCTGGCATATACAAAGTGCTATGTTCTTGTAACTTGTCTTACTATGGACAAACAAAAAAATCTGTAAATAAACGCATCTCTAAACATCAAGACTACATCCATTTTATCAAACCTCATAAATTTGGTCTTGTACAACATGGAGTTGAAAATGCCCACCACAGGATCCAGTGGCAATGCATGAAGCTACTACATTGATCCATATATATAAACATGAGCATTTGTATAAAGAAAGTGCTGAAGAATTACGTCACAGACCCAATCTTAAACGTAATGACTGTCTCACTATCTCAAAAGTCTGGGATGTTATCCTCAGCTGTATAAAATAAATTTATCAGTTTTAATTTGATTTAATTACAGCCCATTAGTATTTAGTCCTTAAACATGCTACTGTATACATAAAGGGATTCCGATGTAAGTGCACACTATTTTTTTTTTAATGTAATTCTTGGATTAGAGAACGATGCTGGAAGTTTTCCTCCTTGGTTAGAACTATAAATTATATATTTAATTTAATCCTTTATCCAAGTGTAAGCAAACAAAGTTTGCGCCTGAAGTATCTTCAGAACTGAGGCAACTCATGACAAAGGTGGACAAACTTCACATCACTTGCCTTAGTATCCCATAATGCAAAGCACATCTCCTTGCAGACATGTATAATGCTATGCATTATGGGAAGGGGCACTACCCAGACCTGTTTCGACCTTTATTGAGGTCTCTTCAGTGGGAGCCAGACCCAGAGGTGATACCAAGGTTGAAGCAATGCAGAAGTCATATTTACCTATATGAGTTGGCAAAAGTGTAGCTGTATCCAGGGCTGTCCAAAGTACTGCCCACGGGCCGCATGCGACCCGCAGTGCAATTTTGGGTGGCCTGCCTGTGGATTATGATTTTCACGAGCAAAAAAAAATAAAAAACAATTTGAATTGAATGCATATTAGATATTTTAATTCTATCACTAATCGATAATCTCGATGTTTGTAATTTTATTTGGCATTTTTACAACACTATATAGCGAGGGCTGCATTAGAAAAAAAATTTATCCGAGGGCTGCATCACAATGCGTATCTAGTAATTTGGTGAGTAGCAGCGACACAACTTCAAAAGCTGAACAAACGAACAACACTAAAAAACAACACTGTTTTTCAAATATTAGATGTGTCAAAGAAGCGTTCTTGCACTGTTTTGTTCCAACGTGCATGCTCTGGGCGCTCATGGGGAACGTGAGCGTGCGATTAGTGCGCAATCATTGTTGTTCGTTTGTTCAGCTTTCGAGGTTGTGTCGTTGCTACTCACCAAATTACTAAATACGCATTGTGATGCGTATTTAGTAATCTGGGATAATTTTTTTTTCTAATGCAGCCCTCTGATTACCTAAGGTTGGATAGCCCTGCTGTAGCCAATGAAGTTACTGAGGCATGGCTGTTGCTGTTACCCCTCAGATGAAATATGAGCGGTTCTGCTCAGTGGTGGGGGTGAGCCTGCCACTGGGTAGAGCCAAATGCTGAGAGTTCTTTTCAGTGACAACGTAAGCCTGTCACTGAAAAGAACAGGGGGAACAACACTGAGATTTGATCCTTTGGGTCGCTCGTTGTTGGGTGATTTCACAAGATTTTGGAGAGGTAACTCTGCACGTAATACAGGGAATTCATGTAAGAGGTTTAATGAAGTATTATCAGCACTGAGAAAGGATTAAAAACAATTTAATACTTCCAATATTTCGTCTCTGTCACAGACATCTTCAGGATTTACAAAAAAACCTTTTGTAATAACACACAGACCAATATAATACAATAGTAAGTGAAACTAAAGTCCTATCCAGGTGGCGCGCCTCTATGGGCATTAGCAGGTGGCCAGGATGTAAAGAGGGATCTCTGATAATTAACGTTTCCCAAATTTTTTGGAAGTTTAATGCAACTGTATTTGTTTAAATTCAGTTGATTCCTGAGTGCAGATGCAGATTCAAAGAATAGTCTTTCTTTTTTTTTTTGAATTTATTATGGTGGAGAATGGTGGGTTTTTTTTTGGGAGATCCTGTGGGTTGTATCCAAAACATGGTCTGCAAGGCCAGATTGACCATAATCATGATTGCAGATGTATGACTTGTGTTCTTCTAACCGGATAGTTGCTGATCTGCCTGTCTGTCCGAAGTAAGCCAGTTTACAGGCACAAGGTACTCTATATACTCCAGGCACTAGAGGAAAGAATCTAATGTGTCTGGGCCATGAGGCCAAATAGAGAATACATCATCTACATATCTTAGTCAGATAGAAGGTTTTAGAGGGGAAGAGTCTAAGGCTTGTTTTTCAAAATTCTCCATGTAAAAATTGGCAAGAGGGGGGGGAACCCATGGCAGTTCCCTCTATCTGTTTGTAGATTTTGTTCTTCCAAGAAAAATAACCAGAGTAGATGGAAAAGGAAAAGAGTTCTAAGATATCAGAAGGATAAACGTTTTTTAAGGTGTCAGTTAGGGGAATATTGGTAAACAATGAGATGATGTCAAAGCTGACCAATATGTCTGTATTATTTAAAGTCAGATTTTCAATTAAGTTTTTAAAGTGGGTAGAGTTTTTTACATGAGATATAGTAAGACCAGTGAAGGGGGGGGTGTCAAATAGTTAGCTAGCTACTTTGACAATTTGGTGGCATCTACTGTAGGTCTTAGGTTAGAATTAGGTTTGTGAATTTTTGGTAAGTCGTATATATGGGGGGGGGGGACGAGAACCGAATGGTTTGAGTTTTTTTGTAATGTCAGGAGGCCAAGAGGACATTTTTTTAAGTAGGTTTTTTAATTTTTTAACTTGAGTTTTTGTGGGATCATGTTCAAGTGGTATGTATGTAGTGCGATCAATGGGAATAATATTCATTTTCCGATTATATTCTGAGGCATTAAGAACGACATTACCCTTATCAGCTCTGGTGATGTCAATACTTTTTTCTTTCTGTAATTTTCTGAGGGCAGAGAGTTGTCTGGAAGATCAATTAATTTTTGGAGGTTACGACCGGGAGAGGATGTTAGCCACCTCCAAAAATTAATTGATCTTCCAGACAACTCTCTGCCCTCAAAAATTACAGAAAGAAAAAAGTATTGTCATCACCAGAGCTGATAAGGGTAACGCCTCAGTCGTTCTTAATGCCTCAGATATAATCGGAAAACGAATATTATTCTCCGTGATCGCACTACCTACATACCACTTGAACATGATCCCACAAAAACTCAAGTTTTCAAAGGAATTCTTCCATTATATAGCAAACAAGAGGAAGAATAATTACAGAAGAGTGATACTGGTAGATGGTGATGATAGCAAAGTGACCACTGCAGAGTACAGTAGTGAACAAATTAATCCAAACACTCACATTTTAAAGAAAAATTTTCATTTTGCAAGCAAATAAGTATACAAAAAATTAACCTCCAACTTTACCTAATAATTTATATGTGCTCCTCTGTTCCTAATAAGTTCATTAATTTGCTTAGGCATGGACTCTACCAATGTAGAACAGATTGTATTAAGTTATTCTTTGTATCACAATTTAATTTTCCAAGTCTCTTTTTCACTATGTCCCACAAATTTTCTATTGTGTTAATGTCAGAAGCATTACCTGGACACTGAAACAATTGCATGTTGTGATTTTTGAAGAACGTTTTTTTTTTTTGGAAGTGTGGCATGGAGTGAGATCTTGTTGGAAAATGAGTTCTTTGTCTTTCTGGATCTGTTGGACCATTCTTTTCTGCAATATTTTTATGCCTTGGTTACTTTTCTTCATATTGTCAACAGGCAAAAGTGATCCTGGACTGTCATGTGTAAAATAACCTCAGAACATCTTTTTAGCTGGGTTTTTGTTGAAGGTGGGCAAGAGAAGTCTTCTCAGCTGCTGTTTTTGCAAACATATGGTACTTCAACAGTTGTTTCTTTTTGGTCTTTGGGCAGCCCTCCCTGCTTCCAACAATCTTCAATGGATTGTCATGTCAGAAACATTAATCCCACTAGCTGCCAAGTTTCTATTTAAGTCTACAGCAGGCAATCTTGGATTCAGTTTGCTTTTCCTAATTAGTAAACGATCTCGAGTAAGCATAATTTTCCTTTTTCACCAACATTTTTCTTTCCCCCTGACTTTTCTGTCAGGACAAAAGGTACCTGTCTTCCTAAACCTCTTTAAAATTGCATTAACAGCATCCACCCAGCACCACACTCATTGGCAATTTGCCAATGAGTGTGGTGCTGGGTGGATGTGTGCTGAGGAAGAGTATATATTTTTGAGAGATTTCTTGGTGATGTATCCATTTTACAGCTACACAAAATGAATAAAACACTATGAAGGTCAACTTGTTTACACTATTAAAAATGCACAACACTATTATTAAACATCGTAGAGACAGTTAAAACATGAAGCACACAAACAAAATAGTGAACTAAAACCAAAACCAGAAATAGTAAACCAAAACCAAAATTATTGTGAACTGAAACAAAAACCAAAACAAAATCAAAAACCTGATAAAAATTTGGCTCATTCAGATTAATTTGTTCTCTACTGTATGTAGCAGAATTATTTCATATGCATGTTTCAACATATACAAGTAACATACTGGTGTGAACAATGCTGTGCAACACTCAGAACAGATGCCAGGAGAATAGAAATGAAGAAACCAAAATTGTATGAAGCAGTGATTAGGCTAGATATTACTAAGGCTATTGAATGGAATGACTTATCACTGTGTAATTTCAATAACTAATAAATCCATTATCTTCCCTTTACTTGTTGTACTCAATGGCCTGTGAAAACCAAGTAACTATATTCTTAGAAACCTAATTAACGCTGTATACAGGATTAACCATCCTGTCATGTAGCATGCCGTGTCTGTTAACTGTATGTATTGTCTGGATGGTTTTATCTGTCTTACAGAATGGGAAATTTGGGTTTCTAGAAGAAAATAAGAATTTGAATCCAGATCTCATCTTAACTATGCCCAGCACCAAGTCTGCAGGCATCACACATCGAATTTAAACCCATTTGCTGTTTTCGTGCTCAGCACAGCGTGGCAATGCATTCCCATTCTTCATGCAAAAAACCTGCATTTAACTTCCTTGCTCACAGCTTTCTTATACAATGTGCCATCTAAAGAATAAATTGAGGCTTTTATTTGGTTATTAGAAATTAAAAAATACATAGAAAATTAAAAGAAAGTGACTAGTTTTGCTCCAGGTTATTTGTGGCTTCTTCTTGGTAAAATATATTATTATTATTATTATTATTATTATTATTATTCAGGCCTCCATGGAGTCAAAAGACTCATCGTGGGAGGTCCTTCCTAAGAACATAAAGTCTGTCAAGACTCATCAAGGGGAGGTTCCCCCTAAGAAACACAAAATCTATCATACCACCCCTTAAACTCATTGACCGTTCTTGCTCTCACCACTCTATCAGGCAATGCATTCCACGGCTCAACCACCCTCCATGCAAAGAAACCACTCCTCACCCTCTTCCTCACAGTTTCCTTTCGTAACTTCCAGGAATGGCCTCTTGTCATCACTCCTTCCCACTGTTCAGCCAAGTGAAAGAACTCCCCAGTGTCAACCCTGTAACCACCTCTCAACAGTTTAAAAGTCTCAATCATATCACCTCTCCTTCTTCTATCCGCCAAACTCTGCAGTCCACATTCCCTCAGCAAATTCTCATAACTATCCTTGTACAGTCCTGAGACCATCTTTGTCATCCGTCTTTGTATCCTTTCCACAGTTAATTTATCCCCTTCAAATCCTGGGGACCAAATCTGAGAACAATAGTCCAAGTGTGGTCTGATCAGAGACTTATACAACGGAATGATAACCCTCTTATCTCTGCAGGTCAGTGTCCTTCTCATAATTGCAGCAATCCTCTGTGTTACCTTCACCACCTTTGCAATATGTCCCCTAAACTTCAGGTTTCTATCAATCATCAACCCCAGATCTCTTGTCTCCCCAACTTCCTCCAGTATAACTCCTCCCATAGAGTATGCAGCATCCCATCGATGTTTCCCAAACCTCGAGACCTTACATTTTGCTACATTAAACTGAAACCCCCATTCATTTGCCCATCTATCTAGCTTATTCAAATCCTCTTGCAGGGTTACCACATCTGCACTATTACTAATAATCCTTCCCAGCTTCGCATCATCTGCAAACAACTGAATATCCCCTTGCAATCCAATGGCAATGTCATTGATATAAAGGTTAAACAATATAGGTCCTAGTACTGAGCCCTGTGGGACCCCACTTGTAACCTTCTGTCTCCTTGAAACTGCTCCACCATACACAACTCTCTGATACCTATCAGACAGCCAATCCTGAATCCAGTTGACCAATCTGACATCCAGACCCATGTGTTGCAACTTAAATATCAGCTTATCATGTGGCACCCTGTCAAATGCCTTTGCTAAGTCTAAGAAAATTGCAGTATATGCCTTTCCTTCATCTAATGTTCTTGTAACTTTATTATAAAAGGCTAGCATATTGCTAAAACAAGAGTGCCCTTTCACAAATCCATGTTGACTCTCACAGATAACATTACCCTATTCTGCCCAGTGCTGTATACGGTCCCTCACTACTTTCTCCAAGATCTTAACAACTACTGATGACACACAGACTGGTCTATAATTAGACACTTCCAGTCTGTTACCACCCTTATGCGATGGCACTATCTTACCTTCCTTCCATTCCCTGTGCACCTTTCCCGAAGCCTAGACAGTTCCCTAGCACATTCTCTCAAAACTCGTGGTGAAATACCATCCAGTCCAAAAGCTTTATTGACATCCAGAGTTCTCAGTATCTGAAACATACTCTCCTCCTGTACCTCTAAACCTTGAACCTGCCCTCTCCCTCTAGCATTAAAACTGACTCCTCCAGGATGAAATACTCCAATAAAGTGGTCATTGAACAATTCCACTATGTCCTCTGCATCAGTCACTCTATTCCCATTTTTATCCCACAATATCATTCTTCCACAGTCATTTCTCCTCCTACTGGCCACATAGCTAAAAAATTCCCTAGGATTTTCTTTGGATCTTAGGGCCAATCTCCTCTGATATTCCAGTTTCACTTTCCTTACCACACTAATCACTCTTCTGGCCTGTGTCTTATATTCTTCACGCATCTTCTCTTCACCTGTCTCCTTATATCTCTTCCACAGCCTCTTTCTCACATGCAATTCCTGTTTAATATTGTTTGTCATCCACTTTACTCCAAATTGTGTCCTCTTCTTCACTCGTGGTATACAACTTACCATTGCTGCTAAAAATATTCTTTCACAATTTCTCACGCACTAACGATATCCTGGCCTTCCAATTCCTCCCTCCATGAAACTTCCTGAAGTTGACGTCTAAGACTATTATAATCACCTGCATTATAATTCCACATAAGTTCCTGTCTCTTTCATACTCCTGCATGTCTATTCATTTTCCAAGTCAAAACCATATGGTCACTCTCTCCAACTGGTGGGAGAGATGTCATCTCAGTTATTATCAACTCTTCTGATGCTATAACCAAATCAAAAACTCTTGAACCTCTTGTTCCCTCTGTTACATGTTGCCTAAGACATTTGTCCCTCAAGAATTCTAGAAATTCCATTCCACTATTGCTACATGCATCTTCCTCTCTCCAATTTATACTACTGTAGTTAAAATCTCCCATAACAATCATTCTTCTTGCACTTGCCAAACTTAGCTGTCTAAACATCTCCTGGTCCCCATCCTCTGTGCTCCTGGGTCTGTAGCAACACCCCCACTAAATATCCTGTCTTGCCTACCTCTACCTTACACCATACGCTCTCAAAATCATTTGTCTCACTTCCTTCCAAAGCCTCCACTTTTAGAGGACATAGGTCATCACTTATCATAAGCAGTACCCCACCACAACCACGCTTTCCCCTCCTATCCTGACGAAAAATGCTATACCCAGCGACTTCTATTCCTGTTATTATATCCCCTGTTATTATTATGTCAACCACGTCTCAGTGATCCCAATAATTTTTGGCCAGGCTGATGCTATCTGCGCCACCAATTCCTCTCCCTTATTCCGGATACTCCTGGCATTAGTATAAAGCATATAAATGCTTTATATGCTTTGTTTCTATACCCAGCATTATCCCCTCTAGACTCCACTGGGCTCAGTGTTACCTGATGTCATCTCCCTTCTCCCAAGTATCCATTCCCACAAGAGGCCACCCCTGCTATCCTCCTCCCTGGGACACACTTACTCTTTCAGAACAGCAATCTCTCCAGATGCCTACGTCCTTCCTCATTCAAATGTAAACGGTCTCTCACATACAATTCCTCTCTTTCCTCAAACACACTCGAAGCATCCACATATACCAGTCCTCTCTTGTCACACATTCTTGCTATTATGCCATTCAATATCACCGCTCCTCTGCTCAGCTCATCATTATCATACCTAGGCAACACACGCACTATTTTTCCTCTCTCTGTCTTCTTCCGTACAGTCTCAAAGAAAAACCTCATATCTCTCGCTGCCCGACTTACATTACCACTCAAGTCATTCGTTCCTGCCATCACAATCATCTCATCCACCCTTTCACCTCTCTTAATTGCCATAGCCACCCTTTCTATTGTTCCTCCTGGCAAACACTCCTCACGCATCCTATCTTGAACACCACGGATCATTGAGTCGCCATACATTATACCTCTTACCATTCCCTCTCTCCTATTGTTTCCATTCTCTCCTCTTCTTTCATTCCCATAGGTCTCTCTCATTCCCTCTCCTCTACTGTTATTCTCTCTTCTAGCATTCCCATACCTCTCTCTCTCTCTCCCCTACTGTTTTCATTCTCTCCTCTTCAAGCACTCACATCTCTCTCATTTCCTTTCTCCTACTGTTTCCATTTTCTCCACTTCTAGCACTTCCATATCCCTCTCTCATTCTGTCTCTCCTACTGTTTCCATCCTCTCGTCTTCTAGCATTCCCATACTTCTCTCTCATTCCATCTCTCCTACCATTTCCATCCTCTCGTCTGCTAGCATTCCCATACCTCTCTCTCATTCCCTCTCTTCTACTGTTACCATTCTCTCCTCTTCTAGCACCCCCATACCTCTCACTCATACTCCCTAAATTATCTCTCTCTCTCCTACTCTGATTCTCCTTGCATTTATCTCTTCCATTCTCCTAATCTTATCTTTCATACTTCTGCTCTCATTCACAAGATATTCCACCTCCTCTTTCAACTCATCTATCTCCCTCTGCAGGTCAGTCACTCTTAATCTAAATTCACTCTCCCAAACAAAACCATCTCCTAAACTTTCACAGTCACTCACACCTTCCACACTATCAACTATTATTTTCTCATTCATATATATCTTTTTTTTCATTCTCTCCTATCACACTACTTGTCTTCCTACATTCATTCCCCGTTCCTGGAGCAACAAAGTCGGATATCGATATTTCTAACGCACTTATTTACTCCAACTGCCTGCATTTTGCACATATACGCTCTCCGCTGTCTTTCACAAGCCACATAACTAATTCCCGAGCATGTAGTATATAAGCATGTAGTTTGGCAAATACAAAATATAAATTCACAAGCAAAGCTTCCATTGTAGTATAAATAATAGACAAACATGTGGAAACAGTGAATAGTTGCATGAGATGATTTTTTGAAGATAATTAATTGAAAAGTTTAATTTTAGCATATAAAGAGATCTGCTAAAAGATTTCCAAATGCCACTTAGAATCAGCCCTTGATTCTTGTTGAGTGAGCCATTTGAAAAAATGACTGAATTTTTTATCTAGTGAGAGAGGAAGAAAGTTATTCTCTAGATAAGGCATGGAAGTCTCATTCCAACTGATGTCATGATGTGGATGGGAAGATTGATAAGCCACACATGATTGTTCTTACAAATTATAAGCCACATTACTGAGATGTTCCTGTTTTCTTATCTTAAAACAAACGTCCAGAAGTCTGACCTATGTAGGGAACGCCACAAGAACAAGGTATTTTGTAAACCCCAAGATGTTTGTACAAGGGGTTATTGTCTTTGGGAAAGCAGATGGGGTGAGAATAGTTTCACATGAGACATTTGCTGCAAGCCACTCATAATGGATGTTACCTTCATTCATCATCTCTTCAACATTCCTCATAAAGAAAAGAAAATTCATAATCAAATAACATGCCATCTCTATATGAGACATTTTCTTTGGATTTTATTGGACCATGATTTTTTATATAAATATATGTATACAATCGTCAACCTTCTTCTTCTTCTTTATCACTTCTTCAGGACAGACCCAAGCTGGCAAAACTGGTTGATGATTGTATACATATATTTATATAAAAAATCATGATCCAATAAAATCCAAAGAAAATGTCTTATATTTAGTAAAAAGGACCAAATATCAACAATCAAAATGCCATCTCTATCTTTACAGATGAAGACAGAAAACATGAATTATTATTATTATTATTATTATTATTATTATTATCCTAAGACCATATTGAGTCAAAGATCTACTGAACCAATTCATTCTCGATGGATATCCAAGGAAATTAGTCCAAAAAGTTTATTCCCTAATAATTTTCTTCTCAGCCAAATTCTGACATGCAGTACAAAGATTCAGGGAAGAGATTTAGTTTCGATCCATTACATCAATAGTATTTCAACTAAACTTACCAACCTTCTCAAATCTCATAACATCAGAGTGGCATTTAAACCTACTCTTACTATATGTAGCTTTCTCCAATCTCCCAAAGACAATAACTGTCTTCTACAAACATTTTGGATTTTAGAAAATTCCTTGTTCTTGTGGCCTTTCTTACATAGGTCAGTGATGTGGCTCATAATAGGAAAGAAAGTTTAGGTTTAGCTTATCACTCTTCCTATACACTTTACGTATTGAGTGGAACAGGAAATCCATGTTGGAAGTGTTTTTTTTTTCCCCACTTAGACTAGAATAAATTTAGTTTAATCCTTTATCCAAGTGTAAGCAACCAAAGTTTGTGCCTGAAGTATCTTCAGGACTGAGGCAACTTGTGGTAAAGGTGGACCAAGCTCTCATCACTCCTTGTCTTAGTATCTCCCATAATGCAAAGCACATCTCCTTGCAGACATGTATAATGCTATGCATTAAAGGAAGGGCCACTACCCAGACCGGTTTCGACCTTTATTGAATGTTCAAGTACAGGTCAAACTCCAAAACTCAGAGTTGTTCCCCTCAGTAACAGACTCACCCTGCCACCAAGAACTTTCAGCATTAGCTCTACCCCGTGACAGGCTCACCCCACCACCGAGCAGAGCCGCTCATTTGCTCATATGTCATCTGAGGGGGTAAAAGCAACAGCCATGCCTCAGTTAACTTCATGGGCTACAGCATTGCCATTCATCACCCAAGCTTCCAACTGGTTTCGACCTTTATTGAGGTCTTGTCAGTGGGAGCCAGACCCAGAGGTGGTGATACCAAGGTGAAAGCAATGGAGAAGTCATATTTACCTATGTGAGTTACCAAAAGATGTCTCACCTTATTAATAAATTACTCTGGATTTAGAGAAAGATGCTGGAAGGTTTTTTTTTTTTCCACTTGGTTAGACTATAATAAATTTAGTTTAATCCTTTATTCAAGTGTAAGCAAACAAAATTGGAAATCAATTGGAAAGAAACCAAAGTAATGCACAGAAGCTTCTACAAGACAGAGAGGTTGTTCCTGGAATCAACAGAAACCTTAAAACATACTCCAAACTTTAACAAGTATGACTGTATAAATCTACCAAAGATTTGGGAGACAGTCATCCTAAGATCAAATTAATATTTATTACTTTTATTTTATTTTATTTTTTAAAACTTTCTAAGACTATCATTTGGACTACTATTTCAAAACTTTGAATTTTTTTTTTTTTTTTACCTAGATGGCGCCATATTAGGACTTGAGTCTTGTGTTGCACACTGCAATTACTTATACTAGCCCCACTGTTACACCAGATTGTGATTGTCTTGCTTTTGTAACGAACTTTGTGTTGTGTGCTCTGAAGATGCTGGATATAATACCAGCGAAATATTAGCTTCTAAGTTAATAAATAGTTATTTTCTTATCCATCTGTGTTCATATCATACCGTGAAATCTATTACAACATGTCTGACGAACACATAAGCCTATCCATGCGTAAGCAAACAAAGTTTGCACCTGAAGTATCTTCAGGACTGAGGCAACTCGTGGTAAAGGTGGACCAAGCTCTCATCACTCCTTGTCTTAGTATCTCCCATAATGCAAAGCACATCTCCTTGCAGACATGTATAATGCTATGCACTAAAGGAAGGGCCACTACCCAGACCGTTTTTGACCTTTATTAAGGTCTCGTCAGCAGGACCCAGAGGCGGTGATACCAAGGTGGAATGGAGAAGTCGTATTTATCTATACGCGTTGCCAAAAGTGTCTCACCTTTATTAATAATTACTCTGGATTTAGAGAAAAACGTTGGGATTCCCCCCCCCCACACACACACTTGGTTAGACTATAGCATTATACATGTCCACAAGGAGATGTGCTTTGCATTATGGGAGATACTAAGATGAGTGATGAGAGCTTGGTCCACCTTTACCACGAGTTGCCTCAGTCCTGAAGATACTTCAGGCACAAACTTTGTTTGCTTACTTGGATAAAGGATTAAACTAAATTTATTATAGGAAATCCATGTCTTATCTATTAATAGATGAAAACTCTCTCTCTCATCATATCAAAGAATCCACCACTGTAATTTTTTCACATGGCTCACTCAACAAGAATCAAGGACTGATTTTAAATGACATTTGGAAATATTTTAATAGATCTCTTCATATACTAGCATATTCAACTCTCAAAACAGATAATCATCTCTAAGCGATCATGGGAAACAGATGACTAGTACCAAATTCACTGCCTCCATGTGTTTTTTTATTATTATTTATGCTACAGTGGTTCTTGCTAGCTTTATTTCTTAACTAATTTATATTTTGTAATTGCTTACTATACATTTACATATTTTACCCTGAAGAAGCTACAAATAATCTGTAATTAAACTAGTCAGTTTCTTTTTAATTTTGTATGTATTTATGTAATTCCTAACAACTAAATAAAAAAACAAATTTATTCATCACATTTTATTGGTCAAACGTTCTTCAAATTTCCCATCTATGTTGGTGCCCCTTAAGAGTAGTGGCATTATTTATAGATCAGTTATATATATATCTGTGTGTTCTTGGTATCATTAATATAATACACCCAAGGTAAATACAATAATACAATCCAACAGTATGGATTGGTGATTTTAATAGCCATCATGAAGAATGGAAGTACCGTGATAACAACGACTGCGGGCTACCCTCGTTCAATGGGCAGAAATAAATAATATACACCTTGTATTTGATGCCAAAGATAGAAACACCTTTAGACTTATGTTTTGTTTCAATAAACACAGAAGGGCAAACATTACCAGCAAAACGATATGTACTTTCTAACTTCCCACACAGTCAACATCGACCAGTGTTACTGGAAATTGGTATGACACTACCTATAGCAAGATCCTTTCCGTGACCACGTTGGAATTTTAAAAAAGCAAATTGGAGAAATTTTGCGAATGAATTGGATAAATGTGTTCGGTGGATACCTGCTAGAGTTGCAGAGTACAAGAGATTTGTAGGAGCAATCATATCAACTGCGAAAAAAAATATCCCTAGAGGTTACAGAAAAGATTATGTCCCCAGATGGAATGAAGAGAGTGAACATCTCTACAGAGAGTTCCTGAAAAGTGAAGATCCTGAAATAGCAGATGAATTATTACATAGCCTGAACTCATCTCGAAAAACAAAATGGATTGATACGGTTGAAAACCTTGACTTCAAACGATCAAGTAGAAAAGCTTGGAATCTTCTCCAACAACTATCCACAACTAATCTACCTAAAAGAAAAAGCACAATCATCTCCCCTGAGAAAATAGCTAATCAAATCGTTAATATATCAAGGGCACCTAGGGACCGTGAACATACCAAGAAAGTTAAGAAAGAACTTAGAGCTTTATAAATAAATGCCCCTGCTTTTCACAATATGCCTCAATCTTCACTATAGATGAAGTAAAAGCCGTCATAAAAGATATCAAAGCAGGCAAGGCCCCAGGCTTCGACGGTGTCCATCCTGAATTTCTGATTAATAGCGGGCCAAATACTATAAAATGGCTCTGTGAATTCTTTTCTGATATATTATTGACTGGCCAACTACCTAGCCAGTTTAAGAAGTCAAAAATAGTTGCTATTCTTAAACCTGGAAAACCACCCCAGGAGGCAAAAAGTTACAGACCTATTGCTTTATTGAGTTGCACCAATAAAATGTTAGAGTGCCTTCTGTACAACAGATTGTCCACACCAATTATGCAGCATGTCCCAATTGAGCAAGCTGGTTTTAGAGAAAAATGTGGTTGCTGTGATCAATTGCTCACTTTAACATCATACATAGAAGCAAGATAAAACATCAGCTGTCTTCTTGGACCTAACAGCAGCCTATGATACAGTATGGCGTGAAGGTCTTATATGCAAATTTCTTAGCATTGTCCCATGTAAACGGACTGCACACTTAATTTCCTCCATGCTCACTGAACGTTTCTTTCAAGTTATATTAGGAAATAAAATGTCTCGACAACAAAAACTTAATAATGGTCTTCCACAAAGGTCAGTATTGGCACCCTTACTTTATAACCTATACACATATGACTTGCCTGCTACCATCTCACGCAAGTTCTGTTATGCTGATGACACTGTAATTGCCATTCGACACAAAAACATGAGTCAGGCTGAAGATGTACTTACAAAAGATCTGAAAACTATAGGTGAATATTATAAGAAATGGAGGCTCCAGCTCAATCCAGAAAAAACAGAAGTATCAAGCTTTCACTTTAATAATCACATGGCAAATGTCCCTTTACATATCTTCTTTGAAGGGTGTTTACTACGACACAATAAGTTTCCAAAGTATTTGGGCGTTACCCTGGACCACACGCTCTTTTACAAGCAACACCTAACAAACGTTTCTGCTAAGTTAAGAACCCGTAACAACATAATACAAAAACTAATAGGCACGACATGGGGAGCAACAGCCGATAATCTGCGGATTACTGCTCTTGGTCCAGTTTTCTCTGTTGCCGAATATTGCTCACCAGTGTGGCTAAATAGCACACATGTTAAACTTGTTGATAGCCAACTAAATAATACAATGAGACTGATTTCTGGCACAATTAAATCAACGCCCACACACTGGCTTCCAGCTCTTAGTAACATTGTTCCACCGAATCTGCGCAGGACTAAGGCTCTCTTACAGGCGTATAAGAAAATCTTGGAGAACACAGCCCTACCAATACATTTAGGTCTCCCAGACTTAAGTGTACGATGATTGAGATCAAGACATCCACCACTACAATTAGCCCAACTACTACTACATTCTAACTTTGACTTGAAGCAAAAGTGGCAAGAACAGCGGGAGAGCCATACAGATGATATTACAAAATTTTCTCCCAATGAATTACAAGAAAGTTTTGATGCTTGCTCACACCTCCCACGAAAATCCTGGACTCAGCTTAATAGAATACGAACTGGTCATGGTGTATGTGTGGACATGCTTTTTAAATGGGGTAAACGACCATCCCCGCATTGTGATTGTGGAGCTCAGAGACAAACTGTGAACCATATTGTGACTCAGTGTTATCTCAGAGCATATTCAAGAGACAAATTGGACTTTTTAAGTGCTACACCTGAAGCTATGAACTATCTGACCAATATGGATGTAACCTTTTAATTTTATTGGTTTTTAAAATGATTTTTGACTTTTAATTTTATATGTTATTAAAGTGTATTGTACTGCATGTTTTGATATTCATGCCATACGAATAAATAAATAAATAACCCAAGGTAAAAAATTCTATATCATTCTCTCATCCAGAGATTTTTATTAATAAGGTCAAGCACCTTTTGTCTACTTGTATATGAGATATATATGATTTCTGCATCACTTCAAACTTGATATCTTTCCTGGGTCTGGCTCCCACTGATGAGACCTCAATAAAGGTCGATACCGGTCTGGGTAGTGACCCTTCCCATTATGCACTGCATTATACATGCCCAAAAAATAGGTGTGCTTTGCATTATGGGATACATATTAAGGCAGCGATATGAAGTCATTAGCATCTATATACAAGTAGCTCAGATGTGATATATTTCACGTGCGAAAATTTGTTTTGCTTACTTGGGAAAAGGATTAAAAACCAAGTATAAAATTTCTTGGTATCTTTAACATATGTATATATGTGCGTGCGTGTGTAGAAAGTTTTTTACCTTGGGTTTATTAAACGTTAAAGATACCAAGAAATTATATACTTGTTTTTAATCCTTTTCCCAAGGAAGCAAAACAATGTTTTGCATGTGAAATATATTCACATCTGAGCTACTTGTATATAGAGGCTAATGACTTCATATCACTTGTTTTAGTATGTATCCCATAATGCAAAGCACACTCCCTTTCAGACTTGTATAATGCTATGAATAATGGTGAGGGCCACTACCAGACTGGTTTTGACCTTTTTTATTGAGGTCTCATCAGATGTTTTTTTAATGCAACATCCATGTATGAAAATAGATTGTAAATCTATACTACATTAACACCAAGGTTGTGCTAAGGATTTTTTTTATTTTATTTTATTAATTTTATATTTTTTCATATTTTTTTTAAATTTTTACATAATCCAGAAACCCTGCTCTGAGACCAAACATGGCAGTTTTTCAAGCCACTTCTGATCTCCTGTAAGCAGTGCTGTGGTCTTATACCAGGCGATGATATTCATCTCTCATTCTTCTCATCACATAAAGACACTCACAAACATCCGTGCCCATAGTAGGATTTGAACCTGCAGCCTATTGGTTGGAGAGTGGATATGCTAACCACTTGACCAACTAGACTGACAAAGACAGCAATTATAATTAGATCTCACACAGAGTCGAAACTCATCATGTGAGGTCCTCACTATCTTATACAAAGCTCATCAAATAGCACCTTAATTTTATTCATTGTTTCTACACTGATCACATTCTTACATAATGCATTTCTAGGTAGCAGATGATTTTTCATCATCCAATGAAGCACCACCACTCTGTTTATTGGAGGCCTGAAGCAGCTGCTGTTATGTTTGATATCCAGTGTAGAGTCTTCAGTTTCTCTCTCTTTCTCCACACACACATTTATGAAGGCAGGTGCCACTCTTTGCGGACATGCTCAGTACATTGTAATTAAGCAGGGAGCAGGAGATACTAGCTCCCTTGTTTGAGAGTGTGGCAGTAAAGTGTTCTGAAGGCCACTATTGGTACATGGGATCAAACTTAATAGCAACATATCAGGAGATGCTGTTGAAGCCATGCATGAATAGTGAATTAGCAAATTTTGAAAGATATTTTGAAGATATTTGAAAGATATTTTCAAAACAACATTGACAGACAGCAGAAAAACAAATGCTTCACGTGCAAGTGTTTGCTTACACTTGGATAAAGGATTATACAAGAATATGATTTTTGGGCAAGGGTAATTTACTTTGTATATTGTAAATCTATATTAAAATATATCATTTTTGCATTAATTGGACCTTGGTATCTCTTCTGGGTCTGGATCCCACTGTGAGAGCTTAATAAAGGTCATAACTAGTCTGGGTAGCGACCGATATCAACTATCCTCCTTTTCTAACTTTGCAGATAAAGCTGAAGTAGTTGCTGTTGGTAATGATCTTACTCTGGTAGTCTATTTGTTAACCAAAACACAAGATAACCCTTTTCATTCTACCAACATCCTGGATATTATATTAAGGCTCTCCGTCCAAACATACAGTAGATGAGAAATTGCCTCTTGGTAACTCTAACCCTAGCCTTACCCACATTGCCTTTTCTGCAAATTGACCTTCACCCAGCCAGTGTCAGCTTCATATTTTGAGACTCTTTGACAGTACTAAATGGGATGACATTCATGATTTCTATGTCTATTTCCATGGTTTGATTATTCTTTCTGCTCTCCTAATCTAAATATCTGTTCTGAATAATTGAAATTACATACTTGGAACCAAGAAATTATATATAATCAGAATAATCCTCATTCCCGTTCGAAAAAGGGTTTTCATCCTCCATCCCACACAAAACCCCTAACCATAATCCAAGCTTGTTTTTTAAACATGTGAGTTAAAATAAATATAAAAATTCAGATATCTAAAATAACTAAAGTCAGAAACCACAGATTCACACCCTTGCACTGTAGCATGTAACATCTGATTTTTTTAATAAAAAAAAAATCCAAATCAGACTCTGAAATGGCCTAAGGCATAAAACATTGCTTCCTGAGCAAATGGAAGTCCAAATTTAATCTTTACCAAGGCTGCTGGACATAATTTCTCTTCCATGCTTTCATCTCCCTCACATCCAAATAGTTTTGTGGTAACATCATCCAAAAACAACAACAACAACAACAAAAAAAAAATGGCCTCCTAACATCAGTCTTTTTTCTCCAACTCCTGTATATAGAGAACTATGGAAAATCACCTCCCACTATACCAAAAAAAAACAGCCCACTGCATGCTCATCTGTCTTTCACCAGAAACACAACTCAGATTATTATTATTGTTATTTGTCACCTTCAGGGAGTCCAAAGACTCATCGAAAGAGGGCATCTACTCTACAACTCTACCTCCACCACTCACAATCCACCAACTGACCGCAACTATGCCAATGCCATCTACCACCACCACTAGCATTTCCACAGAACAATCACAAACATCCATGCCCACAACAGGATTTGAACCGGCAGCCTCTTGACTGGAGAGTGGATACTCTAACCACTCGACCAGCCAGGCTGGCATTAATCCTCGTTATTCTGGGATTAATCCTCATTATTCTGGATAACAGTATCTCCTGATCCAGATAATGTTATTATTATTCTTATTCTTAACATCAGACCTACATGGAGTCAAAGGACTCATTGTGGAGAGGTTCCATTCATGGTTCCTGCATCCATCATATTTTCCAACAATGAGTTCCACTCATCAGTCACTCTCCATGCAAAGAACCCACCTTATATAGTTTCCAGGAATGGCCGTGTTCTACTCTTGTCTCTTTCTACTCTATGAAAAATCTCCTTCATATTAATTAATAACAACCCCTCATCAACTTATATATCTCACTCATATCCCTCTCCTTCTTCTACTCACAAAGCTCTATACATTGCATTCCATCAAATTGTCATCATATTCTACATTCCATAGATGTGACACTGACTTAGTGAACCTTCTCTGGATCCTATTTAATACATCCTCATCCCCCTTGAAAACTAGGCAACCAAGTCTGTGCACAGTAGTCCATATGTGGCCTGATCAAAACCTTATACAAGAGACCCATAACCTCTTAGTTTCTCCATGTCAATGACCTCCTCTTTATTGCCATAATCTGTTGTGATAGTCTAACAATTTTAGCAATGTGACTCCTAAACTTTGTTTCTGTCCACCATCACTTCCAGATCACTCATTTCCTCCACCACCATTAAAATGTTCTCATTAATTGTATATTCCGCACCCCAACCTTTCTCACCAAATTTCAAGACCTTACACTTGTTGACATTATACCGATAGCTCTACTTACATAGCCTGCTGAGATCCTCATGCAAAGCCACACCATTTAATCTCCTCCTCATAGTTCTTCCCAGCTTTGCATCATAGGAACGGCTGCATATTTCCAGTTAAACCTGCCCAATATCATTAAATATAACAGCTCCTGCAGGTGCTCCAGTATTGATCTCCCTCTTTTGGTATACCATTCTTCATACACAAACCAAATCTGCTGACGTCTGAGAAGTAATCAGCTATCCAACTCATTAATTTCTTATCCAATTTAGTTTAGGCCTCTGAAAACTCCACGTATACCATGGTATATGCATCATCATTATCCATTGAATTCATCATCTTTTATCACTTTTTTGTAATATGTAAGCAGAGTGCTAAAACATGATTTCTCCCTAACAAACCTATGCTGACCATCCTAGAAAATACTGCTATTATCAACCCAATTTTGAATGATAGTCCTCAACAACCTCTCTACCACACAACAATTTCAGAAACACAAACTGGTCTATAATTTATACCTTCGGTCTTGTTCCCCCTCCCCTTTTTTTGTGAAGGGGAACAATTTTTCTACACTTTCCGCTCCTTTGGGACTCATCCTGTTGCAAAATTTATGTTAAACAGGTGTGCTAAGAGTACCATTAATGACCTGCAGCATTCTTTCAAGAAATGTCATGATATATTGTCAAGTCCTACTGCTTTATTAGCATCAAGTTTACTTAATTCCTCATATACCTCCTGCTTACTTACTTACTGTCGGTATCCCCTCCACAATACCTTCTATGTTCCAGCCTCTCATGATGCCAACTTTACAAGGATGAAATACCCTAATAAACTACTCATTGAATATTTGAACTACATCCTCTGCATCGTTTACCATCTGCTATTGCTATCAACTAACATCATCTTCCCATAGTTATTCTTTCTTCTACCTGCTGCATATGGGATTGGCTAATGTCTGCTCACATTGTTCTTTTGCTGATTTGAATAACCAAGACACCTTCTCAGCCTGCTCTTCGTACTCTTCATGCAACTGATTATTACCAACCTTCATCTTGTGTTGCCTCCACAATGCCTCCTCCTTTCAGGTTTCATGCTAATAATGTCTTTCATCAATTTTACTCCTACCTTCTGTAGTTTTCACCTTTGGAATATACTTAGATACTTGTGCTGTTAAATATGCTCTTGACCAATGATTATTATTATTATTATTATTATTATTATTATTATTACGACATCACACCTCCAGGGTGTCCAAAGACTCATCGAGGGAGGGCACCTACTCTACAACTCTCCATCTCCACCACCCCACCAACTGAAATGACCTTCATCTACACCAACGCCATTACTGCCGACCACCACCACTATTTTCACAGACAATCACAAACATTCATGCCCATGGCAGGATTCAAACCTGCAGGCTTTTGGCTGGAGAGCAGATACGTTAACTACTCAGCCAACCAGGCCAGCAACATGATATCACAACAAGTGTGCTCAAAATTTGTATTCCAAAATAAATATTCATCCTCTAACTGTTTTGGGACTACTGTTATTTAATTTGTATATTAATGATATCGGGATGGGTTTAACTTTTATTTTGGTCCATATGCATGGGAACAGAATTGAAAAATGTGGAACTTGTTCACATTAGATTTGAAGGCCTGTGCATTGTATTCCTTGGGTGGGAGGGAAGGCTGGTCCACAATATAGCAGCAGCAGAAATGAAGTAGAAACTTGTTCTATGAGTGTGGAGTTTGACTGTGAAGGAATTTGGGTGGTAGCTGCATGTGTTTTAATGGATTTGGTAACTGTTTGCAGATGATGCAAAACTGGGGAACGTGATGAGGAATGAAGCAGATGTGGTGGCCTTACAGGAGGATTTGAATAGATTATATGAGTGGGAAACAATATGGAGCTGTCAATTCAATGATGCAAAGCATAAGATTCTGAAAGAAACCTTGGAGTGGTGGTGGTGATGGACAAGGATCTGAAATTCAGAAGTTGCAATGCACAAATTATGAAGTTATCACATCAGATTATGGGCAATGATGCAAAGAACCTTAACATGCAGAAATAAAAAAGGGTTCTGGTTCCATTGTATAAGGTCTTGATCAGGCCTCATATGGATTACTGTGCACAGATTTTGTCCCCTGGTTTTCATAGTGATGAGGATATACTGGAAAGGGTGTAGTAAGTGGTCATTGGGATGTGGTATATATATGAAGATAGATTGAACAAATGCAATTTGCAAAGCCCTGTGAATAGGAGTAAGAGAGAGGATATGATTTAGACATTTCAGTTGCTAAAGGGATGTTACCGGTTAATGTGGAAGAAATTTTTTTTAGAATGGGAGAAGAGGATAGAATAAGAAGACATTCTTGGAAGCTGTATAAGGAGGGTGTGAGGAGGGGCATAAGGAGCATGTTCTTTGCATGGAGAGTGACCAGTTAATGGAATGCATTGCCTGAGACTTTGGTGAACAGTGAGGATGGATACACTGAATGAGTTTCAAGCATGGTTTGATAGGCTTTGTGCATAACATTGTGTACCTCCTTTCCTTCATGCTTACACGTTGATCAGAATACATCTTCAAAAATTATGGAAACAACTACTGTGTCAGAGTAAAACTTCAGTTTAATATAAACTAAAATAATCACTCAACATTTTGATATTCACATTAAGGTCATCATCATCTGGAGTACACATATATGTGTAGTGAGTGTACTGGAGAAAGTGTTGCTTGATGAAAGTATAGTGTGTGGAAGTATAATGTGTGATGCATGCCAGAGATCAGAAGAAAGAGAACAAGAGAAAAATCAGAAGAGTGGTACTGAAGAGAGAGAGAACTGCTAGGCAGTGGAACTAGTAGTAGTGTAAGAGAGGAAGAGAGAATGGGAATACAAGAGGAACAGGGAAACGGGGACAGCTTGGGTAGACAGGGAGACATGGCGTAGGGAGAGTAGATGTTGAACGTGGAAGTGAACGTGTGTATGAAGATGGAGTATACTGCGATGTGGATGGAGAAGTTGAGACTGAGCAGATATATGTAATAAGCGGTGATAAAGGTGATTGGGCAGGTGTAGTGCGGAAATCACAACCAACACATGGCTTGAATAGGAGTGGCTACAGACCTAAAAATGAACTGCTGTGTTTGTTTACAAAAGCCAGAAGTATCAGAAATAAAGGGGATGAAATGGCTTCAGTGATTGAGATTATTATTATTATTATTATTATTATTATTATTACCCAAGACCCCATGGAGTCAAAGACTCATCTGGGAGGTCCTTTTATCATACACACAGCTCATCATACCATGCTTTAAACACACTCAAATTCTCTACAGACACCAGACATTTCACTCTCAGGCAGGGCATTCCAATCATTCACAACTCTACATGAAAAACACCATCTTCTCACTCCCCTACTCATGTCCTCTTTATACAGTTTCCAGGGATGACCTCTGGTTCTCCCCTGATCTCCCACTATTTTCTGTAGAACCTCTTCCACATTGATCCTATAACAAACCCTTACTAACTTGTAGGTCTATATCATATCTCCCCTCTTCCTCCTGTCCACCAGACTCTGCAAACTGCATCTTCTCAATCTTTTCTCATATTCGACATTCCAGAGGTTAGAAACTACCTTAGTCAGTCACCTCTGGACCCTTTCAAACATCTCTTCGTCCATCTGAAAACCAGTTGACCAAATCTGGGCACAATAGATGGACGAAGAGATGTTTGAAAGGGTCCAGAGGTGACTGACTAAGGTAGTTTCTAACCTCTGGAATGTCGAATATGAGAAAAGATTGAGAAGATGCAGTTTGCAGAGTCTGGTGGACAGGAGGAAGAGGGGAGATATGATATAGACCTACAAGTTAGCAAGTTACTAATCAAAGCCTTATACAATGGAACAAGAATCTCCCTACTTCTACAAGTCAGTGTCCTCCACATCATTCCCAGAAGCCTTTGTGTTGTCTTCACAATTTTAGCTAAGTGTCCCCTAAATTTCAGATCCTTATCCACTATCACCCTCAGAACTCTTATTTCTTCCACCTCCGACAATATATCCTCACCAATCACAACTTCTGCAGCCCATCTTTGTTTCCCAAATTTTAAAACCTTACATTCTGCAACATTGAACTCATATCCCCATTCCCATGCCCAATCACTCAATTTATTCAAATCTTCTTGTAAGGCTTCATCTTCTCTATTCAACAGCTTCTCTACTCTTCATGGTTTGTCCCAACTTTGCATCATCTGCAAACAACTGAATATCTCCATCCAAATCTTCACCAATATCATTAATATACAAGCTCAACAGTAATGGCCCTAAAACAGAGCCCTGAGGCACACCACTACTGACTTTCCTTTTCCTGAATATCGCTCCCCCATACACAACTTATTGATACCTATCAGATAGCCAGTTTCCGATCCAATGCACTAATCTAATAGCCAACCCCATCCACTCTATCAAAAGCCTTTGCAAAATCTAAGTATATTACTGTATATCCTTCTCCTCTTTCCCAGGAAGCAGTCACCTTATTGTAATAAGTAAGTAGATTACTAAAACATGACCTCCCTTTAGCAAATCCATGCTATCCATCAAAGATAATACATTATTGTCAACCGAATTCTGGATCCTAGTTCTCACAAGGTTTTCCAACAACTTAACTACAACACCTGACACACAGATAGGCTTATAGTTTGATGCTTGAGTTTGATCACCTCCTTTATGAAGTGGCACAATCTTGCCCTCCTTCCACTTCTTAAGAACTTTACCCGGTGCAAGACTTTGCTACCCTTACCAACCAAGTCACCTGCCTTGCCTGGTCATTGTAATCCTCATGGAATTGGTTACTTCCACTTCTCTTATGCTGCTTCCATAATGCCTTTTTTTCTGTATCACATGCATAATCTCTTTATTCATCCATTTCACACCTACTTTATTTAACCTTCTGAACCTTTTGCCAATTTGCATTTAGACATTGCATCTATATGGGATGATTTATTCACCCCAAAATCATTAGAATAAGTGAAACATGGTTGAATGACGATGATATCGTAATGGAAGGGTACAGTATTTTTCATGAGGATAGAAAGGGCAAGAATGGAGGTGGAGTACTGTTGATGATAGCAGGGATATTATGTCCCCATAAGGTAGACATGAAATGGGGAAATAGTGTCAATGGTTATGAGGCAGTGTGGTGTAACATGGCGGTTGAGAGGGAAGACATATTTAGTTGGATGTTGCTATAGGCCTGGGAATGTGGAAGGTAGTGATGAAGAAATGTATACACGACTTGGATTAGTGAACAAAGGAAGGGTAATTATTATGAGTGATTTTAATTATGGTGGTATAGATTGGAATGAAGAGATAGCATTTGGGAATAAGGAAAATGAATTTCTCGAGTTCTTGAGAGATAACTATCTTATGCAGCATATCAAGAAGGGCAGCCAAGGATCAAGAGCTCTAGATCTCATAATTTCATCAGAAGATGTAGTTGTGAGATGGGTTTCGCACTTTCCTCCAGTTGGTGAAAGTGATCATGGAGTAATCCCCTACATTGTGGCTAGTCATATGCAGACTTCTATGAGGAAAGGATATATGTGGAATCATAAGACTGGTGATTATGACAAGCTTTGGAGACAGCTTGGAGCTATAACATGGAATGAGGAGTTGAGTGGTAAAGAAACAAATGCTGCATGGGAACTGACAAAGAAATACATAACAGCATCAATGACCAAAAGGATGAATAAGGTTGGTGTAAAATGGATGAATGTGGAACTTAAGCATGAAATCTGGAAAAAGAAAGTACTTTGAAGGAAGTACAAGATGAATAATGGTAATAATCAGTCACATGAAAAGTATAAAGAATAACTCAGAAGATTAACTCATTTAGTAGGGTAAACAAAAGTAGAGTATGAGCAGAAATTATCAAATTAGGCAAAGAAAAACCCTAGAGAACTTTTTTAGATATGTGGCAAGTAGAAAGGATGATCATGAAGTTAAGGTATGAAAGTGGTAGAATGGTAACTGCTGCAGAGGACATTGTTGAGATATTCAGTGATCAATTTCTAAGGGTGTTTCATCCTGATCAGGGTGAAATCATGAGGAAATTAAGTGTAGATGACATAGGTGGGGATGGCTTAATTGTGAGTGATTTGAGGAAATAAATAACCTCCATGTCAATAAGGCAATAGGATTTGATGACATATCATCATGCATCTTAAGGGGATATTCCAGGGAATTGGCAGTAGCATTAACATTATTATTATTATTACCCCAAGACCTCATGGAGTCAAAGACTCATCTTTAATAATGGAATCTCAATACACTGCTATTCTTGAATCACTTGTCACCTCTTTTATCCATTTTCTTTCACAGCACAGGTTCCAAGGGAGTGGAAAGAGGATAAAATTGTTCCACTGCAGAAAGGTGGTGATGAGGCTGTAGCTTCAAGTTATAGGCTGGTCTGTATATCTGGAGTTGTGGTGAAGATCATGGAGAGATTGGTGAGAAGTAAGATACAGAAATGGGTTGATAACAGCAGTATTCTCTGTGGCTATCAGCATGGGTTTATAAAGGGGAGATCATGTTTCACTAACTTATTTATGTACTACAATAAGGTTACAAATACCTTGGACAGGGAAGATGCATATACAGTGGTGTATTTAGAATTTGCAAAGGCTTTTGATAGACTGCCACACGACAAGCTGTGAAATAAATTGAAACAGATGGGATTGGATAACAGACTTCTGGGTTGGATCAGTGACAGTGACTGGCTGGCAGATAGGTATCAGAAAGTTGTATATGGTGCTGCGGTATCCCAAAAGAGAAAAGGTCACTAGCAGTGTGCCGAAGGGATCAGTTTTGGGGCCATTGTTGTTCAATTTGTATGTTAATGATATTAGGTTGGATTTAACTAGTGATATGCAGCTGTTTGCAGATGATGCAAAACTGGGAAGAGCAATGCAGAGTCAAGCAGATGTTAGGCCTTACAAGAGGACTTGAATAGATTGCATGAATGGTAAGTGGAACTATCGGTTCAATGTTGCAAAGTTTAAGGTTTGAGATTTGGTAAGCAACAATGGGATGCAAAGTATACACTTGTTGGGGAAACTTTAATAGAAGTAGAGGAGATGAGAGATCTAGGAGTGATGGCAGACAAGGATCTGAAATTTAGCGGCCACATTGCACAAGTTGTGAAGACATCACATCAGATAATGGCAATGATGCGAAGAACCCTGGCATGCAGTGATAAAGTGATTATGATTTCATTGTATAAGGCCTTAAATGGATTATTACAGATCAGTTTACAGATTTGGTTGCCGGGTTTTCATGGTGATGAGGATATGTTGGAAAGGATTCAGAGAAGATTCACAAAGGTAGTCAGGTAGTCCTCGTACACTACATGGAACATGACAGATTGAGAGAATGTAAGTTGCAGAGCCTTATGAATAGGAGGAAGGGGGGATATGATTGCGATATATATATATATATATATATATATATATATATATACGCTATTCAGAGGTTGTTATTGGGTCAACATGGAAGAGATTTTTCATAGAATGGGAGAGGAGGAGTAGAACAAGAAGCCATTGCTGGAAATTGCATAAGGAGGGAGGAGCGAGGAGTAGGTACTTTGCACAGAGAGCGGTTGGTGATTGAAATGCATTGCCTGAGTGTGTTGTGGGTGTAGACGCATTGAATCAGTTTAAGGTATGGCTGGATGAGCAATGTGTGCAATAGTGTGCACCTCTCACTATGAGTATCTGGCTCCATGGAGGTCAAATGTTAATAATAATAATAATAATATACAAAGTACCATCCAAATTCTTGGGATTTTTATGCCACCATTATTGTTAAGATTAGGCTGTTAATCAAAATTTCACAGGCTTCTTTAAATTTCCGTTCATACCAGGTTTTTGTATGATGTAAAGAACAAGCACTATAACTTTTCCAATCAATTTGGTGTACAGTGTCAAGAGTGTGATATGAGAGGCCTGCTTCACCAAAATTATTAAATTTAATGTGTTATTTGTGTTCTTTTTTATGCAAAGGGATTGTACGTCCAGTTTCCTCAGTATAAGGTAAGTTACGAGTGCAACAGATACAATAAACTCCAAGGTGAGCCAATTGGGGGGGGGGGGGGGGGGGAGGATCGTTAGAGAAGTTGAATATGTTTTTTAGTTTATAGGTGGTTTAAAAGTGGAATTAATTGGGATTATAATGGCGTAGAATTCTCTTACAGAACAAATTCCTGCCTGACATTCCAATTGATGATTTTTATATGGAAGCTTTTGAGCAAGATGCTCTAGATTTCTTTACTTTAAAACCTACAGTTTGGCTTAGATGCACTGACAATGTTTTCGTTATCTGGCCACACCCCTGCCAAATATTATACATATTTCTTAGCCACCTGAACAAACAACATGAGTGCATACAATTTACTATTGAAATTGAAAATCAGAAATCGCTTCCTTTCCTGGATACACTGATCACATGTCTTCCCTCAGGCAGTCTTTCCTTCACTGTTTACCGCACGCTTACACATACTGGCCAATATACATGCTAACTCATATCACTCCTTCGCAAAATCTTGGAGTCATTAACACCCTCAAAAACAGAGCTATAACAATTTGCTATAATGAACAGGCTATTAAACAAGAATTACAAAACATTAGCAATACATTTATAAATAATGGCTAAAGCAAAAATACTATTAATAAAATTCATAAAACTTCATCAAAAAATAATGTAGATTACAGTAAAACCATAGCTATCTCATACAAAGGGTTCTCAGAAAAAAATTAATAGAATTCTACACCATTATAATTTTAATGCCGCTTTTAAACCACCTATAAAACTAAAAACATATTCAACTCCTCTAAGGATCCTCCCCCCATTGGCTCACCCCTGAGTTTATTGTTGTATCCATTGCACTTGTAACTTACCTTATACTGAGGAAACTGCACGTACAATCTCTATCCGTAAAAAATAACACAAATGACACATTAAATTTAATTTCAGTGAAGCAGGCCTCTGAGATCATGCTCTTAACACCCTATATCAAATTGACTGGTGTAAGGTGATATTTTGACTTGTTCTTTACATCATACAAAAACCTGGTATAAACAGAAATTCAAAGAAGCCTGTGATATTTTGATTAACCGACTTAATCTTAACAATAATGGTAGCATAAAAATCCCCAGAATTTGGATGGCACACGTTCAGTCCTCTTAGTTCTTCAAGTTTTCCAGCAAACCCTGACTTCAGGAACTCTAAGCAATTTTTCAGCTTTTTTGGTTTGTTTTAATTTATATGTATACTTATATGAGTAACTTTTGTGTGAACATGTTATTATTATTATTATTATCGAGACCTCCATGGAGTCAAAAGACTCATCGTGGGAGGTCCTTCCTAAGAAACACAAAGTCTATCGAGACTCATCGAGGGGAGGTCCCCCCCCCCTCCCAAGAAATACAAAGTCTATCATACCACTCCTTAAACTCATTGACCATTCTCACTCTCGCTACTCCATCATGCAATGCATTCCATGGCAAACCACCCTTTATGCAAAGAAAGCACTCCTCACCCTCTTGCTCACGGTTTCCTTTTGTAACTTCCAGGGATGGCCTCTTGTCATCACTCCTTCCAGCTGTTCAACCAAGCGAAAGAATTCCCCACCGTCAACCCTGTAACCATCTTTCACGACAGTTTAAAAGTCTCAATCATATCATATCACCTCTCCTTCTTCTATCCACCAAACTCTGCAGTCCACATTCCCTCAGCCCATCCTCATAACTAACATTGTGCAGTCCTGAAACTATCTTTGTTATCTGTCTCTGTACCCTTTCCACAGTTAATTTATCCCCTTCAAATCCTGGGGACCAAATCTGAGAACAATAGTCTAAGTGTGGTCTGATCAGAGTCTTATACAACAGAATGATAACCCTTTTATCTCTGCAGATTAGTGTTCTTCTCATTATTGCAGCAATCCTCTGTGTTACCTTCACCACCTTTGCAATATGTACCCTAAATTTCAGGTTTCTATCAATCATCAACCCCAGATCTCTTGTCTCCCCAACTTCCTCCAGTATAACTCCTCCCATAGAGTATGCAGCATCCCATCGATTTTTCCCAAACCTCAAGACCTTACTCTAGCTTAATTTCTTTTTGTAACCAAATAGATAATAATAATAACTGGACTCTAGCATTGTTGTGGAAGTTTTTTTTTTTCACCAGAGCATTCACCAAAAGCTTTGGTAATTCATTTCACTCATTCACTATGCAAAAAATATAAATTCACTTCCTTACTGACATAGCACATACAATTTCCAGAATGACCTCTCTTTCTTCCACCATCTTATAGAATATCTTCCATCTGCCTAATAAGCTCCTTTCATCAATTTATATGTCTCAATCATATCAACTATTCTCCTCCTATTTGCCAAACTCAGTAGAGCATGTTCTTTGCACTTAACATTCCAGAGTCCTGAGATAGTCTTAGTTACTTGCCTCTACACTCTTTCTAAATTCTTATCATACAAATATCCAGTTGAACAGAATCTGCACACAGAAATCCATATGTGGCCTAATTTTGTATCTTATACAATGGACCTATTGTAAAATCAAGAAAAATTGTCATATGAGTATCTCTCCTGTCCAATACACTCATCACTCTATTATAAAATGTAAAGAGGTTACCGAAACAAGATCTTCCGTAAACCCATACTCTGATCTAGAAAAATGTTTGTTCTCATCATCCAAGTTTGTATTTTATTCTGAACTAGATTCTCTAACACTTTCACCATTACATATAATGCACAAACTGGCCTATAGTTTGATACCACTGACCTGGATTCTCCTTTATGCAGTAGTATTGTTTTTTTCTTCCACCCATTTTTATGGTACTGTTCCTATTCCCAGACTTTTGTTGAACAACTAAGTCAAGAGTGCTGTTAGCTACCTTGTGCATTCCCTTAATATATGTGGTGATATCCTATCCAGTCTTACAGTCTTATTAATATCAAGTTATTTAAAATTCCATACTTCACTTTTCTAACTGCTGGTATCACCTCTTTTTATTATTATTATTATTAACCAAGACCCCATGGAGTCAAAGACTCATCTAGGAGTCCTTTTATCAAACACACAGCTCATCATACTGTGATGAGCTGTGTCTCTTAAACACTCTCAAATTCTCTGCAGACACCACACTCTCAGGTAAGGCATTCCAATCATTCACAACTCTGCTTGAAAAAAACCTGCCTCTCACTCCCCTACTCACACCCTCCTTATACAGCTTCCAGGGATGACCTCTGGTTCTTCCCTGATCTCCCACTATTTTCTGTAGAACCTCTCCAGCATTGATCCTATTCAACATTATCCTCAACTTGAAATATTTCTTACCAGAAATCCAACATTTGTTGAATTTCTGGTAGTAGATTATGTGTAAGACAATTCATGGAATTCATTCTCTCTTGTTCCACATGTTCTTTCTTGCTTCCAGTCAACATTTTCATAGTTAAAGTCATCCATTATTATCACTGACTTATCACTCACTAGACTCATTCACCTACACTTTGCAGAGTCATCTCCCATCACATTCCCTTGCCTATAGTAACACTCACTAATTTAATCACACTACAGAATCAAGTAACATGTTATTTGCCATTCAAAACAGCCATTTAATAATTCATGTGGTTCCTCTGCAACTCTTAGTTTCCTACCATCTATACTGAATATGCCTATTGTTCTACAATCATGCTTTCTTTTTACCTTAGTTACCACTCTAGAGTAAAAGAGATGCAATAGTGTGTCTACAGCATCTGTTTCAGTACTAATTTGGTGCATCTGGATTATTTTGACCTCATTCCATTTTTGGAGAATCCTGCTCGTGTTAAGACTCAAATTAAACAACTATATCAAAGACATTATCAATTCACTTACATATTACCTGAACATATGCGGGATATTCCATCTGACTCTACTGCTGCTTTGTGCTATAACCATAATCAAAGGCTATAACTATATTTTCTTAACAATAATGCAGAATTAATGATTTCATAACATTTGTTAATTGCACTATAACTACTTTGGCAAGTTAAGGAAAAGCAAGAAGGTGCATAGAGGAACTTCTAAGTTCTCCATGAAACTGCTTGGTGCTTGGTGCAAAAATAAATAAATAAATAAATATAAAAGAAAGAAATGATATCTGCATAAACTTCAGCAAAATTTTAATAAAGATAAATTGTCATGTTTTTTAACAATCAGGAGTAGTACAATATCCTCATAAATATATTAAATTTAACATACAATGGACCAAACTTCCATATACATCTACTTTTCTCATCACTGCTGAAAATGAACATTATTACTAGCAATGGAGAAGAGTTACAGCAGCAGACTGTGTGACCACTAGTCTTCAAAAGAGTTTAAGGTACAGATTTACTTTGAAAAGAAAAAATCCTTTCACATATTACTTATGTGAAAGGATTTTTTGAAATTTTGAAAGGATTATGTGAAAGGACGCATTGAGGGAGAGCAGGTGCCCTCCCTCAATGCGTCCTTGGACTCCCTGGAGGTGTCAAATGATAATAATAATAATTAATAAAAAGTACAATTCAAAATAAAAAATTCATATACACTAAGTGGTACCACTGGCATTTAATCTGATGAAGTTTATGTTTATTTCTGCTTTGGGTGGCAATGTAACAAGAAGCAATCTGATCAGCACTAATTTCCCCTTATCTACTTAATAAGTTGTTAGATACAGAATGTTCATGCATATAAACATCTACTTTTTTGCTAATTATCACTTAAATTATATGTTCATATTTACAATTAAAATTTATAGCCTGGTTGGCCAAGTGGATAGTGTCTCCGCTCTCTCCAGCCAAAAGGCTGCGGGTTCGAATCCAGCCGTGGATATGGATGTTTGTGATTGTTGGTGGAAATATCAGTGGTAGATGACATTGGTGTGGTCAGTTGGTTGGTGATGGAATGGTGGAGACGGAGTTGTAGAGCAGGTGCCCTCCCTCAATGCGTCCTTGGACTCCCTGGAGGTGTCGAATGATAATAATAATAATTAATAAAAAGTACAATTCAAAATAAAAAATTCATATACACTAAGTGGTACCACTGGCATTTACTCTTAGTGGCTGCTCAAAACTTTTGACATATCAATATTTTTAATCTGATGTTTACAAATATTTCTAATATAGAGTGGAGGGAGGAGAAAGCAGCATGTGAGGAACAGGACTCAAGGTGTAAGAATATTGGATCTCGTAATAGTATCTGAGAATATCTCTAAATGAGATAACTCTTATGGCTCCAATTGGTGAAAGTGATCATAAAGTTTTGACTTAGGAGGGGAAGAGTTTTAATTAAGAATGGGGTGTATGAAGAACTGTAAGGTAGATGAGTATGATCAACTGTAAAAGGCAGATTGCCTCAGTGCCCTGAATTAAGGAACTTCATGTTAGAGGAATAGCAGTGCATGGAAAGTAGTCAAAGAATATATGAAAATGTCTATATCTGACTGCATCCCCATAGTTGGGAGAATAAATCACATGAAAGGTACATGGACATTCATGAATAATGAATGTCCATTATTCATTATCCAAGAGCTGCATACAGATAAAATATTATAGATCCAGGATTGGGAGAAGGGTGATGACCAAGCCCAGGGAGAGAACAAAAAGGAGAAAGCAGACTAGAAAGATGGCAGGCATGATAATGAAGGCGAAATCAGAATATGAAAAGTTATCCAAATAGGATAATGGAAAATCATATAAAATGTTTTCAATATATGACAAATAAAAGGAAGAATGATAACACTGACCAACACAATTTTTGCTGACTTTTATATGAGACTTGTTTTTTACTAATTTGGGTGCGCTGATTTCAAATATCAAACCCATTTTTCTCTATCACGTCAAGTTTTTCCTCTATGGCATTTTCTTTTTGCTAATTTGTAAGTTTTTGATAGTTTTAAGGAGGCAGTACTATTTAGAGGATCAAAAAAAACAGATTTTTTAATATTATTTTCTGAAAGTATGTACTTTTAAAAATTTGTTCCTAACTTTTTATCAAGAAATTCGAAAAATTCCCGAAGATATAGTCTATTATTCAAAGCGGTGCACAGATCAGAATCGGAGCGCTCACCATTCTCGCTTGTTAGTAAACGAATAAATGCGTAAGAACCTGCAACGGCACGTACTGGCGCTTTGAATGCGAGAGAGGCTGATAATTAGATACATAACTACTTAACAATATTCATTAAAAATTACAAGAATATTTATAAAAAAATAACAATTTTACTTACACATGAGTTTCAGGGAATAAATTTTTGTTTGTAGCAATTTCTGCTGTGTGTTCTGTTTTGGCAATCCCTTTGAATACTCCAACAGTAGTCGGACATCATGTGAGAATCCCATCTTCCTTGGTACCGATCTTCCATAGTTTTAAAGTCTTGATGAAATCTTTCGCCTTGTTCATCGCTTACAGCACCTAAATTCTCGGGAAATCTATCAAGATGATTGTAGAGGAAATGAAGCTTTATGCTCATGTTGCAACCTAGGCGCTGGAAATTTTCAGCATTGTTTCCACTAGATCTTTGTAATTGCACGCTTTTTTGTTTCCAAGAAAATTATTCGCAACCATCGTAAATGAAGTCCAGGCCTCTTTCTCAATTTCGTTCATAGAGTTGATGAAATTTGGGTCTCTCATTAAAGTTCTAATTTGCGGTCCATCAAATACACCGGCTTTAATTTTTTCATAACTAAGTCGTGGAAATTTTTCACATATGTATTGGAAACAGTCACCATGTAAATCTAAAGCTTTAACATACTGCTTCATAAGACCTAGTTTGATGTGTAGAGGTGGAAAAATGATTTTTTCTCTGTCGATTAAAGGTTGATTTATAACATTCTGTTCTCCAACATTTAAGGATATTCTAAAAGGCCAATGTTTCTGACTCCAGTGTTGGTTTCTAGCTCGACTATCCCAGAAGCATAGAAAACATGGAAACTTTGTATATCCTCTTTGAAAGCCAAGTAAAAAGTTCACCATTTTAAGATCCACACACACATGATCCAGTTATGGTCTGTATATTTTAATAACTTCAGAACCTTTTTAATGTCCTCATATGTTTCCTTTAAGTGGACTGAATAGCCAATAGGAATTGAGCCATATGCATTCCCATTGTGTAGTAAAACACACTTGACACTTCTGCTTGAACTGTCGATAAATAAACACCACTCATTTGGATGATATTGTACAACACTCATTTCAGTTAGTAAACCTGACACATTGTTACAGTAAACAAACGCACACTCGTGTTTAAAATATTGTACAAGATTACTTTTCCTGCTACAATAAAAAGTTATCTTCGTATCTTGCTCCAGTAAGTTTTTTCATTTAATCTTGAAGCTAACAATTCCGATGATTCCTTTGATAGGCCCAAATCTCTTACTAAGTCATTCAATTCTGCTTGAGTAAAACGCTGCGGTCCAGAACTAGAAATTAAATTTTCATTGTCTAAATCAACATCCGGGTCTTGCTCCTCAAGAACATCTGGCATATCCCGATCATGCTTGTTCTCAAGTAAAGGAAGTCCTTTATAAATTGGCACAGCTATTTCATTGGAATAAGCAACTGGCCGAATTACTGAGTCGAGATTTGGATACACAATTTTTTTCTTATTCTTCTTATTATAACCAGAAGTCTGAACTAAACAAAAATAGCAATCATCTATGTGATTTTTCGGTTCACGCCAAATCACTGGAATTCCTAAAGCTAATTTTTGGCATTTTCCCTTGCTCCACTGTCGTAAATTTTCTACACATGACTTATACACTTTATTTGGAGATGACTTTATTTGGAGAAGACCAGGACATGACTTGTCCTGATCTGCAATTTTTACGTCAAAGTATGCAAAGTACACTTTCTTAACGAAATCAGTGATATTTGTCCTTTGACTGGGAACAGTAAAGCTGCCACAAATGTAGCAGAAGGAATCTATTGACACAATTTCGAGTAGTAGACATGATGTATTTTCTTCACTGCCGACTAACATACAATTAACACGACAAAAAAAACCAGAGACTTTATTGAAACGTTAAAAGCGCTCATCATACTTTCACGATCGATTAACGATTGACTGATTTCGATCGTTCTTTGTCCGCTATGACGCATATAGCATTCATTTGTTTTAGGCAGTTGTCATTGCCTACTTTTCATCACCTAATGTATTAGGTCGGTTATCGGCCTCTCTCGCATTCAAAGCGCCAGTACGTGCCGTTGCAGGTGCTTACGCATTTATTCGTTTACTAACAAGCGAAAGCTGTGAGCGCTCCGATTCTGATCTGCGCACCGCTTTGAATAATAGGCTATATCTTTGGGAATTTTTCGAATTTCTTGATACAAAGTTAGGAACAGATTTTTAAAAGTACATACTTTCAGAAAATAATATTAAAAAATCGATTTTTTTGATCCTCTAAATAGTACTGCCTCCTTAAAACTATCAAAAACTTACAAATTAGCAAAAAGAAAATGCCATAGAGGAAAAACCTGACATGATAGAGAAAAATGGGTTTGATATTTGAAATCAGCACACCCAAATTAGTAAAAAAACAAGTGTCAGATCATAATCAGCAGAAAAAAAAAATTATTTTCTTGACCAGTGTAATTGAAGAATAACGTTAGTGAATTTGGATAATTGTAAAGTTCAGGATCCACTGAAAATAGCTAAGTAGAAATTGCTAAGCTATAATAAAGAAGGAAGTATAGAAGATTCTTTACACAGAAAATGGGGTGAGTGAAATGCATTGCCTAAATGTGTTATGAATATTAGGATGAGTTTAAGATTTAATTTGATGTATATGATGCTCACTGAGTGAGATCTCTTGTGATGAGTCAGTTGACTTCATGGAGTATAATAAATTTAGTTTAATCCTTTACCCAAGTGTAGGCAAACAAAGTTTGTGCCTGAAGTAGTTCAGGACTGAGGCAACTTGTAGCAAAGGTGGACCAAACTCTCATCACTCCTTGTCTCAGTATCTCCCATAATGCAAAGCACATCTCCTTGCAGACATGTATAAAGCTATGCATTAAGGGAAGGGCCACTACCCAGACCGGGTAGTGACCTTTCGACCTTTATTGAAGTCTCATCAGCTTATTTTCCAGAGTGGAAAATAAGCTTCCAACATCTTTCTCTAAATCCAGAGTAAATTAATAATAAGGTGGTACACCTTTTGGCAACTCGTATAAGTAAATATGACCTCTCCATTGCTTCTGCCTTAGAATCACCACTTCTGGGTCTGCCTCCCACTGATAAGACTTCAATAAAGGTCGAAACCGGTCTGGGTAGTGGCCCTTTCCTTAATGCATAGTTTTATACATGTCTGCAAGGAGATGTGTTTTGCATTATGGGAGATACTGAGACAAGGAGTGATGAGAGCTTGGTCTCATCACTCCTTGCCTCAGTCCTGAACTACTTCAGGTGCAAACTTTGTTTGCCTACACTTGGGTAAAGGATTAAACTAAATTTATTATATTATAGTCTAACCAAGTGGAAAATAAGCTTCCGACTTCATGGAGGTCTGTTATAGCAATAATAATAACAATAATATCTAAAGAGAGACATTTCATGTGAATAGGTGAGGCAGGCACAAAGTATTAACTAAACAGCCTATGTGAAAGATAACCAACCTGATCAGTAAAGCCATCTTGTTGGCCAGCACTAAGGTAACGAAGAGCAGGGATACGAGTTAACAAGTCAATAAGGCACTCTGTTGTTAGTTCCGTTGCAGTGATGTCTAATTCTTGTAGATTTGTTTTTTCCCATTCTGCTGCTGTTACATGTTCACTTTTTAAACCTACATCAACAGAAATAATGTCACACTCTAATTTCATCCAAAATAAATATAAACTGGGCAATAAAAAATCTATTAAACTGTTCACTTCTTATATAATTTAAATTTATGATTAAATTCATGTCACTCTGTATCAACAAAGCCCTTTGATTGGAAAGCCAATAAGTACAGCTGCATTAATCTGCCAAAAATTTGGAAATCAGTCATTGGTGAGGGATTGTTACCAGATTAATGTGGAGGAGATTTTTCATAGAGTAGAGGGAGAAAAGGGTAGAACAAGAAGCCATCCTCAGAAGCTGTAAGCAGGTCAATGAGAAGCAGGTTCTTTGCATGGAGAGTGACTGATGAGGGGAATGCATCCTGTGAGTGAATGGATTTAAGGCACTGCTTAATGATCTTTTTTGCATGAAAATGTGTGGACCTCCCACAATGAGTACTTTGACTCTGCGAAGGTCAAGCGTTAATAATAAAGTGTCGTAAGTGAATGTACTGGTATATATTTGAGCTGTGCTAAGAAAAGTGTTTTTAAATAGTGTATAGTGTGGCTTTTATTCTTTTCATGCTGGATACAAGTATCCTTCAGTAGTGTTTTTCAGAAGGCACAGAATCAAGAGGTTAATATAGCTAATGATCTAAGGGTACCTGTCATTGGTTGTTTTGGTTGTTTCTGTTTATTGTGTTTTTTCTACTTGTTCCTACTGCTTAAGAAAATGGTGTCTAAAGAAAAGTGTGTCAGTGGCATGGAAAGCTTCAGCACAAAAGTTGAGTTCTGCCCTGGATATTTCCCAGTGGATGCATTCTGAAAATTGCTTAATGTATGTACCACAAAATGTGAAAATTTTATGGACTGTTAGAGTGAATGAAAAGAAGGAAATCATTAATGTATGTGAAAACTGTATTCATAGTTAGAGTAATCAGAAATGGGAGCTAGAGTCAGGACTGTAGCAGAAGAGCTTAGACAAGAGTTATTGAAAATGAAGTGAAATGTGGTGAAATAAAGCATCTAGATGAGATTAAACACCTAAAGAAGAGGTTGGCTGATGTGAATGAGAAGGAGGAAGTTAGTGTTACGAAGAAAGAGTCAAATGATAATTCTATATCATTGTATGGGAACTCGATCATTACAGATGTCATACTTTCCTGCAGGAAAAAAGAAACAAGTTATTATTATTATTACCCAAGACCCCATGGAATCAAAGACTCATCTAGGAGGTCCTTTTATCAAACACACAGCTCATCATACGTTGCTTTAAATACACTCAAATTCTTTGCAGACACCACTCTCTCAGGCAAGGCATTCCAATCATTCACAACTCTGCATGAAAAAAATCTGCTTCTCACTCGCCTACTCACACCCTCCTTATATAGCTTCCATGATGACCTCTGGTTCTTCCCTCATCTTCCACTATTTTCTATAGAACCTCTCCAGCATTGATCCTATAACAACTCCTTAATAACTTGTAGGTCTATATCATATCTCCCCTCCTCCTCCTGTCCACCAGACTCTGAAAGTTGCATCTTCTCAATCTTTCCTCATACTCGACATTCCAGAGGTCAGAAACTACCTCAGTCAGTCACCTCTGGACCCTCTCCAACATCTCTTCATCCTTCTGAAAACCAGGTGAACAAATCTGGGCACAATAGTCCATGTGTGGTCTAATCAAAGCCTTATACAATGGAACAAGAATCTCCCTACTTCTACAAGTAGGGAGATTCCTGTATCCTCTGCATCATTTCCAGAAGCCTTAATGTTGTCTTCACAATTTTGGCTATGTGTCCCCTAAATTTCAGATCCATATCCACTATCACCCCCAGATCTCTTATTTCTTCCACCTCCGACAATATATCCTCACCAAGCATAAATTCTGCATTCCATTTTTTTCCCCAAATTTTAAAACCTTACATTTTGCAACATTGAACTCGATCCCCATTCCTGAGCCCAATCACTCAATTTATTCAAGTCTTTTTGTAAGGCCACAACATCCTCTCTACTCTTCATGGTTCAACCCAACTTTGCATCATCTGCAAACAACTGAATATCTCAATCCAAATCTTCACCAATATCATTAATATACAAGTTAAACAGCAATGATCCGAAAATAGACCCCTGAGGCACACCACTAGTAACTTTCCTTTTCCTGTATATCACTCCCCCATACACAACTTATTGATACATATCAGATAGCCAGTCTCCAATCCAATGCACCAATATAATATCCAACCCCATCCACTCCAGTTTGACTATCAACTTATCTATCAAAATCTATCAAAATAGTAAGAAATCTATCAAATCTATCAAGAGCCTTTGCAAAATCTAAGTATATTACTGTGTATCCTTCTCCTCTGTCCATGAAAGCAGTCACTTTATTGTAATAAGTAAGTAGATTACTAAAACATGACCTCCCTTTAGCAAATCCATGCTGTCCATCAAAGATAAGACCATTGTTGTCAACCGAATTCTGGATGCTAGTTTTCACAAGCTTCTCCAACAACTTAACTACAACTTGTGACACACAGATAGGCCTATAGTTTGATGCTCGAGTTCTATGAAGAACTCATAGAACTCGAGTTCTATGAGTTCTTTATGAAGTCGCACAATCTTGCCCTCCTTCCACTCCTTGGGAACTTGACCGAGTACAAGACTCGGATTATAAAAGTATGTCAAGGCCAGCATCAACTCCCTGGCACATTCCTTCACAATACGTGGTGATATATTATCAAGTCCCACAGTCTTATTTACATCTAGTTTGCTCAACTCCCCATACACCTCTTGCTCACTTACAGTCAGTCTCTCTCTTCCCCATCATCAACTGCTCTCAATCTCTCCATGAAGTCACATTCACAACATTGAAAGACCTTAATGAACTGCTCATTAAGTATCTCCACCACACCTTCTACAACAGCTGTCTTTATACCATTTTCTCCAATCAATGGCATCCTTCCATAATCATTCTTTCTTTTTCTGGCTACATATCAAAAAGACTCCTTAGGATTGTTTTTGTCTTCATTAGCTAGCTGCTGTTCATACCTCTCTTTAGCTACCCTCACCAACCAAGTCACCTGCCTTGCCTGGTCTTTGTAGTCCTCATGGAATTGGTTATTTCCACTTCTCTTATGCTGCCTCCATAATGTCCTTTTTCTCTGTATCGCATGCTTAATCTCTTTCAGTGGCGGCTGGTGAAAATTTTAAGTGGGAGTGTGCATATAAAAAAAAATTTTTTTTAATAAAAATAAAAAAAACTTTTTTTTCCTAATCAGTAACGAATTTATTAATAAATAAATTTACATTTTAAAAATTGCTTTATTAAAAATAATTCATCCTCACCACAAACAAACACCAATAATAAAAGTTTTGTATCAATAGAAATGACAAGCGCAAACGAATATCGGCGTTAGATCGCAGTGCATTTGTTTTGTGTAATGATAATTGAAAAAATATAATTCTTTTCATATTTTGAACAGTGACACTCATCATAATTCAGCCTTGTATCTATAATAAATAAATAATTATATGTTATTTTAACAAAATAAAATAAGATTTACAAAAAATAGTTCACCACGTACACACACCAATAATAAACGTTTCATATCTCACATAAATAACATGCATAAGGATACTAAAAATACACTGCCGTTTGGGCAGTGTCTGAATGTTGTAACGTGCAATGACAAGTGCAAACGAATATCGGCGTTAGATCGCAGCGCATCTGTTTTATAATCTAAAGCGTTAATCGAACAATTCCATTTATTGACTATTCAATCAATGTCAAAACATAAGCTATAAACTTTAACATGTTGTATTGCATTTATATAATGTTGTAAGCATTGTTATTATTTATAAACACAAACAAAATTTAAATTTTTAATTTTTTCCTTGGGGATGCTGCAGTGTTGCAGTGCTTATGTACGGGCCGCCACTGATCTCTTTATTCATCCATTTCACACCTACCTTATTTAACCTTCTCACCCTTCGAATACATTTAGACATTGCATCTACTAGATAGTTTTTGAAATCCCCCAAGCTGCATTGATCTCATTTCATGCTACACCTGCAAGCTGTCTCCTGAGCTCTTCATAATCACTCCCCTTGTAGTTCCACATATACCCTGTGTGAGGACCACCTGACAGTGGTCCTCACACTGCTGACAACCACCCAGGTAATCACCTCATGATCACTCTCATCAATTGGTGGGTGATTTGACACTTCATTTATAATTACATCCTCTGATGATATGACCAAATCCAAGACCTTCAATCCTCGTGTGCCCTCTGTTACATACTGTCTGAGGTAGTTATCCCTCAAAAACTCAAGAAACTCCTTTTCTTTACTTCCAGTTGTTATCTCATCATCCCAGTCTATATTGTCATAATTAAAATCATCCATAATGATCACTCTTTTCTTATTTGCTTGGCTAATTTGATTATACATTTCATAGTCACTACCATCCACATTTCCTGGTCTATAACAACATCCAACCAAGTATTTCATTCCATTCACCTCTATCTCACACCATACTGCCTCAAAACCACTGGCACTATTTCCCTCTTGTATCTCTACTTTGTATGGACATATCTCTTTCTCTATCATCAATAGCACTCCCCCTCCCTTTTTTACCCCTTCTATCCTCACAAAACACATCATATCCTTCCATCTCTATTCCTGTCAGGATGTCGTCCTCATCTAACCATGTCTCACTTATTCCAACAATTTTTGGGTTAACAGACTCAATTAGTGCAACCATTTCATTTGCCTTGTTTCTTACACTTCTAGCATTTGTATATAAACAACTGATGCTTGGCAGAGAAGGAAAGAGCTGGCACCAGAATTAGTGGCAGTTGTAGGCACAAATGACCTAGTTGGTGAAAAAAAAAAATGCTGATAGAGACATGAGGAAGTTGTTGCAGCAGATAAAGGATAATAGTAGATGGAAAAGTTGTTAGTGTGTTGCCCAGATAGGACAGTAATGAATTGAGGAGAGAGCAGAGATAATGAATAGCAAGAATATGATGGACAAAGCATCATGATGATGGAAATACATGAAGGAAGAAGAAGAAGGGAGACCAAAGAAGAGGTGGAAAGATAATATAGAGGAAGATCTGAAGGAGAAAAACTTTGACAAAGATGAAGTCTACAATAGAAACTAGTGGAGAAGACTCATCAGAAACAGTGACCCATATAGAAATCGGAGCAGCTGAAGAAGAAGAAGAAGAAGAAGAAAGAGAAGAGGTGTTGGGCATTTAGAAAGCTACTGTTTTCGAAAAAGGCACAGAATCAAGAGGTTAATATAGCTAGTGATCTAAGGGTACCTGTGAAGCAGGACAGCACAGCTAAACGGGTTGTACAACAAGCAGGGCCAGTCCGAGAGTATCTGATGCCCCTAGGCAAAGAAAATTTAGGCACCCCTATGCATTGCCTCTCTATATATATTTTGTCATACACAAGCACACGTACACCTACACATGTGGATATTTACTTAGCACCCCTAGGCGATTGCCTAGGTTCGCTTAATGATAAAACCAGCCCTAACAACAGGAAGAAGATGGATATGAGGTTGAAGATGTGGTCAACCTCATTGCAGTACAAGGTGATGAAATGCATAAAGGTGAGGATGAGAGAGGTATGAATGGCAATCAGAGTCAGGATCAGGAAATGGGCATGGTTAGACAGAAGAAAGGAGTATGATATAGCAGCTAGAATAGAGAATGTTGTTGCTGGTAGAATGACCTCAGACACCAGAGGCAAATCAAGCAGGTGTCAGACCTGACAGCCCAATGCCCCGAGCTTGAAGGGTGACCCGTAGCTCAGACAAAAAAAAAAGATTGGGACCATAATATTCTTTGATTTAAGCTTGCCTAATCTAGAAAAAATGAACCATGTAGAAAAATTAAAAGAGATCTATAAGAACGATACAGATATTACACATTTTGATGATGAATTGGAACAGTTTCTACTATTTCTAAAAGAAGATAAAGACAAATTCAATACTAACACACAAGTATACGAGGCTGCAAGAGAAATGTTGTCAACTTTTCCAAATGTAGAAATTATTAAAAAAATTTTTTTGACTATTCCTATTTCGAATTCATCAGAAGAAAGACTTTCTCTGTCTTAAAAAGGGTAAAAATCTAACTCCTAAAAAGTACCATGTATTGTACTTCTTAGGTAGCATCATATATGGAACAAGAAGTATTAAATAACATTGATACTTCGAAAATAATTGATGAATTTCCTAGAGAAAATAATTTATTTAACTTCTTACTCCAACTTAAATATATTTCTTTCTTTTTTTCTTAAGATATTTTATTATTTTGTTGTCATTTTTTTATCATTTTTATATTTTTTATATATTTTATGCCTGATGTTATTATAAAGAAAAATTTATTGCAATGTTCTCAAATAAAACTATTAAATCACACATTATGTGTTTAATTTTTTGTTATAGTGAAGCCCTAGTCCTTTTTCTAGAATATACATATATATAAACACTTTTAGGACCCCATAAATTTTACTGCCAAGAGCCCCCCCCCAAGCCAACTTCATCCACTCCTGTCAAAGACAAAGGGATTGTTATGTCTGTATACAAATGTAAGGAGTATTTAAAATAAGAGAGCTGAGTTTGTTGCATTGATTGAGTCAGTATGTGAAAAAGATAATTTGTATAAGTGAAACTTGGTTGCTTGAGGATGATGTCAGCAATAGAAATGGAAGGAATATACAGTTTTCTGGAAGGATAGGAAGGTAAAAAGAGGAGGGAGAGTGCTGTTAATGATTGAAGAGGAATTGTGTCCAAAAGTGTGGAATTTATTATACATGTGCAGATTTTGAATCTGTGTGGTGTTAAGTTGAAATTAACAGGCTAGTATATCTGACAGGATACTGTTATAGGCCAGTGAATGTAGAGAATACTCATTGCAAAATATTATTATTATTATTATGATCCGATCTCTGCAGTATCAGAGACTCATCATAGGTTTTAAAAACTATTGCACACAATGCTCATCCAACCATGCCTTAAAATGATTTAATGTGTCTACATTCACAACACACTCAGGCAATGCATTCCACTCACCAACCATTCTCCATGCAAAGAACCTTCTCCTCATACCCTCTTTATACAGTTTCCAGTGATGGGCTCTTGTTCTACTCCCCTCTCTCATTCTATGTAAAATCTCTTCCATGTCAACCTGATAACAACCCCTAACTAGCTTATATGTCTCAATCATATCCCCGAGGTTTTGAATTTAAATTCTCTCAATATCTGTCCTCAATGTTTAGGCAAATTAGTTGGGCATGTAAAAAGAAGGTGAACCTGATGGGAGACTTTAATTATGGGAATATAGAATGGAAAGAGAAGATAATGTATGAGCTCATTGAGAGTGAGTTTGTTGAATTTCTGAAGATAAATATCTTAAGCAGGATGTGACTTAAGAAACTTGAATGACTAAAGCAGCTTTAATGTTTTGATTTGGTGATAACTTCACAAGATGTAGTTGTTAATGAGCTACCTTCACTGCCATCAGTTGATGCAAGTGATCATGATGTTTCATGTTTGGGAAGTGATGAAACAAGAAATGGTTAATTCCAAAAATGGATATATGTGGTAGCACAAATACGCTGGGTAGATGACCTGTGCTGAAAAGATGTTGACAGTGCATGGAAATTCATAAGGAAGTATCCAACAAAAGCAATGTATAAAAGTAGGAGTGAAATCAAGCAAGCTGTGTTGGAAAAGAAAATGCTATGGAGGAGATACAAGACAGTTAGTGGTGATCAGATCCATGAAGAGTATAAAGTGTGGGCTAGAAAGGTGATGAGTATGGTAAAGAAAGAAAAGGTGCAGTATGAGAGGTGATTGGCTGGTCAGGATAAGGTTAACTCAAGGGAATTTTTTCGCTGTATTAGGCAAGCAAGAGAAACAATAATTATAGCAGGTTGACACTGGTGGATAGTCATGGCAGTAGAATAACAGTTGTAAAGGGTATTATTATTATTATTATTATTATTATTATTATTATTATTATTACACGACACCCCCAGGGAGTCCAAAGACTCATCAAGGGAGGGCACCTGCTGTACAACTCTGTCTCCATCACTCATCCACAAAATGACCGCAACTACACCAACGCCATCTACCTCCAACTACTACCACTAGTATAGTGGTAGTTGGTTGGTTGGTTTGTTTATAGTTTATTTGGCACAAAAACTACAAGGGTCATACTGTGCCATACTAAAGGTTACAACATTAGCATTTATAGAAAATTGTAAACAATATGTCTCTACAAGAATCTAGTTTCACAAAGCAGCATCTCTAGGTAAATAGAACTGCTGCAGAGGGCACAGCAACACACAAGGTCAGAGGTTATTACAGTAGTGCAAAGACTGTTAACAATATAAGTTAATAATAATATATGAAACACTAAGCCAAGAAATGCAGTATTTACATATAAGTAAAATCATAATAGATGCCTTTATAGCAGTATAAAAATAGGCAAAAAGGGATTATTATGCAATATGCATGGATGAAAATTAAATTTAGCAATGCAGTATAAACTAAACAGAATTTAGCAATACATATAAACAGAATTACTAGAAAGTACACAAATAGGTAAGATGTCCTACAGCACTACATGATTATTCGAAAAAGAAAGTAGTAAATAAGATGCATACACAAAATGTATGTTAAGTGATGCAGTATCTACATATAAACAAAATTACTGCAGAAGTTTCAGCAGTACATAAATAGATAACTATAGGTTAACATATGTATATACAAAACAAGTCAAGGAAAGCAGTGTCTACATCTAGTAGGATTACAACAAACATTATTATACTAATATTTAAAGAGCCAGAAAGGAATTATTATACAGCAATGATGCATAAAATTTAACTTTAGCATTATGGTATTTACATATTAACAAAATTACAGCAGGGTGATACAAATATACAAGATCAAGGCATATGGTAATACATAATTGGCCAGATTTAACCTAATGAATAATATGTATGTATAAAAGTTAAGTTAAGCAAAAAAGTATTTACATATAAGTAGTTTCTGACCTCTGGAATGTCGAGTATGAGGAAAGATTGAGATGTAATTTGCAGAGTCTGGTGGACAGGAGGAAGAGGGGAGATATGATAGAGACCTATAAGTTGGTAAGGAGTTGTTATAGGATCAATGTTGGAGAAGTTTTACAGAGAATAGTGAGAGATCAGGGGAGAACCAGAGGTCATCCCTGGAAACTATATAAAGAGGGTGTGAGTAGGGGAGTGAGAGGCAGGTTTTTTTTGTGCAGAGTTGTGAATGATTGGAATGCTTTGCCTGAGAATGTGGTGTCTGCAAAGAGTTTGAATGTGTTTAAAACACAGTATGATGAGCTGTGTGTGTGTGATAAAGGACCTCCCAGATGAGTCTTTGACTCCATGAGGTCTTGGGGTGGTAATAATAATAATAATAATAATAAACAAATTTATGGTCAAATGTGTTTGCACAAATTAATTCTTTCTAAAAAATTAAAAACATCATGCAATTTGCCTGATTCTGCTAGAATTTCCCTGAGTGTATATGGCTTGGTTAGATAGGTGAAAATTTCATTCCTCTCTCGTGTAAATTTTGACAATCTACCAGAATATGATTTAAGGAAATTACAACGTACTAGGATATACATTAAAATAAATTTTAAATTTTAATATATTTCAATATTTCGGCAACGTCACGTTGCCATTTTCAAGAACTTAAGTACAAGACACATGCATGCAGGCACAACAAAACAGTAAGTGAGGAAGAAGTAGGAAGCTATTATTTCTCCTAAAGTCCTGATTGTGCCCTCTAGCAGGCAATGTTGGTATTCTTGGGCGATTGGGCTGAAGGTCTTCTGATGTAGGTTTCTCAAATTTGAGGAAGTCTCATGCAGCCAAATTTGTTGAGGTTTGGATCGTTTCTTAGGGCTCAAGCTGATTCCATGAAAAGCCTTTCATATCTGTATTTGCTACGGTGTATTATCCTGGCTTTCTTCCACCGTATTCTATGGAAGGTATCCAGCGCATGGTCAGCAAGACCAGAGTGGCTGTATTGGTGAAACCAATACAGCCACTCTGGTCACAAAGCTGTATTGGTGGTTTTCACCAATACAGCCACTCTGGTCTCAAACTCTGGTCACAAAGCTGTATTGGTGGTTTTCACCAATACAGCCACTCTGGTCTCAAACTCTGGTCACAAAGCTGTATTGGTGGTTTCACCAATACAGCCACTCTGGTCTTGCTGACCATGCGCTGGATATCTTCCATAGAATACGGTGGAAGAAAGCCAGGATAATACACTGTAGCAAATACAGATATGAAAGGCTTTTCATGGAATCAGCTTCAGCCCTAAGAAACGATCCAAACCTCAACAAATTTGGCTGCATGAGACTTCCTCAAATTTGGGAAACCTATATCAGAAGACCTTCAGCCCGATCGCCCAAGAATACCAACATTGCCCACTAGAGGGCACAATCAGGACTTTAGGAGAAATAATAGCTTCCTACTTCTTCCTCACTTACTGTTTTGTTGTGCCTGCATCCACGTGTCTTGTACTTAAGTTCTTGAAAATGGCAACGTGACGTTGTCAAAATATTGAAATATATTAAAATTTAAAATTTATTTTAATGTATATCCTAGTACGTTGTAATTTCCTTAAATTATATAGTGAAAATGCATAACCAACGTCTAAGCCTTTCCACGAGAATACCAGAATATGATGAATAGTGAGATGTGTGTTGCATTTTTCACATATGGGAGGGTCATCAGCTCTCAGTAAATGAGAATGGTTAAGGTGACTGTGACCTATGCGGAGCTTAGCAAGGACAACCTCCTCCCTTCTCTTTGTACGTTGACTAGAATGCCAGTGTTTAATTTCAGGTTTAATGTTATATAATTTGTTTGTTGATGCTTCTTGCCATGTTAACTCCCATTGAGCAATTAGCTTTGATCTTATAAGTTGTCTGTAGTCTGTATATGGAAATGTCAAACAGCATGTGGAGAAGGTATGAGCTGATTTAGCAGCTGCAGCTACAGCCTCATTTCCTTTGATTCTGATGTGGCTGGGAATCCAGCGCTCAATGAGTCTGTATAAATTATTATACACTTTTGGTAGCAGTTTTCTTTTATATGCACAAGTGCAAGCTGAATGGCATGTAACTCTGCTGTATAATTACTGCAGTCTGGTGGGATCTGATTTGAGATAATAATGTCAGGAAACACAGCAGCACAGCCAACAGAGGTGTTAGTTCTTGAACCATCAGTATAGATGGGTAAGAAATTAGCATGTGCTGCTCTGTGTGCATTAAACAATTGCAGGTAAATGGATAATGGGGGTATAAGATTTCTGTAGCTGACAAAGTGAAAGGTTACAGGATGGTGTGCAAACCTGCCATGGAGGAATGCTGTTATGTTTAGTGTAGCTAATGCTATCAACATTTATACTAACAGCTTGCACAGTTTCTTTAATACTCATACCAAAAGAATGTATAGCAGTTTGATGTGTGTGATATTGAGCTTCCCAATGCAGAGAGAAGATACTATTCTATGTAGGGTGATCTGGGAGAGATTTTATTTTTAGGGCATAATTATGAGACAACTGTTTCTGTTGAAGTGATAAAGTCAGTTCACTTGCTTCAACATAGAGACTTTGAGTGGGTGAGGCGCGAAAGGCACCAGTAGCTATCCGTATACCCTGATGATAGATGGAATCCAACCATCGTAGGTTACTCTGTCTTGCCGAACCATAGACTTGGGACCCATAATCCAGCTTTGAACGTATCAGTGCACGATAAAGATGGAGCAATGAAGCTCGATCAGCACCCCCACTCAGTAGAGGATAGAGTGCGAAGGAGGTTCAAAGTTCTTTTGCACTTTTCTCTTAGTTTCTGTAGAACTTGGTTTCTGTAGCTACTGGAATAACAGTAGGTCCCATTCTTAGTTCAGGATCTGGGTGATGAGTGCGTTTTTGACAGAAGTGTAGACAGACACTTTTTTCTGTTGAAAACCTAAACCCATTATTAAGAGCCCACAGAGAGACATGATCAATTGCTTGCTGAAGTTGTCTTTCAATTACCCTCATGTTATGTGAGTGACAGTAAATTGTGAAGTCATCAACATATAGAGCATTGTCTACAGTGGGAGGAAGCTGTTCAATGATTGAGTTAATTTTAATAGCAAAAAGGGTTACACTTAAGACAGAGCCTTGGGGAACACCTTGTTCTTGATGATATGGTTGAAATAGCGTACTTCCCACTCTGACTTGGAAAGTTTGCCTGGACAGAAAGTTTTTAATAAATATAGGGAGGTGTCCTTTGAGACCTAGGTTATACAGGTCCTTTAATATGCCATATCTCCAGGCTGTGTAATAACTTTATCCATATCAAAAAAAACTGAGACAAGATGTTCTCGCTTCAGAAATGCATCTCTTATACAAGTTTCTAACCGAACTAAATGGTCTAAAGTTGATCGATGTCTACGGAAACCACATTGTGTATTGGAGAGAAGACTGTTGCTTTCTAAATACCAGCGAAGTCTGGCATCAACCATTTTCTCTAGTATCTTACAAAGACAGCTGGTCCGAGCAATGGGTTGATAATTATTTGCTTGTGTTGGATCTTTTCCTGGTTTTGGGATAGCAATGACAATTGACTTATGCCAAGAATTTGGAAACTCTTCCTCTGCAAGTATTCTATTGTATAATAAGAGAAGAAGGTCCATAGAAGATGATGGTAGATGTTTTATCATTTCATAATGGATGTCATCAGGTCCTACTGCACTAGGGTGAGATTGTAGGAGAGCTCTTTTTAGTTCCTCCTTGACAAATGGCTGATTATATGGCTGAAGAATGTTGGTAGAAAAATTAAGCCTTTGTTTCTCTTGCTGCTCTTTCAGTATTAAAAATTCAGGAGAATATGGAGCTGTTGCTGAGATTTTAGCAAAAGTTTCTCCCAAAGCATCTGCAATAGCTTTGGGATCAGCAAGAACACTTCCATTATAGTCTAAGGTGGACAAACAGTGTGTACTATATCTGCTTTTCATTTTCCTGATTTTATCCCATACAATTTTTGGACTGGTTATTTGATTAACTGATGTAGTAAATTGGATCCATGATTGTTTTTGACTTTGATGTCTTACAAAACGTGCTTTGGCTCAAGCATGCTTGAAAGTTATTAAATTTGATGCGGTGGGGTATCTATGAAGTATGCTCCATGCTCTGTGTTGATCTTTTTTGGCTGCTTGACATTGGATAGACTGGAAATCGAGATGATGTTTTTGGGATGGAGGTTGTTGCTGCTTGGACAATGCATTCTGTTATATATTTTACAGCTTCATTGATAGGTGTTTGACTGATGGCATCAGCATTAAATTTTGCAAGATGAGAGAAAGTGTTCCAGTCAGCCTGGTCCATTTTCCATATAGGTATCCATGTGGGTGAACATGGTTCCTGTGAAGACATTGTACAAAGAACAGGAAAGTGATCACTTCCATATATGTTCTCTTCAACGTCCCACATGAGCAGTGGAAGAATGGAAGGGGTACAGATTGTAAGATCAATTGCAGAATATGAGTGGGTAGGCATATGAAAGAAAGTATTGAGTTTATTATTTAGAAGGGAAAGGTTATTATTATCAAGAATTTTTTCAACGATTCAACCTCGTCTATTAGTGTTGGCATTATCCCATAGAATATTGTGACCATTAAAGTCACCCATCAAAAGTATGGGTTCAGACAATTGCGAGATAAGGTTATCAAGATCAATTTCATTTAACTCAGCATTTGGTGGTAAATAAATTGAACATACTGTAATAAGAAATCCCACAGAGAAGCGAATCACTACAGCTTCCAGAGAAATATTAAATTGGACCTGATGGAAAGGAATATGGCTGCCCACTAGGATAGCTACTCCTCTATGAGCAGGACCATCTCCAGTTCTATCCTTATGTACAACAGTGAAATTCTTAAAGGTACGGTCCTCATTGGGTCTTAAGTAAGTTTCCTGTAGACAGAAACAGAAAGGTTTGTGTTTCTGCAACAACATCTTGATATCGTCAACATTCTGGCGGATCCCACAACAGTCCCATTGTAAAAATTTTTCTATTGTCTTGATTTTATTGACTTGTCTGGTTTTCGAGAGGTTGAGGGCTTACCTTTGTCAGATTTATATTTATCCACTGTTTTAGGGAAGTATGGACGGTTAGTGTGTCCATCTCTTCCTCTGGTAGAGTGTTCAAAACATCAAATGTGTTAGGGTCAGTTGGTATGTTTAGTTGGCTTTCAGTGGGTATCGAGGTATCCATTTTTTCTGTGTGAGTGTCTGGTGGTTTATCTTTGAGTGAAGTCTCCACCATAATTTTTTTGACATGTGAGTTTTCATCGATTGGGACCATTTTTGAAGTTGTCTCTGGAGTAAGGCCATATAATGTGCTTGATTAATGCGCTCAACAGAGAAGCACTTGTGATCGTAAAGTTCAGGTATGGTGAAATTATCAAATGGTGGAATAGACATACATGTTTGAGTTGCTGTTGGCACTTTTTTAATTGTTACTTTTTCAGCATAAGAGGAGATCGTAGAACAGGTGTAATGGTGGCCAGCTTTCTTTTTGCATCCTGATATGTTATGTTTTGTTCTGTTTTAATTTTTTGTATCTCTTTTTCATCTTTCCATTTCTGACATGCATGAGAGTATGCTGGATGATCTCCCTGACAATTGACACATTTAGCTTTTTTTTCACAGCAAGATTTATTATCATGTTATTTACTACCACATTGGGTACAGGTAATAGAACCATGACAGGCAGTTTGGGCATGTCCATATCTTTGACATTTAAAGCATCTCAGCGGGTTAGGGATGTACATTCTAACAGGACAGCTGAGATACTCTGCTTTTACAGATGTCGGAGGCCTAGGTGCATCAAAAGTAAGAATGATGTTCTTGGTTGAGACCAGGCGACCATCCCTGTGTATCAGGATGCGCCTCACACCTGTCACTCCTTGATCTTTAAGCTCTGAACATATCTCCTCATCTGGAACATCAAGAAGATCCCATTCTGATATCACTCCTCTACTGGAATTGAGTGTTCTGTGAGGCGTTACTGCAATTTGTATTCCACCATTTGTCGTTGCTCTCAGTAGTTTCTCAGAATGTTGTTTGCACATTGTTTCCACTAGGATAACACCAGAATGCAATTTCTTGACAGTTTTGGGAGGCCCTGCCAGTCCTTCTAAACTTTTTTGGATAAAGAAGGGTGACATTTTCCCAATTGGTTTTTCACCTTGCATGAATGATTAAAAAGGTTGGTACATTTATGTTAGTATCCGATATCTTTTGTTTCTTACTTCTGTTTCCATATGCTGTATCTATATTATCAGTACTTGGTTAGGACTTTGTTAGGGTCCCTGAAACATTTGAGGATGAAGAATTCATATTTAAGGAATTTTTAATTCGGCGGCAGAGCTCCCTACCCACCATGGAGCAACACATGGCTGCCCACTACCCGGCAAGCAAAGAATGCACTCAGGAGTGGAACACAAGGGCTACCATGGATGCTATACTGGCACTGCAGCAGGTCTAGGATCCCTGGTTTAGGACTGGGAGGTCCTGCCAGTCCTTCTAAACCTTTTTGGATAAAGAAGGGTGACATTTTCCCAATTGGTTTTTCGCCTGTCGCACGAATGATTAAAAAGGTTGGTACATTTATGTTAGTATCCAATATCTTTTGTTTCTTACTTCTGTTTCCATATGCTGTATCTATATTATCAGTACTTGATTAGGACTTTGTTAGGGTCCCTGAAACATTTGAGGATGAAGAAGTCATATTTAAGGAATTTTTAATTCGGCGGCAGAGCTCCCCACCCACCATGGAGCAACACATGGACGCCCACTACCCGGCAAGCAAAGACTGCGCTCAGGAGTGGAACACAAGGGCTACCCTGGACGCTATACCGGCACTGCAGCAGGTCTAGGATCCTGACCCCAGACCATGGAGTGAGAGACTTACTGCAATACTGTTGACCCTTGCAGGCAAGCCCACTAGCTGATTGATCCTGGCTGGGCCATCCAGGACCACCAGTCCTGCCGAAGCAGGGGATGAGGAATTTTGTAAAGGGGGATCCTGGTAGTGCAAGACTACTAGGATCCCCCTTTCCGGATGTCCACGGGGTTGCACCGCACGGCAAACGCGGTGGCAGGGCGTTGGATCCCAGTGATGGTGGTCTGGAAAAATGATAGTGAAAAAGACTCAGGAGAAGTAGAGCAAAGAAAAAAGAGGAAGAATGAAAAGGGCCAGTACCATTGCTAGGAGGTCCCCCTCCACCACAAACAGGTGCCCCACATGGAGGGGATAGTGCTAGTGGTCGGCAGTAGTGGAATATAATGGAATTATTGAACAAGCATCTTATCAGTGTATATCATACTGGTGTAAATGATGTGGTGCAATATATAGAAGGAAGGCGAGTATTAGGAGAATTGGATGTAAAAGAATCAGAGGGATATCACGTGTTGATTGGGTTAGATGTTAACAAGACTATGGGAATGGATGACATATCACTGAGTATTCTTCAGTAATGTACACAACAGTTGGCTGTGCCCTTGACCTGGTCATTTAGCGAAAGCCTTGCAGTGGGTAGGTTTGCTAAGGAGTGGAAAGAAGGCAAAATAGTACCACTCCACAAGCATGGTTCTTGGACAGAAATTTCCAATTATAGACCAGTCTGTATAACTGCGGTTGTGTCAAGATGTTGGATAAACTGATTAGTAATAAAATATGAGATTGGGTTGGTGGACATAGTATTATTTATGATGGGCAGCATGGATTTCTAAGGGGTCAGTCTTGTTTTAGCAGTTTACTTGCATCTTATAATAGGATGACATGTATGTTAGATAAGGGAGAATCATATACAGTGATATTCTTTGACTGCAAAAGTATTTGATAGATTATATGATAAGTTGGTGTACAAGCTCCAGACAATGGGAATAAATAGTATGTTAATTAAAAGAAACACACGTATTAACCACAGTGAAAATTATTTAATTGTAAATATTTCATCCTAAGTATCTTAGGACATCATCAGTACAGTAGTTTAAAACAATAATAGGAATAACATACAGTTAGGGGGGGGCACATGATTACAATAGAATCTCATTAAACGTGCATAACGTGTTACAGAAAAAAAAAAAATTAATTATTTAACACAATTTTGTATGACAATTTCCCATACTTTAGGAATAGTAAGAACGTCATTGCGGTTTAAGTTTGGTCTGTTTAGTAGGGCTTCAGAACTTTCTTTGTATAAATGTTCATGTTTATATACAGATCTATGTAAAAGTTTAGACTTTTCCCCGATGGATCCTATGGTTTGGATTTTCAATTCTGTGTTGAGAGAAACCATAAGATTCCCATACCTTACATCAAAGGCATCTTCGATCGTCTTTCTAAAATTATGAAGAAATACAATTTTGCCACTACTTACAAACCTATCAACCAAATTTACAACTTGTTACCTTCTCCTAAGGACAAACTCTCACCTTTGATGTTGCCTGGTGTTTATGAAATTCCATGCTCATGCAAATTGTCTTACTTTGGACAGACAGGTAGGTTTGTTCAGAAACGCATCTCAGAACATCAAGACCACATTCATATTTTTAAACCGCAGAAATCTGGCCTCTCTCAACACGGAATTAAAAATCCAAACCATAGGATCCATCGGGAAAAGTCTAAACTTTTGCATAGATCTTTATATAAACATGAACGTTTATACAAAGAAAGTTCTGAAGCCCTACTACACAGACCAAACTTAAACCGCAACGACGTTCTTACTATTCCTAAAGTATGGGAAATTGTCATACAAAATTGTGTTAAATAATTAATTTTTTTTTTTTTTTTCTGTAACACGTTACGCATGTTTAATGAGATTCTATTGTAATCATGCACCTTAACTGTATGTTATTCCTATTATTGTTTTAAACTGTTGTACTTATGATGTCCTAAGATACTTAGGATGAAATACTTACAATTAAATAATTTTCACTGTGGTTAATATGTGTGTTTCTTTTAATTATGATCACACCACAGGTTTTGTTATTTAAAAAAAAAAAAAATAGTATGTTGGTTAGATGAGATTGGAGATTCGCTCCCTGAATGATACCAGCAAGTTTTGTATGATGGAGCAGTGTCTCAAAAAAAGGAAGGTAACCAGTGGCATGTCCCAGAATTCTGTTCTTGGGTCCCTGCTGTTTAACTTGTTTGTAAATGATATATTTTGTGGACTAATTGGGGACCTTCAGTTGTTTGCTGATGATGCAAAGTTGGGGAGACTTATAAGAAGCACCACTGATATTAATCTTTAGGGAGATTTGAATAGACTTTTGTCTTGAACAAAGGAGTGGGATTGTAGTTTTAATATTAATAACTGCAAGGTGTTGCATTTTGGAGTGCAGAAATATAAGACTGTGTACTATACTGACGGTGCTGTACTCCAAGAAGTGGATTAGATTTGCAATTTAGGAGTGATGGTAGACAGTAGACTGAAGTTTAGAGGACATATTCCTAGTGTTGCAAAGGCTGTACATAGTGGTGCTGTTATGATAAGAAGTACTCTAAAATATAGGAATAAGGAAGTGGTTGTGCCACTATACAAAGCACTTCTCACACCAAAATTGGACTATTGTGCTCAAATATGATCACCTAGTTTTTAGTTTCAATAAGGAAATACTGTGAGCAGACATATTACTAACTATTATAATAACGGAATCAACTCACGTAAATTATTCTTTATTCATAGAATTTTCACCTGAGTATCACAGGCATCATCAGTACAAGTACAAGGCTAATTAAGCAATAACTATTATATTCACAAAGCGCTACCTAAATAGCTAAGGTTAAATTTCCTAAATTTATTTAATTATTATTATTATTATTTATTTATTTATATTATTTAAATTTAATTATTTATTTATTTATATTATTTAAATTTAATTATTTAGTTATTTAATTATTAAGTTATTTAATTATTAAATAATAATTATTTAATTATTCAATTATAATATATATATATATATATATATTTTTTTTTAAATATATATATGTGTATACAATTATATGTTAGGAAAGATTTGCTGCTTTATATAGTACTATCTCCCACATGATGCCTGTGATACTAAGGTGAAAATTCTACGAATAAGGAATAATTTACATGAGTTAATTCCGTTATTATAATAGTTAGTAACTAGTTTTCAGTGTGATGTGGAAAAATTGGAGAGGATCTAGAGAAGAGTGACTAAGAGAATATCAGGACTTTGGAATGCTGGCTGTGGAGAAAGAGAGAGGTTGAAGAAATGTGGATTGCAGAGTTTGGTGGATAGGAGGATAAGAGGTGATATGATATGATATGATATGATATGATATGATATGATATGATATGATATGATATGATATGATATGATATGATTATGATATGATATGATATGATATGATAGAGACATTTAAGTTATTGAGAGGATCTCTCGGATTAATCCAGATGGGATTATAAAAAGATTAGAAGGTGAGAGGGGATAAACCAGAGGCCATCCCTGGAAGTTATATAAGAGTGTGGTGAAGATGGGTATGAGGAATAGATTTTTTACACGGAGAATTGTCAGTGAATGGAACGCATTATCAGAATGTGTTATTAATGCAAGGAGTGTTAAGTATTTTAAGATTCGTTATGATAAATATGTTGTCAGTTGAATGAACCTACCACGATGAGTCTGCCAACTTCATGGAGGCTGTAATAATAATAATAATGAAATTTAACTCCAACCCAACAAATGTTAAAATATTTCTATTTATACAATATTACAGGATCCAAATTAACAACTCGGTTTTTTGTATGTTACAATTTGAAATGCTTTCTGTAATCATTATTGCTTGTGTATTGTAAAAAAAAAATACTTGTATTCCAAAGATTCTGTTTTGAAATCCAGCAAAATATGAGCCAGTTAGTATCTTTTTTTATTACTTATTGTACTGGTATGGTGTAAATGTTAAAAAGCAAAGTTGAATAATGTTTGACACCTAAGTTTCTTCAGAGTGGGAGATTATGACAAATTTAAGAGTAACTTGAAAAGACTTAACCAGAAGAAAGTAAAGTCTAAGGATGTTTGAGGAAAGCAGTATCAGAATGCATACCCATGGTCAGAAGGATAAATCAGATGAGAATTAAATGGATAAGTGCTGTTACTAAGACGGTCAGCGACAAAGACTTATGGAATAAATATAAGGAGAAATGCAATCACCAACTCGTGAAAACAAAATGCAAGTAGAAAAGTGACCAGCTTAATAAGATTGGCAAAATCAGATTATAACAGGAATTAATGAATGAAGATGAAAGGAAGGTGATGTAGCATGATAAGACAAAGTTGAATCATTATGCGATCACTGATCAGACAGCAAAGGTGTGTCAGAGAGGTGGAGATTGTGCAGTGACTGATGTGAGAATAGCATAAACAAAATAAAAAGATCTGAGTATCAAGAGGAGGTGTAAGCGAATTGGCAGTGCCTCTTTCCAGGTTTTTTAATTCAAGTCGCAGCTTTGGTAGTCACCAAAGGAGAGAAAAGAGGGCAAGATTGCATATTAGACATAAGTAACAAATTATATTTCTCAGTATCACAGCAGTGTTATTGTTGTTGGAAAATTGGTTAAGCCAGAATTTAGGAATTTATTAGTTAGTTATTATTATATCAACACTCCTGGAATATTATCTATTCTTATTCCTGGAATATTATCTATTATTACCTAGAATAGAATATTATCTATTCTAGGCCCACATACCACATGCCTAAATAATTAACAGTTATAAATCAAGCTAACAAACTGTTAAATAAAATAACTTCTATCATCCAACCTTGAAAAACTGAAATATATGTGTAAATCTATAGTTTTCATATGACTGAAAGTCGAAAAAATATTGAACATTATGGAGAATCGGTTCATCACTTGGCTTTAGGTATGTTTTTTGTAAGCAGAAGTATATAGGATTATACTTATGAAAGAGAGTCTTCATGTCATCCAGATTTTGCCAGAATCCATGACAATTTCATTGTAGAAAGAATGTTTCCATTATTACTGAAGAAAGAGCCATACGACTTCATTATGGCAATGGAAAATTACATAGGAAAAGTGGATATAAAAGATCAAACTTTGTTTTCATTAGTCTTGGATTTTTTCTTTTTTGGGAATTATGGATGGCCAGTATCCATCATTTCTTCTTCTTCTGGAGAAATATCCAAGAGGTCATCAAATTGCACATCCAGGGCACTTGGCATATTAATTACTTTATCTTCCTGGGGGGGGGGGGTATCCATGCTATCTGTTGATGGGCAATCTAATAAAGGGTCTGGAGGAATGTATTTGATACTCTGTGGAGCACATTCCATTATTTTTTTTAATAAGAGAATTTTCATGTATTGGGACCATTTTAGGCATAATCTTCAGAAGTGTGCCCATAATGATTTCTCTCTTTCAATTGCTCAAAGAAGATAGCAAGCAAATCATATATTTCAAAGATGTTGTAGCTGTGACTATAAAGAAGGTGTGATTGACATCCTTGTCAATGTCCCAAGTGACACTTTCTTTACTTGCCTTCTCAGTGTAAGAGAATTTAGCAGATGTTGTTGTTACTGTTGGGTATATTGACTCTTTGCCTCCTGCTATGTGATGCATTGCTCTGTTTTTAACTTTTGTATTTCCTTTTCATTCTTCCATCTTTGCCATGCTTGGGAGTATGCCCCAGCATACTCCCAAGCATGTGCAGTTAAGAGCATTTTGGTGTTTTGCTCTTATAGTCTTTATTCTCATGTTCTTTACCCTGGGCACAGATGGCTGAACTATGACAGGCAGTTTGAGAATAATCATATTTCTAGCATTTAAAGCACCATAACGGGTTTGGGGTATAGAGCCATACTGGACAGTTAAGAATATCCTGCTTTGACAAATGTTAGTGGTTTGGGTTTGTTAAAGGTACAGATGATGTTTCTGGTGGGAACCAGATGTCCATCTCTATGTACCAGGATTCTTCTTATAGCTGTCACTCCTTGTTCCTTGAGTTCAGAACTTCATCAGGAACATCAAGGAGGCCCCACTCAGATATTACACCTGTAGAAAAGTTTAAAGTTTTGTGCAGGGTGACTGGTCAGTATTGTGCCCGACAGATGTTGCATGGAGTAATTTTTCTGATTGTGCTACAGTAGCTGCTTCAATAATATCTCCTAAACTCTTTACATCTTTTGGAGATCCTGCTAAACCTTCCAAACCCTTCTGGATGAAGAAGGGTGACATTTTTCCAATTGGATGTTCACTTGCTGAATGCAATATTAAGAACGGTGGTGTTATTTATTGCAGCTTCTGATGTTTTTTGTTTCTTACTTTGGTTCTCTGTTGATGATAATATAGTTTCTGAACTTGGTTGGGTTTGTTGAGGGCTCCCTGATAGACAAGAAGATGAAGAAGTATTCATTCTCAGGAAGTATTTAGTTCAGTGCCAGAGCGCATCACCCACACAGCCACACATGGATGCCCACTGACTGGCAAGCAATAACTGCACTCAGAAGCAGAATGCCACTCCAGACACTATACAAAAACCACAGCAAGCCTTGGACTCTGTCCCTTAACCATGGGGGAAGGAGCCTTAGAGCAACACTCATGACCCTTGCAGACAAGCCCACTAGCCGACTGATCCTGGCTGGGCCATCCAGGACCACCAATCTTGCTGAAGCAGAGGCCAAAGTAGTGCAAGACTACCAGGATCTCCCTTTCCGGATATCTATAAGTTGCACTGTATGGCAAACATGCAGCAAGGTATTAGATCCCATTGATCGTAGTCTGGAAGATGGGATAGTAAAAAAGCTCAGGAGAAGTTGAGTGAAGAATATGGGAAGAATAGCAAAAAAAAGAGGACCAATTAGAAGGGCCAGTACCAACACTAGGAGGTCCTCTCCACGATGTACAGGTGGGTGCCTCACATGGAGAGGACTGTATATTAAGCACCCTGATAACAGGCACTGCCAAATTCTCTTGTACTGTCTCATAATACATGAGTCAATATCCTGTCTAATCCCATGGCATATTGGCATCAAGAGTTCATAATATTCTGAGTACCACCAGTTCATGTACCTCTATTTGCTCATCAGTAACTGCTTTATCTACACCTAAAAAATGACTCTCTAGCATCTGGCTTGATTCTGCATAACTGGCTTACTGGAACCAAGATTCACTGCTTGTGACTCTTGATTCCATTATTACAAAATGAATGCTGTTTCTCTCTTTTACAGCTCACTATAGCACCATTTTAACATGTAATGGACTCGAATACACACACAAAGTGGATAATTACATCAGTTGCAAGCTAAAAGAAATATGTATGAGAGCATGATAAAATAATCTAAAATGTTATTTCTTAAACAATTTTAAAACATCTGTTTATTCTGGCATGCATTAAACAAATACCTGTCTGGTGCATTAGAAGACACTTGAGTTTTTTACAGCGTGATAGGAGAAGCTTTAAGGTTGAACCTGTAAACTTTTGACAATAATTAAGGGCTAAGCATTCCAGTTGAATACAATTGCTACTAAATGCCTCTACATGACTGTCATCCACAAAAATGATCCCATATAAATTAACAACTCTGAGATTTGGAACAGCACTCTTCAGTTTGTGTATGTTAATTACTTCATATATTTCTTCTTCCTCTTCAGCTACTTTCTCATAGGTACCTGAAAATAGGAAATAATATGAAAAATAAATATTAAGACTCATCTAAGGAAGTCTCACTTCAGCAAACAACATCTTTATATTTATATAACTAATGTATGAAATTTGAAATAAAATGTCAATGCCTATATTAATTGGATATCAGGAGGTTGTCGAGAAAGATAAAAGATAATAGTGTGATATTGTGATAATAGTGTGGAAAGGTAGTCAGTGTTGCTCTGGTATGACAGTGACGAGATGAGGTGGAGGGCAAGAATTATGAATGATATATTAGCAGAAATGTGTGAGTAGGAACAAGAGCAGTCTGTTGATGTATAAATGAATTTGAAGGACAAATTGAACTGTAAAGGATGATGATGATGATGATGGACTGCATTTGAATGGTTTTTGGTGTGAGTCATCTGGAGAGACAGACTGCTGCTGGATGAAAGACGATGAGTGCAGAGAATGAATCTGAGAAAGTAAGAAGCGATGTGAAAGAGCGGGAGAGTAAGAAAGGAGAGATTGAAGTGGGTAATGAGCATAGAGAATGACAGAACAAGTCTGCAAGACTGACAGCACAATGAGAACACTCAGGATGGACAGCGGAACAGCATGAGAAAGGTTGATGCTCTAAGAGAGAGGCTGGTGAGAATCAGGATCCCGAATTGGTTTGACAACAATGGTATTATTTTTGATTGACAGCATGGATTTGCTAAAGGAAAGTCATGCTTTCGTAATCATCTAACTTATTATAATGAAGTGATGGTTTCATTGGACAAAGGAGATGGATTCCCAGTAGTATACTTTGATTTTGCTAAGGCTTTCAATACATTATTGCATGATGAGTTGATAGTCAAACCAGAGGGGGGGGGGGGGCTGGATTTTAGACTAGTGCATTGGACCTAAGACTGACTGTCTGATAAGTATCAATAAGTTGTATATGGGATAGCAATATCCAAGAAGAGGAAAGTCACTAGCAGTGTGCCTCAGGGGTCTGTTTTAGGGACATTGTTGTTTAATCTGTATGTTAATGATATTGGGGAAAATTTGGATGAGGATAGTCAGTTGTTTGTAAATGTTGCAAAGTTGGGACTAATTATGAGGAGTAGAGCAGATGTGGCCTTACAAGAAGACTTGAACAGACTAAGTGAATGGACAAGGGAGTGGGAATACCACTTCAATGTTGCAAAATGTAAGGTATTAAGGGAAAAAATACCCAAATCAAATACGGAAACTTTGTTTACGGTTTTTAAATGTTCTATGATGCACTGTTTAACGATTTAACAATCTCTCATATCACAGTTAAACAGTTCCTAAAAATCACAACAGTAAGGAATACAATGACTTTGAAATTGTTAATGTTATTGTATTTGAAATCAGTAACAAAAATTAGCTTTTAATGTTAACAAAAACATGTTAACAAAAATTAGCTTTTAATTCATTGCAAGGGAGAGTAAAGTTTAAGCAAAGATTTTACACCAGTACAAGGATATAGGCAGAATTTTTAAGAATAAAATCCCTTTATCATCTTGTGCACATTAATCATTCTCAAAAATAATACTTTAATACCATCCACATTAGGAAATGTATGTGTGTACAACATAATATTAAGATAATGCTAAAGATACCAAGCAATTTTAAACCTGGTTTTACTCCATTTTTCCCAAGTAAGCAAACAGACAAAATGTCAAGTTTGCGCCTGCAATTGATGCAAGACTAGCTGATCCCACAGGTAGTGCAAGACCAAGGCAACTCGTGGTAAAGGTGGAGCAAGCTCTGATCACTAATCTTAATATTTACCCTTAATGCCAAAACACATCTCCAAGAAGGGGATCTATGATGTTTTGTATTAAAGGCAAGGGGGCCACTACCCAGACCGGTTTCAACCTTTATTGAGGTCTCATCAGTGGGAGCCAGGCTAGAAATACCAAGATTTAGTAATGCAGAGCTTGTAAGTATTTTACCAAAACAAGTTACCATAAGGTGTTATAACCTTATTAAATAAAAATCTCAGGAGGAGATATAAATGTAGAAAGTATTTTTAACTTGGGTATAGTTATGTTAAAGATACCAAGCAATTTTAAACCTGGTTTTACTCCCAAGTTAAAAATACTTTCTACATTTATATCTCCTCCTGAGATTTTTATTTAATAAGGTTATAACACCTTATGGTAACTTGTTTTGGTAAAATACTTACAAGCTCTGCATTACTAAATCTTGGTATACTAAATCTTGGTATTTCTAGCCTGGCTTCCACTGATGAGACCTCAATAAAGGTCGAAACCAGTCTGGGTAGTGGCCCCTTGCCTTTAATACAAAACATCATAGATCCCCTTCTTGGAGATGTGTTTTGGCATTAAGGGTAAATATTAAGATTAGTGATCAGATCTTGCTCCACCTTTACCATGAGTTGCCTTGGTCTTGCACTACCTGTGGGATCAGCTAGTCTTGCATCAATTGCAGGCGCAAACTTGACATTTTGTCTGTTTGCTTACTTGGGAAAAATGGAGTAAAACCAGGTTTAAAATTGCTTGGTATCTTTAACATAACTATACCCAAGTTAAAAATACTTTCTACAATATTAAGATAAGTTAATTAACCATGGCTACTTAATAAATGAAATGCAAGAAGATTAATATGATGTAATATGAAAAACCATTCACTGAGTGCAAGAATTCAGTATTGAATTCTCTCATCTCAGGCAACAAATAATTTTTTTTTTTTTTAAATGCACATCATACCCAAAAGGTTATAAACCATGTAGAGTAGTACCATGAATGAGCTAAAGTCAGGTGACCCATAAAACCTGCTCTAGAAAGCAAAGGTATAATTTTTCCAAGACAATTCAGGTCTCCAAATGAAAAGGCAGTCTCGCACTAGGCAATGAAAATCATTTACCATTCAAAAACAATACTGCACAGTGTGTGTGTAGGGGGTAGGATAATGGAAACATTATCTACTTGGCCAACAAGTCTAGAAAATAATGACTGCTATAATAAAATATAATAACAGATTAGTGCGCTATTGGATAGATGTTAGACAGATAGTTAGGTAGATTAGATGGGATGATACATTACAAGATGGCCTAAATTACTCACAAAATGGAGATATATCAATGGTTGTAAACAATGGGGAAGACCAAGGAAGAGATGGCAAGATGAAATTGTTAGGATTTGCTGGAATTCAGTGGATGAGAATAGCTGGAAATAGAATGGAATGGAGAAAATTGGGGTAGACCGTCCAGCAGTAGACCGATGCAGTGATGCAAGTAATTTTTCTTGTTATTATTATGTGTCATATTATTATTACCTCCATGTAATAATAATATTATTACATGGAGGTGTCATGTAATAATATTATTATTACATGACACCTCCAGGGAGTCCAAAGACTCATCGAGGGAAGGCACCTCCTCTACAACACTGTCTTCACCACTCAATTCACCAACTACAATCATACAATCATTAAGAGAGGTGAAAGGGTGGATGAGATGATTGTGATGGTAGGAACAAATGACTTGAGTGGTAATGTAAGTCGGGCAGCGAGAGATATGAGATTTTTGCTTGAGACTGTAAGGAAGAAGACAGAGAGAGGAAAAATAGTGTGCGTGTTGCCTAGGTATGATAATGATGAGCTGAGCAGAAGAGCGGTGATATTGAATGGCATAATAGCGAGAATGTGTGACAAGAGAGGACTGGTATATGTGGATGCTTGGAGTGCGTTTGAGGAAAGAGAGGAGTTGTATGCGAGAGACCGTTTACATTTGAATGAGGAAGGACGTAGGCATCTGGAGAGATTGCTGTTCTGAACGAGTCAGTGTGTCCCAGGGAGGATGATAGCAGGGGTGGCCTCTTGTGGGAATGGATACTTGGGAGAAGGGACACAATGTCAGGTAACACTGAGCCCAGTGGAGTCTAGAAGGGATAAGGCTGGGTATAATAGAAACAATGGCATTTATATGCTGTATACTAATGCCAGGAGTATCCGGAATAAGGGAGAGGAATTGGTGGCGCAGATAGCATCAGCCTGGCCAAAAATTATTGCGATCACTGAGACGTGGTTGACAGAAGGGGATATAACAAGAGGAATAGAAGTCGCTGGGTATAGCATTTTTTGTCAGGATAGGAGGGGAAAGCGTGGTGGTGGGGTGCTGCTTATGATAAGTGATGACCTATGTCCTCTAAGAGTGGAGAATTTGGAAGGAATTGAGACAAATGATTTTGAGAGCGTATGGTGTGAGGTAGAGGTAGGCAAGACAGGATATTTAGTGGGGTGTTGCTACAGACCCAGGAGCACAGAGGATGGGGACCAGGAGATGTTTAGACAGCTAAGTTTGGCAAGTGCAAGAAGAATGATTGTTATGGGAGATTTTAACTTCAGTAGTGTAAATTGGAGAGAGGAAGATGCATGTAACAATAGGGGAATGGAATTTCTAGACTTCTTGAGGGACAAATGTCTTAGGCAACATGTAACAGAGGGAACAAGAGGTTCAAAAATTTTGGATTTGGTTATAGCATCAGAAGAGTTGATAATAACTGAGTTGACGTCTCTCCCACCAGTTGGAGAGAGTGACCATATGGTGTTGACATGGAAAATGAATAGACATGCAGGAGTATCAAAGAGACGGGAACTTATGTGGAATTATAAGGCAGGTGATTATAATAGTCTTAGACGTCAACTTCGGGAAGTTTCATGGAGGGAGGAATTGGACGGCCGGGATATCACCAGTGCGTGGGAAATTGTGAAAGAATATTTGTTATCAGCAATGGTAAGTTGTATACCACGAGTGAAGAAGAGGGCGCAATTTGGAGTAAAGTGGATGACAAACAACATTAAACAGGAACTGCATGCGAAAAAGAGGCTATGGAAGAGATATAAGGAGACAGGTGAAGAGAGGATGGGTGAAGAATATAAGACACAGGCCAGAAGAGTGACTCGTGTGGTAAGGAAAGCGAAACTGGAATATGAGAGGAGATTGGCCCTAAGATCCAAAGAAAATCCTAGGGAATTTTTTAGCTATGTGGCCAGTAGGAGGAGAAATGACTGTGGAAGAATGATATTGTGGGATAAAAATGGGAATAGAGTGACTGATGCAGAGGACATAGTGGAATTGTTCAATGAACACTTTATTGGAGTATTTCATCCTAGAGGAGTCAGTTTTAATGCTAGAGGGATAGGACTGGTACGAGGTCTGGAGGTACAGGAGGAGAGTGTGTTTCAGATACTGAGTACTCTGGATGTCAGTAAAGCTGTGGGACTGGATGGTATTTCACCACGAGTTTTAAGAGAATGTGCTAGCGAATTGACAATACCTTTAACGTGGCTTTACAATGAAAGTCTGGCTTTGGCAAAGGTGCCCAGGGAATGGAAGGAAGGTAAGATAGTGCCATTGCATAAGGGTGGTAACAGACTGGAAGTGTCTAATTATAGGCCAGTCTGTGTGTCATCAGTAGTTGTTAAGATCTTGGAGAAAGTACTGAGGGACCGTGTACAGCATTGGGCAGATGAGGGTAATGTTATCTGTGAGAATCAACATGGATTTGTGAAAGGACGCTCTTGTTTTAGCAATATGCTAGCCTTTTATAATAAAGTTACAAGAGCATTAGATGAGGGAAAGGCATATACTGCAATTTTCTTAGACTTGGCGAAGGCATTTGACAGGGTGCCACATGATAAGCTGATATTTAAGTTACAGCACATGGGTCTGGATGTTAGATTGGTCAACTGGATTCAGGATTGGCTGTCTGATAAGTATCAGTTGTGTATGGTGGAGCAGTTTCCAGGAGGCAGAGGGTTACAAGTGGGGTCCCACAGGGCTCAGTACTAGGACCTATATTGTTTAACCTTTATATCAATGACATAGCCAGTGGATTGCAGGGGGATATTCAGTTGTTTGCGGATGATGCGAAGCTGGGAAGGATTATTAGTAATAACGCAGATGTGGTAGCCCTGCAAGAGGATTTAAATAAGCTAGATAGATGGGCAAATGAATGGGGGTGTCAGTTTAATGCAGCAAAATGTAAGGTCTTGAGGTTTGGGAAACATCGATGGGATGCTGCATACTCTATGGGAGGAGTTATACTGGAGGAAGTAGGGGAGACAAGAGATCTGGGGTTGATGATTGATAGAAACCTGAAGTTTAGGGGACATATTGCAAAGGTGGTGAAGGTAACACAGAGGATTGCTGCTATTATGAGAAGGACACTGACCTGCAGAGATAAGAGGGTTATCATTCCGTTGTATAAGTCTCTGATCAGACCACACTTGGACTATTGTTCTCAGATTTGGTCCCTGGGATTTGAAGGGGATAAATTAACTGTGGAAAGGATACAAAGACGGATGACAAAGATAGTTTCAGGACTGTACAAGGATAGTTATGAGGATCGGCTGAGAGAATGTGGACTGCAGAGTTTGGTGGATAGAAGAAGGAGAGGTGATATGATTGAGACTTTTAAACTGTTGAGAGGTGGTTACAGGGTTGACACTGGGGAGTTCTTTCGCTTGGTTGATCAGCGGGAAGGAGTGATGAGAAGAGGCCATCCCTGGAAGTTACGAAAGGAAACTGTGAGCAAGAGGTTAAGGAGTGATTTCTTTGTGTGGAGGGTGGTTGAGCAGTGGAATGCATTGCCTGATGGAGTGGTGGGAGCGAGAACGGTCAGTGACTTTAAAGAGTGGTATGATAAACTTTGTGTTTCTCAGGGGGGGACCTCCCCTCGATGAGACTTGACAGACTTTATGTCTTAGGAAGGACTTCCCTCGATGAGTCTTTTGACTCCTTGGAGGCCTGAATAATAATAATAATAATAATAATCATCTACACCAATGCCATCTACCACCCACAACACTAGTATTTTCACAGACAATCACAAACATCCATGCCCACAGTGGGATTCGAGCTCTTGTTGTGAAATTACTTGCATCACTTATGGAGCAAAAAATATCTTTGGACTTCATGTAAAGTGGTAATTCCATTTTAACAAAAATTACAACTGCTTGACAATTTTTGCTCAAAGCCATCTTAAATATTAAGTATCACCAAAATTGGCTCATCTTTGATTTACTGGATAACAGAGATGTATGTACAATGGTATATTTAGATTTTGCAAAGGCTTCTGATAGACTGTCATGGGAAAAACTGGTAACTAAATTGAAACAGATGCAATTAGATAATAAATTAGTTAGTTGGAAAAGTGAGTGGATATCAGACAGGCAAAGTTGTGTGTACAGGAGAGGGGGTTAGAATCCCAGAAGAGGAGGTCACTAATGGTGAGCCCTAGAGGTCTGTTTTGGAACCATTATTGTTCAACTCATATGTTAATGATATTATTATTATTACTATTATTATTATTATTATTATTGTACTCTCCATGAACTTGGTAGACCCATCATGGGAGGATTATTCAACTGACAAAATATTTATTATACTGAATCTTAAAAAACTTAACACTCCTTGCATTAACAACACATACTAGTAATGTGTTCCATTCATTAACAATTCCCCATGCAAAAAAATCTACTAATTACACAACTCTTCACCACACTCTTGCATAACTTCCAGAGATGTCCTCTGGTTTTTCCCTTCCTGCCTTCTACTCTTTTTATAATCCCATCTGAATTAATCCGATAACTTCCTTTCATTAACTTAACATGTTCGCTGCCAACTACGAGTATACTCGTAGTTGGTAAACCAGCCAGCTACGAGTATACTCGTATGACGCTTACTGCCAGCAATGAGATTACCGTACTGACCTTGAAGAAGTGAAATTGCTTGGCTTGTGGAGCTAGCATCAAAACTGTGTATTCTCATAGATGGTATATGCTCTGCACAAGCCAACTACGAGTATACTCGTATGACGCTTACCGCCGGCAACGAGATTACCGTACTGACCTTGAAGAAGTGAAATTGCTCGGCGTACGGGAACAGATTATGCCGAAGTAGCGTGGCAGCGAACGTGTTAAATGTGTCTATCACATCAGCTCTTTTCCTCCTATCCACCAAACTCTGCAATCCACATTTCTTCAACCTCTCTCTATAGCGAACATTCCAAAGTTCTGATTCCAAAGGACTTTGGAATGATGACTTATCTCTGGACCCTCTGCAATGTTTCCACATCGCACTGACAACCAGGTGACCAAATTTGAGCACAATAGTCCAAGTGTGGTCTGACCAGCTTTTTTACAGTAGCACAACCACTTCCTTATCCCTACATGTTACAGTATTTATCATAGCAGCAATACGATGTGTGGCCTTTGCAACACTTGAAACATGCCCTCTAAACTTCAGTCTACAGTTAACAATCACTCCCAAATCTCGAATCTCATCCACTTCCTGTAGTACAGTACACAGCCTTATATCTGAAAGCTAAAATGAAACACCTTGCACTTATTAATATTACTACAACCACACTCATTTTTCCTAGTCTAAAGTTTATTCAAAACTTTCTGAAGGGAATTAACATCAGCAGTGCCACTGATAATTCTCCCCAACTTTGCATCATCAGCAAACAACTGATGATCCCCAGTCAGTCCACATGATAACTTGGGGCATGCCACTGGTTACTCTCCTTTTTTTGAGACACTGCTCCATCATAAACAACCTGCTGATATTGTTCAGAGAGCCAGTCTCAAATCCATCTATCCAGTATACTATATATTACCATCCTCTGCAGCTTGTACACCAACTTATCATGTGATAATCTATCACACTCTTTTGCAAAGTCCAAGAATATCACTGTATATGATTCTCCCTTATCTAACACACATGCCATCAGAATGATATAATCACGTAATCACAAGAAAGATATTTATTTAACCAAATATTTCGGTCTGGAAATAGCAGACCATCGTCGGTGGTATTACAAGAACAGTTTAAAAAAAATATACAAGCTAGAATACTAACAATAGATCGTTGAAATTAGAACATGCCGCGTGATGTTATATCACTAAGTATGAAACGAAATATTTTGAAGTAGAAACATGATTGAATTTGCTATAAAAAAAAAATAAAAAAATAAAAAAAAAAATTAATGAGTAATCTTGATTAGGCTTTCCCAGATTTTTGATATAGATATGCAGTCATTACGATTCAGGTTGGGATGATGGAGCAAGGCCTCCACGCTTTCCTTGAACAAACGTTCGAACCTATAACGGGATCTATGTAAGAGGCGAGTTTTGGACCAAAGGATGCTGTGGTCAGTTTCAATCCCGTGTTGAGCCAAACCAGACTTTTCAGGTTTATTGTGAAGAATGGATGATTGATGTTCTTGGATTCTTTTTTCAATTCTGGTTTGGCTCAACACGGGATTGAAACTGACCACAGCATCCTTTGGTCCAAAACTCGCCTCTTACATAGATCCCGTTATAGGTTCGAACGTTTGTTCAAGGAAAGCGTGGAGGCCTTGCTCCATCATCCCAACCTGAATCGTAATGACTGCATATCTATATCAAAAATCTGGGAAAGCCTAATCAAGATTACTCATTAATTTTTTTTTTTTTTTTTTTTTTTTTATAGCAAATTCAATCATGTTTCTACTTCAAAATATTTCGTTTCATACTTAGTGATATAACATCACGCGGCATGTTCTAATTTCAACGATCTATTGTTAGTATTCTAGCTTGTATATTTTTTTTAAACTGTTCTTGTAATACCACCGACGATGGTCTGCTATTTCCAGACCGAAATATTTGGTTAAATAAATATCTTTCTTGTGATTACGTGATTATATCATTCAGTCTTATGTCGCAAGTATCCTTAAAACAACAAACACATGCCATCATATCATAAAATGCAAGTAAACTGCTAAAACAGGACTGATCATCATAAATAATACTATGTCCATGAACCCAATCTTGTATTCTATTCCTAACCAATCTCTCCAACACCTTAACACAACAGCAGTTATACAGACTGGTTTATAATTGGAAATTTCTGTCATAGAACCATGCTTGTGGAGTGGTACTATTATGCCTTCTTTCCACTCCTTAGGAACCAATGGCAGCTAGTGAAAATTTTAAGTGGAGGGTGCTGCATATACAAAATAAGGAAAATAATTCATTTTTTCCTAATCAGTAAAAAATGTACACCATTTTTTACTGATTAGGAAATTGAAATTTCCAAATCAGTAAAGATTAGGAAATTTCAATTTCCTAATCTTTTCAATTCTCCTAATACTTAAATTTAATATAAGTAAATTTATATATCAAAAAATTTGCTTTATTAAAAATATTATTTGAAAATAATATTTTTAACATTTTTAATATTATATATTAAATTTAACATTAATAAAAATTTTAATAATATTTTTGCACCCAAGCATACAATTTATCTGTAGTTTGGTCGATTGGTAGAGCCTCTGCTACTAATAGCTCAGTTAAGTAAGTATGAGCGCGGTTAGTAGTTGGAAGGGACCAATCGTTCGATGCTGTTGGCACACTCTCCTTCGATGAGTCTTTGGACTCCCTGGAGGTGTCAAATAATAATAATAATAATAATAACAATGCTCAATGAGCAGTGTCAGATTCACTTGTTACATGCAGTAACAAGTGGAAATGAATATCAGCGAGTCTAACCGCAGCTGACCAAATGTGATAATTCCGACACTGCGTTAGATCGCAGTGCATTTGTTTCGTGAAGCGATAATTGAGAAAATATAATTCTTTACATATTTTCAACAGTGACACTCATTATAATTCATTCATGTTATTTTAATAGAATAAAATAAGATTTACCAAAAATATTTCACCCTCACCACGAACACACACCAATAATAAAAGTTTCGTATCTCACAGAAATAACATATGCAAGCATGCAATTTACCTATAGCAACACTGCTCATTGAGCAGTGACGGATTTACTTGTTACATGCAGTGACAAGTGCAAATGAATATCGGCGAGTCTAGCCGTAACTGACTGAACGTGATAATTCCGACACTGCGTTAGATCACAGTGCATTTGTTCAGTAATCTAAAGCTTTGATCAAACAATTCCAATGTTGAAACATAAGCTGTAACCTTTAACATGTTGTATTGCATTTATTAATGTTGTAAGCATTGTTATTATTTATAAACACAAACAAAATTTAATTTTTTCATTTTTTCCTTGGGGTGCTGCAGTGTCACAGTGCTTATGCACCAGCCGTCACTGTTATGAACCCTACCCACTGCAAGACTTTCACTAAATAACCAGGTCAAGGGTACAGTGAACTGTTGTGTACATTACTGAAGAATACTCAGTGATATGTCATCCATTCCCACAGCTTTATTAACATCTAACCCAATCAACACCTGATATACCTCTGATTCTTTTACATTCAATTCTCCTAATACTTGCCTTCCTTCTATATATTGCACTGCATCATTTACACCAGTATGATATACTGGTGCTGATAAAATGCCTGTTAAATAATTCCACTATATCCTTTGCAACTGTTATTTCTACTGCCATGACTATCCACCAGTGTCAACCTGCCATAATTATTGTTTCTCTTGCTTGACTAATACAACGAAAAAATTCCCTTGAGTTAACCTTATCCTGACCAGCCAATCTCCTCTCATTCTGCACCTTTTCTTTCTTTACCATACTTGTCACCTTTCTAGCCTGCACTTTATACACTTCATGGATCTGATCACCACCAACTGTCTTGTATCTCCTCCATAGCATTTTCTTTTACAACACAGCTTGCTTGATTTCACTCCTACTCTATTTACTCACTTAACCCTTGGTATGAAGTTGTACATTACTTTTGTTGAATACTTATGAATTTCCATGCACTGTCAACATCTTTTCAGCACAGGTCATCTACCTAACATATTGATGCTAGTTGACTACAGAGCTTCCCATAATCATCCACATCATACTTCCACATATATCCATTATTGGAATTAACCTTTTCTTGTTTCATCACTTCCCAAACATGAAACCTCATGATCACTTGTGACAACTGGTTGCAGTGTAAGTAGCTCATTAACAACTACATCTTGTGAAGTTATCTCCAAATCAAACCATTAAAGTTTCTAGTTGTTCAGTCACATGCTGCTTAAGATATTTATCTCTCAGAAACTCAACAAACTCACTTATCTTGTTCCCACACTTTCTCATCGTTCCAGTCTATATTCTGTAATTTTTTGCAGATGATGAAAAGTTGGAAAAACATATGAAGAGTAAAGAAGATGTTGTGTGCATGCCTTGTAGGAAGATCAATCTAAGTGTATATGACAGTACGAATTCATTACTGCAAAGTGTAGTTTTGAAATTTGGGAGGCATGAATGGGATAAAAAGTATATCATTAGTAGGACATCCACCAGTAGGCAAGTCCCTCTCTGCCACCTATGAATGGGGGAAGAGAGGAACCTAAAGTAATGGGTCACAATGATAATACTGAGTGGTCATCGTCATAACAAATTATGGTAGCAGTGAGGAGGATCTCGAAATGAAGAAGGAGACATTATGGATGCATTGTATATGACCTTGATCAGGTCACATGGATTACTATATGCAGATCTGCTTGCCTGGTTTGTTAAGGAAATGAGGACATCTTGAAGAAGATTTGGGAGGATTGATTAAGGTGGTGTCTGGTCTGTATAGTGCTAGTCATGAAGACAGTTTGAGGAATGCTATTTTCAGAGACTTGTTAATAGGAAGAGGATATGATTGTTATTATTATTATTCTGTACCTCCACGGAATTATAAGATTCATCATGGGAGATCCAGCTTAGACAACACAAAGAATATCATTCACTGTCTGCACTCTTATCTAACCACCCTCTCAAGCAATACATGCTCTTACCACTCTCCATGCAAAAAACTTACTTCTTACCCTTCTTGCGCACTACTTTCTTTTGCAACAACTTCCAGGAATGGCCTCTTATCCTTGTTCCTGCCCTTTGTCCTACCACATACAGAAACAAGGTATCTTCTTCTTCCTTTCCAGGTTTATAGGCCAAGTGGCCTGTTCTGGACTTAATTCCATCTTTTTAAGGGTCTTCCTCTGTGTCGGGTACCTTTTGAGTGATAATTTAGAATTTGTTTAGGTATCCTGTTTCTATTCATTCTGAGTACGTGTTCTTCCTATTTTTCTGTGTAGCAAATTATTATTATTATTATTATTATTATTCAGGCCTCCAAGGAGTCAAAAGACTCTTCGAGGGAGGTCCTTCCTAAGACATAAAGTCTGTCAAGACTCACTGAGGGGAGGTCCCCCCCTGAGAAACACAAGGTCTATCATACCACTCTTTAAACTCACTGACCGTTCTCGCTCCAACCACTCCATCAGGCAATGCATTCCACAGCTCAACCACCCTCCACACAAAGAAACCACTCCTTACCCTCTTGCTCACAGTTTCCTTTCGTAACTTCCAGGGATGGCCTCTTCTCATCACTCCTTCCCGCTGATCAACCAAGCGAAAGAACTCCCCAGTGTCAACCCTGTAACCACCTCTCAACAGTTTAAAAGTCTCAATCATATCACCTCTCCTTCTTCTATCCACCAAACTCTGCAGTCCACATTCTCTCAGCCGATCCTCATAACTATCCTTCTACAGTCCTGAAACCATCTTTATCCTTTCCACAGTTAATTTATCCCCTTCAAATCCTGGGGACCAAATCTGAGAACAATAGTCCAAGTGTGGTCTGATCAGGGACTTATACAACGGAATGATAACCCTCTTATCTCTGCAGGTCAGTGTCCTTCTCATAATAGCAGCAATCCTCTGTGTTACCTTCACCACCTTTGCAATATGTCCCCTAAACTTCAGGTTTCTATCAATCATCAACCCCAGATCTCTTGTCTCCCCTACTTCCTCCAGTATAACTCCTCCCATAGAGTATGCAGCATCCCATCGATGTTTCCCAAACCTCAAGACCTTACATTTTGCTGCATTAAACTGACACCCCCATTCATTTGCCCATCTATCTAGCTTATTTAAATCCTCTTGCAGGGCTACCACATCTGCACTATTACTAATAATCCTTCCCAGCTTCGCATCATCCGCAAACAACTGAATATCCCCCTGCAATCCACTGGCTATGTCATTGATATAAAGGTTAAACAATATAGGTCCTAGTACTGAGCCCTGTGGGACCCCACTTGTAACCCTCTGCCTCCTGGAAACTGCTCCACCATACACAACTCTCTGATACCTATCAGACAGCCAATCCTGAATCCAGTTGACCAATCTGACATCCAGACCCATGTGCTGCAACTTAAATATCAGCTAATCATGTGGCACCCTGTCAAATGCCTTCGCCAAGTCTAAGAAAATTGCAGTTTATGCTTTTCCCTCATCTGATGTTCTTGTAACTTTATTATAAAAGGCTAGCATATTGCTAAAACAAGAGCGTCCTTTCACAAATCCATGTTGATTCTCACAGATAACATTACCCTCATCTGCCCAATGCTGTACACGGTCCCTCACTACTTTCTCCAAGATCTTAACAACTACTGATGACACACAGACTGGCCTATAATTAGACACTTCCAGTCTGTTACCACCCTTATGCAATGGCACTATCTTACCTTTCTTCCATTCCCTGGGCACCTTTGCCAAGGCCAGACTTTCATTGAAAAGCCACGTTAAAGGTACTGTGAATTCCCTAGCACATTCTCTCAAAACTCGTGGCGAAATACCATCCAGTCCCACAGCTTTACTGACATCCAGAGTACTCAGTATCTGAAACACACTCTCCTCCTGTACCTCCAGACCTCGCACCAGTCCTATCCCTCTAGCATTAAAACTGACTCCTCTAGGATGAAATACACCAATAAAGTGTTCATTGAACAATTCCACTATGTCCTCTGCATCAGTCACTCTATTCCCATTTTTATCCCACAATATCATTCTTCCACAGTCATTTTTCCTCCTACTGGCCACATAGCTAAAAAATTCCCTAGGATTTTCTTTGGACCTTAGGGCCAATCTCCTCTCATATTCCAGTTTCGCTTTCCTTACCACACTAGTCACTCTTCTGGCCTGTGTCTTATATTCCTCATGCATCTCTTCACCTATCTCCTTATATCTCTTCCATAGCCTCTTTTTCGCATGCAATTCCTGTTTAATATTGTTTGTCATCCACTTTACTCCAAATTGCGTCCTCTTCTTCACTCGTGGTATACAACTTACCATTGCTGATAACAAATATTCTTTCACAATTTCCCACGCACTGGTGATATCCCGGCCTTCCAATTCCTCCCTCCATGAAACTTCCCGAAGTTGACGTCTAAGACTATTATAATCACCTGCCTTATAATTCCACATAAGTTCCCATCTCTTTGATACTCCTGCATGTCTATTCATTTTCCAAGTCAACACCATATGGTCACTCTCTTCAACTGGTGGGAGAGACGTCAACTCAGTTATTATCAACTCTTCTGATGCTATAATCAAATCCAAAATTTTTGAACCTCTTGTTCCCTCTGTTACATGTTGCCTAAGACATTTGTCCCTCAAGAATTCTAGAAATTCCATTCCCCTTTTGCTACATGCATCTTCCTCTCTCTCCGGTTTTAAATCTATATCAGCTATGTGTGTTTCTATGTTAATTTCTCTGTGTTTTTCAATTAGTAATTTTAACATAAATGCTGAGGCTATGCAGCATTTATGTTTTCTGAATCCATTTTGTTCTTCTATTATATTGGATCTAATGGAAATAACTGTTTCATTTAGGGAGTTTGTAATTCTGTGTTTATTTCTGATTTCGTTACTTTTCATTTTGTCCATTATTGTGACTCCTTCAGTTCTGTGCAGAAATTTCCTTTCGGCTGTTTCAGTTCTTCTTTCGTCTGCTTTTTTTATTGTCCATATCTCACTGCCATAAAGTAAGGTAGGTTTAGCAACTGTATTGTAGATTCTTATTCGTGTGTACATAATTGGGTTTAAAAAATTTATTTATAATGCCTGTTACTTTTAAAAAGTTTGATAGTTTCGGTTCTTTATCAGCTTCATTTTCATATGACATTGTGCATCTATTTAAATGTATTTACTTGCTCTATTATTTTGTTGTTTATTACTATTTTGCTTCTTATTGGGTTTATTATTATTATTATTATTATTATTATTATTATTATTACGGGTATCTCCATGGAGTCAGTAGACTCATCGCGGGAGACCCAAACTAGCAAAACAATATCTGTCATATCTCTTCTTGAATTCATTTACAGATGAAGAGCTCACAACAAAGTCAGGCAATGAATTCCACTCATTCACCACCCTCCAGGCAAAAAACCTTGTTCTGACACCTTTGTTAACCACACTCTTCTTTAATTTCCAGAGATGACCTCTTGTTCTTCCATCACTATCACACAGCTGAAACATTTCCCCTGCATCAATCCTATAAAAACCTTTTAGTAATTTGAATGTTTCTATCATATCCCCTCTTCTTCGCCTATCAACCAATCTCTGCAATCCACAAGCTCTCAATCTATCAACGTAGGGAACATTTTTTATATCACTCACCAACTTGGTCACTCTTCTCTGAACCCTCTCCACAGCCTCCTCATCTCCAAGGAATCCAGGTGACCAGACCTGAGCACAGTAATCCAAATGTGGAAGTATCAATGCTTTATAAAGGGGAATAATAACCTCTTTATCTCTGGATGCCAGTGTGTTCCTCAACAACCAAGTAATCCTATGTGCAATCTTGGACACCTTAGCAATGTGTCCTCTGAACTTCATCTCCTTATCTACCAATACCCCTAAGTCCCTAGCCTCATCAATCTCTTGGAGTACCTTTCCATCTATGTAGTAGTAATCTTTTAATCCCAAAATGCAAGACTTTACACTTTTCCACATTGAACTGACATCCATTTTCTTTTGCCCATTTTACCAGCTTATTTAAATCCTCCTGCAAACTTTCAACATCAGCTTGATTTTTTATTGCACTACACAACTTTGCATCATCAGCAAACAACTGAATATCTCCCTTTAAGCCGTTTCCTATATCATTTATATACAAATTAAACAACATTGGCCCAAGCACAGAGCCCTGAGGCACACCACTGGTCACCTGCCTCATTCTGGACTCGGCTCCTCCATACACCACCTTATGGTATCTCTCCCTGAGCCATTCTCCTATCCATATCACCAATTTAATATCCATTCCCATCTGCTCCAATTTGCGTAACAGTGTTCTATGGGGTATCCTGTCAAAAGCCTTCGCAAAATCCAGAAGTACCACTGTGTAGCCAGTTCCTTTGTCCAACTCTGATGTTATTCTATTATGGATAGTTAATAGATTGCTAAGGCAGGATCTACCTTTAACAAAACCATGTTGGCCTCTATAGAGTATCATATCCTGATCCACCCATTCTTGAATTTTGTCTTTAACCAACTTTTCCAATACTTTTACCACTACTCTACACTTTACACCTTTGAAAGCCATGACTTTTGTTTGATCTGTTGATATTTCCATACCATATGTTTTTATCAGGTTATTTATACTGCATAATGATTTTTGTAGTTCATCTTCATTGCTTCAAGGATTATTTGGTCATCATCAAAGATTAGAGTAGCTAATCTGTTGTTATAGTTTATCTTGAATCCTCCTTCATTAGTTATCTTCCATTATTTTATGATTTTATCTATGTATATACTAAATAAAACAGATGGGAGAGGACAACCCTGATGTACTCCTCTATTTATTGGTTTCCATGATGATGTTAAATTATTGTACTTCACAGATATTTTATTATCTTGATATATATTAAATAAGGCTCTAAAGAGTTAGTTTGGTATTTCATATTCTTTTTAGGATTTCCATAGCTTTTCTCTGATAATTTTATCAAATGCTTTGGTTAAATCTATATCAGCTATGTGTGTTTCTATGTTAATTTCTCTGTGTTTTTCAATTAGTAATTTTAACATAAATGCTGAGTCTATGCAGCATTTATGTTATCTGAATCCATTTTGTTCTTCTATTATTTTGGATCTACTATACGTTTAAGTTCATATGCTAAGATTTTTGCATATACTTTATGACACGTACTAAGTAAGCTGATGCCACGATAATTGTTACAATCAGATTTGTGTTTCATTTCATTTGTAGATGGGAATAACTATTGCTTTTGTCCAATCTTGTGGGCATTTTCCTTCTTTCCAAATCATATTATAAAACTTAAATAGCCTGAGTGAGAATTCAAGTTCACCTTGGTATCAAACCAGAAAATAGCTTTCAACTGCTTAAATATCTCAATCATATCACCCATTCTTCTTTCCACCAGACTTCACAGATTGCACATTCTCAGTCTATCCTCATGACAATGTTCTGCAGTCCCAATATTATGTTTTTATCCACCTCTCTGTACCTTTTTCATAAATACTTCATTTCCTTCTGGTCTCAGATCTGGTCACTGTCACAGTGACCAGATCTGAGATGAATTCTGATATGGTCTGATATGGTCTGAGATGAATTCTGATATGGTCTGATCATCACTTTATGCAATGGAACTACCACCTCTCATCTCTGCTGTCAACATCCTCCTCAGTACTGCAGCAGTCCTCTGGATTGTAATCACAACCCTTGCAATATGTCCTCTGCCATCAAATTTTTATCCACTATCACCCCAAATTCCTTGCTCCCTCCACTTTTTCTATAACTCTACTAGAACAGTGTGCAGTCTCCCACCGAAAGTTCAAAATCTTACATTTTGTCATACTGAACTTATATCTCCATTCAACTTGCATGTACACTGCTTGAAAAGAAGTCAACGGAAGACACCACAGTGTGAGGAACAAACAGCCATAGTGCCCAAAGATGTAGGACCTCCTTTAGCTGTGATGACTGCAGCAATCTTATATGACATATTTTCCACAAGAGTACAATAGTGATCAATGGGAATTTTGGCCAATTCTTCCTGTAGGTGTATAATGAGTCATGGATTGTTGTGGGTTGGATATCCTTTAGCCTCATCCTTCACTCCAGTTCATCTCACAGATGTTCAATAGGGTTGTAATCAGAGTTTTGTGGAAGTCAGTCAAGTGTGGTGACATTCATGTCAACAAACCACACAGTTACAGCAGCAGCCTTATAACATGGTGCATTTGTCTTGCTAAAAAGAGATAATTTTCAGTTCCATAGAAACACCACAAAGTAGGAAGCATTGCATTGTCCAGAATGTTCAGATTCCTCTCAGAGTTCAATATTCGTGGTGCCACAAACAGAGGTCCAAGGCCAAACCAGGAAAAATAGGACCATATCATCACACCGCCATCTCCGAATGTTATAGTTGGGATTTTTCACTTTGGTTAGACGTTTGCCAGGCATCTGACACACGCACACCTATCCATCTGCTCAGTAGAGGGTGTAGTGTGATCTGTTGCTCCATAATACAGCTTTCCCAAGCTTCCATGTCCCAATGTACGTGCTCTTGGTACCACTGCAGATGCTGTATGTTGATTTGGGTAATGTGGGGGTTTGCATATTGCACTCCCACCATCGAAATCCATGTTATGGGCCCTGGTTCTGAATATTTTTGTGCAGATTCATGTTGCAGTCGATGCCTGGAACTCTGCATTCTATGTGTCAGCCAATAAAGGCAGTTTTTACATATCCTTTGTAGCATCCTACAATCACATTCGGTGAGTATGGTGGGTCATCCACTGCAGGTAGCACTTGCAGTTGACTCCCTGCACCTCCATCTCATCATGGTATGACTGATTTTTGACCTGAAATGATCCAATTTGTCAACAGTTTGCCAAAGATAGGCCTGCAACATTGCATCCTATCACAATGCTTTGTTCAGACTTCATCGGTTCCCTTCTCACAACCCTTTCACCCGGACACAGTTGTACTGACTTCGGAGCATCATATTCCTCCAATTTATACCAGTTACAAACACCTAACTCATTACATGGCACAATGCACCTTGCCCACGGGAATGTCCACTAATTTCTTTCCAAGCAATGTGTATATATCCCCACCTTGCCAGCTTATTCTAATTCTCCTATAGAGCCACAACATCAGCACTACTAAGAATAATGCTTCCCATCTTCTCACCTGTGAGCAACACTGAAATCTCCATAATTCAGTGACAATTTCATTGACATGAAGGTTGAACAGTGATAGTCACAGTTCTGATACTGCTCTCCTATATATAACTCTGCTATCTGTTGGAAAACCAATTTTCAGTGCTCTTCCCTAACCTGATATCCAAACCCTATGTTGCAACTTACTCTCAAGCATCTTCACAAAATTCAAAAAATTCCAGTATGTCTTTCCTTCATCAACTTCTCTTGTTACTTTAGTATAAAAGGCAACCCAAATTTCTTAAACAAGAGTTTTCCTTAACAAATCCATACTAGCCTTCAGAAATAATATTACCCTCATTGATCCTTTTTTTTTTTTTTTTTTGCAAGTTACTTTATTATTATTATTATTATTATTATTATTATTTGACACCTCCAGGGAATCCAAAGACTCATCAAGGGAGAGTGTGCCAATAGCATCGAATGATTGGTCCTCTTCTAACTACTAACTGCGCTCAAACTTACTTAACTGAGCCATTAGTAACAGAGGCTCTACCAATCGACCAACATTATAATCAGCAACCAGATTTCTAAAACAAAGCCTTTTCTTAATCCCTTAGCAAATCCATAGTGGCTGTCAGAAATAATATTACCCTCATTTTGTCTAATCCTGTGATGTCCTTCATGAGCTCGTATGAAGTTTTCCAAAATCTTGACAACTAGAGAAGTAATACAAACTGGTCTATAGTTTGATACTTCCATTATACCATTGCTGTTATGCAATAGCACTATCTTATCTTCTTTCTATTCCTTAGAAACTTGTCTTGCTGCAAGACTTTCATTAAACAGTTCAATGGCATGGTCAGTTTCTTAGTAGATTCCCTATGTGGCAAAATTCCATCTAATACCACTGCCTCGCCAACAACTAGAGTGCTCAGTATTCAAAACAAATCCTCTTCATTCACTTCTAATCCTTCAACCTTCCATATCCCTTTAGGAATAAAATCTGTTTTAGCAGGATGAAGCACCCTAATAAAGCAATTATTGAATAATTCTACTACATTATCTACAATGATCACTCCACTACCATCTCCATCTAAAATCATTCCTCCTACTACTGTCCAGATAGCAAAAGAACGCTTTAGGATTTTTCTTGAATCACAGTGCTAGTTTCCTGTGATATTCAATTTTTTTTCCCTCCTTACTAGACTGGTCATATTCCTAGTTTATTTTTATGCAGCTGTTCTATATTCTTTCTCTATATACTTTTTTCCATAACCTATTTTTCATCTGCAGTTCCTGTTTAAATTCTGTAGTCATCCAAAAACACAAACTGCTTTATCTCTTTTTTTTTTTTTTTTCACTCAAGTTATTCAATTTGCCAACTGCTGTTAATGAACATTTCTTAACCAGTTAAAACTAGGAGGGTGAAGTAAGGCCTCAGCACTTTCATTAAACAAACATTCAAGTTTATACTGACATTGATGAAAAAAGCATGTTTCAGGCCATAGGATATAGTGGTCTCACTTACTTTTTCAAATCACTTCATTGTTTGCTTTCTACCTTGTAATTAACGATCGTTGCCACTGATGATGGCCTGTAATATTCAGGCTGTAATATGTGGCTTAAATATATAGTATTACTTATTCCTTATGTTCATTTCATGTTATTTAAAAGAACGACACAGTGAATGGGTGTAAAGCATGGTAGAATGAGTTTTGTGTGTGACTATGTGAGATCACCCACAATCAGTCTTTTGATTCATATAAAATAAGAAAATAACAACAGTATGTTTTTTTCTAGACAATTTAATCACACATTTCTCTAATGGTACTCTTCCTTTCTGAGTTTACAGAAAACCTACTCACACAGGTCAACACATTCACAAACTTTCCCATCATCTCCCCCACCCCCAACATTATTATTATTATGATTATTATTATTATTATTAAATTATGAAAATAGTCTACAAAACTTAAAAGACTGCTTAATCACATTTGTTCAAGAAAGGAGACTACCACCACACACATTACAGAAAAAATCAACAAATACAAGGAGTTTATTAAGTTTAATAATAATTCTGCAGAAGAAGTACTGTTGACTATCAGAGAAATTAAAAACAGTATAAAAGTGCTAATAGAAAAGTAGCATAACTTAAAGAGAGAACGGAACAACGGAAAGAACTAAATTCTCTAACACTGCATTACACACTCCTAAACTAACAACAGCATAAAAATGGTCTCCTCACAGATGGTCTTCCAAAAATTGCATCGTCTGAACATTTAAGAGACAGAGTAGTTCAATCAAGCCAGAAAACTGGCACCCCCATTGAACCAAAAGATACCCAAGTGTGAGCAAACAAAGTTTGCTCACACTTGACGCAAAACAAAGTTTGTGCCTGAAAGTATCTTCAGGACTGGGGTAAGGTGGTACAACACCAGGACACTCCTTGCGAAGGTGGAGCAAGCTACCAACACTCCTATCTCAGTATCTCCCATAATGCAAAACACATCTTCTTGCGGATATGTCTAATGTTATGCATTAAGGGAAGGGCCACAACCCAGACTAGTTTCGACCTTTATTGAGGAGATGTGTTTTGCATTATGGGAGATACTGAGATAGGAGTGTTGGTAGCTTGCTCCACCTTTGCAAGGAGTGCCCTGGTGTTGTACCACCTTACCCCAGTCCTGAAGATACTTTCAGGTGCAAACTTTGTTTGCTCACACTTGGATAAAGGATTAAACTAAATTTATTATACTCTAACCAACTGAAAAATAAACTTTCAAAAGATACCCAGTTAGTTCACTGATTACCTCAAACAAGTAAAAGAGAAGGTCTGCCCCAACCTCCTCCCATCATATTGCAACTCATAAACAGCTCGACAAAAGATAACCTTATAAAAGCCAGCACAATAAAAAAACTAGTAGCCAAGGATCTAAATGGAACCCACAACCATACTACAGTCTACCTGTAGTATGGTTGTGGATTCCATTTTACCATATTACCAGAATTACCAGAATCTATTACCAGAATCTATTCTACCATACAAGTAAAGTAAAAACAGAAAAAAAAACTAGCAGTTTCTATGAGTAAGAGAAAACAAAATATTCCTTAAAAAAAGACAAAATGCAAAGCCGATCCAAATAAAATTCTTAGATCTAAACAGGCTACCACATACTAATGCATCTTAGAGAAGGAAAAAACATACCAGTTCACATGAATACAGATCTCCAAGCAGACCTAATCACCCCAGAATAAGACAGCTGCCACATTCTAAACTTGATAACTGAATGGAAACAAGAGACTGTCCATTCTCCATATCTAATCAGCAGCATTCAAAAATAATGGCTTACCCTCCAAGCTTATCTGAAAGAAGATATAGGCAACATAGATATTTTAGTATTGACAGAAGTATCCACATCAAATTATTATTATTGTTATTATTTGACACCTCCAGGGAGTCCAAGACTCATTGAGGGAGGGTATCTACTCTACAACACTCCCTCTCCATTAATCAACCTCATCCACCAAACGCATCATCTACACCAACTCCATCTACTGTCCACCACTACCACTAGTATTTTCACAGACATTTTCAAACATCCATACTACAGCAGGATTCGAACCTGTAGCCTTTTGGCTGGAGAGCGGATACCTTAACCACTCAGCCAACTAGGCTGGCTATGAATGATTATTATTTTATTATTATTAAAACAAGACCTCATGGAGTCAAAGACTCATCTAGGAGGTCCTTTTATCTCACACACATCTCATCATACCGGGTCTTAAACACATTCAAACTCCTTGCAGACACCACACTCTCAGGCAAGGCATTCCAATCATTCACAACTCTGCACGAAAAAAACCTGCCTCTCACTCCCCTGCTCACACCCTCTTTATACAGTTTCCAGGTATGACCTCTGGTTCTCCCCTGATCTCCCACTATTCTCTGTAGAACTTCTCCACCATTGATCCTATAACAACCCCTTACCAACTTGTAGGTCTCTATCATATCTCCCCTCTTCCTTCTCTCCACTAGACTCTGCAAATTACATCTTCTCAATCTTTCCTCATACTCGACATTCCAGAGGTCAGAAACTACCTTAGTCAGTCGCCTTTGCACCCTTTCCAACATCTCTTCATCCTTCTGAAAACCAGGTGACCAAATCTGGGCACAATAGTCCATGTGTGGCCTAATCAAAGCCTTATACAATGGAACAAGAATCTCCCTACTTCTACACGTCAGTGTCTTCCTCATCATTCCCAGAAGTCTTTGTGTTGTCTTCACAATTTTGGAGATGTGTCCCCTAAATTTTAGATCCTTATCCACTATCACTCCCAGATCTCTTATTTCCTCTACTTCCAACAATATATTCTCACCAAGCATAAATTCTGCATCCCATCTTTGTTTTCCAAATTTTAAAACCTTACATTTTGCAACATTGAACTCACATTCCCATTTGCTTGCCCAATCACTCAATTTATTCAAGTCTTCTTGCAAGGCCACAACATCTTCATTACTCTTTATGGTTCGTCCCAACTTTGCATCATCTGCAAACAACTGAATATCTCCATCCAAATCTTCGCCAATATCATTAATATACAAGTTAAATAGTAATGGCCCTAAAACAGATCCCTGAGGCACTCCACTAGTGACTTTCCTTTTCCTGGATATTGCACCCCCATACACAACTTGTTGATACCTATCAGATAGCCAGTCTCCAATCCAATGCACTAATCTAATATCCAACCCCATCTGCTCTAGTTTGACTGTCAACTTATCATGAGGTACTCTATCAAAAGCTTTTGCAAAATCCAAGTATATTACTGTGTATCCTTCTCCTCTGTCCAAGGAAGCAGTCACTTTATTGTAATAAGTAAGCAGATTACTAAAACACGACCTCCCTTTAGCAAATCCATGCTGTCCATCAAAGATTATACCATTGTTGTCAACCCAACTCTGGATCCTAGTTCTCACAAGCTTCTCCAACAACTTAACCACAACACCTGACACACAGATAGGCCTATAGTTTGATGCTTGAGTTCGATCACCTCCTTTATGAAGTGGCACAATCTTGCCCTCCTTCCACTCTTTAGGGACTTGACCAAGTGCAAGACTCGTATTAAAAAAATATGTCAAGGCAGGTGTCACCTCTCTGGCACATTCCTTCAGAATATGCGGTGATATATTATCAAGTCCCACAGCCTTATTTACATCTAGTTTACTCAACTCCCCAAACACCTCTTGCTCACTTACAGTCAGTCTCTCCTCCCCATCATCAACTGCTCTTAATCTCTCCATGAAGTCACATTCACAAGATTGAAAGATCTTTATGAACTGCTCATTAAGTATCTCCACCACACATTCTGCAACAGCTGTCTTTATACCATTTCCTCCAATCAATGTCATCCTTCCATAATCATTCTTTCTTTTGCTGGCTACATATCGAAAGAACTCCCTAGGATTCTTTTTAGCTTCATTAGCTAACTGCTGTTCATACCTCTCTTTAGCTACTCTCACCAACCAAGTCACTCTCCTTGCCTGGTCTTTGTAGAACTCATGAAATTGGTTACTTCCACTTCTCTTATGCTGCCTCCACAATGCCCTTTTTCTCTGTATTGCATGCTTAATCTCTTTATTCATCCATCTCACACCTAACTTATTTAACCTTCTCACCCGTGGTATACATTTAGACATTGCATCCACTAAATATTTTTTGAAAATCCCCCAAGCTGCATTGATCTCTTTTCCAGCTAACTCCTCATTCCATGCTACACCTGCAAGCTATCTCCTGAGCTCTTCATAATCACCCCCCCTTGTAGTTCCACATATACCCTTTTTTCACAGGGGTCCTTGCACTGCTGGCAACCACCCAAGTAATCACCTCATGGTCACTTTCACCAATTGGTGGATGATTTGATACCTCATTGAAAATTACATCCTCCGATGAGATGACCAAATCCAAGACCCTTAATCCTCTTGTGCCCTCTGTTACATACTGTCTGAGGTAGTTATCCCTCAAAAACTCAAGAAACTCATTTTCTTTACTTCCAGTTGCTATCTCTTCATTCCAGTCTATATTGCCATAATTAAAATCACCCATAATGATCACCCTTTTCTTATTTGCTTGGCTTATTTGACTATACATTTCACTATCACCACCATCCACATTACCAGGTCTATAACAACATCCCACCAAGTATTTGATTCTATTCACCTCTATCTCACACCATACTGCCTCAAAACCACTGGCCCCATTTCCCTCTTGCATCTCTACCTTGTATGGACATAACTCTTTCTCTATCATCAATAGCACTCCCCCTCCCTTTTTACCCCTTCTATCCTCACGAAACACATCATACCTTTCCATCTCTATTCCTGTCAGGATGTCATCCTCATCTAACCAGTTATCAAATACCAAACTTTCAACAACACAAGCACTGTAGACAAATTAAATGAGGTGGTGGTGGTGGTGGTGGTGGTGGTATAATAATATTTAACAAGCAAAAATTAGAACAAAATAAACTATACATTAGAATTTGCGGGAAATATATGCATTGAAGTAAAAAATACCAAACAAGAGTACTCCTTGATATTAAATGCTGTTTACAGACCACCCAATTTAAACAAATTTAAACACACCATAAAATTTCTTGATGAATTAAACAGATGGCTTTCTACCACAAAAGAAAGACATAAGCAAAGTGGATAGTAGATTCGACATTACTTCTTCAAAGTTGAATGTTTGTAGAAACTTATGAGAATACAATCCTCATCATCCCCGAACTCGGAGATGCCAAGGATTGTATTCTCATAAGCTATCAGGTCAACTTACGAAACTTTTACAGTTTCTACAAACATTCAGCTTTGAAATAATGTTGGACCTAGTATCCACTTTGCCTATGTAATTTTACATGACCGAAATGAAGCCTTATGGCTCTTTCTTTTAGTAATTACAGAAGAGAAGGCCTCAGAATACCTGACAGTAATAGGTAACATAAATATAAACATTATGAACACAAACAACAACACAGAACAATATCTAGATCTCCTATCAGCATATAATTTAACCCCATCTATACTGTTATATACACGAGAAGAGATAGTTGAAAACATTATCACTTCATCCTGTATTGACCACATAAACATAAAAAAAAACCCTCCTCAATATTACAATATCATTAATGTATAAATTGAATAACAATGATCCAAGGACTGATACATGGGATATACCACTGGTCATCTTAAATCTAGCAGTTCACATCCACCATATACCCCCTTTCTGATACTTGCCCATCAATCTTCTACTTATCTGAGTCAAGAGTTTATATTCCAGTCACATATTCTCCAGTTTACGCAACAGTCTTTCAATGTGGTATTCTATCAAATGCCTTAGCCAGCTACTCCAACAGTATCATTGTGTATCAATTCCCTTTATCCAACTCAGTCATAATATTGTTATAAAATATGAACAAATTACTAAAACATGACCTCCCTTTAAACCCATGGCTGTTCCTTGCAGAGTATAGCTTGTCTGTCAACCCATTTGTGTGTGTGAGTTCTTACCAACTCAAAATAGAGCTTGGAATATATGGCTGCCTGGAGTGCATTTGAGGATAGAAGAGATGGCAGAGATAGAAGATAGAAGGTAGGCTGTAGGCATCTTTGGAGAATGTTGTCTCTAGGCAAGTGAGAGTGTTAGGGCAGGGAAACTAGAGTTGTCATGGTGGATGGTAGTAGGGGTGGCCTCTTAGGGATAGTCACTTGAGAGATGTGAGAATGTACAGTGTACTGCAGAATCAAATAGAGTCTGGAGGGAATAATAATAGATATAGAAATGGTAACAATGCATTGCTGTTTCTTTATACAAATCCAGGAGTATGAGGAATAAAGGGAGTGAACTGGTGGCATTAATAGCCTATGTGTCTAAAGATTATTGGAATCAGTGAAATATAGTTGACAGAAGATGATGTCCTGACTGAATAGCATAGCATATTTTGGCATGATAGGAAGGACAAATGGGATTGTTACCTATGACAAGTGATGGACTGAGTCCTCTCAGAGAGGAGAATTTTAAAGTACTAATAATTTTGAAAGTGTATGCGTGAGGTGGAGGTGGGCAGGACAAGATATTTACTCAGATGTTGCTATAGGCCAAGGAACACAAAACATGAAATGTTTTGGCAGATGTTTGGCAAGTGTAAAATGAGTGTGGAAGATTATGGGAGATTTTAACTATAGCAGTACAAACTGGGAAGAAGAAACAATGTACAGTTTGAGGAGCTGAATTTCTGAAAATCTCCAGGGACAAATGCACACTGCAACATGTAGCAGTGGGCATTTGTTGGAAAACACAAGGTTCAACAGTTTTCAATTTAGTTCCGGCAGCAGAGAATCTGATATTTTTTTTTTTTTTAAATAACGAAACCTGTGGTGCGTTCATAATTAGAAGAAACACACGTATAAACCACAGTGAAAATTATTTAATTGTAAATATTTCATCCTAAGTATCTTAGGACATCATCAGTACAGTATTTAAACAAAATTAGGAATAACATACAGTTAGGGCACATGATTACAATAGAATCTCATGAAAACGTGCATAACGTGTTAAAGTAGTACAAAAAAAAAAAAAAAAAAAAAAAAAAAAAACCATTAATTATTTAACACAATTTTGTATGATAATTTCCCATACTTTAGGAATAGTAAGAACGTCGTTGCGGTTTAGGTTTGGTCTGTGTAGTAGGGCTTCAGAACTTTCTTTGTATAAACGTTTATGTTTAAATAAAGATCTATGTAAAAGTTTAGCCTTTTCCCAATGGATCCTATGGTTTGGATTTTCAATTCCGTGTTCAGAGAGGCCAGATTTCTGCAGTTTAAGAAGACGAATGTCGTCTTGATGTTCCAAGATGCGTTTCTGAACAGACCTACCTGTCTGTCCAAAGTAAGATAATTTGCATGAGCATGGAATCTCATAAACACCAGGTAACATCAAGGGTGAGAATTTGTCCTTAGGAGAAGGTAATAAGTTGTAAATTTGGTTGATAGGTTTGTAAGTAGTGGCAAAATTGTATTTCTTCATAATTTTAGAAAGACGTTCTGAGATGCCTTTAATGTAAGGTATGGGAATCCTATGCACTTCTTCCTGTCTGGTTTGATGTATGCAGAAGTGACTGATGATTTTTTGAGTTGTTTTGGGATTATATCCATTTAGGATGGCTGTATTTTTGATAACTTCTAATTCCTGGTTTAAAGATTCTACAGAGGAGCAGAATTTGTGTGCTCTGGAAACTAGTGATTTAATAATGCCAGATTTCTGAGATGGATGATGAGCAGAAGAATTGTGAATGTAGTGACCTGAGAATGTAGGCTTGCGAAAGACGGACGTGGCGATGGAACCGTCTTTTTTTCTTTGGATGTGTAAATCCAAAAAAGAGATACCCTGTGGAGATTCTTTTTCTAACATAAAGTTGATGCGATGATGAAGAAGGTTAATTTTATCTAGAAACAGTTGTAATTCAGGTTCGGGATGATTCCAGACTGCAAATACGTCATCGACATATCTTAGCCAAATTTTTGGTTTGGGTTCAAAAGTGAATATTTTTTCCTCAAGGTGTTCTAGAAACAAATTTGCTAGGTTTGGTGATAAAGGAGATCCCATTGCTGTTCTTTCCTCTTGCTTGTAAATTTGACTTTTCCAGGTGAAGTAACCTGATGCAATAACAAACTTGAACAATTCAACTATATCAGACGGAAATTTTTGAGTTAGTAATTCTATTGTTTCTTTATGGGGAATGTTTGTGAAGAGGGAGACAATGTCAAAGCTGATTAACAAGTCAGTTTTTGATAGTTGAATGTCTTTAATTTTTGTGTGAAACTCAGTAGAATTTTTGATTGAAGAGACTGAATGGCCTATGTGAGGGTGGAGAAGGTTAGATAAGAATCTTGATAACTTGTACGTTGGACAGCTGATACAGTCTACGATGGGTCTAAGTGGAACATTAGTTTTGTGTAGCTTAGGTAAGCCATAAATTCTAGGAGGTCTTGCATGGTATGTCTTAAGTTTTTTGGTTGTTTCTTCATCTAAGGAGGAAGTTTCATTAAGTAGCTTATTTAATTTTCTGAGTTGACGATTCGTAGGATCAAAATCCAATTTGGAGGAAGTATTACAATCTCGAAGGAGTAAATTCATTTTTCGGTCATATGAATTGGTATCAAGAACCACAGTGGTATTTCCTTTATCAGCTCTAGTAATGATTAAATTTCTGTTACGTTTTAAGGAAATAATAGCTTTCAATTCCGACGGTGGGATATTTAATTCTGAAGGTTTGGCATTGTAGATCACTTTAGCTACTTCGAAACGAAGTTTGTTGGCTTCAATACTGGAGAGATGCTTGATGTTTCTTTCTATATTATGTATAAAGTCTAAATATGGGAAACACTTTGGTGAAATCACAAATTTATGGCCTCTTGCTGGAATATTTAATTCATCTTTTGTTAGTTGACGGTTAGATAAATTGACTACCCATTTTTCCGTTGGTAATTTGTTAGTGATCTTTTTTGATCGATTTAATAGATTAAGGTATTTAATATGTAAAGCACTATTGCTTTTATCAAAAGCTTTTTTTCTCGAATTCTTTGAGACAGTTATAATTAATTGTAGCAATTCTTGATTTAACGTATTTGACAAACCTGTTTCTAGTTCTGTAATATTTAAATTGTTTGTTGCTAGTTCATGCTTAGACACTCGTAACTGATTGAGTAGTAAGGAATGACTTGCTTTTTGATAGATTTTATGGGCACCTGGAGATTTGATGGTTTCTTTCAGTTTTGCAAAGGTTGGAATAAGATTATCACGTCTGCACTTTTTTAAAAAAGATATTCTAGCTCATAGCTTACCCTGTTTTAACTGCAGTTTTCCTAGTAAGTTTGTCTTTTGCGCTGTCATTTCCCCGTGAAGGAATAAAATCCATTTATCATTTGTAACCAAACCATAGGATCCATTGGGAAAAGGCTAAACTTTTACATAGATCTTTATTTAAACATGAACGTTTATACAAAGAAAGTTCTGAAGCCCTACTACACAGACCAAACCTAAACCGCAACGACATTCTTACCATTCCTAAAGTATGGGAAATTATCATACAAAATTGTGTTAAATAATTAATGTTTTTTTTTTTTTTTGTACTACTTTAACACGTTATGCGTTTTCATGAGATTCTATTGTAATCATGCGCCCTAACTGTATGTTATTCCTAATTTTGTTTAAATACTGTACTGATGATGTCCTAAGATACTTAGGATGAAATATTTACAATTAAATAATTTTCACTGTGGTTTATACGTGTGTTTCTTCTAATTAGAGAATCTGATAATAAGTAAGATATTATCCTTGCTCCTTGGTTGACAAGAGTGACCATGTGGTCTTCACTTAGAGGATCAATAGACATGCAAAAGTATCAAGGAGAAAGGAATTAATGTGGAATTATAAGATTATTATAATTATAATAATTATAATAATCTGGACAGCAAAAAAACTAGAATTTGAGGAAATTAATTGTGTTTACAGTTTATGGCGGCGACACTCCCTTTCATTTGTCACTTTTTATTTAGTATAAGCATTTTATTTATAATTCTGTACAGATATATTGAATTTGCTTATTTTCAAACAGTTCTTATTTGGACATTATGCAGTGCGGTATTGGTACAGTACGTGGATGTTATTTCAATAATCATTAAAAAATAATATCTTGCCTTTTTCGAATGAATGTGTGATATTTGGTCATCATCATCATCATCATCAAATTCCTGCCATGTACCCTCAAGGGGTGTACAGGATATGATAGTACTACATGAAAAATTTACATCATTACTAACTTCCTATCTACAATTTTCCTCCAAATTAGTCTGTTACTTGTCAAGACATCAACATTATCAGATCTTATATTTCTATCATCTAAGGAAATTTGTACAGTATCAATCCACCTATGTCTTGGTTTTCCTCTGGGTCGTTTTCCTGCCACCCTGGCAGAGAAAATTTGCTTTAATAATCTTTCCTCGCCCATTCTGTTTAAGCGACCATACCACCTTAGATTAGCTCTGCTAACGAATTCCTGGATGCTGACAATGTCAAGTTCTTTCCTAATATCCTCATTTTTAATATGATATTGCCATTGATGCCATCTGTTCACGCTTCTAATCTTTCTCAGGACTCTCATATCTGCTGTCTCCAGTCTTTAGTCAAGTGTTTTACTTCTGACCCAGCTCTCAGATCCATAAGTTAAAATTAGTTTGAACACTGTCTTGTATACAGCTAATTTAGTGTTCCGACTAATTTCTCTCATATTCCATATGAATTTATTCAATTGACTTCCTACCATACCAGCTTTATTGATTCTATTGTCTATTTCCATATTTAATTTACCATCTTCACTAAAAATTGTGCCTAAGTAGCTGAAATGTTATACTTGTTCCAGAGGTTCTTCGTTCACAATGCAGATGACATTTTCAACGATTCTGCCAATTTTCATTGTCTTTGTCTTTTTATTGCTGACCTTCATACATATCTATCACAACAGTTATTCAATTTAGTCAAGGAATCCTGCAGACCTGTAGCAGATTTATTTAGAAGTATAACATCATCTGCATAAAGCAAAGAGCTGACATTAACATCTCCAATTTTGATATAATGTTTAATACCACTTTCCTTCATAATGTGATCCATATAGATAATAAATAACAGAGGGGATAATGTACATCCCTGTCTCACACCAGATTTAACATGAAACCATCTTCATGTACTTCCTTCAATTCTAACTGCTGACTTACAACTCAAATATAGACTAAGCATTGCTTGATATAATGTCCCATTGACACCATATAACTGTAGCATATTGAATAGTTTCTCTCTTGGCACCTTGTCATATGCCTTTTCCAGATCGACAAAATTTAAATATATCTCTTTGTTATAATCCCATGCTTTCTCAACTATTTGTCGTAAAGTGAAGATCTGATCCTGACAGCCTCTATTTGGCCTAAATCCAGCTTGTTCTTCACCAAGCTTTTCTTCCAAAATTCTTCTCAACCATTTCTCAAGTATACTTGCATAAATCTTGCCAGGAACACTCAGTAGGGAAATACCTCTGTAATTCTCACATTCAGTTTTATTTCCCTTTTTATATATGGGTACTATGAGAGCTCTACTCCAATCATCGGGAATTCGTCCCTCTGTCCAGGCTTTTTGAACTATGCAGTGCAGCCACAGTAAGACTTTTATATCACCATACTTGAGCATTTCTGGTCGAATATCATCTACTCCTGCTGCCTTTCCACATTTCAAGCCTTTGATGGCTTTTTCTACTTCAAGTATGGATATGTATTCCTGATTGTATGCCTGTAGAGTGTTTTTTACCACTGTGCTATCACTTTTCGTTTCATTTACCAATTTTTCGAATTAATTACTCCATACTTCAAGGATATCTTTTTCTCCCATTTTCATGTCACCTTTATCATCTCTAACTCCTTTTACAGCACTCTTTCCTCCATTTCTAAGCTTCTTCAACAACCTCCATAATATCTTACCACCTTCTTGATATTTATTTTCTATGCTTTTGCCAAAGTCCTCCAATGACTTTTGTTTAGCTAGTTTTACACAGTGTTTAGCTTTCTTACATTTGTCTCTGTATTCTCTCAGAGCACAAGCTGACTTATTTATTATTATTAATATTATTATTATTATTATTTGACACCTCCAGGGAGTCCAAAGACTCATCGAGGGAGAGTGTGGCAACAGCATCGAACGATTGGCCCCTTCCAACTACTAACTGCGATCAAACTTACTTAACTGAGCCATTAGTAGCAGAGGCTCTACCAATCGACCAACCTTTGCCAGGAACTTTTGATATGCTTTCTTCTTTTCCTTCACTGCCTCTTTAACTTCCTGTGTTCACCATGGAGTTCTGATTTTTCTATCCTTGCAGACAACCTCACTACATGCCTCTCTGGCTGAATCAATCAGTGTTTTCTTCAAGGCTTGCCAGTGAAGAAAGTTTGGTTGCTGTTCTCAAACTCTTTCTTTTTTTCAATAATCTTTGTGTATTTTAGTCTACAGTTCACATCTGAGAGCTAATCAACTTTTATTCTCTTTAAAACTTTCTTACATGTTATTCTTTTCAATATGAAATTCAATTTTATCCTGCTCAAGACTAAATAGTGATCACTTCCAATTTCAAATCCTCTGTACACTATCAACAATAACATAGTCAATGAGACTTTTCTAATTCTTTGCCTCTTATCTCCATGTGAATTTGTGCACATTTTTATGTTGGAACATGGTGTTAGTAATAACCAGTGCATGTCCTAAGCAGAAATTCAACAGGTATCTGCCATTATTATTTACTTTGTTCTTTTCTCCAAATTTTCCCAAAATATTTTTTTATGTCTGACAATCATTTCCTACTCTGCTATTTTGATCCCCAACAAGGATCAACTTTTCCTTTTTCATTGTGTCAGTTGCTTTTTCTAAAGCATCAAAAAATTCCTCCACCTCTACCTTAGTAGAACCTTCTGTGAGACCATAGGCAGAAATAAGTCTCACTGTCCAGTTCCCCATTCTCATATTTGCCCACATCACTCTACTTGAGACTGCCTGCCATTCAAGAAGATTAGCCTCGTATTTAGTGTTGAATACTATGGCTACTTCTTCCTTTCCTTGATTGTCATTAATATAATGATGATTAAGTCATTATAACATTTTGTTATAATGACTTGATATTATATAACATCAAGTTATAACTTGATGTGTTATAACTTGAATATAACATTTTGTATTTATTGCTCAGAAAGATCTCACACCAATTTTTGTCTTTTTTGTTTCAGTCACCCCTATTATGTCAATCTGGTACTTATCTAATTCCTCAGCTAGCTCCATTTCTTTGCCATTCAGGCTTCTTATGTTGATAGTACCAATCTTTAACTCTGGTGATGTTGAGTTGGAGTGAATTTTCAGATTTGTTCCAGTAGCTGACTTTTCACTGTTCGCCCTGGTTCCCTGGCGAAAACAATGGGAGCCTTGTTTAAGTGGGCTACGCTCCAGCCGGCATGAAATTTTGTCATGTTGTACCATCATTTTGTATTTTGATTTAAGCCAATAAGAATACAATTTGGTGGGCTAAATCCCAAATTGCCAGCCCATCCTCGTGCGTTCATTATCCAGGTAGATACCCAACAGGGTGCATCATGAGAAGGTGAGGATTGGACATTAGGTCAGAAGCCCTGGTCGGTTCTCCACATTCCTTTAAAGGCTATGTAGAGGTCTCCTCTCAGTTATATAACTTTGAACCTTACACTGCTCCAAACAATTAAGGGATATTTTAGTTTCTGTCGGATAATTATAAATTTCTGCAAATAATTGTAACTATTGGGTGCTTTATACATGAATAAATATTTCTTACTTATGGATAGGGTGTAATTGATGAGATATTATTTAAATAATCGATATTTATTACAAATTTAACAAATACATTTTAGCATGAAATAATTTTAACAAGAATAATAACAAGAATATCCAGAAATGCTTTTGTTAATTTTTAATAGGGCGTATGATCTCCATTAACAGCCAAAAACAGCAGTACATCTTGATTGCATGGACCGGATAAGATGATCAAACACTTCTTGTGAAATAATTCCTGTGCCCACTCTTCTGTGAGAGCAATTTCGAGCTCCTGAAGCGATTGTGGTGGCACCAGTTGAGCAGAAATGTGCATACCTAAAGCATCCCAGGTATGAAAGTCTGGCTTTGGCAAAGGTGCCCAGGGAATGGAAGGAAGGTAAGATAGTGCCATTGCATAAGGGTGGTAACAGACTGGAAGTGTCTAATTATAGGCCAGTCTGTGTGTCATCAGTAGTTGTTAAGATCTTGGAGAAAGTAGTGAGGGACCGTGTACAGCATTGGGCAGATGAGGGTAATGTTATCTGTGAGAATCAACATGGATTTGTGAAAGGACGCTCTTGTTTTAGCAATATGCTAGCCTTTTATAATAAAGTTACAAGAACATTAGATGAGGGAAAGGCATATACTGCAATTTTCTTAGACTTGGCGAAGGCATTTGACAGGGTGCCACATGATAAGCTGATATTTAAGTTGCAGCACATGGGTCTGGATGTCAGATTGGTCAACTGGATTCAGGATTGGCTGTCTGATAGGTATCAGAGAGTTGTGTATGGTGGAGCAGTTTCCAGGAGGTAGAGGGTTACAAGTGGGGTCCCACAGGGCTCAGTACTAGGACCTATATTGTTTAACCTTTATATCAATGACATAGCCAGTGGATTGCAGGGAGATATTCAGTTGTTTGCAGATGATGCGAAGCTGGGAAGGATTATTAGTAATAGTGCAGATGTGGTAGCCCTGCAAGAGGATTTAAATAAGCTAGATAGATGGGCAAATGAATGGGGGTGTCAGTTTAATGCAGCAAAATGTAAGGTCTTGAGGTTTGGGAAACATCGATGGGATGCTGCATACTCTATGGGAGGAGTTATACTGGAGGAAGTAGGGGAGACAAGAGATCTGGGGTTGATGATTGATAGAAACCTGAAGTTTAGGGGACATATTGCAAAGGTGGTGAAGGTAACACAGAGGATTGCTGCTATTATGAGAAGGACACTGACCTGCAGAGATAAGAGGGTTATCATTCCGTTGTATAAGTCTCTGATCAGACCACACTTGGATTATTGTTCTCAGATTTGGTCCCCAGGATTTGAAGGGGATAAATTAACTGTGGAAAGGATACAAAGACGGATGACAAAGATGGTTTCAGGACTGTATAAGGATAGTTATGAGGATCGGCTGAGAGAATGTGGACTGCAGAGTTTGGTGGATAGAAGAAGGAGAGGTGATATGATTGAGACTTTTAAACTGTTCAGAGGTGGTTACAGGGTTGACATTGGTGAGTTCTTTCGCTTGGTTGATCAGCGGGAAGGAGTGATGACAAGAGGCCATCCCTGGAAGTTACGAAAGGAAACTGTGAGCAAGAGGGTAAGGAGTGGTTTCTTTGTGTGGAGGGTGGTTGAGCCGTAGAATGCATTGCCTGATGGAGTGGTGGGAGTGAGAACGGTCAGTGAGTTTAAAGAGTGGTATGATAGACTTTGTGTTTCTCAGGGGGGGGACCTCCCCTCAGTGAGTCTTGACAGACTTTATGTCTTAGGAAGGACCTCCCTCGATGAGTCTTTTGACTCCTTGGAGGCCTGAATAATAATAATAATAATAATAATAATAATAATAATGTTCAATTGAATTACAATCCGGTGAACAGGGAATTAGTCCATTCATTCAATACCTTCTTCCTCATACCACTCTTGTACCAAATTTACACGGTGTGGACGAGCATTGTAATCCATAAAAATGAATTCTTATCCAATTGCAGCAGCATATGGATGAACTATAGGTTCCAAAATCTCATTGCAATACCTTTGGGCTGTTAAGGAACCGTTTCTGATAAAATAGAGATCAATATGGCCACCTATACTTATTCCAGCCCATACCATCAAACTCCCACCTTGATGTTGGGGTCTTTCATGAACAAACTGTGGATTATTTCTTGTTCCACTTTCATGCCATATCAAGATACGTCGGTTATCTGGTTGCAGACTGAACCTGGACTCGTCACTAAAACGTACACGAGCCCAATCCTCATTTGTCCAATTGTGACGTTCCTGTGCCCAAATTCTTCAGGCTCTTTTGTGATTTGCAGTAAGTGGAATGCAAACCATTGGTCTTCGAGCATATAAACCTATGGCATGAAGATGATTTCAAACATTTCCTGTCTCCAGAAAGTGATTCCAAAGTCACAAAATTACGCTTTGAGATACATGACATGCTTGAGCGACAACTTGCTGCATTTGTCCAGCTTCTAATCTACCAATGGTTCTCCAAGCCATGGGATTCTGGGATATCATTGTTGCTCTGCCATTTTTAACAAAATAATGGGTGGTAGGTGATAAAAGGTAGGTGATAAAATGATTATGCACTGTGGAAGTGAATGCAACAAGTTATGCTTTTGTATCCCCCACATGCTAATACGGCTAAGACACGTGTCAAAAAGTCTTAACATGATTTTGTACACAGTTGTTGTTTTCTACACTGTTGTATATTAAGAATATTTTAAAATAAATGTGTGTTACATTTGTAAATTATTTTTATAATTTATTTAAATTATAAAGTTATAAAAATATTTATTAATTTACCTATATAAGTAAATTTTACTTATATAGGTAAATTAGTTTATTTATTAATGTACCTATATAAGTAAAGGTAAATTAATTTTCTTTATTAATTATAGAAAGGTAAATCAAATTTTGTTTCTTTCCTTAAGCCCTTCACAATGCCAAAATGAAAGTGCGTTTTTAATAATTATTCGAAAGAATGGAATTTTATTGCAAAAGGAAAACATAATGACAAAGTTCAATGCAAAACCTGTAGACGAATGTTTAGTATTATACATGGGGGACGATCGGATATTACACAACACTCGGAAACATAAATTGAGCATTGCGGGCTTTCCAAAAATATTAATACATATTTTGTAAAACCAAATACCAGCAATGAAAGAAAAGTTATTGCTACCAAAATAACTATGGCATTTCATGGCATAAAGCATCATAATTCTTTTGGTCACCAATGTCCCGTATTTGGTTTTCCAAAATCTAGCAACCCTAATCAGTAGCAATGGCAGGTTGCATAGCTCAAGTAAAAAAAGATAACACATTTTGGCATAAAGTGGAAGACTAATTAAAACAAACAGGAACTGCAGATGAAAAAAAAAAAAAAAAGGCGTTATGGAAAAAGTATAAAGAGAGTGGTGGAGAGGTTGCATGAGAAATATCAGACTCCAGCTGGGAAAGAGACTAGTAGAGTAAGAAAGGCAAAAGTAAAAAAAAGAAGAGATTATCCCTATGATCCAAGGGAAATTCTTAGGACTTTCTTTCATAATGTGGCCAGTGGGAGGAGGAGAAATGATTATGGAAGAATGATACTGTAGACAACTCTGCAGATAACATAGTAGATGTTACCTGCGGATATAGCAGATCCAATACATAGTAGATCCAATTCACATAGGAATTGGATCTATCTCCCACAAAGAGGATAGTTGTAGAGAATTGGATATGTTTAAGTTAGGACAATGAAGTAAAGTTTCATGTTTCTTTATAAAGATGTTCTATGAGGAAATGACTTTTATGAAGGACTCTTCTCTTGTTTAAATGAACTCTCTGTTTAGTGTCTATAGCATGCTCCGCAAGTCCAGACTGTCCAGGGGCATGGTATTTAATATGACTTGTGAGTATAAGCTTTTTGTCTAGAAGAAACAAGTTGTATATTAAATACAACTTAATAATATATAATATATAAATACAAAATAATAATACAATAATCTTAAAATTATTATTATTATTATTACACCTTCCTTGAGGGTGCTGCAGTGTCGCAGTGCTTATGTACCAGCCACCACTGTTATGAACTTTGTTATGAACTTACCTACTGCAAGGCTTTCACTAAATAACCAGGTCAAGGGGTACAGCCAACTGTTGTGTACATTCCTGAAAAATATGCAGTGATATGTCATCCATTACCACAGCCTTATTAACATCTAACCCAATCAACATCTGGTATACCTCTGATTCTTTAACATTCAATTGTCCTAATACTTGTCTTCCTTCTATATATTGCACTGCATCATTTACACCAGTATAATACGCTGATAAAGTGCTCGTTCAATAATTCCACTATATCCTTTGCAGCTGTTAGTCTGCTGCCATGACTATCCACCAATGTTAGTCTGCCATAAGTATTCTTCTTCTTGCTTGCCATGTTGCGGAAAAATTCACTTGGGTTAGCTTACGCCTGACCAGCCAATCTCCTCATACTGCTCCTTTTCTTTCTTCCTTACTGTGCTCATCACCTTTCTAGCCTGCACTTTATACTCTTCGTGGATCTGATCACCACCAACTGTCTTGTATCTCCTCCATAACATTTTCTTTTCTAGCACTGCTTGCTTGATTTCACTGTTCATCCATTTCACTCCCACTCTATTTACTCGCTTAACCCTTGGTATGTAGTCATACATTGCTTTTGTCAGATACTGCCTTGTGAGTTTCCATGCATTGTTAACATTTTTCGCTCAGCTCATCTACCCAATGTACTGATGTTAATTAACTGACTACAAAGTTTCCTATAATCACTTGCTTTATCCACATGTATCCATTTTTGTCAATGACCTTTTCTTGTTTAATCACTTCCCAAACCAGTACCTCACGATCACTCTCACCAACCGGCAGTAGTGTCAACACTTCATTATCACTCCCACTTTATTTACTCGCTTAACCCTTGGTATGTAGTCATACATTGCTTTTGTCAGATACTGCCTTGTGAGTTTCCATGCATTGTTAACATTTTTCGCTCAGCTCATCTACCCAACGTACTGATGTTAATTAACTGACTACAAAGTTTCCTATAATCACTTGCTTTATACTTCCACATGTATCCATTTTTGTCAATGACCTTTTCTTGTTTAATCACTTCCCAAACCAGTACCTCACGATCACTCTCACCAACCGGCAGTAGTGTCAACACTTCATTAACAATTACATCTTGTGAAGTTATCACCAAATCCAAAACATTAAAGTCTCTAGTTGCTTCAATCACATGCTGCTCGAGATACTTATCTCTCAGAAATTCCACAAACTCGCTCTCCTTATTCCCATACACTATCTCCTCCTTCCAGTCTGTAATTAAAGTCTCCCATCAGGATCACCTTCTTTTTACATGCTCAACTAATTTAGGGATCCAAATTAGGGAACTAAATCAGGGATCCAATGATAGAAAGTTGCATAGTCTACTTGTAGAACTATATTAGAAAAGTGGAGGAGGTAAAGGATCTTGGGAAGCACCTTCACACTGCAATTGGAAGAACAATAGGATATTTTTCCCTCACCCTTTGACTGGAAAAGATCCAAGTTCAATTCACCATGATGAGACAAATCTTTATTATGAGCTTTTTCACAGTTGAAGATGAGTTAGCTGAGCTCATATGGAGGTAGATGGTTTTTTTCCATCCCATATACAAGAAAATCGGCCATGAGAACACACACACACACAATTTACAGACAAAAATTACTATTGTCGTTGGTGGTCCTAGAATGGTGTTGTGTGTTCTTTGAGAATTAGGTGGTGGTAATGATGAATTATGTGTAGTTCAAGGATTTAGTAGTAAGGGAGACAGTGAGATGCATGTAGTGGCTCCATGGAGGTATAGCAGGCTTTGTTCCTAGAGGAATAAGGAACAGTGAAGTATTAGAAGTGAATGAAGCAGATGTATTCAGAAAACTGAGTATGTTAAATGTCAGTAAGGCAGGAGGACTATATAAAATTTCACAGTGTGTTTTAATGGAATGTGCTGTGGAACTGACAGTGCCTTTAATTTAGCTGTTTGATGAAAGTCTTGCTACGAGACAGGTTACTCGAGAGTGGAAGAAGGGTAAGATAGTGTCATTGCATAAAGATTATGGTGGAATGGAGGTATATCAAACTTCAGAGAATGTATGTAGAAACTTCAAAAGTTTCTACATACATTCTCTGAAGAGAGATATTCAATATTCCATTCTATATCGAATATTCTGAAAAGAGAGAGAGCGAGATATTCTATTTGATATTCATACATTCTCATTCAGTCTCTAAAGAGAACCAACCCATTCAAAAGCCAATTTCTATTTCTATATAATTTACTTTGCTGAAATAGGCCATTGAAACTGTTATCAAATGCACTAGTAAAAGACAAATATATGGATGCTTGGGCAGCACTCAGTGCAAGCTAAGGCAACTCTGATGTGGAAGATTGTATTCTCATACCACTGTCAAAAGTTTGAAACTTTCAAAGTTTATGCATACATTTGGCTTTGAAATAATATTGGATCTTAAATATCCACTATTTCTATATAATTTACTTTGCTGAAATGAAGCTGTATTTTTCTTTCTTTTGAAAATTACTATTACATACTGACCAATAGTTCACTTAGGAAAAATAAAACTCTCACATCAGATTTCTTTAGTACTGAATGAGAGTTTTTACTCTCTTGAGCTTCCATGGAGAGTCAGCTGACATGGCCCTTATTGGGGCTGTTTCAGTGGATGCTTTTCTTTGGAATTTGAGTGGTTCCACTCTGTGGTAGAATGAGCCTGTCAATGAGTAGAATGTAAATGATCTTTTGGTCACCCGAGGGATCGCCCGAGTTTTTAGAGGCCTTTACTTTTACATCACCTGGAGAGTTCTTGCTCTCTTGAACCTCCACAGATTGGGATCCATTGTGGTAGCCTTTATCGGGGTCGCTTTGGTGGATGCTTTCCCCTGGAATATGAGTGGTCCTGCTTAGTGGTAGGGTGAACCTGTCACTGAGTAGAATAATGGATGAATTAATGAGTGAATCTTTGGGCCACTCACTGACTGGGTGATCTGAAAGATAACCTAATTTTTGGAGAAGGCCTGCACTTAAACAAATCTGGTCTCCAAAGAGAACTAACTAGCTTGAAACAGCTATCAGGATAATGAAACCATTAACATGCACTAATAAAAGGCAAAGATATGGACGCTTGGGCAGTGCTCATGTATTTTAAGTAATGCAAGCTAATACAACTCGATGCTGCAGATTGTATTCTCATAAGCTCTCTGGTCAAAATTTCAAAACTTTCGAAATTTCTACCTATATTCAGCTTTGAAATAATGTTGAATTTTAAATAGCAAGTTTAATTTGTTGAAATGAAGCTGTATGGCTCTTGTTTAGGAGCACTTTTATTTTAATAATCTGGTTACCTTTTATAACAGAGTAACAAGAGCACTGGATGAGGGTAAGGTATATGGTGTCTTTTTTTTTCTTTTTTTTTTTTTTTGCAAAGGCATTTTACAGAATACCACATGACAAGTTGGTTTTTAAATTGCAACATATGGATCTGGATGTTGGGTTAGTGGATTGGATTGGTAACTGGCTTTCTGATAGACATCAGTGGTGTTTTGTATATGAGGAGCAGTATCAGGGAATATTTATTATTATTATTATTATTACGAGTATCTCCATGGAGTCAGTTGACTCATTGCGGAAGACCCAAACTATCAAAACAATATCTATCATATCTCTTCTTGAATTCATTTACAGACAAAGAACTCACAGCTGAGACAGACAATGCATTCCACTCATTCACCACCATCCAGGTGAAAAACCTTGTTCTCACATCCTTGTTAACCACGCTTTTCCTTAATTTCCAGGGATGACCTCTTGTTCTTCCATCACTATCACACAGCTGAAACATTTCCCCTGCATCAATCTTATAAAAACCTATTAGTAATTTAAATGTTTCTATCATATCCCCCCTGTTCTCTGCCTATCAACCAACCTCTGCAACCCACAAGCTCTCAATCTATCAATGTAGGGAGCATTTTTTACATCACTCACCAACTTAGTCACTCTCCTCTGAACACTCTCCACAACATCCTCATCTCCAAGGAATCCAGGTGACCAGACTTGAGCACAGTAATCCAAATGTGAAAGTATCAATGCTTTATAAAGGGGAATAATAACCTCTTTATCTCTGGATGTTAGTGTGTTCCTCAATAACCAAGTAATCTTATGTGCAATCTTGGACACCTTAGCAATGTGTTCCCTGAACTTCATCTCCCTATCCACCAACACCCCTAAGTCTCTAGCCCTCATCAATCTCTTGGAGTACCATTCCATCGATGTAGTACACAGCTGGTAATCTTTTAATCCCAAAATGCATAACTTTACACTTTTCCACATTGAACTGATATCCATAACCTTTTGCCCATTTTGCCAGCTTATTTAAATCATCCTGCAAACTCTTAAAATCAAGCTTCCAACAAAATTGGAAGCTTGATTTTTTATTGCTTCCCAATTTAGTATCATCGGCAAACAACTGAATATCTCCCATTAAGCCATTTCCTATATCATTTATGTACAAATTAAACAACAATGGCCCAAGCACACAGCCCTGAGGCACACCACTGGTCACCTGCCCCATCCTGGACTCTTTTCCTCCATACACCACCTTCTGGTATCTCTCCCTGAGCCATTCTCCTATCATATCACCAGTTTAGTATCCATATCCATCCCCATCTGCTCCAACTTGTGCAACAGTATTCCATGGGGATACTGTTGGAAAAGTATGTAGCCATTTCCTTTGTCCAACTCAGATGTCATTCTATTATAAAAAGTTAATAAATCGCTAAGGCAGGATCAACCTTTAACAAAACCATGTATGTCCCTATAGAGTATCATATCGTGATCCACCCATTCTTAAATTTTGTCTTTAACCAACTTTTCCAAATACTTTTACCACCACTCCTGAGATGGTGACTGGTCTGTAATTAACTACCGCAGTTTTAGAGTTGCTTTATGCAAAGGAACTACTTTGCCTTCCTTCCACTCCCTAGGAACCATACCAGAGTTCAAACTTAAGTTAAATAACCAAATAAGAGGCATTGACAATTCCTTTGCACATTCACGCAACACCCAAGCTGATATTCCATCTAAACCTACAGCAGTGTTTGCATTTAAATTTTGCAATATACTAAGTACTTCTGATTTCTTAACTTCAATTCTCACATTAGTTATTGCTACAAGTACAGAGATATCCTCACTTGGGTGATAGACTTTTGAAAAGTGATCACTCAATAACTCTACTATTACATCTGAATTTGCCACCTCAATACCATCAGCACCCACTAAAGTTATCCTTCCGAAGTCATTCTTCCTTTTACTTGCCACATAACATAAGAACTCTTTGAGATTACCCTTGATCTCCTTGGCTAAGGTCTTCTCAAAATCTGATTTGATCAGATATGACTTAGACGTTTAAGCTGTTGAAGGGTTATTATTAGATTGACACTTGGGAGATTTTTCATATGGTAGAATGAGGGGAAGGAACAAGGACAAGAGGCCATTCCTGGGAGCTGTAAAAGGAAGTAAAGTGAGAAAAAGGATAAGTAAGTTTTTTGCATAGGAGAGTGGTAAGAGTATAAGAGTAAGAGAATGTGCTGTATAATAAGATGGTGCAAGTACATACAGTGGATGAGTTTAAGAAGTGGTATGACAGACTTTATATTGACTAGCATTGACCACCCATAGTGAAGCTTGGACTTTAGGGAGGTCAAGAAAATAATAATAATAATAATAATTTTGAAAATATTTTGCTGATATGCTTCTTGACTACCTAGTTAATATAATTGCATATATAACATTTTTACATACCTATGAGATGAAGAACTTCCAAACCATTGATGAAATTATATATTTTTCTCATGAAACCCTCCATGAAAATTACTTCTGATAAACAGATACACATGATGCGAAGCTTTGTTGGAAATGTCTGAAGATCACTAAAATCGTGCAGTTGCATAGCAGTAGAAAAGTCCAACAGCATATGAGTAAGTGAGGTGCACTTGTTTGCAAGTTCATGGAGGACTGTATGTGTAATCAGCTCAATTGGAAGTTCAATATACCTTAAAGAAGGACCTAAACATAGAAAAAATATTTTTATTACAAGAAAAATAAAATAATACTCATTTCATTGCTATTGTGATACTGTTCAGTAGGACACTAAAGAACTGATTATAAGCCTAATAATAATTGTTTATAATTGTGAAATATCTTTAATTCAAAAATGTCTAAGAAAATCTGATTTATTAATGTCACAAAACATGTTTTGTTTTAATAATCAATATTTGGTAGATCAGAGAAAAAGTTACTTCATTTATTTAATATCATATTTAATTAATATCATAATTTATCATATTGGTTGATTTACCTAAAATTGCAAAGCCAAGACAACTATATATATATATATTTTTTTAAAGCATAGATGTAGCAAGGATTCATTATAGAATCCAGAACTTATAATTAATCTTCATTGTTGAGGCACCAAAATGCTTTTCTGGCTTTAGGGAATGTTATTATTATTATTAGTATTATTATGTTGTTATTATTATAATAATAACAGGCGACAAAGAGTTGTGATTGTTGAGATCGCTGTGAAAAGATAAGTTTAAAATTTAAAATTGTGTGTGGCATTAGCAATAATTAGAATTTTAAATATTGTTGTGTGATAGTTGTGATTGGTACGGTGTTCAGTGTAGTTATAATTCTGTATTTATTATATTTTTTGTGTTTCTTGTGTGTAGCTTTGAGCATGAGTGAAATGGCAAAGAAACATAAGATTGGTGGGAAAGATGAATGCAAGTGGCATGGATTTTTCAAAAATGGTGAGTTGCTGTGAATGCAGTATGTATGCTTGGGGAGAGATTGAAGATCTTTATAAACACAATAGAGAAAGTTTTGGTGTGTAAGAAGTGCAACATACTTATGGATTATGAGAAATCATTGAATGTAAGTGGAGTTGACAGTATACGGCTGAGTGCTTGAGCAGTAACGGTAAGACAGTGGCGATCGGTTAGCAATGTTCATTGGTAAGACAGCGTGTGTAGATAATGGTGAGTTAGCAGTAGTAAGCAGTATGGAAACCAGTGGAAAGTTAGTGCTGAAGAACAATAAGACAGCAGACATGTAAGGTGATGAAAATGGCATTGAAAAACTAATTCAAGATATGAAAGCAGAGTTGGCAAAGATGAGGCAAGAGATTAAACGTATGAGGAATGAACTGGGGAGAATTACGGATTTGCATGGTGAGGAAGAACGGCATGAAAGATTTGAAAGAAATATTGAATGATTTGAGAGTAGCAATATACGGAGATTCAATGATAAGAGGTGTGGTAAATGAAAAAGTGTACAAAGTATGTTTTCTGGGAGGTAGAAAGAGAGCAAGGTGGTGGAAGCATTGGATAAGAGGAGTACGTGAGCAAAAGAGTTGGTAGTGGTAGCTGGCATGAACAACTTGACTGGTAACAAGAAGAATGTAAGGAGGGATGTCATGAGGTTGTTAAAGAGAGTGAAAGATAACAGTGTGGTGAGTAAGGTAGTCAGCATGTTGCACAGGTATTATCATACTCATCATTATCATGATGAGTTGAGAAGGGGAGAAAAGATTATGAACAGTATGCTAGCAAAGTTGTGTGAGGAGAAAGGAGTTCATTTTGTGAATGTCTAGGATGAGCTTGAGGGGCAGAGAAAGTTGTATAAAAGAGATGGACTACATTTGAATGGATTTGGTGTAAGTCTGTTGGATAAACTGTTGCTACAAGAGAAAATGACTGAAGTGAATGAAAGACCTGAGGAAGCAAGTGGTGTTGTGGAAGAGAAGGAGAGTAAGGTAGGCAAGTTTGTGAATGGAGAGGTGAGTAGTGCAAGTGAACAGAATAAGGGAGAAGGAACATAAAGTGAACAGGAAAATGGGGGAGGTCAACGGATGGGGGAACACTGCATGAAAAAGTGTAGATGATGGTTTCAGGAATAGATATGTGAGTGCACAAGAAAGGATTAAGACAGTCAAAGATGTGGGGGTGTAATATCAGTGGTGAAACATATAGGTCTGAGAAGGGGTGTAATATCAGTGATGAAAAACAGATATGGATACGGGAGAGTGTAGAGGAGTAATGTCTGAGAAATGGGGTTAGCAGGACTTGTTATAAAAACAGAAATGAGCTAGTGTGTATGCAGAGACGGCTCATTAATATATTTATTAATTGTTTTATATTTGCTTGTAATCTTTAATTTTATCATCAACGATCCTATATAATTCTCTTATTTTCCATAAAAAATAATAAAAATCCATCCTGTAGCACTTAGGAGGGCGAAGGATGCTAGCAGCACTGTGTTTACCACAGTGTCATATTGCTATGCATGCAAGCATATGCACATCATAGTGAGATGCGAGCTATTAGCATAATGCGGCACTGTCCATCGTGCAGTTCCACTGTTGTTTACATGCAGTTTGCGCCAGTAGTAGAGTGTTCGTAGTGCTTATCATGTTTACTCCATCTCTTTAAATATTTGGACAAAGGATTTAATTGTAATGTCCAAAAATTGTAAAGCCATTCCTTTAATTACAATTATAGGAATGGATTTTATTTTTAAGTAATTTTGAATTATACTAAACTATAATTTTATTGATAATAAACAATATTTTTTTCATGAAACAAAAAACAAGAAGAATATATTTTATTTTTAAGTAATTTTGAATAATACCAAACTGTATAATTGTATCAATAATAAACAATATTTTTTCATGTTTAATTTTTTTTTAAATTTTTACCATAATTTTGATACTTTATCCAAACGCATATAAACTGTACTTACAGTGTGTATGTATATTTCAAAAGTTGCAGCACCACCACGATTTCAAGCCACAAGCTACCACTGTGTGTATGTTTACAAATGCCAGAAGTATTCGAAACAAGGGGAATGAAATTGTAGCATTCATAGAGTTCATTCACCCAAAAAGTGTTTCTATAAATGAGACATGGTTGAATGAGGATGACATTCAGGAACAGAGATGGAGGGATATGTAGTCTTTAACAAAGACAGACAAAGCAAAAGGGAGGAGGAGGGGGAGTGTTACTGATAATGGCAGAGAATTTGTGCACATGTTGGCTGGAGATGCATTGAGCAAATACTGACAGTAACGTTGAAGCAGCATGGTGTGAAGTGGAGGTGGACAGGATGAAATGTATAGTAGGGTGTTGCTATAGACCTGGTAATGTGGAAGGCAGTGAGAAGGAAATGTTTAGACCAACTGGTCTGTCTAATAAGAAAAAGGGTGATTGTTATGGGATTTCAATTATGGTAACATAGACTGGAATGAAGAGACAGCATCAGGAACCAAAGACAATGAATTTCTTGAGTTTTTAAGGGATAATTATCTTAAGCAGTACATAACAGAGGCCACATGTGGATTGACCATCTTGGATTTGATTATCTCATCAGATATCAGAGCACGTGGCAGTGAATTTGAGCTGTGCAGAAGAAAGTGATTTTTAATCGAATAGTCCGTTTTTTTTTTCCTGTTTTTCTACGCTTTTGAGTGCTAAATTGTTTCTATGAATACGAGTGTACTTCAGTAGTTGTTTTTTGGAAGTTAGTTGCAGTCGAGATATAATATATTTTGGTTACCGTCGGAATCGAAGCATAACGGTGGAAGACAAAACGAAGCTCAGTTTTCATTACTGTATTTAGTTATATTTCATTTTATTTAATTATATTTAGTGTACTTAAATGTTTTGTTTTGCTTGTAATTGTTTGTACTTTTTTTTTCTTCTTTATTTAATGGAATTTATTAATTGAATAATTATTAAAGATTACGCTACCCGGCAGTAAGGAATGATGGCAGATTCAGCTGTAGTCGCAAGTAGCATATCGCCAAGTCCTCCTCCATTTAAGAACTCTATTATAAGCAATATCATAAGGGACTTTGTGGCATGCAGTACTTGTGGCATGTATGTGTCTCGGGAATTGGATATGTGACTTGTGAAAGAGAGCGGAGAACGTATGTGCACAAAATGCAGGCAGTTGGAGGAAATAAGTGCATTAGAAATATCAATATCCGACCTTGTTGCTCCAGGAACGGGGAATGAATGTAGGAAGACAAGTAGTGTGATAGGAGAGAATGAGAAAATAATATTGATAGTGTGGAAGGTGTGAGTGACTGTGAAAGTTTAGGAGATGGTTTTGTTTGGGAGAATGAATTTAGATTAAAAGTGACTAACCTGCACAGGGAGACAGATGAGCTGAAAGAGGAGGTGGAATGTCTTGTGAATGAGAGCAGAAGTATGAAAGATAAGATTAGGAGAATGGAAGAGATAAATGCAAGGTGAATCAGAGTAGGGGAGAGAGAGAATTTTGGGAGTGTTAGAAGAGGAGAGATAGCAAACAGTAGAAGAGAGGGAATGAGTGAGAGGTATGGGAACGCTAGCAATGAGAGGATGGAAACAGTAGGAGAGACGGAATGAGAGAGAGATATGGAAGTGCTAGAAGAGGAGAGAATGGAAACGGTAGGAGATGTAATGAGAGAGAGGTATGGGAATGCTAGAAGATGAGAGGATGGAAACAGTAGTAGGAGAGACAGAATGAGAGAGGGATATGGAAGTGTTAGAAGTGAAGAAAATGGAAACAGTAGGAGAGGGGGAATGAGAGAGATGTATGGGAGTGCTAGAAGAGGAGAGAATGGAAACAGTAGTAGAAGAGAGAGGTATGGGAATGCTAGAAGAGAAAATAGCAGAAGAGGAGAGGGAATGAGAGAGACCTATGAGAATGAAAGAAGAGGAGAGAATGGAAACAATAGGAGAGCGGGAATAGTAAGAGGTATAATGTATGGTGACTCAATGATCCATGGTGTTCAAGATAGGATGCGTGAGGAGTGTTTGCCAGGAGGAACAATAGAAAGGGTGGCTATGGCAATTAAGAGAGGTGAAAGGGTGGATGAGAAGATTGTGATGGTAGGAACAAATGACTTGAGTGGTAATGTAAGTCGGGCAGCGAGAGATATGAGATTTTTGCTTGAGGCTGTACGGAAGAAGACAGAGAGAGGAAAAAATAGTGTGCGTCTTGCATAGGTATGATAATGACGAGCTGAGCAGAAGAGCAGTAATATTGAATGACATAATAACTAAAATGTGTGACAAGAGAGGACTAATATATGTGGATGCTTGGAGTGCGTTTGAGGAAAGAGAGGAACTGTATGTGAGAGACCGCTTACATTTGAATGAGGAAGGACATAGGCATCTGGAGAGATTGCTGTTCTGAACGAGTCAGTGTGTCCCAGGGAGGATGATAGCAGGGGTGGCCTCTTGTGGGAATGGATACTTGGGAGATGGGAGACGACATCAGGTAACACTGAGCCCAGTGGAGTCTAGAGGGGATAATGCTGGGTATAGAAACAATGGCATTTATATGCTTTATACTAATGTCTGGAGTATCCGGAATAAGGGAGAGGAATTGGTGGTGCAGATAGCATCAGCCTGGCCAAAAATTATTGGGACCACTGAGACGGGGTTGACAGAAAAGGATAAAATAACAGGAATAGAAGTCACTGGGTAGAGAATTTTTCAGCAGGATAGGAGGGGAAAGCGTGGTGGTGGAGTACTGCTTATGATAAGTGACGACCTATGTCCTCTAAGAGTGGAGGCTTTGGAAGGCAGTGAGACAAATGATTTTGAGAGCATATGGTGTGAGGTAGAGGTGGGCAATACAGGATATTTAGTGGGGTGTTGCTACAGACCCAGGAGCACAGAGGATGGAGACCAGGAAATGTTTAGACAGTTAAGTTTGGCAAGTGCAAGAAGAATGATTGTTATGGGAGATTTTAACTACAGTAGTATAAATTGGAGAGAGGAAGATGCATGTATTAATAGGGGAAGGGAATTTCTAGAATTCTTGAGGGACAAAAGTCTTAGGCAACATGTAACAGAGGGAACAAGAGGATCAAGAGTTTTGGATTTGGTTATAGCATCAGAAGAGTTGATAATAACTGAGATGACATCTCTCCCACCAGTTGGAGAGAGTGACCATATGGTTTTGACTTGGAAAATGAATAGACATGCAGGAGTATCAAAGAGATGGGAACTTATGTGAAATTATAAAGCAGGTGATTATAATAGTCTTAGACGTCAACTTCGGGAAGTTTCATGGAGGGAGGAATTGGAAGGCCGGGATATCATTAGTGCGTGGGAAATTGTGAAAGAATATATGTTAGCAGCAATGGTAAGTTGCATACCATGAGTGAAGAAGAGGACACAATTTGGAGTAAAGTGGATGACAAACAATATTAAACAGGAATTGCATGTGAAAAAGAGGCTATGGAAGAGATATAAGGAGACAGGTGAAGAGAAGATGCATGAAGAATATAAGACACAGGCCAGAAGAGTGACTAGTGTAGTAAGGAAAGCGAAACTGGAATATGAGAGGAGATTGGCCCTAAGATCAAAAGAAAATCCTAGGGGAATTTTTTAGCTATGTGGTCAGTAAGAGGAGAAATGACTGTGGAAGAATGATATTGTGGGATAAAAATGGGAATAGAGTGACTGATGCAGAGGACATAGTGGAATTGTTCAATGAACACTTTATTGGAGTATTTCATCCTAGAGGAGTTAGTTTTAATGCTAGAGGGATAGGGCAGTTTCAAGGTTTAGAGGTACAGGAGGAGAGTGTGTTTCAAATACTGAGTACTCTGGATGTCAGTAAAGCTGTCGGACTGGATGGTATTTCACCATGCATTTTGAGAGAATGTGCTAGGGAACTGACAGTGCCTTCAACCTGGCTTTTCAATGAAAGTCTGGCTGTGGGAAAGGTGCCCAGGGAATGGAAGGAAGGTAAGATAGTGCCATTGCATCAGGGTGGTAACAGACTGGAAGTGTCTAATTATAGGCCAGTTTGTGTGTCATCAGTAGTTGTTAAGATCTTGGAGAAAGTAGTAAGGGACCGTATACAGTACTGGGCAGATGAGGGTAATGTTATCTGTGAGAGTCAACATGGATTTGTGAAAGGGTGCTCTTGTTTTAACAATATGCTAGCCTTTTATAATAGAGTTACAAGAACATTAGATGAGGGAAAGGCATATACTGCAATTTTCTTAGACTTAGCGAAGGCATTTGACAGGGTGCCACATGATAAGCTGATATTTAAGTTGCAACACATGGGTCTGGATGTCAGATTGGTCAACTGCATTCAGGATTGGTTGTCAGAGAGTTGTGTATGGTGGAGCAGTTTCAAGGAGGAAGAAGGTTATAAGTGGGGTCCCACATGGCTCAGTACTAGGACCTATATTGTTTAACCTTTATATCAATGACATTGCCAGTGGATTGCAAGGGATATTCAGTTGTTTGCAGATGATGCGAAGCTGGGAAGGATTATTAGTAACAGTGCAGATGTGGTAGCCCTGCATGAGGATTTGAATAAGCTAGACAGATGGGCAAATGAATGGGGGTCTCAGTTTAATGCAGCAAAATGTAAGGTTTGAAGTTTGGGAAACATCGATGGGATGCTGCATACTCTATTGGAGGAGTTATACTGGAGGAAGTAGGGGAGACAAGAGATCTGGGGTTGATAATTGATAGAAACCTGAAATTTAGGGGACATATTGCAAAGGTGGTGAAAGTAACACAGAGGATTGCTGCAATTATGAGAAGGACACTGACCTGCAGAGATAAAAGAGTTATCATTCCGTTGTATATGTCTCTGATCAGACCACACTTAGACTATTGTTCTCAGATTTGGTCCCCAGGATTTGAAGGGGATAAATGAACTGTGGAAAGGGTACAAAGACAGATGACAAAGATGGTTTCAGGACTGTACAATTTTGGTTATGAGGATCGGCTGAGGGAATGTAGACTGCAGAGTGGTGGATGGAAGAAGGAGAGGTGATATGATTGAGACTTTTAAACTGTTGAGAGGTGGTTACAGGGTTGACACTGGGGAGTTCTTTCGCTTGGTTTAACAGCGGGAAAGAATGATGACAAGAGGCCATCCCTGGAAGTTACAAAAGGAAACTGTGAGCAAGTGGTTTCTTTGCATGGAGGGTGGTTGAATCGTGAATGCATTGCCTGATGGAGTGGTGAGAGCGAGAACGATCAATGAGTTTAAGGAGTGGTATGATAGACTTTGTGTTTCTTAGGGGGGACCTCCCCTCGGACTTTATGTTCTTAGGAAGGACCTCCCACGAGAGTCTTTTGACTCAATGGGGGCCTGAATAATAATAAAAATAATAATATTGTTGTAAATGAAGTGTCACATCTTTCTCCAGTTAGTGAAACAGACCATGAAGTGATCACTTGGGTGTGGCCAGCCATATCAGGACTTTTGTGAAAAAGGGCTATATGTGGAACTATAAGACAGGTGATTATGGCAAACTCAGGAGGAAGCTTGCAACAATATCATGGAATGAGGAACTGCATGGGAAGGAAATCAATGCTGCTTTGTCTATACTCAGGAATCATCTGGTAGAGGCAATGACTGAGTATATTCCAAAGGTCAGGAGATTAAATAAGCTAGATATAAAATGGATGACTAAAGAGGTGTTGCATGCAATTTCGAATAAAAAGGCATTGTGGAAGCAGCATAAGATGAGTGGAGATAATCAGTTACATGAGGAGTACAAAAAGCAAGCAAGGAAGCTGACTCAGTAAGGATAACAAAAGTGCAGTAGGAGCAGCAATGAGTTAGCATATGATGCTAAAAGAAATCCTAGGGAGTTTTATTCAATATGTGGCAAGTGGAAGGAAAAATGATTATGGAAGGATGATAAAACACTGAGGAGAATATAGTAGAGGTGTTAAATGAGCAGTTCATTAAAGTATTCCATCCTTATGATTGTAACATAATGCAGAATTTGAGAGCAGCGGGAATGGGAGAGGAATCACTGATGGTGAGTGAATGAGCAGGAGGTATATCAGAAATTGAATGAACTTAATGTCAATTAGACCATGGGACTTGATGGTATATCACCTCATGTCTTGAGGGAATGTTCTAGGGAGTTAATAATAGCTTTAACATACATCGTTAACGAGTCTTAGATTAGCCCAGGTCCCAAAGGAATGGAAAGATAGCAAAATTGTTCTGTTTCATAAAGGAGGTGATAAGACTAAAGGCTTCAAATTATAGGCCAATCTACCTGTCTGAAGTTGTGGTCAAGCTGGTAGAGAAGCTAGTGAGGACAGGGATTCAGAACTGGGTGAATAGCAGTAGAATTCTCTTTAATGGACAGCATGGGTTTGCTGAAGAAAGATTGTTTTAGCAATCTGCTTATTTATTATAACAAAGTGAAGAATACATTGGACAAGAGGGAAGCATATACAGTAGTATATTTAAATTTTGCAAAGACTTTCAATAGATTACCACATGACAAACTAGTTAAATTGGAACAGACAGTGTTAGTGTTGGATAGTAGATTAGTGCATTGGAATGGAGATTGGCTGTATGATAGGCATCAACTGGTTGTGTATGGGGAACTGATATCCCAGAAGAAGAAAGCCACTAGTGGCATACTCCAGAGGTATGTTTTAGGGTCATTGTCATTTAATTTGTATGTAAATGACATTGGAAAGGGCTTACATAGTGATATACAGTTGTTTTCAGATGATGCAAAGTTCGCCCTGTCCACCCATTCCTGAATTCTGCAATTAATCAAAATTTATAATACTTTAACTATCAATCCTGATATAGTAATCAGTCTATAATTTTCTACTGCTATCTTCAAATCTCCTTTGTGTAATAGAACTGTTCTGGCCAATTTCCTTTCACTCTGTCAGTGTTAAGATCTAAATACTGACAGAGTGCAGTGTGAAATCACTGCACTTGTGAGGTCACTGCCATTTTCATGCTTCTTTATATTTCATCCAACCTCACAACTGGATTTACATTGAGATTTCTCAAACATCTTAATTTCATCTACCTCTATTCTCACTCCATCTTTGTTATATCTGCAACTACAATAGCTTCACCTGAATGACACACACTCACCAAGTAGTCATTTCAACCATTCAATTATTTCTTCTCTTTCTCTTCACTTCCATAATCATTCTTCCTTTTGCTATTTGGGAACTCTTTACAATATACTTTTGCCTGCTTGACTAATTTTCTCTCATAATCTGATTTTGCCTTCCTCAACATGTTGATCGCTTTTCTTACCTTTGTACTGCTCATGAGTCGGTTAATAACCATTCTCCTTATATACATCCACAACATTTACTTCTTTTTCAGCTCTATTCTCCTGATAATTTTTCATGCATTATTAACATTTGCAGTTTCTCAAGCCATTGTACTGCTCCAAAGCTACCTTGGGAGGTTGTCATGATTACCTGCTTTGTAGTTTCACATATCCCTTCTTAACTGAAATTCTACATGATTAAAGACATCCTAGGTCAAGACTGCATAATCCCCTTTCCCATTCAGAAGCTACTCACTCTTCCATTCAGTGGTCACATTGTTTATATACAAATTCTCCGATGCTGTCACCAGATCCAATACTCTCAAACTTCAAGTCTCTTCCATCACGTTGTGTTAGGCAATTGTCTAGCTTAGAAGGAAGAAAGCAGCTGCTATCTTCCTTAGTTGAAGTCTCCCACAATGATTACTTTCCCTCTTCATTGAGCTAATCCAATATGTCATCTACATCTTCTTTTGCAACACCTGGCATGTGGCAGCAACCAACTATATTTTGTCCCATTGTCTTATTATTACCACCCCAAGACCTCATGGAGTCAAAGACTCATCTGGGAGGTCCTTTTATCTCTCTCTCTCTCTCTCTCTCTCTCTCTCACACACACACACACACACACACAGCTCATCATACCGTGTTTTAAACACATTCAAACTCTTTGCAGACACCACATTCTCAGGCAAGGCATTCCAATCATTCACAACTCTGCACGAAAAAAACCTGCCTCTCACTCCCCCTACTCACACCTTCTTTATACAGTTTCCAGGGATGACCTCTAGTTCTCCCCTGATCTCCCATTATTCTCTGTAAAACTTCTCCAGCATTGATCCTATAACAACCCCTTACCAACTCGTAGGTCTCTATCATATTCCCCCTCCTTCCTCCTGTCTTTTATCTCAAACTGGATAACTTCAAATGCACAGCCTCCCTTAATCCTATCCACATGCTTAATTTCTATCCTTAATTGTTTGCAGTTCTTAAAATTGCTTCTCTGAAGTTTGAGGGTAGGGGTTAACCACTATACAGGAAGGTTGATTAGGTCAGATTCATGTGAAAGAACATTAGCACAAGTATTTTCCTCTGTTCTCGGAGATATCTGCATGTTCTTCTTAGTCCACAGAAACAGTTTTATTTATTTTTCTATTTTTTTTTCTTACTAGAACCAATAACTAGTATGGAGTTCAGTATTCTGTTATGTACAGTTTGGAATTGTTTATACTGAGAGCTGAATTCATCAGCTTTGCTTTCTTGCTTTACTCTAGAACAGTAACAGTTTCATAACTGGCTATACTATATATTTAATATAGGATGAATATAACACCCTATACTAAATAATAAGTATAGGGTGTTATATTCTGGCAATAATGATCAACAAAAGGAAGAATAGCAATGCCATTCAAGAACAAACATGAAGAAAAACTTATTTAACCTTCTGACCTTTGGAATACATTTAGACACTGCTTCTACTAGACAGTTCTTGAATGTCACCAAAGCAACATTGATTTCCTTTCTACTCAATTTTTCATTCCATGCTACAGCTGCAAGATGTCTCCTAGCTTTACATAATCATCAACCTTGTCACCATAATTACCCATATACTCTTTCCTCACAGAAGTCCCCACATGGTTTACAACCACACAAGTAATCACTGCATGGTCACTCTCACCAACTGGAAGAGATTTGACACCTCATTTATGATAACATCCTCTGATGAGATGATCAAATCCAAGACCCCTCAATCCTCACATGCCCTCTGTGCCTGAAGTAGTTGTCCCTCAAAAGAAACTCATTTTCTTTACTTCCAGTTTGCATCATCCCAATCTATACTGCAGTAATTAAAATCATCCATAATAATCACCCTTTTCCAATTGCTTTGCTAATTTGCTTATACATTTCCTGGCCACTACCCTCCACATTACTAGGTCTATAGCAACATCTAACAAAGTATTTCATTCTATTCACCTCTATCTCACACCATACCATACTGCCTCAAAACCAGTACCATTATTTCTCCCCTGCATCTCTAACTTGCTTGGACATAATGAAGAGTAAGAGAGTGAAGATTGTGAGTCTACTGCCTCGGTATGAGGGCCATGATTACCAAGGAGTCAATCAGAAGATTGTGCAGGAGGAATGGTGTGCAGTTTATAAATGTGCAGAGTGAATCTGATGGATGTAAGGACCTGTATATGGACTGCACTTAAATGGTATTGGAGTTAGGTGCCTGGAATATTGGGGGGGAGGGGGGGGGGAAGCAATCAAGCATGTGTCCAGACACCTGGGATAGGTATGTATGAGTGCAAGAATAATTATGAAGAGCTGGGAGCAGTTTCTCAGGTTTCAAATCTGAATGGGCAGGTAATGACATGTTATGTAAGGGTGACTGTGGGCCCAAGGGGGATGTTGAAATGTATGTACACGAATACCCAAAGTATCAGAAATAAAGTAGAGGAGTTTTTAGCATTGTCAGTTCAACTTGACCAAAAATTATTGCCATCAGCAAGACGACCTCATTGTCAGAGAATGATGTAGTTACAGGGATAGAATGTAATGGATATTGTATTTTCTGAGCAGATAGAACAAATAGGCAGGAGGAGGAGGAGGGCTATTATTAATGACAGCTGAAGAACTTCAACCGACAAAAATAGAAGTTAAGGACGATTGTAGATCTTATGAAAATGATTTATTTGAGGCTATCTGGTGTGAGATAGAGGCCAATAGGACACAATATATTGTTGGTTGCTGCTATAGATCTTGGGGTCCTGAAGAAAGTGTGAAAGACATGCATCAGCACATTAGCACAATGAGTGCAGACCAAGCAATTATAATGGGAGACTTCAAATGGGAGACTTCCAATATAGATTGGAAGCAGGAAAGGGCACATGGTAAAACAGAAATGGAATTTATACAGTTACTAAGAGATAATTACCTGAAACAGTACATGATGGAAGGGACCAGGGATTTGAGAATGTGGGATCTCGTAATAGCATCAGAAACTCTATCTATAACAGCAGTAGCATCTCTAATCTCTAATTGTGGAAAGTGACCATGCAGTCTTGTCCTGGGAGGTTGCTCAACATGTGGAAATTTCAGTCAAAGAAAGGGTTTATGCAGAACTACAAAGCTGGCAGTTATGATGGACTTAGGAGGCAACTTGGAGTAGTGCCACAGCATAAGAAACTACATGGAATGAATGTCAATATTAGTGCATGCAAAGTGATCAAGGATTATTTCAGTGAGGCAGTATCAGAGTGCATACCCAAGGTTAGGAGGATAAACCGAGTAGGGATCCAGTGGATGACTAGCAATATAAAGCAGGAGCTGCAAAAAAAAAAAAAAAAGAAAAGAAAACATTGTGGAAGGAATGTAAACAACAAGGTGTTTGACAACAATGGATATGAGGTGGTGACATGGATAGGTGGGTGGCTGATAGACATCAAAGGCTTGCCCATGAGCAGTATAAAGCACAAGCAAGAAGGGTAACTATGGTAAGGAAGGGTAAATAAGATTTCAAGAGAAAATTAGCTGAGCAGGCCAAAATAATTCCAAAAGAGTTTTTTCGCTACACAGAAAGTAAGAGAAATAATGATTATCGAAAGATAACTTTTACACAGTGCTGATGTTAGAAAAGTGAAAGAAGCAGAAGAAATACTTCAGTTACTAAGTGATAACTTTGCAAGAGTATATCATCCAGGTGGTGACTTTGCAGTTACTGACGTGAGAGAGACTGATGTGAGAATTGAGGTAGATGAACTGGAGGTACTCAGGATATTGAAAAATATCAATGTGAATGCAGCAGTGGGCCTAGATGGTATGTCTGGTCACGTGCTATGAGAATGTGCAAGTGAACTGGCAGTGCCTCTGACATTAAAGTTGTTTAATCTAGGTCTCAGCTCTATCAAGATTCGAAGGAAGTAGAAACAGGATAAGATAGTTCCATTACATAAAGGTGGCTCCAAGACAGAGGTAGCAAATTACAGACCAGTTAGTATCTCTAGGGTGGTGGTTAAAATATTGCAAAAGTTGATTAAAAGTAAAATTCGGGAATGAGTGGATAGGAATATGCCACTTTACAGGCAGCAGCAGCATGGCTTTGTGAAAGGTAGGTCCTGCCTCAGTAATTTATTCATATTTTATAATAAGATGACAGCAGAATTGGATAAAGGAAATCGCTATACCATGATACTGCTGGACATTTAAAAGTCATTTGACAGAATACTGCATGGAAAACTATTATATAAGTTGGGGCAAATGGGAATGGATATGAAGCTGGTAACATGTATAGGCAGGTGGCTAATAGACAGATATCAGAGTGTGGTGTATGGTGGAGTGGAATCAAGGCAAATGAGGATGACTAAATGTACTATATGTCCTGCTCATTCTCCACCAGTCCTTCCTTCTCCATACTCCAGTTCATAGTGCTGCATCCACAAGGAGGAAATACACTAATAAACTGATCATTAAATACTTCAACCATATCCTCTGCATTAGTTACCATTCTGCCAATGTCACCAACTAGCATCATCCTCCAATAGTCATTTTTATTTCTGCTTGCCACATTTTTCTTAAATTGATTGGCTAATTTCTTCTCATTCTGCACTTCTGCTGTCTCTACCAACTGACTCACCTTTCTGGCCTGCTCTTTGTACTCTTCATGTAACTGGTCATTATTATTATTATTATTCCGGGCAACTCCAGGGAGTCGACAGACTCATCGAGGGAGGCCCTAACATCATGTCAAGAACAACTATTCGACATTCACGCAGTATCTATCATACCTTGCCTTGAACTCATTCACGGTCGTAGCACCCCACCACAGACTCTGGCAGCTTATTCCACTCATTCACCACTCTCCAAGTAAAAAACCTAGCTCTAACACCCTAGTCTTCCCACCACCAGTCCTATTTTCAAAAATATCTTCTGGATTAATATTATAGTAACCCTTCAATAATTTGAATGTTTCAATCATATCACCCCTTTTCTGCCTATCGACCAATTTTTGCAACCCACAAATCTTCAACCTATTCTCATAAGGTTCATTCCACAGACCTGCTATCATCTTGGACACTCGTCTCTGGATCCTCTCCACTTCCTCCCCATCAGAAACCCTGGTGCCCATAACTGGGCATGGTACTCCAGATGGGGGTCTTATCAAGGCTCGATATAGAGGAACAATAACTTGTTTGTCTCTGCATGTTAAAGTATTTTTCGGAAGCCAAGTGATTTGATGAGCTGATTTAGCCACTTTTGCAATGTGCCACTAAACTTCAATTCCCTATCCACCAACACTCCCAAATCCCTGGCCTCATCAATCTCCTGGAGTACGGTTCCACCAATGCGATATACTGCTGCTATTCTTTTCACCCCAAAGTGCATAACCTTACACTTTGCCACATTAAACTGACATCCATTTTTCCTAGCCCAGTCCTCCAAACTATCCAAATCGTCCTGTAAAATTTTGACATCCTGTACACTCACAATTGCTCTACCCAACCTTGCATCATCAGAAAACAAGTGAACACTTCCTCTCAGATCCTTTCCTATATCATTGATGAATAAATTGAAAAGTAGTGGTCCAAGAACAGAGCCCTGCGGCACACCACTAATCACAAGCCGTCTTTTAGACTCAACTCCTGAATAAACCACTCTCTGGTATCTCTCCATCAACCACCCTCCTATCCATCTCACCAATCCTATATCCATCCCCATCTGCACCAGTTTACAGATTAGGGTTCCATGTGGTATCCTGTCAAAGGCCTTGGCAAGGTCCAGTAGAATCACTGTAAACCCATTACCCTTATCCAGTTCAGCCGTCACTGTGTTATAAAACGTGAGCAAGTTACTGAGGCATGATCTACCCTTCACAAAACCATGTTGTCCCCTATATAATATCCCATTTTCATCTATCCAATCCTGTATTCTTTTCTTGACTAATTTCTCTAAGACATTGACAACGATTCCTGAAATGCTAATCGGTCGGTAATTTACAACAGCAGTCTTGGAACCACCTTTATGCAGTGGAACTATTTTCCTTTCTTTCCACCCCCTCGGGACTAACCCAGACCCGAGACTCAAATTAAACAAGGATGCAGGGATTACTAGCATTCAACAAGGATTACTAGCATTCTTCTTGTGTTGCCTAAATAATGTCTTCTTCCAGATTTCATACTTAATTTCTTTCTTCATCCGTTTTACTCTGCCTTCTTTAGCCTTTTCACCTTTGGAATACATTCAGACATTGTTGCTATTAAACAGCTGTTGATCAATGCCCATACAGTGCATTAGCCTTGTAGTTCCATGTATATCCCTTCTTTATAGAAGTTGTTACATGACTGGCTGCATCCTAGGTAATCACTTCATGGTCACTCTCACAAACTTGGGGAAGATTAGACACTACATTCACTATCACATCCCTGATGATATAACCAGATCTGAGACTCTTAATCCTCGTGTGTCCTCCATTACATATTACCTAATATTGTTATCCCTTAAGAACTCGAGAAATTAATTTCCTTGTTCCCTGACAGTATCTTTTCATTCCAATCAACACTGTAGTAACTGAAATCATTCATAATGATCGCCCTTCGCTTTCCCACTAAGCTTAGTGGCCTATACATTTCTTTATCTTCACCTTCCACATTCCATGGCCTGTAGCAACAACCAACCAAATATTTCATTCTGTCAACTTCCACTTCACTTCACTTCGGTGGCGGCTCATACATAAGCACTGCGACACTGCAGCATCCCCAAGGAAAAAATAAAATTTTTTAATTTTGTTTGTGTTTATAAATAATAACAATACATACAACATTATATAAATGTAATAAAACATGTTAAAGGTTATTACAGCTTATGTTTTGACATTGATTGAATAGTTAATAATTGGAATTGTTCGATTAACGCTTTAGATTATGACACAAATGCACTGTGATCTAACACAGCATTGGAATTATCACATTCAGACACTGTGTTAGATCACATTATCACATTGCAGCTAATCTCGCCGATATTCGTTTGCGCTACTCATTGCACGTTACAAGTGATTCTGACACTGCTCATTTGGGCAGTATATCGTATGCTTGCGCACGTTATTTCTGTGCGATACGAAACTTTTATTATTGGTGTTTGTTCGTGGGGAGGGTGAAATATTTTTAATAAAGCAATTTTTTAATATGTAAATATATTTATTAATAAATTGGTTACTGATTAGGAAAAAAATATTTTTTTTTATTATTATTTTGTATATGCAGCACCCCTAATTAAAATTTTCACCGGCCGCCACTGCTTCACTTCAAACCCACTGCCACCTTTTCCCCTTGTATGCACCTTCATAGCGCAATTAGAAGAACGACGGTAGATTGCACCCTTCGATTGGGGACAAGGCCTGAGTTTGATTCTCGTCATGATGAGAGAAATCTTAATATGGGCTTTTTCAGTTGAAGGTGAGTTAGCCAATCACATATGGAGGTAGCAGGAGTTTTTTTCCTGGAAACTCGGGTTTTTCATCCCATATGCAGACAAATCAGCCTTGAGAACACATGCAATTTATAGACCAAAATACTAGTGGTGGAAGTGCGCAGTAGATGGCATTGATGTAGATGATGGTAGTTGCGATTCAGAATGGTTGGTGGGTTAAGTGATGAAGAAGATGGAGAGTTGTAAAAGTAGATGCCCTCCTGCGATGAGTCTTTGAACCCCTTGGAGATGTCACATAATAATAATAATAATAATAATAATAATAATAATAATAATTATTATTATTATTATTATTATTATTATTATTATTATTATTATAACTTCTTACCCTTCCTATCTTAACAAAATACATCATGTCCTTCCATTTCTATTTCCATCAAGATGTCATTCTCATCCGATCATGTTTCACTTATTTGAATTATTTTCAGGCACATAAACTTAACGAATGCAACAATTTCATCATCCTTATTTCGGATATTCCTGGCATTTGTAAATAAGCATAACAATTCATTTCTTGTCTATAACCAGTTCTACTTATGCTGTCCCCATCTGTGACTTCTCCTCACTTACTCCTGTCTGCTTACCTTCTGTCCTATATATTCCCTCCCCCAGACTCAAACCTCTGTGTATTCCAGGCCATTCCATTCCTATGCTAACTATCCACATACATGCATTCATTACTGCATTCAGAATGCACTCTAATTACACCATGTTTCCCTGACCTCTCTGGACCACCCCATTTCCATGTCCAACTTGCATTCTTGTTCTCACATTCTCCATTCACAACCACATCAGTCCACCTGGTTCAGTCTTCTGCTCATTCACATCATCTCTAACTTTACTAATACCGTGTTTGCATCCAGTACTGTCGACAGGGTGTAGCATAGAGGCAACCTGCCTCACGGCGCAGCTTAATAAGGGCACTCATTCAGCCATATTGCAGTAGGTGCCATCACTATGCTAACAATTCCTGTTAGCGTAGCAAGTGCAGGAAGACGTTTTTCAAAGCTTAAACTGATTAATTATTATTAAACAGCAATGACCAAAGAAAGAGAGAAAGAGATAGACCCCGACTGCAATGGAAAGACAACATCAAAAATTGGACGGGCAAGAATCTTACAGAAGCAAGAGATAGAGAGGCATGGAAGTGGACTGTTCATCAGCTGCAAACCTCTTAAAGAGGAGGCCACAGGATTAGATTACACCTAAGAAAGATTGGTTGTTCTAGCAACTATATCGATAGAGGCGGATATAGCTTATTTAAATTTAAATTTAGAAGAGCTTATAAACAGTTTTATTGTGCGATATCCCCATAGAGCAAACATTTAATTAATATTATTATGTAATCATTTTGCATTAATATTTCTCTTGTAATAAAAACAAAATAGCAATTGGATATTATCTTATATTTTTGGGGTGATATTTAATTGTTTGCCTCAGGGGTGCGATCTAATCTGGCGACAGCCCTGTTTGCATCACTCATTACACTTCATTCCAGCAGCAAACTTTCCAAATGACTCACTCCAAAACCATTCAGATGCAGTCCATCACTCTTATACAGTTCCATTCTTCTTTCAGACTCATCCCACACATTCACAAATTGCACTCCTTTCTCTTCTGACATTTCTGTTAGAATTCCATTCAAGATTTTTGCTCTCCACATCAAGCAACTGTCATACCTGGGCAACACACAAACTATCCATCCTATCACACTGTTGTCTTTTATTCTCCTCAATAATATTCTGATATCCAATCTCACATTCTCCCTATACCCAATGAAATCATTCATTCTAACAAAACCACTAACTCCCTCACATACTTACTTCTCATATCCAGCACCTCAGTTACTCTATGCATTCTCTCTCTCTCTCTCTCTCTCCCCCCTGGAAAACTTACTTTGTGTCCCCTCTCATCCACCACACCTTTTATGATAGAATCTCCATTTAGTGCTACTCTTCAGTCATTTGCTACTTCTTTTTCTCCACTATCTTTTATTTTATTGTTTCACACTCTTCTAATTTTATTCTGTACACACTTCATCTCATTCCTCATCTTAATCATTTCATTCTTCAATTCTTGCATTCTAGTTATCATTCCTGCTATTGCTTCATCAGTCAGACTTTCTTCTATTCCTGCAATCACACCAGCTGTTATTTTAATGGTCTGCTTCCATAATTATGCCCAGTTTTCCTTTTTTAATAATTTCTCTATTCACTATCACATTCACTCTTCTTCCTCATTCTTAGTCTTACATCCATCACCCTTTTGTATTTAGTCTGGTATTCTTCACTTCTAGTTCCCAGTTTTCATTCAAATCACTGCAGTCCATTAACTTATCACTCTTTCTACAAATCCTCACTCATTCAATTTTCTTGTTTAATCTCTCAATAAACACATTCCCCCAGACATACATATCACACTTCTGAGAACAAATTATCTTATTAAAACCCAGACCATTCAGCACACCCAATTTTTGCAATGTGCATCTGGTTGTCCTAGTTCTTACCACCATTTTTACTTCTGTTAACTGTCATGCATAAAATTCACTACAAAATCTACTAACAACTTACTAAAACTCTACTAACCACCTTGATAATTAATATGCATTACTTTCAGTATCACTAATTAAATAAATTTTTGGTGAAATGCATAAAATTCTTCAAAAAGTACATACATTATAAAATTATGTACATATTCTTTACCATATGGGAATTATGTATATATATCTTAAACAGTGTGTTTGAATGACTCTAAATTATTAGCATTGAAGAAATCAGGAAGGACACTTGCCGTGCTGTATTTCATTGTTTTTGCATGATGATTCTTGTTGATAAGCTTATACATTGGTAACATATGACTATTAAATCATTTCAGGAAATTACAATGTATACTAAATATTTATTAAAAGAAAACTTTAATCAATACTTCCTATATTTCAGCAATGTTACGTTGCCGAAATATAGGAAGTATCGTTTAAAGTTTTCTTTTAATTAATATTTAGTATACGTTGTAATTTCCTGAAATAATTTAATGGTTTTTGCATGGTGATTGTCTTTAGTTTTTCATTTTTTTGAGACAATATGGGTAGACAATTCTGTGTATGTTTGGTAACTTCCTTTGTTTTTCCAGGTAGTTTCTGAGATACCAGAGCACTAGTAAGCACCTCCGTAGAGAAGTTGGAAGAACGACTGTACATTGTTGTGATGAGAGGAATCTTTATATAGTTTTTTTCAACTGAAGATGAGTTAGCCAATCTCATACAGAAGTAGCATGGTTTTTAGCTCCTAGAAACTCAGGTTTTCATCCCACATACAGAACATCAGCACACATGCAATTTACAGACAAAAACACTGTTGGTGGTTGTGATGGGTGGTAAATGACGTTGATGGTAGTTGTGTGTAGCGGAGTGAAGTAGAGTGCCCTCCTGCAATGGGTCCTTGGACTCCTTTGAGGTGTCACTTAATAATAAAAAATAATAATAATAGTAGCATAGCCCATTATTGAATTTTTCAGGACACAACAACTCACTGCACTTGTGTGATATGAGCTGTCTCAGTCACCAGCAGTGTAGTTTTCTGTTGAGAAATTGACAGGGGATTAACATTAATGCTGGAATTTATACAAGCAATCACTTTATTATACTTTTCTTCTTTTATACATACTTAGCACTAAAAGAGCGAATCCTCTTAGAACTGAATACTGGATACTGAAATGTATCAGTAGAGAAAGAGAGAGAGAGAGAGAGAGAGAGAGAGAGATGTCCATTTATTTCATTGTTTTTTTTTTTCTTTGAACTGAAGAGATCACTCAAGAAACTTAAATTTATTAGAAATACAGCACAATGTCAACTTGACAACAAATCTCATCATCTTCTTGAAAACCAGGTGACCAAATCTGTACATATTTGGCTTGATCAAGGCTTTTTCAAGTTGAAAAAGCCTTGATCAAGCTACACACATACACATATATATACATATATAATTATTATTATACACGCATACAAGCACTTGTCAACTTGCAGAAGGAATGATGTGGGGGTTTGTGGATTTGTAGTCCCTTGAGAATGTAGTCCCTTGAGAATATAAATCCTTCTTTCCCTCAATGAGAACATTGAGGGAAAGAAGGATTTATATAATGCTGATAGACTGCATCTAAATTGGTGTTACATGTTTAGAGAGAGCTTTGTTTACTGAGCATGCTGAAGTGAAAATTCAAATAAACTTAAGCAATTGGGGTGGAAGCAGGTAAGTTTGTGTGAAGGCACCCATGAGGTGAATGAGTATGAGAATGATCAAGTTCGGAATCTAATCTCTCAAGCAAAAATATTGAATAAGGTAGTCAAGTCAGGAAGTAAAGGTGGGTGGGAGTCTAAAGGGATGCTGCAGTTTCTATATACTAATGTCAAAAGCATCAGGAACAAGAGGAAGGAGTTTTGGGCATTATTTAGTGAAACCTCACAAAAGTTATAGGCAATTGTGAGACTTTGCTAGCAGTTTCTATATACTAATGCCAGAAGCATCAAGAACAAGAGTAATGAGTGTTTGGCATTGGTTAGTGCAACCTCACCAAAAGTTATAGCCATTAGTGAGACTTGGTTAGCAGCATATGATGTAGTTACAGGGATAGAATGTAAATGGATTAGTATTTTCAGGGAAGATAGAGGAAATAGGATAGGGGAGAGATAATGATGATGATGGTGATAGTGTATGAATTGCAGCCAAAAAGAATAGGAGATAGGTGGGAGGGTGGCTGTTCATTTGAAGTAGTCTGGTGTGAGATCACGGATAGTAGATGTTGCAATAGGTCAGGGGGTTCCACAGATGATCTGGAAAAACATGCATTGCCAAATTAGTGCAATGAGTACAGGTTGAGTGATTATTATGGGGGACTTCAACTGTGGATATATAAACTGGAAACAAGAAAGATCATATGGCAGGAAGGAAAGAGAATTTGTATACCTAGTGAGAGATAATTACTTGAGGCAGCATGTGATGGATGGGAGTAGGGGTGTGAGAGTATTGGACTTGGTTATAGGATCAGAAGTGCTATCCATAACCACAACTCATTCAACATGAGCTGTAGAAGAAGAAATGTTGTGGAGGGTATATAAGGAGAAAGGTGACCAGCAATCTCATGAACAGTACAAAGCTCAGGCAAGAAAGATGACCATCATGGCAAGGAAAGCAAAATCAGATTACGAGAAAAATATAGCCAAGAAGGCCAAAGGAAATGCCAAAGAGTTCTTTCATTATGTGGCAAGTAAGAGGAAGAATGACTATGGGATATTAACCTTAAAAAGTGATGATGGTCACAAGGTGACAGAAGCGGATAAAATAGTTGAATTACTGAATGACCACTTTGCAAGGTTATATTATTCACGTAAGGTTACCGTAATAGGTGAAAGACTGATGTGAGAACAGACGTGGGTAAACTGGAGGGTCTAAGGATATTGCTGAATTTCAATGTAAATACAGATGTGGGATTAGATGGAATATCACTGTGGGTTTTGCAGGAATGTGAAGGAAACTGGCAATGCCTCTTCTAGGCTCTTTAAGTCAGCTCTGGTAGAGGACAAAATAATTCCCTTACATAAGGGAAGTTCTAAGACTGTAGCAGCAAATTATAGACCGATCAGTATCTCAGGCATAGTGGTAAAAGTAGTACTGGAAAAATGGTTCAAAAAGAAAATTCAAGAATGGGTGGATAAAAATATGATACTGTATATATATATATATATATATATATATATATATATATATATATATATATATATATATATATATATATTCATTTTTCTAAATTAACTGACTTAAAACCCGAGAATTATAACACAATGACGTTTATTTTAAAAATTTATTTGAAATTATTTGTTATAATTCTCGGGTTTTAAGTCAGTTAATTTAGAAAAATGAACATATCCCAACCCCGAGTTAATAGTACTAATCATCATATATATATATATATATTAGGATAACCAAGTAATTTTATAAGCTTGGTTATTTTTACTCCAAATCCCAAGTAAGCAAACAGTTAAGTTTGCCTGAAACGTAGTTCAAGTCTAAAGATGGTACAACACCAGGGCAACTCATTGTAAAGGTGGGTAAAGCTCTGATCACTATTCTTAGTATTTCCCATAATGTAAAGCACATCTCACTAAAAGATCTATACTGCAATACATTATGGGTGGGGTCACTACCCAGACCGGTTTCAACCTTTTTTGAGGTCTCCTCAGTGAGTATACTAAGAATAGTGATCAGAGCTTTACCCACCTTTACAATGAGTTGCCCTGGTGTTGTACCATCTTTAGACTTGAACTACGTTTCAGGCGCAAACTTAAATGTTTGCTTACTTGGGATTAGGAGTAAAAATAACCAAGCTTATAAAATTACTTGGTTATCCTAATATACAATATCCCCAAGTTAAAAATTCATTTTCATATATATATATATATATACATTTTGTATGGGTTGCATTTGTGCAAATAGAAAGATAAAAACAGAAAAATGAATATATATATACTAACACTAGATACTAAAAATAACAAATTTAAGTTCAGATTGTCTAATCTATTAGACTGCATCTGGGATAGCCTGGAACAGGTCCATCAATATGCCCTTAAAACTTTGCAGTGGACAGTCCTGGAAATATGATTGACAGTCAGTAATGGATTGACACAAGTCCCACTTGTACATCATGGTAGCACCCATCCCTGGAAGTTACGAAAGGAAACTGTGAATAAGAGGATGAGGAGTGGTTTCTTTGCATGGAGGGTGGTTGAACCATGGAATGCATTGCCTGATGGAGTGGTGAGAACAAGAACGGTCACTGAGTTTAAAGAGTGGTATGATAGACTTTATGTTTCTTAGGGGGGGACCTCCCCTCGATGAGTCTTGATAGACTTTGTGTTTCTTAGGAAGGACCTCCCACAATGAGTCTTTTGACTCCATGGAGGCTTGAATAGTAATAATCATCTGGCATGACCTGTCCTCAAGCGGTTGAGTGTGCTCCATTGTCGTCTGGGCAGGTCAAAGCCAGGGGCCTCTGTTGTGAGATCTGTAATGAGGTGTCCATTTTTTATTGTTGAAGTAAGCCAGCAATTCTTCCATTCAGTTTCAGGAGAATATGTATCTGGTTGCTGAGTTTTCCAGATTGGGTTGCTGGACTTTAAGTGAATAGGTGATAGATTTTGGAAGTCCTTATGGATGAGTAAGTTTTTTTTCCATACATTTTATCCACTCTCTGTTAGCAGCAGCTTTCCTCCTTATGTCTGATGGTATGATGTTAGAGAGTGTTGGTAGCCACTCAACAGGTGTAGACTTTATGCAACCCATGATAATTCTCATGGTATCATTAAGTTGCACATCTACCTTGCTGACATAGTGACTTGAATGCCACACTGGAGCACAGTATTCTGCACAAGAATACACTAGGACATGGGCAACAGATTTTAAAGTGTTGGCTCCTACCTACCCTCCCCACCGAAGGATGAGTGGCTAGTGTATCTGCTCTCCAGCTTTTTGGCTGGAGAGCAGATACACTAACCACTCAACCAACAAAGCTGCAAGAATAATGAGCGGAATGTAAATAAAAAAATAAAAGTGGGGAGTGTGGAAAGTCTGAATCATTGTGAAGTTTTCAGAGATGGTCTTAGTTGGGAGGATGAATGGCAAGCAATAGTGAGTAGCTTGCAGAGAGAGAGAGATAGATCTGAAAGAGGAAATCGAATGTCTCAGGGATGAGTTGAAAAGTCTGAAAGAAGAGATTAAGCGAAGAGATTAATAAGAAAAATGCAAGGGAGTGCTGGAATGAACCAGGGATAGAGAGAGAGAGAGAGATGCCAGGACAGCAGGTAAGTAGGGGAACAAAGAAAGAAAGTGTAAGAGGGAGAGAGTGAGGGATACAGGTGAGCAAGGAAGGAACAGAGTGGCAAGAGGTATGATGAATGGTGACTCGATGATCTGTAGTATGCAAGATAGAATGCCTGAGAAGTGTATGCCTGGATGAACGATAGAAAGTGTGGCTATGGCATTTAAGTGGGGGTGAAAGGGTGGATGAAATGATTGTGATGGTGGGCATGAATGACCTAAGAGGCAGTATGAATCGGGTGGCAAGAGATCTGAGATACATGCTTGAGGTTGTAGGGAAGAAGACTCAGAGAGATGGAAGGTAATGTGGATTGTCCATGTATGATAATAAAGAGCTGAGGAGAACAGCATTAATAATGAATGGTATGCTAGCAAGAAGGTGTCAAAAGAGAAGCTTGGAGTACGTGGATGGTTGGAAGGTATTTAAGGACAGAAAGGGACTGTATGTGAGAGACCACTTGCATTTGAATCAGGAAGAATGTCAGCATCTAGAGAGATTGCTGTTCTCTGAATGAGTCAGTGTGTCAGTGCAGGGAAACTAGAATTATCAGGGTGGCCTCTTGTGGGAATAGATGCTTGGGAGAAGGGGGAATACATCAGGTAATTCCAATTTCAGTGACATCTGGAGGGGATAGTGATAGGTATAGAAACAGTGACATTTTTATTCTTTATACTAATGCCAGGAGTATCCAGAATAAAGGAAACGAATTGGTGGTGCTGATAGCATTAGTCAGTTCAAAGATTATTGTGATCTCTGAGACGAGGTTGAGGAAAGATGATATACTAACAGGAATAGAAGTAACAGGATACAGCATTTTTCAACAGGATAGGAAGGGAAAATGCGATGGTGGAGTACTGCTTATGGTAAGTGATGACTTATGTTCTCTAAGAGTGTAGGATTTGGAGGGAAATGGCACTAATGAATTTGAAAGCTTATGGTGTGAGGAAGGGATGAGCAAGACAGGATATTTAGTGGGAGTGTTGCTACATGCTAGGGAGCATAAAGCACAAGGAGCAGGAGATCTTTATTCAGCTGAGCTTGGCAAGTGCAAGAATAACGATGGTTATGGGAGATTTTAACTACAGCAGTATAAATCGGAAAGAGGAAACTGCATGTAGTAATAAGGCAATGGAATTTCTATGAATTCTTGAGGGATAAATGTCTTAGGCAACATGTAGTAGAAGGAACACGAGGTTCATGAGTTCTGGATTTGGTCATAGCATCAGAAGAGCTGATAATAACTGAGATGGCATCTCTGCTAGTATCAGGACTGTACAATGTTAGTTATGAAGACCTGCTGAGGGAATGTGGACTACAAAATTTGGTGGATAGAAAGAGAGGTAATATGATTGACACTTTTAAAATGTTTAGAGGTGGTTACAGGGTTGACAGTGGGGAGTTCTTTCGCTTGTTGGAACAGAGGGAAGGAGCAAGGACAAGGGACCATCCCTGAAAGTTATTAAAAAAGTTGTGAGCAAGAAGATAAGGAGTGGTTTCTTTGCATGGAGGGTGGTTGAACTGTGGAATTCATCACCTGCTAGAGTGGTGAGAGAACAAATGGTCAATGAGTTCAAGGAGTGGTATGATAGACATTGTGTTTTCTAGGATTGGCCTCCTACGATGAGTCTTTTGACTCCATGGATGCCTGAATCATCATCATAATAATAATGGGTTCAGGGAGCAGTATGATTGATAAGATTGTGTGGATAGTTTGGGTCTCTCATGATGAATCTTTAAACTCCATCGAGGTGCCCATACATTAATAATAATAGTAATAATAATAACTTACTGACCACAACACTGTATATAATTATTATTAATATCAAATATTGTGGTCAATAAGTTGGTAAGTGATTGTATAATAATAATAATAATAATAATAATATATATATATATATATATATATATCTGGTTTTCAAGATGAACAGATTTTGGAAGAGTCCAGAGAAAAGTGACTAGACAATGTCAGATCTCAATATTTGGTGTGAGAACAGATTGAGAAAAGAAAATCTACAAAATCTACAGCTTTGATTCATAAGGTAAGATAAAATCATAACTTACTAGGAGGTTAAAATATGAGACATATAAGTTGGCAATGGATTTGCAAAACATTTATTAAGAACAATTTTTTTATAAAGTGGGAGGAGATGAGGGGGCAGCAGAACTTGTACAACTTCCACCTATCTCTGGACATTGTACAGAGGATGAGGTAAACAAGACAGTGAGGAGATGGTTTGATTAGAGAGTGGGTGAGTAGAATGTATTGCCTGAGTATGTGGCAAGTGCAAAAACAGTAAATTAGTTTAAGGTGTGGTTTGATGAACATGATCCCATGATGAGTCTTGAATTAATTGCGGCTTGGTGATAATAATAATAATTAGTACAGTCATTCTGTCAATATAATACTACACTTACAAAAATACTATTCTAACCATAACAAAGAAAATCAAAGAAGATGAAAAAAACTGGCTTTGGGCCATATAAATTAAAGTATAAGACTAACAGGAATGGGTTTGTTATTGATAGGCTGTCCATCTGAAGATTATTATTATTATTATTCAGGCCTCCATGAAGTCAAAAGACTCGTCGCAGGAGGTCCTTCCTAGGAAACACAAAGTCTATCAAGACTCATTGTGGGAGGATTATTATCATTAGTGAAATGTGATTAACAGAAAATTGCATCTTGACAGAAAAATAAGTCCTTTAAAGGACCTAGCATTTTTCGGAGAACAGGGAAAAAGTGTTGGGATAGGGAGGATGATATGTTGTCCATGTGGTTAGCGTATCTGCTCTCTAGCCAAAAGGCTGCGGGTTCGAATCCACTGTGGGCATGGATGTTTGTGATTGTGAAAATAGTGGTGATGGGTGGTAGATGGCATTGGTGTGGTTGCAGTTCGTTGGCGGGTTGAGTGATGGAGACAGAGTTGTAGAGTAGGTGCCCTCCCTCGATGAGTCCTTGGACTCCCTGGAGGTGTCACATAATAATAATAAAATAAAATCACATACTTATAATAAAAGAAGTAGAAGAAGAGTGGTATCCATTGAGGTAGGAAAATAGGAGGAAAATTTCATCATTAGTTTTACAGTATATCAAATGAGGCAGAGCAGGAAAGAATATTTAGTAGGATATTGAGTATTTATTTAGTAGAACAGTAGGTAACAATTGAGATGTTTAAAGAAATTCACTTAGCAACTGTGGGATAGATTATCATGATGGAAGATTTCAACCATGATAATACTCATTAGAGAGTCCTTAGCACAGTTGATGTAGATGAGTCCTTTAGTTGAAAAGTCCTAAGTTCAAATCCTGTCTATAACGTGAGGAACCTTTATCAGGCCAGCCTGGTTGGCTCAGTGGTTAGCATATAGGCTCTCCAGCCAAAAGGCTGCAGGTTCGAATCCTGCCGTGGACATGGATGTTTGTGACTGTTTGTGAAAATACTAGTGGTGGTAGTGGGCAGAAGATGGCATTGGTATAGATGATGTGTTTTGCTTTAGTTGGTGGATTGAGTGGTGGAGATGGAGAGTTGTGGAGTAGGTACCCTCCCTCGACTCCTTAGAGGTGTCACGTAATAATAATAATAAAATGGGGAGTTAGCCAGTCTTGTATGGCGGTAGAGGGTTTTTGCTCCCAGAAATTCAGGTTTTCATCCCTCAGAACTTGAAAAGCATTCCAATGAATATAGATCTACAAGCATAAATATTTGCCCTTTGGGGATGTAGCAGAGACCCCCCTAATCAGGAGACTCTATCCATCTTCAGGGACAGACAGGTTGAAGAAGAGGAATATCAATTTGAAAATGAATCAACGTTTGGTAAGGAAATTGAATTTCTGGAAGTCCTGAGTGACAAGAATAAAGAGTTCATCAAATTTTCATTTGATGTACATCTAACAAAAAGATATTCCTCCTGACAATTCTTTATCCAAAGATATTTGATTCAAGGATAAAAATGATTCATTTTATGAAGAAAGGAAAGGAGCCCTAATTCAGAGAAACTCCAAATAGCCAAAACATCATCCATATAGTGTAGCCTGAAAGAAGGTTTAGAATAGATAGTTAAAATTCTTTCTTAAAGGTGCACCAAATAAAAAATCAAATTCAGTGATAAGCTTTAGCCTATTGCAGTTTCTTCAACTTGTTCATAAACTTTATCTTTCCAGGCGAAAAATCCAGAGATCATAACTTTGAACATGTCAATAATATCAGATGGATATTTCATTGTCTCAGTATGAGGAATATTTTTGAAAAGGAATACAATGCCAAAATTTATCATAACATCTGAAGATTCAAGTTTTATGTATTTTATTTTTGAGTGAAATTTTGTCAAATTTTTCTATCAAAAATACTGAGTGACCAATGAGAGGATGTGGAAAGCATAAACAACATTTACAAATTGTCAACAACTTGTCAACAATAGGTCTAATGGGACAATTATTTTTTATGTAGTTTAAGTGCACACCACTCGATTCTATGGGGCCTTCTGGTATGTTCAGAGGGTTTTTTTTATTTATTACATTTCTTTTAGAATTCCTTGATCAATGGATGTGATCTTATCTAATAACTTGTTTACCTTATTTATATACTTGTTTATCTTACTTATCTACTTGGTAGGATCACTACTAATCACAGAATAAATATTTCAACCTCGAAGAAGCAAACTGATTTTTCAGACTCCAAAGCTTACCATCATAAGCTTTAGAGTCTGAAACAATAGTGATGTTGCCTTTGTTAGCTTACACAATGACAACGTTGCATTATAGCTATCTTAGTGTGTTTAATTCTGAAGGTAAAATTTAGTTCAGGAGGGTGGTTGGTACCGAATTCGAAATGAAGGCTGTTGGCCTAAGTAGAGATGACCAATATTCCTTTCTGTGCTATGTAAAAAATCTAAAAAAGGAAACTGGTTAAGGAGAAACAGGAAGCTTATGGCACTGTGATATAACATTCATTTATGATTACTTATGGACATTTCACCTTTCGTTTCTTCATAAAATTAATAATTTACATTTTTGAATCACATTTACTTTAGAGAAAGAGTTGAAAAGAGGAATATCTTTTTTAGACGTGTACATCAAATGAGAATTTGTGAGTTGCTTTTAACTTCTGTCTACCATAAACCAACTTTCACAAGTTGCTATATTCCTATTTCATCTGCACACCATCCATCTCAATAATATGGAATTATGATACAGGTTGTCCACATTGGACCTCTCTAATTTCAATGTGTTACTACTTAAGTGTATGGACCATAGTGTCAAAATCACCAAGTTTTTATAAAAAAAATTCTGGATGAAACTTGTAGAGTCTCTAGGATGTTTGAACATGTTACATATTTCCGCATTTTGATTTTTTACCATTCTTTGAAACCAGGGAGGTCCAATGTGGAATACCGTGTACATGTACCTCCGTAGCACAATTGGAAGAATGACTGCATGTTGTGCCCTTCGAATGGAAAATACTCAAGAGATAATGTTTCAGATCTCATTCAGTAGTATCAGGGTTTTTAATCCCACATACAGACAAATTGACCTTTAGAACACACCAATTTATAGACAAAAAATATTAGTAGTAGTAGTAGTGGACAGTTTACTACCATAACTTGGATAAAAAAAAAACTATGGTACTTATGGTAGATGATGATGGTAATAGCAGTTCTGTGTAGTTGGTGGATTAAAGGGGGGGGGGGGAGATAGAGAATTCTAGGGTAGAGTGCTCTCCCCCCTGATGAGTCCTTGGACACATTGGTGGTGTCATGTAATAACAATAAGAATAATAATAACGTCCTTAGTATTTAGAGCATATAAAATTTGCTACTCTGAAGTATCTCTTCTACAAGAATTAAACACTAAAAAAAATTGTCCTATTAAACATTTATAATCCAAGAATACACACAGTACCGTCGACAGGGTGTAGCATAGAGGCAGCCTGCCTCACAGCGCAGCTTAATAAGGGCGCTCATTCAGCCATATTGAGGTAAGCGGCATGGCTACGCTAACAGGAATTGTTAGCATAGCAAGTGCAGAAAGACTTTTTCCAACCTTAAACTGATTAAAAATTATTTGCGAACAGCAATAATCCAAGAAAGATTGGTTGGTCTCTTAACTCTATCAACACAGGCACACATAGCTTATAATTTAAATTTAGAAGAGCTTATAAATAGTTTTATTGTGCGATTATCCCTGTAGAGCAAACATTTAATTAATATTATTATATAATCGTTTCTCTTGTAATAAAAAAACAAACTAGCAAATGATTTTCTTATATTTTTGTCTTATAATCCATTAGGGGCAATATTTAATTGTTTGCCTCAGGGCGCGATCTGATCTGGCGGTGGTCCTGAATTCACATAAAACCACTGACAGTTTCCCTCATCCTCCAAGGTAGGAAAAAAGTATGCAGGACTCCTATTTCTTTTATTATTATTATTATTATTACCCCAAGACCTCATGGAGTCAAAGGCTCATCTGGGAGGTCCTTTTATCACACACACACATCTCATCATACAGTGTCTTAAGCACACTCAAACTCCTTGCAGACACCACACTCTCAGGCAAGGCATTCCAATCATTCACAACTCTGCACGAAAAAAAACTGCCTCTCACTCCCTTACTCACACCCTCTTTATACAGTTTCCAGGGATGACCTCTGGTTCTCCCACTATTCTCTGTAGAACTTCTCCACCATTGATCTTATAACAATCCCTTCCCAACTTGTAGGTCTCTATCATATCTTCCCTCTTCCTCCTCTCCACCAGACTCTGAAAATTACATCTTCTCAATCTTCCTCATACTCAACATTCCAGAGGTCAGAAACTACCTTAGTCAGTCACCTTTGAAACCTTTCCAACATCTCTTCATCCTTCTGAAAATCCGTGACCAAATCTGGGCACAATAGCCCATGTGTGACCTAATCAAAGCCTTATACAACGGAACAAGAATCTCCCTACTTCTATACGTCAGTGACCTCCGCATCATTCCCAGAAGCCTTTGTGTTACCTTCACAATTTTGGTAATGTGTCCCCTAAATTTTAGATCCTTATCCACTATCACCCCCCCCAGATCTCTTATTTTCTCTACCTCCAACAATGTATTCTCACCAAGCATAAATTCTGCATCCCATCTTTGTTTTCCAAATTTTAAAACCTTCATTTTGCAACATTGAACTCACATCTCCATTTCTGTGCCCAATCACTCAATTTATTCAAGTCTTCTTACAAGGCCACAACATCTTTACTACTCTTTATGGTTTGCATCATCTGCAAACAACTGAATATCTCCATCCAAATCTTTGCCAATATCATTAATATACAAGTTAAACAGTAATGGCCCTAAAATAGACCCCCTGAGGCACTCCACTAGTGACTTTCCTTTTCCTGGATATCGCACCCCCCCCCATACACAATTTGTTGATACCTATCAGATAGTCGGTCTCCAATCCAATGTAATCTAATCTAATTACATTGGATCTAATCTAATATCCAACCCCATCTGCTCTAGTTTGACTGTCAACTTATCATAAGGTACTCTATTAAAAGCCTTTGCGAAATCCAAGTATATTACTGAATGATATAATCACGTAATCACAAGAAAGATATTTATTTAACCAAATATTTCGGTCTGGAAATAGCAGACCATCGTCGGTGGTATTACAAGAACAGTTTAAAAAATATACAAGCTAGAATACTAACAATAGATCGTTGAAATTAGAACATGCCGCGTGATGTTATATCACTAAGTATGAAACGAAATATTTTGAAGTAGAAACATGATTGAATTTGCTATTTAAAAAAAAAAAAAAAAAAAAAAAAAAATTAATGAGTAATCTTGATTAGGCTTTCCCAGATTTTTGATATAGATATGCAGTCATTACGATTCAGGTTGGGATGATGGAGCAAGGCCTCCACGCTTTCCTTGAACAGACGTTCGAACCTATAACGCGATCTATGTAAGAGGCGCGTTTTGGACCAAAGGATGCTGTGGTCAGTTTCAATCCCGTGTTGAGCCAAACCAGACTTTTCAGGTTTATTGTGAAGAATGGATGATTGATGTTCTTGGATTCTTTTTTCAAGAGAACGTCCAGTCTGTCCAAAGTAAGAGAGATCACAGTTGCAAGGAATTTGATAAACTCCAGGAAGAGATAAAGTTGAGCGTTTGTCTTTAGGAGAAGGAAAATGAGAAGACAATTTGTTAATAGGAGAATACGTAGCTGTTAAATCATATTTCTTCAAAATTCTTGCGATAGGTTCTGAAATACCGGAGATATAAGGAATAGGTACTCGACGTATTGAATCTTTGTTGTTTTGTGGAGGATTATAAGATGTAAGAAGACATTGAATACTTTTTTCAGAAAAGCCATTGAGTTTCATGTGTTGATTCAATACAAAGATTCAATACGTCGAGTACCTATTCCTTATATCTCCGGTATTTCAGAACCTATCGCAAGAATTTTGAAGAAATATGATTTAACAGCTACGTATTCTCCTATTAACAAATTGTCTTCTCATTTTCCTTCTCCTAAAGACAAACGCTCAACTTTATCTCTTCCTGGAGTTTATCAAATTCCTTGCAACTGTGATCTCTCTTACTTTGGACAGACTGGACGTTCTCTTGAAAAAAGAATCCAAGAACATCAATCATCCATTCTTCACAATAAACCTGAAAAGTCTGGTTTGGCTCAACACGGGATTGAAACTGACCACAGCATCCTTTGGTCCAAAACGCGCCTCTTACATAGATCGCGTTATAGGTTCGAACGTCTGTTCAAGGAAAGCGTGGAGGCCTGCTCCATCATCCCAACCTGAATCGTAATGACTGCATATCTATATCAAAAATCTGGGAAAGCCTAATCAAGATTACTCATTAATTTTTTTTTTTTTTTTTTTTTTTTTTTAAATAGCAAATTCAATCATGTTTCTACTTCAAAATATTTCGTTTCATACTTAGTGATATAACATCACGCGGCATGTTCTAATTTCAACGATCTATTATTAGTATTCTAGCTTGTATATTTTTTAAACTGTTCTTGTAATACCACCGACGATGGTCTGCTATTTCCAGACCGAAATATTTGGTTAAATAAATATCTTTCTTGTGATTACGTGATTATATCATTCAGTCTTATGTCGCAAGTATCCTTAAAACAACAAGTATATTACTGTGTGTCCTTCTCCTCTGTCCAAGAAGCAGTCACTTTATTGTAATAAGTAAGTAGATTACTAAAACATAACCTCCCTTTAGCAAATCCATGCTGTCCATCAAAGATAATGCCATTGTTGTCAACCGAATTCTGGATCCTAGTTCTCACAACAACTTAACCACAACACCTAACACACAGATAGGCCTATAGTTTGATGCTTGAATTCGATCACCTCCTTTACGAAGTGGCACAATCTTGCCCTCCTTCCACTCCTTAGGAACTTGACCAAGTGCAAGACGATTATTAAAAAAATATGTCAAGGCAGGTGTCAACTCCCTAGCACATTTCATCAGAATACGCTGTGATATATTATCAAGTCCCACAGCCTTATTTACATCTAATTTACTCAATTCCCCAAACACCTCTTGCTCACTTACAGTCAGTCTCTCCTCCCCATCATCAACTGCTCTCAATCTCTCCATGAAGTCACATTCACAAGATTGAAAGATCTTTATGAACTGCTCATTAAGTATCTCCCACACATTCTACAACAGCTGTCTTTATACCATTTTCTCCAATCAGGTGTCATTCTTGCATAATCATTCTTTCTTTTGCTGGCCACAGATCAAAAGAACTCCCTAGGATTCTTTTTGACTTCATTAGCTAACTTCTGTTCATACCTCTCTTTAGCTACTCTCACCAACCAAGCCACTCTCCTTGCCTGGTCTTTGTAAGCCTCATGAAATTGGTTATTTCCACTTCTCTTATGCTGCCTCCACAATGCCCCTTTTCTCTGTATCACATGCTTAATCTCTTTATTCATTCATCTCACACCTACCTTATTTAACCTTCTCACCCTTGGAATACATTTAGACATTGCATCTACTAGATAGTTTTTGAAAATCCCCCAAGCTGCATTGATCTCTTTTCCAGCTAACTCCTCATTCCACACTACACCCGCAAGCTGTCTCCTAAGCTCTTCATAATCACCCCCCCCCCCTTGTAGTTCCACATATACCGTTTTTTCACTGGGGTCCTCGCACTGCTGGCAACCACCCAGATAATCACCTCATGGTCACTCCCACCAATTGGTGGATGATTTGACACCTCATTTATAATTACATCCTCTGATGAGATGACCAAATCCAAGATCCTTAATCCTCATGTGCCCTCTGTTACATACTGTCTGAGGTAGTTATTCCTCAAAAACACAAGAAACTCATTTTCTTTACTTCCAGTTGCTATCTCATCATTCCAGTCTATATTGCCATAATTAAATCACCCATAATGATCACCCTTTTCTTATCTGATTGGCTAATTTGACTATACATTTCACTATCACCACCATCAATATTAAAACCGTTTCTGAAAAGATGGCAAAGATTTTGAAAAAATTCCGACTCATCACTATCTTCAAACCTATCAACTCAATGTGCAATTCTGTCGCCATTACTACTACCTGATTTATTTACCAAGTTACCTGGTTGTCGATGTTCTTGCAGCCTGCCTTATTTTGGTGAAAAGGTTAGTCAAAAAGATTATTTTAAATTAAAATGTCAAAAAATATTACAGAACACTAGAGCCATATCCAGATCACCAATCATAAATCTGATATGGTGTCACTCAATATGGAAGTGATAACACTAGCCAATACTAAACTTTCACATGACTGTGCTTTTAAATTTGAAAAGAAATCCAGAGGCTTGGGCTTCATTGCCCTAACTTAAATCAAAATAACTTTCTTTCTATTCCCAGAGGCAGATCAAGTGGGTGTAAGACCTGTTGATGGCAGAAGTCTGAGCTCAAAGGGAGCCCTGAGTGTTAACTTTTCCAAATGTAGAAATCATTTAAACTTTTTTTTTAAATATTTCTATTTCCTATTCATCGGGAGAAAGATCTTTCTCTGTCTTAAAAAGGGTAAAAAAACTACCTAAGAAGTACGTCAGAAGAAAGGTTAAACAGTATAGCACTATTGTATATGAAACAAGAAATATTTAATAACACCCATACTTCGAAAATAATTCATGAATTTGCTAGAGAAAAATCGAGGAAAAAATTTACTTCACTCTTTACTCCAACTTAAATATATTTCTTTCTTTTATTTCTTAAAATATTTTATGATTTTGTTATTAATATTATTATTATTACATGAAACTTCTAGGGAATCCAAGGACTCATCGTGGGAGGGCACACTACTCTTCTTTGCTAAATACATCTCATCCTCTCTACTACTACTTAATTCTCCAACTAGTGCCCATTATCACCAACATATATATATATATATATATATATATATGTGTGTGTGTTGGTGATAATGGTGTGTGCGTGTGTGAAAAGTTTTTTACCTTGGGTATAATATATGTTAAAGAGATGTGTTTTACATTTATGGGAAATACTAAGGAAAGTGATCAGAACTTAATCCATCTTTACCACGAGTTGCCTTGGTGTTGCACCACCACCATAAGTCTTGAACCACGTTCAGGCACAAACTTGACTTACTTGTCTGTTTGCTTATTTGGGAAAAAGGACCAAAAAAAAAAATATATATATATATATATATATATATATATAGCTATTATAAATAAAAATATTAAATCACATATTGTGTTTAATTTTTTGTTATAGTCAAGTCCTAGTTCTCTTTGTAGCTTATACATATATACACGTTTTTTTTAGGAGCCCCATAAATTTTACAGCCAGTGGTCCTCAATCGGCTTAATCCGCACCTGTCAATTCCAAAAAGTTCAGAAATGATCCTCAGCTGTATTATATAATTTGTGTTTGTGTGTTTGTGTGTGTGTGTGTGTGTGTAAGCGACGGCATGCATATCCCAATAGGTGGCTTTATTCCAGTCGTTAAAAGGATGCAATCCATACGGTTTTCTGTTGTTTGTGTTCAATTTCTATTATTGTTTTTATAGATACACTGATGATGTTTTAAGATCAGTGTAAAGACGATTGCAGAAGCTATAATAAGATTTCATTCAAACACGAACAGTTACAAAAGTGTTTATTTTTAAATATTTGAGTATAAAAAAAAAAAAAAGAGTCGACTGCAGAACTCACTATTTTTCAGACAATAAAGATAGTGTTAGGATTAGCGACCATGAGACGGCAGTACTTTCTAGTTGCCTCGTTCCATCGGATGTCATGTAAAAGTAGTGATAGCCTTCGGCAGCTATCTCTGATTGGCTACCGGTGGACGTTAAACTTTCCCTAAAGTCTTCAAAAGTTAGATAGGGCTAAACTGCTGCCCTTCTCCCTATATATATATATATGTGTGTGTGTGTGTGTGTGTGTGTGTGTGTGTGTGTGTGTGTGTGTGTGTGTGTGTGTGTGTTAAAGATACCAAGTAATTTTATAACCTTGGTTTTAATCCTTTTTCCCAAATAAGCAAACAGACAAGTAAGTCAAGTTTGTGCCTGAACGTCGTTCAAGACTTATGGTGGTTGTGCAACACCAAGGCAACTCGTGGTAAAGATGGATTAAGTTCTGATCACTTTCCTTAGTATTTCCCATAAATGTAAAACACATCTCTTTAACATATATTATACCCAAGGTAAAAAACTTTTCACACACGCACACGTATATATATATACAGGGTGGTTTAAAATTCCACATACAAACTTTGAGGGGAGGTAGAGAACATCAAAATAAACAATATTCACATAGGAAAGCATGACCGGAAATGCCAATGGAAGGTACTAACAGGAACACAAAGATACAGAAATAACACAAGGCAGTAAGTAGTGTAAAAAAACTTTATTAGGCTTAACTGAACAGTTCAATGTTGGATATATAATATGGTTTCACATCAGCTGCTCAAAGTTACAACCATTAGCAGTTACAACCATTAGCATTGACACTGACGATGCATGATTGCCGTACATTTTCGAAAATACCTGGAGTTTCCTGGTTATTAGCAGTGGCGATGGCGATTCTTGCCACAAGGTCCATGTCAGAGGCAACAGGCATTTTTTACACCATAGCTTTAAGGGTTCCCCGCAGAAAGAAATCAATGCTCGATAAATCAGGTCAGCGTGGGGCCATTCGACAGGTCTATCACACCCAATCCATTCATCTATCCCCAAACGACCTGTCCAAATAGTGATTCACAGAAATACCAAAATGGGCTGGAGCCCCGTTGTGTTGAAACCACACCTGCTGATGTACAGTCATTGGAACATTGTTCAGTAAATCCGGCAGAACTTCTTCCAGAAAGGTCCGATACTTCTGGGAATCCAGTCGGGGTGGTAACAGGTTTGAGCAGACTAAATAGTCAGCGACGACGATACCTGCCCATACATTAATGGTGAGGTGTTGTTGTGCAGCATGTGATTGCACAGCGTATGGGTTCTCATGGGCCCACACAAATGAGCATTGTGGTGATTGAAGACCCCTTCGCAGGTAAATGAAACTTCATCTCTGAACAAAACACAAGTTGGAAAATCCAAGTCTACGGCTTTTCTGCAGAAACCACTGCATTTCTGCAGAATTCCACATGTCGAGGATAATCTTCGGCCATCAGTAACTGGACCCGTTGCAGATGAAATGGATGTAAGGACTCAGAGTGCAAAACGCGCAATGCACTGGATCTAGATACTCCTATAGCAGAGGCAATGGCATGTGTGCTTGTCTCTGGATTATTGTCCATCACATGCAACACCTCCTCTTCCATGGAGGGATTTCGCATCGATCGTGGCCGCCCACTATCATGCCTGTGATCTCTGAATGATCCATAGTCACACAAATTCTGATGCAAATGTACAAGCATTTGGTGATATGGTACATGTCTGTTTGGATACCTTTCGCGATAAATGGTACGTGATACACCTCAGCGTTCGTAAAACAAATACTGAGATGACATGTTCTTTGTACAATGTTGAAAGCTTGAATGAGGAAACCCTGATTTCTCACCTGGAGCACTGGCGAACAGCGCCACCTATCACTTTCGGGCAGTGTTTCCAGTCATGCTTTCCTATGTGAATATGATTGATTTTGATGTTTTCTACCTCCCTTCAAAGTTTGTACGTGGAATTTTGGACCACCCTGTATATATATATATACATTGTATATATATATATATATATATCATGCAGGCAGCTAATGACCCAAACATGGTAAAACAGGTATAAATGCACACATCGGTAGTGAAACAACAGTGTGGTTCGAACTATTTAAAATTAAACTTTTAATGCAAACAGTTCGGACCACGTGGTTGAAATGCAATCATGCAGTCAACCAGATGAAGCACCAACAATATATTGTACAAAATGTTTTAAACAAAATGTATCTCTTGGCATACATTGAATGTCATGTTGTCAGTTAATATATGCCAAGAAACACATTTTGTTTAAAGCTTCCTTTAGATTTTTTTTTTAATTAATTACAGAACACAGTTGCACTTATTTGTGACATTATATTATGCCGACCAAATGTAAAAAGAATAAGAAACTAATTTAAAAAAATGTAGCATTTACCACACTTTGGGAAACACTATTCTACTGTAAGCTTCTCATGATGTCACACTGAGTATGACACATCTCGATGCTGCCTCAAGTACATCCACTACAGCAGTTATGAATTTATAATTTGTCTATTAGATCATCTTACAATAATCACCCTTTCTTCTACATCCCATATTATTATTATTATTATTATTATTATTATTATTATTATTATTATTATTATTATTATTATTATTATTATTATTATTATTATTATCATTATTGCTCCAGTTTTTATAGGTTTAAAGTGGTTTAACTCGTGTTTAATTTGAAAGTGCTGCTATTTAATTCTTCTACTCATGATTTAAAGACAGGGACATTTAAATCATCAAAATCGGCTAAGTAATATCCAAATTTTCAGTGTTGAAAGTCATAGTGGGAACTGCTGTCACCAACCAACATAGAACAAACGACGTTGCCATTTTAAAAGTCGCTAACGACTTTTAAAATGGTCAAGCACAATGAGCTGTAACAAGTGCAATAAACCACTAAGCGACGAAGGGGATGGGCCGCATTGTTCTGGATGTGGAAAAAGATGACAATACCAATGTTCTGGAATCTCAGAAAGCACGTGGAAAGCAAAAGGAGCCACGAAATGAACCGAATGGTGCTGTCTACAATGCCGTGAGAAAATGAAGAACAAAGAACAGACACCAAAGAAAAGCAACAATTACAGATAACTTTGATTCATTCAAACTCATGGTTAAAGACGTGCTAAATACACACATGGAACAAATCAACAAAAAATTTGAGGAGTATGAACATTACATACAGTTTAATAACATGACCTCTGAAGAAATGTTATAGGAACCATGCGAGAAATAAAGACAAAATTAACGATAGCAATAGAAACACTCAAGCACGAAAACTGCGGAAAGAGGTAAACACGCTCAGGTGTCAAATGGAGCATATGTTACAAAATGAAAGAAAAAAGAACTTCAAATTGAGGGAATAGCAAATGAAAAGCCATCTAAGCAACATAATGCAACTGATCGGCAGCAAAATTGGCATTCAAGTCGCAACCACAGACATCGCCTCTATTAACCGAGGCCCACAAAAAAAAATAAAGAGAGACCGCCACCAATCATCGCTCGTTTTACCAAAAGAAGTCTGAGAGACTCCATTCTTGCAGCAAGCAAGAAAACAAGGCTCACAACGTCGATCCTTAAATCATACTTTAAAAATCTTTTACACCAAGCAAGGAAGACAAAAACAGAGAAAAACTACAAGTTCCTGTGGACTAAGGATTCACAGATATTTATGAGAAAGAATGAAAACACTCGAGTTTACATAACTGCAAGAGAATCTGACCTACACAGCCTACCAATAAATAAACACTAACTCTTCACATCCTTAAGAACAAGATTAGAAACAACTTAAAAACTATATAATGGAGATCTCAAACATAGGCAAACATATCCAGTCAGACAATATAAACTTCAAGGTCTTTGACTCCTTGAAGAAATGGTCAGACAACATTTCCACCAATATCGACTTCACTATCGTACACACAAACATAAGAAGTATAAAAAAAACACTGGCTTACATTGATAACACTGCTCAACTACGCCATGACAAACCTAATACTGACTGAATTCCAATAAACAACACAGAAATTTACTCATACAACATTAATAATTACAAAACCTACAACTTATGTAGACCAAACAAAAGAGGACTTATCAAAGGCACTTATCAAAGAAAAATACAATATGAGTGAAAAACAAACTCATTTCAAACATGCGGAAACACTAATTTTGGAAATCACAAATAGCCACAAACAGAGTATCAAATATACAATAAACATAGTATACAGACCCCCAGATATAATAATCCACTCAGTTTTCTTCATGAGTTAGAAGCATGGCTAATCGGCATCGAACTCCGTAGAACAAATAGGTTGATCCTAATAGGATCATTAATATAAATACGCTTGACCACATTTCTTCAACCACTACCACATACCTTGATATATTAAGTCAGAACAACATAAACCTTACAATTAACTCCCCAACAAGAAAAGAAAAATACTCAACAATTCAATAACAAAATCATGCATTGATCATATCAACATATGGGCTGCCATCCATACATACATATCATCAGTTAATAACCTCAAAATTGCCGATCACTACTTTGTCTCAATTTCGTTTTATTACGTTGCCTACCCCCACTCCCACCACCACAAAAGTCGACAAAATTCGATCATATTAATGAGCACTGTCGATAACCATGTAAAAAATACAGATTGAAATTTCCTACTTTAAGTAACTGATCCTGTAACATTATATGAAAATTTCCAACTAATGTTCACAGAAATATACAAAAAAAGTAACAAAGCCTACACAAACGAGGCGACAAACAGACAACAATCCATGGATAAATGGCGACATACTAAATAGTATAACTATAAAAGAAAATCTATGGAAAAAACTTAAAAAGTCACCCAGTAATACACATTTACAAACCTTATACAAAAACACAAGAAATAACTAACAACAAAAATTCGTAGGACAAAAAGACACTACTACTTCCAAAAATGCATAGAATATAACGACAACGTGAAGCACAAATGGGATACACTCAACGAATTAGTAACTCGAAAAAAGAAAACTTCAGCACAAGATTTTATTGCAAAAAGTTTTGGTCAGGACACAAACCAAGAGGAACTAGCAGACTTATTCAACTATACCTTCACAAACAATATCACACAACTCAGAAAAGAAAATCTGCCAACGATCAACAAAAAACTACCCAACGAAGTCAACAACAAACAATGTATTTTCCACCCGTAACAAAACAGGAACTGAAAGAAGCACTCTTACAACTAAAATCAAAGACCACTCCAGGAATAGACAAAATAAGACTCACAGACCTTTTAACAAAACAAATAAATCCAATACTTTTGATACTGAATAACTGTTGTGGAATAATACTGGCATTATTCCGCAACAACTAAAAACTGCAATGATTACACCAATTTAAAAACATGGCAAAAGAAACGATACTCAGAACTACAGAACAATAGCTACCCTACCAGTCATTTCGAAAATTCTAGAAAAAATAACACACACCAGATTACAGAACTATATACACAAGTACAACATGATCTCACAAAACCAATACGGCTTTCAGAAAACAAAAAGCACCATCACATTATTAGAAAGCATCGCCGACGCAATAAACAAAGGTCTCGACAAAACAAGTACGCTGTCCTTATACTGCTTGACTTAACCAAAGCATTTGATACACTTGAACATGATATACTACTCACCAAACTATACTCAGTAGGTATAAGAGGAACACTGCATATATGGTTCATGAACTACCTCTCAAACAGAACACAAGTAACAAAAATAGGCACATGTCACAGCCGGGGTATACAAATAAAACACGGTATCCCTCAAGGCGCCATATTATCACCCACTCTATTCAACATATACATTAACGATGTTCATAACCTGGCCATAAGAAATCAAATATTTTAGTACATAGATGACACCGCACAATTAGCAATCCACACAGACATCAACATGGCTCTCTCCAAAGCACAACAAGAACTAAAATGAAATCACAATATACTTCTACCAAAACGCAATTGTAATCAACGGCACCAAAACACAGATGTTGATAATACACAACCCAAGAATCATGCGCCCCGCACCACTATTGATACACTGTGACATATACCGCTGCATTAACAACAAAAAACTTGCTAATGTCCCAAAATCAAACCGGTAACACATGCAAAATACCTTGGTCTCTATATAGATTGCCATCTAAAATGGACAAAACATATAGAATACCTACATACCAAACTCCAGATCATCGCCGCAAAACTCTTCCAACTAAAAGACATTATTCCATCTAATATAAAAAAACTCCTGTATCATGGCATCTGCCAATCCCTGCTCAGATAGTATAACAGTCTATGCAAACACATCAAACAGCCACCTAATAAAATTAGAAATATTACATAGGAAAATTGTGTCAACAGTGATTTGGACACCTTATACGCCACAACTAATATCCAAGCAGCACATAGTGATACACAGAATCCTGAGCATTAAAAATCTGAAACACTAGATATCATTAATAAGGAATTACTTCAACATCACCTATCGAAACAACAGAAACACATATCATATAACATGACCTACAACAACTCTCTACATCCCTACACCCTTCAACAACTCATACGGTTCTTTTGTGATATCACATCAGATACCCACGCTACTCAACATCCTACCAAGAAATTTAAAAGATATAGATAACTACAGAACATTAAAACAAAAACACGAACTCTGGAAAATAAACCAACAAAGTTAATATACCATTAACACCGATATACACATCACAAATCACCAGTATCCAATGCCTACATTCCATTCATAAACAGTAACAACAATAAAAAATAGTGAAGGCTAATCCCACTCTCTTCATAAAAGCTAACCCAAGCTTCAAAGTAGGTGGAATTAATCTGCCTCACTCATCCACACGTGTCCTCATAATCAAAGGCTGCAAATTATGTTACAAAACAGTCAGTACGGTGTATAATTATAACAAAGATACAGAATATTAAAAAAAAAGTACATGAATTTTATCCAAATAAAAAATACTGAAAAGAAATAATGTGCCTTAAACTGTGTACAGTATAATGTACAGAGCATCAAGTGTAATTTCATTAATTGTAAATATGTAAATACTCTGTACGATGAAAATAGAAAAATTCTTATTTTATACATAATGTGTAAACATGCAAAAAGATATCTGTAATAATCATATATATGTAATTAATATTAGACATTATATTATTATTATTATCCATTATTCAAAAATTCCATTTAATCTTCATTGTTATATTAGAAGAACACGTGTTGTAAATATATACGCATAAAAGTATTATTATCAAAATTTTAATTGAAATGTAATATAAAAAATGAATCACACATGCAGCACTCATTGCTGAATTTTTAAAAATTACAAACTGAAATGTGATTAAAGACAATTATTGTAATTGTGTAAAAAAGATTTCAGAAATCAATGTAATTTTTATAATCTTTAAATTTTGTAATTTCTCTAATTTATAATGTAATTATTATATGCATGCAAAGAAAATAAAGTGTTTAAAAAAATATATTATTATTATTATTATATTAGGCGAACATGTCCAGTCAGACAACATAAACTTCAAGGTCTTTGACTCTTTGAAGAAATGGTCAGACAACATTTCCACCAACACCAACTTCACTATCATACACACAAACATAAGAAGTTAAAAAAAAACACTGGCTTACATTGATAACACAGCTCAATTATACCATGATAAATATAGATGCGCTAATACTGACCGAAGTTGCAATAAACGACACAGAAATTTACGCATACAACATAAATAATTATCAACCCTACAACTTATGTAGACCAAACAAAAGAGAAGGTGGCATTGTGGCATTTATCAAAGAAAAATACAATGTGACAGAAAAACAAACTCACTTCGAACATGCGGAAACACTAATTTTGGAAATCACAAATAGCCACAATAGTATCAAATACACAATAAACACAATATACAGACCCCCAGATAATAATCCAGTCAGTTTTCTTCACGAGTTAGAAACATAGTTAAGCAGCATCGAACCGCGTACAACACACAGGCTCATCCTAATAGGAGATATTAACATAAATACTCTTGACCAAGCTTTTTCAACCACTAACACATATCTTGATATACTAAGTCAGTACAACATAAACCCTACCATTAACTCCCCAACAAGAGAAGAAATACTCAATAACTCACTAACACAATCATGCATTGATCATATCAACATATGGACTCACATCCATACATATACATCATCAGTAATTAACGTAAAAACTGCCGATCACTACTTTGTCTCAACTTCGTTTTATTACGTTTCCTACCCCCCCCCCCTACCACCACCACAAAAGTCGACAAACTTGATCATACTAAAGAGCATTGTCGATAACCAAGTAAAAAATACAGACTGGAATGATCCTGTAAAATAAATGATCCTGTAACATTATACGAGAATTTTCAACTTTAGTTGCCTAACCAAAGCATTTGACACACTTGAACATGACATACTACTCACCAAACTATACTCAGTAGGTATAAGAGGAACACTGCATACATGGTTCAAGAACTACCTCTCAAACAGAACACAAGTAACAAAAATAGGTACATGTCACAGTCGGAAGTATACAAGTAAAACATGGTGTACCTCAAGGTACCATATTATCACCCACTCTATTCAACATATACATTAACGATGTTCATAACATGTCCATAAGAAGTCAAATATTTCAATACGCAGATGACACTGAACTACTAGCAATCCACACAGACATTAACACAGCTCTCTGCAAAGCACAACAAGACCTAAACAAAATCACAACATACTTCCACCAAAAAGCAATTCTAATCAACGGCACCAAAACACAGATGTTGATAATACACACCCCAAGAATCATACGTCCCGCATCATTATCGATACATTGTCACACATACCGCTGCATTAACAACAAAAATACCTGCCAATGTTCCGAAATCAAACCTGTAACACACGCAAAATACCTCGTTCTCTAGATTCCCACCTTAAATGGACAAAACATATAGAATACCTACACACCAATCTCCGGATTGTCACAGCAAAACTCTTCCAAGTTAAAGACATTATTCCACCCAACATAAAAAAACTCCTATATCACGGTCTCTGCGGATCCCTACTCAGATACGAAATAACAGTATATGCAAATACATCAAACAGCCACCTAACAAAATTAGAAACACTACACAGGAAACTCATGTCAACAGTGATTTGGACACCTTACACGCAACAACCAATATCCGAGAAGCACATGGCGATACAAAGAATTCTGAGCATTAAAAACCTGAAACACTACATGACATTAACAAGGAATTACTTCAACATTACCTATCGAAACAACAGAGACACATATCGTATAACACGACCTACAACAACTCTCTACATCCCCACACCCTTCAACAACTCATACGGTTCTTTTGTGAGATCACATCAGATACCTACGCAATTCAACAACCTACCAAGAAAGTTAAAACACGTAGGTAACTACAGAACATTAAAATACGAACTCTGGAAAATATACCAACAAAGTTAAGAAACCATTAACACTAATATACACATCACAAATCACCAGCATCCAATGCCTACATCCCATACATAAACAGTAGCAACAACACAAATAGTGAAGGCTAAATTCCACTCTCTTCATAAAAGCTAACCCAAGCTTCGAAGTAGGTAGGATTAACTTGCTTCACTCATTTACAAGTAATCCTTATAAGCAAATGCAGAAATTTGTATGTATAATCACTCTTTCTCAAACTTAAAAAAAAATAAAAATAAAATAAAAAATAAAAAATTATACAAAAAATTCTGTATAATCTTCATTGTTAATATTAGAAGAAAATGTGTTGTAAATACATAATATAAAGGCAAAAAAGTATTATTAAAAATGTTAATTGAAATCCAATGTAGGAATTGCAGCACTTAGTGCTGAACTCTGTAACATTATAAGGTGCAATGTCACACAAGATGTTTATTGTATGTATAAATATTCTAGCATAAAAAAAAAAAAAAAAAAAAAAAATATATATATATATATATATAATTATATAATAATAATCAATATAATAATAATTATTATTATATATTAATATATTAATACTATATTAATAATTATGATAATAATTATATAATAATAATTAAACATCAATGAAGTTACCCCACATGACCTACAAAAAAACACCATTACTTGGAACAGTCCATATTTTACGACGCTACCTGGCAGACTATTCTTAGATACTTGGGTAGAATCAGAATTGTTCCGTATCACCAGTCAAATTGTTGTTTAAATGATATCTTGTTTTGACTGTGTATCAATTATGTGAATAAAGTAATAATAATTTTTTTCTATAATAATAATAATTATAATAATAATCATTATCATCATCATCATCGTTGCAAAAGAAACGATACACAGAACTACAGAACAATAGCTGACCTACCAGTCAACTCCAAAATCCTCGAAAAAATAACACACACACACTAGACTACAGAACTATTTACAAAAGTACAACATTATATCAGAAAACCAAATACTGCTTCTAGAAAACAAAAAAGCACCATCGCCTTATTAGAAGATATTGCTGATGCTATAAACATAGCTCTTAATAAAAACAAGTTTACCGTCTTTATCGTTATTGACTTAACTAAAACTCTTGATACACTTGAACATAATATACTGCTGACCAAACTACATTCATTCGGAATAAGAGGAACTCTGTATACCTGGGTCAGGAACTATCTCTGAAACAGAACACAAGTGACAAAAAATAGGCACACATTACAGCCGGGATATAAAGATAAAACACGGAGTCCCACAAGGTGCTATATTATCACCTGCCCTGTTCAATATATATATTAACGACATTCACATCTTGACCACACGAAACATTGCAGCAAAACTTTTCCAAGTAAAAGACATGATCCCATATAAAGTAAGAAAACTCCTATATCATGTTATCTGTGAATCGCTACTCAGGTATGGCATAACAATCTATGCTAACACATCAAAAAACAGCCATCTAGTGAAAATAGAAACATTAAATCAGAAAATGATTTCAACAGTGATTTAGAGGACTCGCGTACAACAGCCAATAACCAAACCATATATGGCGAAGCACAAATTCCTGAGCATAAAAAATCTGAAACACTACTTAATGTTAGTAAAGAATTACTTCAGCACCTATCATAACAACAGAGACAAGCATTGCATAACACAACGTACCATAACTCTTTATATTCCAACAACTTTCAACAACTCATAAAGTTCTGCAGTGAGATCACATCTCATACCCATGCTACTCAACAACCTACCACAAAATTTAAAACACAAAGACAATTACAAAACATTAAAACATGCACTGTGGAAGTTATACCAACAATTAATATAGCATTCACGCCTATTTTTCACTTCCCAAACCACCAGCATTCAATGCAATGCCTGCTTTCCACCCATAAAAAATAACAAATATAAATAGTGTATGCTAATCCCACTCTCTTCATAAAAGCTAACCCTAGTTTCGAAGTAGGTGGGATTAGCATGGCTTAATCAAATAATTCTCATTAGTCAATCACTACAATTAACTTCAAAGACACAATACCTTAACCGATAATAATAATAATAATAATAATAATAATAATAATAATAATAATAATAATAATAATAATAATAATAATAATAATAATAATAATTATTATTATTATTATTATTATTATTATTATTATTATTATTATTATTATTGTTGTTGTTGTTGTTGTTGTTGTTGTCGTTGTTGTTGTTATCTAACATTCTGTACTAAACCGAAAATGCAGCATATAATCATATCGACTACCTCAGTGTTTCTCATCGTGTGGTCCATGGACCACCTGTGGACGATGAAACAGGTGGTCCGCAGGCAGACATAAATTCATTAAATAAATATATTTTTTTAGTTATCCAAACAAATTAAAATTGAATAAGTAAAAATTATTGAAATCAAATAGAGACTTTAAAAAAATAGCGTCAGAAAGTTCAAAGGTGGAAGCAATAAAACTATATTGTTGTTCACCTCACCCCCTCTTTTATTACTCGACATTTTGGCAGAATGATGAATAATTAGAGGGGTGAAGTGAACAACAATATAGTTTTATTGCTTCCACCTTCCCTTGCTGTTTTGTCAGATTTGAAGTGAACATGTGTTATCCACATTTCAACCATTGCTTGTTGTATATTTAGTTTTATTACTGAAGGTTTTCTTCCTTCAACCAAAACTCAGTATACCTTCAGAAGTGCTAAATGATACTTGGACAAAGCAGCGGCATAGCTAGAGCTGTTGCCGCCAGGGGCAGTCCCTGAGTTTGCTGCCCCCTCTCAATACACACAAAAATACTACAAAAAGTCAAAACGATGTATAGGGAATTAAATTAAATTTATTATTTAATATTGAAATAAAACTTAATTTCAACATTCTAAAATGTTATTTTTCTTGCTTTTCTGTTAGCAAGATGACATTGGTGAAGTCGATTTCATAGTAATGTAGATAATTCTTAATCAAATGTTATTTAGAAAAACTCCTCTCACAACTAGCAACAGTTACAGCAATTCTGAGGAAAATTCGCAGTAGGATTCCAATACTTGGAACTGAGTTCTCGAGACTGTATTTTAGAATTAACTGCAAAGGTTCAAAAAGGTTGAAAGTGCCACTCGGGGCGGACCGTCCCTCCGCACCCCCGTAGCTACGCCACTGGGACAAAGTGTGTCATGAGTTAACCCCAGTATTTATATATTTATATATTTTTCGGAAATGTATTTTTAATAATGGAAAAGTAGCTTAGAACTAGGACTTTGAAAAGTCCTAGTTCTGATGCTAACCCTAATTGTGATACACATATTGTAACGGAAAGTAAATCTGATACTATTAAAGTAGAAGAAACAAGCAGTTCAAAGAAAAAATACAGCAGGAAATATAACAGTTCATATTTGGAATTCGGGTTTACTTGGTGTGGAGATGAAAGTGAACAGAAACCTCAATGTGTTTTGTGTTATGAAGTGTTGTCGAACAAGTACATGAAACCCGGAAAACTCCGACATTTAGAAACTAAACATTGTGATGTGAAAAATAAGCAAATTGTGGGGAAAAAAGCCAATTTCAGCGACGATTAGCGACATTAAATCATATAAAGATGTATTTCGGCCATGGGATCGATTAATAGCAAGGCACTGGAAGCATCAATCTCTTAAGCTTGTATATAGCAAAAACAGGGAAACCTCATTCTATCAGGGAACATTTACTACTTCCAGCTATAAAGTATGTGGTAAAAACTATGTTTGGCAACAAGTTACTAAAAGATGTTAATTTGACTCCTCTTTCAATGACACTGTAGGTCGCAGAATTAATGATATGGGAGGTGACGTAGAATCTCAGTTAATCGAAAGAGTTAAGAAGAGCCCTTATTATGCATTACAAATAGATGAGACTACTGATGTTACAGATGATGCGTAGTTAATATGCTACATAAGATATGTACATGATAACAACATTCATGATGATATTCTGTTTTGTGGAACTTTGTCATCTCGAACAACTGGAGAAAAAATATTTCACTCTCAATAATTATATAATACACAAAGGGATCCAGTAGGAAAAATGCACGGGCTTTTGTTCGGATGGAGCTCGAGCCCTTACAGGCAGGCATAGTAGGGGGTTGTTTCTATGGTTAAGGAAGTGGCTCTGGATATGAATCGGGCATATTGTTTATGAAACAATGTATGACATAGGAAAAGGTTGGCCTCCAAAGGATTGCCACCAGAATTTAAAACTGTGCTATACAATGATGTAAAACTAGTTAATTTTATTAAGGCTCGACCGCTAAATAACAGGTTATTTTCAGTACTCTGCGATGAAATGGGCAGTGAATATATGCAACTTTTGCTTCATTCTGAAATTCGCTGGCTTTCCAGGGGCAAAGTACTAACAAGATTATTTTCAATTAAGGCACGAAGTTTTATTGTTTGTAAATGAACATAATTCTAATTTTGCGTCTCTCCTTGTTGACGAAGCATGGTTATCAGCATTGTCCTATCTTTCAAACATTTTTTTCGAAAATTAAATTAACTACATCTCTCCCTTCAGGGAAATTCTTTAACTGTTCTTGATGCCTACGACAAAATAAAGGCATTCGAGAGAAAAAAACAACTGGTGTTGTGCATTAGTTATGTAAAAGACAGATAATTTGCACCTTTTCCAACATTGGAATCTTTTTAGGGAAAATGATCTTTTTGTTGATTCTGAGTTTCTGGAAAGGGTTTGTGACCATCTCAAAACTCTGAAACAGAATTTGGAAACATATTTTCCGAATAACTTTTATAAGAAATTTCTGTGGGTTCAAGATCTAATTCAGGATTATAGTCACGATAACGACCTTTCGTTATCAAAAATATAACAGTTAATTAACAGTTAAAATGCAATTCCGTGATCTTGGTTTGGCTTGATTCTGGATCTCGCCTTCAGTGAGAAGTGAATTTCTAATTATCTGAAGAAGATGAAAATCATCATGCAATTTTCTACAACCTATTTTTGTGAGAAAGGATTTTCATCGCTCCTTCAAGTAAACACAAAATACAAAAATCGTCTGTGTGTGTGTGTGTGTGTGTGTGTGTGTGTGTGTGTGTGTGTGTGTGTGTGTGTGTGTGTGTGTGTGTGTGTGTGTGTGTGTGTGTGTGTGTGTGTGTGTGTGTGTGTGTGTGTGTGTGTGTGTGTGTGTGTGTGTGTGTGTGTGTGTGTGTGTGTGTGTGTGTGTGTGTGTGTGTGTGTGTGTGTGTGTGTGTGTGTGTGTGTGTGTGTGTGTGTGTGTGTGTGTGTGTGTGTGTGTGTGTGTGTGTGTGTGTGTGTGTGTGTGTGTGTGTGTGTGTGTGTGTGTGTGTGTGTGTGTGTGTGTGTGTGTGTGTGTGTGTGTGTGTGTGTGTGTGTGTGTGTGTGTGTGTGTGTGTGTGTGTGTGTGTGTGTGTGTGTGTGTGTGTGTGTGTGTGTGTGTGTGTGTGTGTGTGTGTGTGTGTGTGTGTGTGTGTGTGTGTGTGTGTGTGTGTGTGTGTGTGTGTGTGTGTGTGTGTGTGTGTGTGTGTGTGTGTGTGTGTGTGTGTGTGTGTGTGTGTGTGTGTGTGTGTGTGTGTGTGTGTGTGTGTGTGTGTGTGTGTGTGTGTGTGTGTGTGTGTGTGTGTGTGTGTGTGTGTGTGTGTGTGTGTGTGTGTGTGTGTGTGTGTGTGTGTGTGTGTGTGTGTGTGTGTGTGTGTGTGTGTGTGTGTGTGTGTGTGTGTGTGTGTGTGTGTGTGTGTGTGTGTGTGTGTGTGTGTGTGTGTGTGTGTGTGTGTGTGTGTGTGTGTGTGTGTGTGTGTGTGTGTGTGTGTGTGTGTGTGTGTGTGTGTGTGTGTGTGTGTGTGTGTGTGTGTGTGTGTGTGTGTGTGTGTGTGTGTGTGTGTGTGTGTGTGTGTGTGTGTGTGTGTGTGTGTGTGTGTGTGTGTGTGTGTGTGTGTGTGTGTGTGTGTGTGTGTGTGTGTGTGTGTGTGTGTGTGTGTGTGTGTGTGTGTGTGTGTGTGTGTGTGTGTGTGTGTGTGTGTGTGTGTGTGTGTGTGTGTGTGTGTGTGTGTGTGTGTGTGTGTGTGTGTGTGTGTGTGTGTGTGTGTGTGTGTGTGTGTGTGTGTGTGTGTGTGTGTGTGTGTGTGTGTGTGTGTGTGTGTGTGTGTGTGTGTGTGTGTGTGTGTGTGTGTGTGTGTGTGTGTGTGTGTGTGTGTGTGTGTGTGTGTGTGTGTGTGTGTGTGTGTGTGTGTGTGTGTGTGTGTGTGTGTGTGTGTGTGTGTGTGTGTGTGTGTGTGTGTGTGTGTGTGTGTGTGTGTGTGTGTGTGTGTGTGTGTGTGTGTGTGTGTGTGTGTGTGTGTGTGTGTGTGTGTGTGTGTGTGTGTGTGTGTGTGTGTGTGTGTGTGTGTGTGTGTGTGTGTGTGTGTGTGTGTGTGTGTGTGTGTGTGTGTGTGTGTGTGTGTGTGTGTGTGTGTGGTGTGTGTGTGTGTGTGTGTGTGTGTGTGTGTGTGTGTGTGTGTGTGTGTGTGTGTGTGTGTGTGTGTGTGTGTGTGTGTGTGTGTGTGTGTGTGTGTGTGTGTGTGTGTGTGTGTGTGTGTGTGTGTGTGTGTGTGTGTGTGTGTGTGTGTGTGTGTGTGTGTGTGTGTGTGTGTGTGTGTGTGTGTGTGTGTGTGTGTGTGTGTGTGTGTGTGTGTGTGTGTGTGTGTGTGTGTGTGTGTGTGTGTGTGTGTGTGTGTGTGTGTGTGTGTGTGTGTGTGGATCTTCGACTGAAGTTGACCAATATCGAGCCAGATATCCAGCAACTCTACAAAGGCCGAGAAGCTGAGCCATCTCATTAAAAGTAAGTAGTAACATAATTATATCGCATTATTTATTGTACTACAGTTTCCGATTATTGTCGTTACGGGTTTGGAATTAATCCATTTCCAAAATCGGACAAAATCGAGATGAAACGAAAGTTATGCAAAGTGACATCACAGTGACGCTCAGCTCTGCTGGCGAGGAGGATAGCTGCCCACGTCCCGTTTAGCGAAGTTCCGTAACTAGTACGGTCGCTTGCGGGAATATGCGGCTGAGAACACCGAATCCATCGCATGCAGACAACAAGATCCGTACGGTCATGGATTATGCAGAAACAAACATCATAACGTAATGAATACAAGCAGCACACAGGACGGATATAAATAAAACCACCACACGATTAATGAATCTGCCAGATTTACAATGACCACGATTGTGCCTCTAGAAGAACCAGGGCGGATATAATTAAAACCACCATCATAACACGATTAGTACAAATCACATGCATACAGTATATGCAGCATACGGTCGCTGGCGGGAAAATGCGCACGACCACGTGGATGCCACTTTATGACTGACATCGTGGATTGGACTGTTTATAGATATCGGGCAGAACTTCACATAAGAGGATGTCTTAAATTTTTTGCTGGTCATGTAAAACTACTCGTCAGGGAAATAAGGCGATTCGTATTGGCCAAAAGTTTGTGTGTGTGTGTGGGTGGGTGGGGTGCATTATAATGGCTTTGGGAACTATTTTCCTTATCCAACTCCACTGTCAGATAATTATAAAAAGTAAACAAATTACTAAGGCAAGAGCAATCCTTCGCAAAACCACGTTCCCTTATAGAGTATCATATTTCTATCCATCCAATTCTCCATTACCTTAAGCACCACTCCTGAGATACTGATTGGCCTATAATTTGATACTTCTGTCATGGAGCCACTTAATCTTAATTCTAGCTAACTCCTACCCAATTTATCCATCTGATGACTCTGGGTATACATTCTGATACTGCTTTCTTCAAATACTCCTTGACTACCAACATCTCTTCCCTACAAATTCTTATGCCATTGCACTGCTGAAAGCTCTCAGCTTGTCATTGTTGTCCTAATTGACTTGCCGTGCTTCTGGTCATAATGTACTTCTGCTGTCTTTACCTTCATACCCTGTAGTTCTATATATATAATTTTCTTAAAGATGTTTCATATAGCTGCCACTACAAGGAGATTACCCCATGATCACCGCCAAATTGACGGAGACGGGGGTGCCCCATTCACAATCGCATTCTCCAATAATAAGATCAGATCTGAACTCTCGATCTTGTGTACCCTCCATTACATAGTGCTTAAGATGGTTTTCCTTTAGTTATTAGTTATTCACATCTGATGTGAATAACTGATAATTTGATGTAATCAGCTGCATTTGTCACATTTGATGTAATCAGCTGCAACCCTCTCAAAGAGAGGAAGCCACAGGATCAGATCAGATGTCAGTTTTACGCCGTATAGTCACTCCTGTGCCTCATTAGATTTTTGGAGTGAAGCCCCCTTCTGATAGAAGAATCGGCAGGGTCCCATAATCCATTTCCAGAGAACCTGCAGCCACTTGGCTGAAGAGCGGATATGCTAACTATTTGGCCAACCAGGAAAGCCTTAGTTGTCCTTTCAAAAATCCAAAATACTGGAAGATTTTCAACAGAATTTCGGGTCTATTACTAAAACTTCATTATAAAGCGCTACCGGTTTGTGTTGGTAGATTTCGCTAAAATTCCTCTTAATTTATCAGCTATATCAATTGGTTCAGCTTCCAAAATATTATCTGCAAACACAATCAGGAATTTCTCCAGAAATGCTTCAGAATTCCGAAGTCTCTCATAAAGCAATACTTTTATCAGAACAAAAATTAGAGTTTAAATCTATATCTTTAAATGCCTGTTTGTTCAGCACTCCTGTAAAATAGATAATTTTTTTATCTGTTTCATGTTTTTATTTTTTTATTTTTTATTTTTACATATTTCATGATATGATTGTTGAGGTATTGCAATATAAAAGTAATGCCATGAAATAGCTTCATAAACACAAAAACCAGAACAGCAAGAAAGGAAAAAACACTAATCTGAGTGGTGAAGATTAAATAAGCTTATCCCCCATTAAACAATAGCATACCAGGTGTTTGAAACAAATGAAGTTATTAAAAATCATTTAACTTAAGAAATCTCAAGACTAAAGCTAATTATTACAAGGACAAAGAAAATCAAGCGGCAAAAGGAGAAACAACAACAACAACAACAACGCACTGAAGTAGGTGAGTAATGGTCATGTGAGTAAAGTAGAACATTAAAAAGGATATGGTACGGCAGTTCCAAATATGCCACTGATGACAGTCGAGTTTACAGGAGCGAAAATTAAAAATATAACAAGCGCAATTCAAAAACAGAAAAGAAAGTAAAAGAGATGCTAATTCTCGGTGGTATAAATGATTTAACTAATAATAAGTATTAAACAAAGGAAAACTCACATTAAAACGTAGATAATTAGGTAAAAATTTCGTCCAAGTGTCACAAACAGCTTCAGCACAGAGATATAGAATAGGCAATTAAATAATAACAGCCAATTCTAAAAAGCGCAACCTTAGTAGCTAATGGAAGATAACTAAAACGGTCATCCAGTGTAGAGGCACTGAACTACATGATGCATACACTAGGTTGAAGTTCGTAGTAAAAGGGACAAATAGCTGAGCAGGTTTCTGCATCTGTCACCCGCAAAACACCTGAAGCAGTGTTGGTTCTATGGTCGATTTAAGAGTTAACTTTGAACCTCTATGAATTCCTTTTCTTTTCTGTGCATTTTCTATTATAGTTTTCTAATCAATATTCTCTATAATGATTACTTTGTCTACTCCAGGAACCAATGTTCTTACACAATTACATTCATTCCACTTTTTTACAATCCATTGCTATTACTGGCACCAAATAATGTCAAGTTTGTTGCCTCTCTATCCCACGCTATCTCCTTCATTCTGAATTCCTGTTGGATCGAATCATTTTGCCATCATTAGCAGTAATCCTTCCCCCCCCCCATACACACAAAGAACACTTTGTTCTTTTTGTCTCCTTCGAAAAAAAAAAATTAGATGAGACTTCAAAATCATATCATGATGTCAGAATACCGTTACTCTACTTGCTGAAAACCTAAAGCGCTTAAAAACTTCGATTGGTTCAAAATCAGAGTTTATGGATAGGCTGACAATACGTACCGTTTTGAACGGTACAGTACCGTTTGTTTCGTACTTCCCGGCCGTCCTGTAGTTTTCATAAAAATGTCAATTTTGTCCCGTTTTTAATAAAAACTATAAATATACTTTAATATTGGTCAATCATAAATTATTATTCATAATCTATAATCGTATATCAATATAGTTCGCCCACCGATTTGAGGTCCCTCGACACTTCTGCGCATGTCAGAAAAAGGAGAATCCATTCCGATAATAGGGTAATCAGTCTGTCTTCTGGGATGTAATAGTAAACAAACTGAGCTTGTTTATTATTACAGGTCGGAAAATTTAGCTTTTCTTTTACGAACATTGCTGTTTTTAAAGTGTAACTATTTTGCTTGTATAACAGTTGGGAAAATGTACGTAGAGTGTTAATACGTGCAAATACTGCGTTCTACATAAAACAATGTCACTTCGCTCCATGATAAGTTTCCTTTTATTCTGGGACTTTTTAAAACAAAATCCGATTTCATGAAGTATTTTCCTTAAAGTTTCTCTTTTCCAAGGAAAATTATTTTTTTCTTTATGCACAGGAATCAATTTCGGAACAGTTGGCACTCTTTTCTCGACCACGTAAAATTCGTGAATAGCTCTTCTTATAACGTCTACATCAAAATCATTCAAAGCTACGGTTTCGATGGTTTTCTTTCTTTGGCGCTTTTTTTTTTTTTTAGGAGATTTAAATTTTGGCTTACCTTCACCTTTTGATTCCCTACGAATTCTTTTAACAGTCGACCCCGATACGCCCGCAATTGCACTTGCACGTTTTATGACTTGAGAAAGGGGAACAAGAAGACAGCCTTCTGACGATTCTTTTGTACCAACATTGTAATGTCTATTTTTTTGTTCCTCATGGAGGCAGAAGCGACATCAACCAACATCTATGTAGCCAGAAACATAAGGATGCTGAAAAGACTTCAGTTAAAAACATCAGCTCGTTTATGGTGAGCGGTGATAATGAAATTTGAAATTCGATAAAATTGCAGCAAATGAAGCTCTTGTTGCTTATCATATTGTGAGTCACTGCCAAAGTTTTCGCGCAAATGAATGCTTGTCGACATTGATGAATAAAATTTATGAACGAAAATTTTCTTCCGCACGTGCCAAATCAGAAGCAATAGTTACCAACGTTTTATCACCATAGATATTGCGCAAAGTAATACAGGATTTGAATAATACAAAAAGCCTTACAGTCAGTTTAGATGCATCAAACAAAAAAAAGACAGCAAACTTTTTCCAATCGTTGTGCGGCACGTTTTGCTAAATTGCGGTGTTCGAGACAAAATTATAGACTTTATTTCCTTACCTGAAATACAGTCTCCTCTACATCTACCTAAATTTTTGTATGCTGTCACTGAAGAATAATGATAAGCTCAATATGTTTATGTAATAAAACTTTTTTTATCGTCTTACTTTTTCATAAATACAGAATATTACATAACCCCCGTCCCGTTTTTGCCATCCCAATGTCCCGTTTTTGTCTCAAGGAAATATGGTCAGCCTATTTATTGATTATCTAGAATCTTTATCCCACCCTCACCAGAATCATGCATAATAGGTTAAAATTTTTCATGATGGGATCTGTATCTGTCCTACTCTAGTTTTTATTATTGAACTACCAGGGCACCGTAGGATGAGTAGTGATGCGCATGCTCTGTGAATTTTCATTCACATGTTTACATTTTCATTAACGCGATGAACATCTCTAAGAAATAAAAAGGCTTTCTAGACTGGGTTATCCGATCCTGTACAGATCACTGCCAGGGTTTTGCATCCAGGAAATATGACAAACTGACCTGAGAACGGAAGCGTCAGAGCATACATTGAGCCAGTAACAAGCAAGGTGAGGAACTGGAAATATGGATCGGGAGGGTTGCTTAAAACATTAACAAGACGAAAGACTACACTTGCGCGATTAGTATCTTCTATGCAACGAACAGTTTGTTCCATATTCCTGATACTTCTGAAAGGGATAGCTGTCCACTCTAATCAGTGAAACGTACGCAATAAATACTTTCTAAGTAAGCAGATATAACTATCTCTGCTTATTTAGAAAGTATTTATTACATACGTTTCAGTATTTTACCACTGGAACGTATGTAACTAGCGACAACACTTGTTCTTGCATTTTTACAGTTACTGCTTTCAGTAAATGCAACCCTATTCAATTAATAACCATTCTGCTAATATAATATGCAAGAAAAAATGGAAGAACAAGTGTTGTCGCTAGACCAGTGGTAAAATACTGAAACGTATGCAATAAATACTTTCTAAGTAAGCAGAAATAGTTGTATCACTGGTGTGGTAGTGAAGATTTTAGAGAAGTTGGTAAGAACTCGCATACAGAAATGGGTAGACAAGCATTCTATACTCTGCAGGGAAGAGCATATCTTTACTAAATGAAGGTCGTGTTTTAATAATTTGTTCATATTTCATAACAATGTTACGGCCGAGTTGGATAAAGGGAATGGATACACTATGATAATGTTGGATTTTTTTAAGGCATTTGATAGGATACCACACGACAGGCCATTGCGTAAACTGGAGAATATGGGATTGGAATATAATCTATTGACTTAGATCAGGGGATTGTTGACAGACAGATATCAAAAAGTGGTATACAGTGGGTGTGAATCTGCCAGATTTAAGGTAACCAGTGGTATGCCTCAGGGTTCAGTCCTTGGGCCATTATTGTTCAATCTATACATTAATGACATCAAGCAGGGTCTATCATCAGATGTGCAATTGTTTGCTGATGGTGCAAAGAGAGGCAGGACAATCAGGGATGCTACTGATATTCAGCAATTACAAAATGATTTGAATAGAATGGAAATCTGGGCAAATGGAAATGGCTATCAGTTTAATGTTAGTAAGTGTCAAGTTATGCACTTTGGCGTGATTAGAGTTCCAGCAGCATATTATATAGCTGGGTTATGCTACAAGAAACTGAACAGACAAGCGATCTTGGTGTATTGGTGGATAAGAATTTAAAGTTCAAAAGTCACATAGCAAAAGTTGCAAATACAACTCAGAGGATAATTGCTATGTTGAAGCGAACCTTGACATGTAAGGATAAGGAAGTAATTTTTCCTCTTTATAAGGCTTTGATAAGACCACACCTGGATTACTGTGCACAGATTTGGTCTCCCGGGTTCCAAGGGGATAAAGAAGCTGTGGAAAGAGTGCAAAGAAGAGTTACAAAGATTATATCCGGATTATGGGATTTAGATTATGAGGACAGATTGCATATGAATTACAGACTCGGGTTAACAGAAGAAAGAGGGGTGATATGATAGAGGTCTATAAACTTTTGAATGGGTGTTATAGCATTTTAAATGATGAAAGTTTTCATTATATGGAAGGCGGGGAGAGAACATGAGAGTATCCATGGAAGTTAAGGTTATTTTCCAGTCAAGAAAGGGGTAAGAGCTAGGTTTTTCTCCCAGAGAGCAGTAAGTGAGTGGAATAATTTGACCTTAGGGGTAGTGAGTGCATCTAGTGTAAATGAATTTAAGGGAAGGTATGATAGCTGGGTTGGATAATTTGCAGCTTCCCTCGATGAGTCTTTGACTCCCTGGAGGTTTCAGATAATAATAATAATAATTTCTTTCCCACATTTTATTATACCAAAATATCTGAAAATTTTGGGAATTCATAAATTTTTAGCTTTGGGTAAAATTGGAAGTCCCCAATGAAGTCGGACGCTTTCACATCCCTTCTCGATTGTTTCAGTCATACTGAATCGACAGATTTGCAATCTCACAATTTATTGTCACAATGCTTTTAATCTTTCGTTACTTCCAACAACGATTCGTTAATCATATCATTACAAATTTCTTACCTTTAGGATCCTTTGCTAGACCAACACAGTCGTTTCTTTCACTCAACGTTTCTGCCTTCTCACCGCTCAACACACATTTTACACACATCACGCGTTCATGAACTACACACCTAAAATATAAAGTGAAGATTTTTATAAGAGGGAATACGTCAGAAAATGTTCACTTCTCAGCTGCAAGAGAAGGTAGAAAAGATAATCCTGGGAGTTGAATAATAATGTTTCAATACGTCTCTGAACAACCTTTTTCAGAAATAAAATATTTACTCCGACAAAAGCATACCTATATACTTACCAAAACGAATTGCGATTAAAGCTAGCAATGATTCAATGCTTGAAACATGAAGTCCCGAAACTTCTGGCCTTAATGAAACATTGCTCCATAGGCGAGAATCACATGAAATCATCCTCCATTTCTTGCAGACACGAGCCAATCTACCCACTTCATTATGTGGAAGGTATCCAAATATTTTCAGAAGAACCTTATCTGGAAGTTTTTCAATCGTCTGAAAAGAACAAAATTATTTTTAGATCAATTGCCTCGTGTTATTTTAAGTATAACTGGATTATTGGTGTTTAAGTTGCTAGTCCTGTGTACCACGACAAGTAAAAATAAAAATAATCAAATTAAAAAGTGGCAATTTATATCTAATGCATGAAATACTGGAAAGCCCTCACTTATTTAAACGATGTAAAAAGTAATTTCAGCCTCTCCCTCCAATAAAAACAGCGGAAAGGATTAGAAAATCTGATAGCTGTAACACTTTACTCCCATTTCTGATACGTTAAGCCACTGTCTCCCATTAATCACAAGGACCTATGAGTTTTCGTTGTGTTGTTGTTGTTACTTGCTGTTTTTAATAGACCTTCATTTTTTTAAATATATATTTTTAGTTATACTGGCGAATTTCATCAACATGCTATACAATGAACTCTCACTCTCCGTTAATTAACAGTGCTAATGGAATCACATCGAGCGTTGAATATTAGTTAGTTTATACATAATTGATATTCAACATGAAGTGCTAAAATGTAAGAAATATTATAGATTTTAGTACTGACTTCTTTATTTTGGTATAGCCAAAATAAAGTGTTAGAATTAAAATAATTAAAGTAAGGAAAATATATGCGAGGTTGCCTTCCTGTTCATGTAGGCGAATAACACGGGTGAATTAGCTAGTTCTCGACACACTTTTTAGTTTCATTATTTTTTCTTCGTAATTTTGGCAATTCATAAATTTTAGCCTTGGGTAAAATTGGAAGTCCCCAAAATAAACTTTATACAACAATGTCAGTGTTATGATCGTTTCTCTGTGGTATGTTTTTACTTTATTTATTTTATGCCAAATTTGCATACTTTCTCTCTTCCTGCCATATCAACACAGGAAGTAGACATGCGCACTTCCAGTCGAAGAACATTGCGTCCTTCGTCTGAAAAAACTTCAGTTTGATTCTCGTCATGAAGAGAATCTTCATATGGACTTTTTCAAATGAAGGTTTAGCCGAACTCATACGGCGGTAGCAGGGTTTTTCTCCGACGAACGCGAATTTTTCATCCCGCATACAGGCAAATCGACCCAAGTACATAAGCAATTTATAGACAAAAATACTATTAGTGGCAGTAGACGGTGCTTTGTGGAGTTTTTGTGTAGATAGTGGCGTTATGTATACATGAAGGTTTAAGTAGTAGAGTACTGCGTAGAGTGGAGTGCCCTCCCGTGAAAAATACTTGAAGATGTCACGTAATAATGATAATAATCAAGAAATAGTTCCACCAGTTCATTATGCGGCCTGCGCCTATTGGTGCATTTCGGTAATTTTAGAAGACAATTTATGCAACCAGTGACTAATATATCGCCAAGTTACTATTCTACCCTTTTTCGCAGTAAAATAATTAATGAATAATCAAGTGTCAAATCCAAAAAAAAATGTTTTCATGTAATTTTTTTATAATTTATTATAATTCAATAGTTTTATAATACCACTGCAGAGTGTTTCACTGCATTAATAGTGCATAGTAGATAAGTTTCTTTTGAAATGTACGGCCCAATGCATATTTCTAAACTAGGACACCATATAAAATGTAAAACCTCAGTATATCACTGACCCCAATTACAGATCCAAACGTCCTGGATAGAATTTCCACTAAATGTTGATAAATGAAAACAAGTATTTTGATAATTTCTCCATCAAATTTGTATTCAGTTTTACAGTGATGGTAGACATATTTTCGCCCACAACAATTCATAGAATAACTATTCATAGAATCCAACAGCCATTGACCTGTCAGTCCATCACACTTCCATTTCCTGAAACTACATTGCTACACCCGTTGCAGTTTAACATGCCGTATTATATATTGATAATTAACTAGATCATTCTATACACCCTCCACAGTGCATGTAACAATAAGGGACCAGAATGTCAATACAATGTCCAAACTTCATTTCTCACAGTGCTCAGAGCACTATGACAATAGGTCTTTGTCCAAACTAAGGGAAGCCTATTACTCTTGTAAAAAATGTTCTCCTGATAGCCACCATACCTACCTACCTACCTACCAAAAGAATTCCATGTGGTATCCTGTCAAAGCTTTTTCAAAGTCCAGCAGCATTACTGTAAACCCAACTCAGCTGTCATTGTATTATAAAACATGAGCAAGTTACTGAGGTATAACCTATCCTTCACAAAACCATGTTGCTCCCATACAGTATCCCATTTCCATCTATACATTCTTATATTTTGCTCTTGACCAACTTTTCCAGTACCTTGACAACAACTCTTAATATGCTCAACGGTCGGTAATTTGCTACAACAGTCTTTAACACGTTCATTGCCAAGCTGAAAATTGGAATTTCGTGTGGTGGCCAAATTTTTAAAATTTTTTTATTTAGTTAGCGACGTCTACGCGATAACGCGTGATCGGCCGACTGGTGAGAACTCGCAACACGCGATATCGCGTGATTAGCAATGAACGTGTTAAGCCTCCTTTATGCAATGGAACAATTTCCTCTCTTTGACTAACCCACAGCTGAGACTTAGATTAACAATGTGATCAAGGGCACTGACAATTCTCTAGCACCTTCACGTAAAAGTGGAGTTGGTATAACATTTAATTCCATAACTGTATTCACATTAAAGTTCTGCAATATGCTATGCACCACCATTTCATTTACCTCGGTTCCCATACAAGCCGTCACCTCGCTCGGTACTGCATCATCTCCTCTTGTGTGATATACTTTTGGAAAGTGTTCACTTAGTAATTCTTGATGAAAAAAAAAATTTTTTGGCCCGGTGTTGTACCACTTTACCCCCAGTCCTGAAGATACTTTCAGGTGCAAACTTTGTTTGCACACACTTGGATAAAGGATTAAACTAAATTTATTATAGTCTGACCAAGTGAAAAATAAACTTTCAACATCTTTCTCTAAATCCAGAGTAATTTAATAAAAAGGTGGCACACCTTTTGGCAACTCCTATAGGAGAAGATGACCTTGCTAATGCTTTTGCCTGTATCTCCACTTGGGCCTGGTTCCCACTGAAGAGACTTCAATAAAGGTCGAAACTAGTCTGGGAAGTGGCTCTTCCCTTAATGCATAATATTATACATATCCGCAAGGAGATGTGTTTTGCATTATGGGAGATACTGAGATGGGAGTGTTGGTGGCTTGCTCCACCTTTGCAACGAGTTGCCCGGTGTTGTACCACTTTACCCCCAGTTCTGAAGATACTTTCAGGCGCAAACTTTGTTTGCACACACTTGGATAAAGGATTAAACTAAATTTATTATATTAAACTTAGTAATTCTACTATTTCGCCTGATTCAGTTAACTCCCTGCCATCGGCATTCATTCAAATCATTCTGCTGTAAGCATTCTTTCTTTTACTTGCAGCATATCGAAAGAACTGTTTGGGATTATCTTTGACCTGCACTGTTAATTTCCTTTCATACTCTGCTTTTGCCTTTCTTGCCAAACTGGTTACCCTACTGGCCTGTGCTTTGTACTGTTAATGTGCCAGCTAGTTACTTTTCTCCTTGTATTCCCTCAACATATTTTTATAGCTACATCTTAATTATTATATTCATCCATTTAACTCCCACTTGATTTACTCTCCTGACTAGGTATGCAGTCTGCCATTACTTTCCTCAAACACTCCTTTACCACTTCCTATGCACTACCATCAACCAGCCCACGCAGTTTCACATGCCATGGCACGGTACAAGAAATCCGTGAAATGGCAAAAAAAAGCCGTTTCACATATATACAAGAAATGAACATATGTGAAATTACAGTGCCTGAAGGTAATGTAATTTCACATATATTCATTCTTAATTGAAAATTTCACACATTTAGCCACGTCCCAGGTCAAGACCATATGATCGCTCTGACCAATTGGTGGCAACGTGGTCCTATTGGTTATATACAAATTCTCAGATGCAATTGCGAGATGGAACACTTTCAAACCCCTAGTATATTCCATCACATGCTGTCTCAGATAATTATTCCTTAGTAACTGCATAAATTCTATTTCCTTCCTTGCATGTGTCCTTTCCTCTTTTCAACTTATGTTCCCATAGTTGAAATCCCCCATAATAATTACCCACCCTCCACTCATTAAGCTTATTTGCAGATGCATACTATCCCCCTGGTCTCTAAAAGCATGTAACTGTATATTTTGTTCTGCAGGCCTCTGTCTCACACCAGATAGCCTCAAATATGCTATTTTCATTGTCAAGTTGAAATTCTACTCTCTTTGGTTGCATTTCATCGGCTATCATCAATAACACTCCCCCAGTGGTGTAGCTAGGGGGGTACGGAGGGGGAAGTCCGCCCCGAGCTGCACTTTTCACGTGAGACAATTTTATATTTTGAACGATTATTTTATTTATGTTAACTTAGTAATTTGATTACTTAATTAATAATTAGTTTTCAACAACTATACTTACAACTAAAATAAACAAATATAGTGTTTTAATTTCTTTCCCTACGTCGTTTTGACCATTCTCTGCTCTCAAATCAAATTTAATTGGCGTACTGCTGGAGAAGTGCCTTTTGATTTTATCACTCTCTGTCGCATAAGTTGTGGTGTTAGGAAGTGTCCAGTAGAATGATGATTGGTTCTTACCCAAAGGTCGTCGGTTAGTACACGTGACATCGTTCTCTGCGAAACATTCATCTCTCGCGAGAACATTTTCTCCGTTTTCACAGGATTACAGGAAATGCTAGTTTTCGCAACCCTCACAAGCTGTTGTTTTAAAGTAGGTTGGTCTACGCGTTCTTTGCCGGTTAGATACGTCTACTGTATCGTTTTAACGCTTAATAGTCCGATACACAAACATCCTACTGATCCCTAGTGTTTTAGTGTGTTAAAAAAAACAGGTATCTGTATTCCAACAACGTCAAGTGCTATTACAGCTACACGGTTGTCATAATCTCCCCACTGCATGTTAACCCATACAACTAGACCACTCTCTAATGCAGGCATGGGCAACCTTTCCTATTTCGGGGGCCAAATTATCATTCTGTCTCCGAGTCAAGGGCCGGACCAAATTATTAAATAAAATAAATTAATGTTAAATGAATTAAAACAAGTTGCTGCTTCATATTTCATTTATTTATAATATAATGTTTTGGTATAAAGCTCTACATAAATTTTATAATATAATGAACGACATAATTTAATGTGAAGATTTGCATTGTACTTCAACTACGAGACTATCAATATTGACGTTAATATTACTTAAGGATAATCGCATAGAATTTTCGAGGTTTTCGTCCGTTATTCTTGTCCGAATTTTTGATTTATTGTATTTCATCCTCGAAAAAAACTGTTCACACAAACTGTTCATGTGCTTCCGAAAAGACAAATGATTTTTCTTGAAAAGGCGTGTAAATTTGTATATTTTTCTTACACCAAATAAAATTTATAAAAATCCGTCAAAGCAATGTTGTTAAATTGTGATTTTAGCACTAAATCCGCCCGAAGCTCAATAAGTTCCATCTGTAAGTTTTCTGGCACATTATTTACATCAGCATCCATCAGACGAGGAAACATAGCGAATGTGGAGTCTTTGTTTTTGAAGTCGGCAAACCTTGTATCAAATTGCTCTATTAGTGCCTTCAGTTCATCTCCATAACAATTATAAGGGATATTTTTATGAGTTGCTAGAGTAGGAAAATGATTACAATTTTTAGCTCTTATCTGACTTTCCAACAATCTTAGTTTATTACAAAAAGCTTTGACATGTCCATGCAGTTAATGAACCAATTGTCCTTGTTTCTGCAATTTAAGATTCAGTTCGTTTAGGTATCAGGTGACATCTACAAGGACTGCTAAATCGCACACCCACTCATCATCTTTTACGTGGTTAATTGTGTTTCCCTTTATGTCCATAAAATCTGCAATACCTTGTCTCAGATCATAAAATCGTTTTAACATTTTACCTTTACTCAATCACCTCACTTCACAATAATAAGACACATCTTCATAATCCGAAAATAGGTCTGCCAAATACTCCTTAAATTGGCGGTGATTAAGTGCACATGACTTAATAAAGTTAATACTGGCTACTACAACTTCCATAACATTTGTGAATTTAATCGATTTTGCACACAGATTTTGTTGGTGGATAATGCAGTGAAAAATTGGTAAATTTTCCGGATGGATCTGTAGTTCTATTGCTCTTTCATGAACTATTCCAATAAATCCCTTCTGTGCACCAACCATTGCAGGGGCTACATCAGTGCATATGCCAGATAGTGAACTCCATTTAAGCCCAAATCTCTCGAAGATTGTGTTGACTGTTTCAAATATATCTTCACCGGTAGTTGTTCCTTTTAACGGCCGAAGCGCCAATAATTATTCTGTGATGGTGAAATCCGCATCAACTCCTCGAATAAATATTGCTAGTTGTGCTGTATCGGAGGCATCGGTGCTGTGATCCAAAGCAATTGAAAATGCTTCCAATCTAGCAATCTTCTCTTTTAAACTTTTTTTGATATCATCAGCCATAATTTCTATCCGTCGGACAACAGCACGTCTCGACAAACGAATATTCTCGAAGTCTTTTTTCTTTTCAGGACATATTATACTTGCAACATCCAGCAGACATTCTTTGATAAATTCTCCTTCACCAAATGACTTAGAATGCTTAGCGATTTTTTCGCTTACCACAAAGTTGGCTTTGACAATGCTGTGGTGCTGCGTTCTTTGCTTGTTGAACGTTTTCTGCTGGGTATACAAGTTCTTCTTCAACTTCTGTATTTCATCTTTTCGTAGTTATGCATCAAGTTTTGTGTGATCCGCATGTCTCGAAGTAAAGTGTCTCTTCAAGTTGTGTTATTATTATTATTATTGTTCCGGGCAACTCCAAGGAGACGACAGACTCATCGAGGGAGGCCCTAACATCATGTCAAGAACAACTATTCGACATTAACACAGTATCTATCATACCTTGCCTTGAACTCATTCACGGTCGTAGCACCCACAACAGACCCTGGAAGCTTATTCCACTCATTCACTACTCTCCAAGTAAAAAACCTAGCTCTAACACCCTTGTCAACCACGCTCTTGCCCAGCTTCCATTCATGGCCCCTAGTCCTCCCACCACCAGTCATATTTTCAAAAATATCTTCTGGATCAATCTTATAGAAACCCTACAGTAATTTGAATGTCTCAATCATATCACCCCTCCTTCGCCTATCAACCAATTTCTGCAACCCACAAATCTTCAACCTATTCTCATAAGGTTCATTCCACAGACCTGCTATCATCTTGGTCACTCGTCTCTGGATCCTCTCCACTTCTTCCCCATCACGAAGAAACCCTGGTGTCCATAACTGGGCACAGTAGTCCAGAAGGGGTCTTATCAAGACTCGATACAGAGGAACAACAACTTGTTTGTCTCTGCATGTTAAAGTATTTTTCAGAAGCCAAGTGATTTGGTGAGCTGTTTTAGTCACTTTTGCAATGTGCCCCCTAAACTTCAATTCCCTATTCACCAACACTCCCAAATCACTGGCCTCATCAATCTCCTGGAGTACGGTTCCACCAATGTGATATACTGCTGCTATTCTTTTCACCCCAAAGTGCATAACCTTACACTTTGCCACATTAAATTGACATCCATTTTTCCTATCCCAGTCCTCCAAACTCTCCAAATCATCCTGTAAAATTTTGACATCCTGTGCACTCATAATTGCTCTACCCAACTTTGCATCATCAGCAAACAAGTGAACAATTCCTCTCAAATCCTTTCCCAAATTATTGACGAACAAATTGAAAAGCAGTGGTCCAAGAACAGAGCCCTGTGGCACTCCACTAGTCACAAGCCTTCTTTTAGACTCCACTCCTGATAAAACCACTCTCTGGTATCTCTTCTTCAACCACCCTCCTATCCATCTCACCAACCCTATATCTATCCGCTTCTGCTCCAGTTTACTGATTAGAGTTCTATGTGGTATCCTATCAAAAGCCTTGGCAAGGTCCAGTAGTATTACTGTAAACCCATTACCCCTATCCAGTTCAGCCGTCACTGTGTTATAAAACGTGAGTAAGTTACTGAGGCATGATCTACCCTTCAAAAAACCATGTTGTCCCCCATACAATATCCCATTTTCATCTATCCAATCCTGTATTCTTTTCTTGACTAATTTCTCTAAGACCTTGACAATGATTCCTGATATGCTAATCGGTCTGTAATTTACAACAGCAGTCTTGGAACCACCTTTATGAAGTGGAACTATTTTCGCCTCTTTCCACTCCCTCGGGACTAACCCAGACCCGAGACTCAAATTAAACAAAATGGTTAAGGGTACTGACAATTCTTTAGCTGCTTCTCGTACAACACGAGCTGGTATACCATCCAATCCCACAGATGTATTGACATTGAGGTTATGCAATAGACTACTCACCTCCACTTCATTCACCACAATTCCCATATAATCTACTGGTACATTCGTTTCTGCAATGTCACCACCTGGATGATATATTCTTGCAAAGTGCTCACTCAGTAACTCAACTATATCAACTGATTCAGTTACCTCCTTACCATCGGCATTCTTTAAAATCATTCGGCCATGTACATTTTTCCTTTTACTTGTTACATATCTAAAAAACTGTTTAGGATTCTCTTTAGCCTGCATAGCAAACGTTCTTTCGTAATCCTTTTTTGCTTTTCTTACCACACTCGTCACCCTTCTGGCCTGCGCTTTATACCGTTCGTGTGCTTGCCGGTCACCTTTCTCCTTAAATTCCCTCCATAGTTTCTTTTTTTGCAGCTCAAGCTTAATGGTGTTATTCATCCATTTAACCCCTAGTTAATTTATTATTCGGACTCTAGGTATACAGTCAGCCATTGCTTCATGCAAACACTTATTAACTACTTCCCATGCACTATCGACTTCTAGTCCTTGCAGTTGTACATGCCATGGCACTGAACCAATCAAACTCCTAAGCTTGTCATACTTTCCAGCCCGATAATTCCACACGTACCCTGTCTTAATCGAAAATTCTACACCTTTAGCCACCTCCCAAGTCAAGACCCTATGATCACTCTCACCGATTGGTGGCAATGTGGTCATATTTGTTACAGCCAAATCTTCAGATGTGATTACTAGGTCAAGCACTCTCTGACCCCTAGTATTTTCCATTACATGCTGTCGCAGATAGTTATTCCTTAATAACCGCATAAAATCTAATTCCTTCCTCCCGTGTGTCCTCTCCTCACTCCCATCAATGCGACCATGGTTGAAATCTCCCATAATAATCACCCTCGTTCCACTCATTTCTTCTATTTGCTTGTGCATACTGTCACCACCATCTTTTCCATCACCTGGTCTATAGCAGCACCCAATTGTATATTTAGTTCTGCTAGCCACAATCTCACACCAAATGGCCTCAAATGTGCTCTTTTCTCTATCCTGCAATTCAACTTCTATTCTCTTTGGCTGCAGCTCATCAGCTACCATCAACAATACTCCTCCCCCCATGTTATTCTCCCTGTCATTCCTGAAGACACTATACCCATCATATTCAGTCCCACTAGCTATATCATCTACAGTCAGCCATGTTTCACTAATACCAATAACCTGTGCCAACCATGGCCAAAAACTCTTCCTTCTTGTTCCTAATACTCCTAGCATTAGTGTACATGAATTTAAGATCCCCATTATCCCCAACCCTACCTTGATGCCTTATATTAACTATCTCCCATTCTGATTTGTTGTCCTTATTTGCTCGGGCATATTATATTCATTCTTACATTCAACTGCCTCCCTAAGGACTGTATATCTACTCCCCCCCCCCTTAATAAATCTAGTTTCCCTGAATTTGCACATCCACCACATTCAGCAACACTTTCTCAAGTCTTCTCGCACCGTAACGATTCAAATGCAAACCATCATATTATATAGATCCTTTCGCCCATCGAACTCCCTCCATACGTCCACAAATTCATCACCACTCGTCATACATAACCCACGCATAAAGTCATTCGCAATTATGGCCCTCCTTTTAAACATTTCATTGTCATACCGTGGCAAAAGACTAATCATTCTAACTCTCTCACTTTTTTCTTTTGCTACCTCAAACAATTCATTCAGGTCTTCTATCATTTCCATTTTGTCTCCTTTCAAATCATTCGTACCTGCCACAACAATCATTACTTTCACCCTTTCCTTTTGCTCTCTAATAGACTCAGTTACATCCTTTATGGTCGCACCAGGTTGGTACGATTTTGTCAAATCCTCTACTATCACACCTCGTACTAACGGGTCTCCATACAGCACTCGATCCTTCATTTTGTTCATGTTCACACTCATACGTCTATTTTTCCTGTCATACTTTTTATTATTGGCTGGTTCATTCAGTCGACTTTTGCTCATACGCTCTTGCTGCTGTTTTGCCCTCTGTATTCTTTGTTGACGAATACGGATTCGTTGCGCAGCAAACATACAAGCAAACCTTTATTCAGAATAAAATAATAATCCTCCGTTCAGTTGTCTTGAAATTGAAGATTCTCCGCATCTACTTCTCTTTCTTTTTTTGCAATAACCCCTGACATTGTCCAAAAATTTATAAGCGATATTCAGAATTGTCAAACAAAACTGTCTTCTACACCATAGGCACTGAACTGAATACAAAATCAACGAAGGCACCGAACAGAACATAACATCAATGCAGGCACCGAACAAAGCACAACACCAACGCAAGTACCGAACTGACACGTTGTAACACGGTCACACACGCCGCTAGTCAAAGTGAGAAAGAGACCTTGGTTGGAGAAAACATAGTGTGTTTTGCGCAAGTCATAAGCCTCGGCTTAATGTGAGTTAGTAGAACACACCATGTTTCCTCCCACCATGAATCAGGCATACTTCGCTGAAATAGATTAGGCCGGATCAAAAGAAGTAGAGGGCCGGGGGTTGCACATATGTGCTCTAATGATAAACACGCAAAGGTTAGCTGCGCACAGCGCCACTAACGGAACCGGTCTCGCTCAATTCTGTAGGGAGTGCGCTGGGGTACAGAAATTGTCACAGTATAAATACCTTGATGGAAATGTCGAAAGCAAAAATGAATTTCTTAAAACGACTGGTGAACCAATAAGTAACAAAAATTCGTTCAGTCAGTCTTATCTCTAATCTGGGTAAGGTTGCAGAGAAGGTCATCCTCTCACGATCCAAACCTCAGTAAATGACCTAAACATCCTCCCTAAAGAACAGTTTGGTTTTCGGCAACACCATAGTACTACCCAGCAAATCCACAGAATTGTGGAATATATCACCACCAGCTATAACTGGCGCCAGTACACATGAACTGTTTTCCTAGACCTATCTCAAGCATGTGACAAAATCTGGCATTTTGGACTCCTGCACAAACTTATCTCGGCCGGTACCTCACTAAAAATGGTTCATCTAATCCATTCATATCTTCAGAATAGATCAATGCAAGTTAAAATCAACGGTCCTACATCGTCCCAGCGCCATATCTTTGCTGGAGTGCCGCAGGGATCTCTACTGGCTCCATTGCTGTTTTCTGTATACATGTCAGACATCCCGCACAATCCGATGTCTTCCATTTTGGTCTTGTATGCGGACGATACAGCAATACTAACCAGATCTCTCCGACCCCATTTCGTTACCAGAAAGCTTCAAGAAAAACCTTCTAAAGCTGGAGGGTTGGTTCTCCAAGTGGAGATTGGAAGTCAACCCCCTGAAAAGCTCAGCCGTTCTTTTCTCAAAAAGACCAATGTCTCCTGCAGGAGATGTGTTACTATTCAATACTAAAATTCTCTGGCAGACAGAAACAAATTACCTGGCTGTGATTCTCGACAAAAAAGCTATCTTTCAACCAACACATCAAGTCTGCGTGCGCAAAGACATCTACAGCCATAGCTCAGATCTATCCGCTATTTAATTGAAATAGCAACAGAATCAAATTGCAACTATACCAGATGACGATTTGTCCTATAATCCTCTATGCCTCTCCGGCATGGAGCCACACCTCTGATCCTAACATTATCAAAATACAGCGAGTGCAGAACAAGTGCTTGAGAATGATTCTGAACGCCGCGTGGTATGTTAGAAACAATCAACTTCATAGAGACACAAATATTCCCTATATTTTCTCTTTTCAACAATCCTTAGCATCCAAGTTTTTCCTAAAGACGTCCACACATCCCAACGATTTGGTTCAGCAAGCTGCAGCATACGAGGCAACGGACATATTCAAATATAGAAGACCAAAAGCTATATTAGCCTCCTATAACGATGCATAATGTCCATGCCCATTCAAGGCGAGCAAACTGCTCATAAATTTTACCCTCACTGTAACCACAACAGATAGCGGGGAATATGAAAAGCATCTTGCTTCACCCCTAAAGACATAAATGTCAATTGTTAATTGTCAAGTAATAAAAAAAAATGGGTGTTAACAATTTTCTTCATTAATTTCAGGAGACTGATCGTGACGGTAATGGCTGATTCTTATCCCCTGTTTCTGAGGTGTGCTAATATAGACCTTTTTTCATTCGTTGGTGGACGCAAGACGACTACAACAGTCTGTATCGCTGATATAGAATGGGTACTATTCCTGGAAATGTATTTTGGATGAATAAAATGTGGAACAGGAGACTTCTTGGTATAGGATAATGAAGATTTTCTGACTTTTTTGGAAAGATTAAACGAGGCATACAGTAAGCTGTTTGTGGGAAAAAGAAGAACACTGACACCAAGAGGTCAGTCTTATCTTCGGATGATTAGCATGGTATCGTTATCAGAAATATGAGAGATGTGCAACATGGAAGGGGAGAAGTTGAATGGCAGTTGAGACTTCTGTTACCTTGCTAAGGTGAGGGACCAGATCTCTTGACTACCAATAAACACAGCAAATAGTTTCTGTATTTGACCATTTCAAAGCCATTTAGATTTTTTTATTATTATTATTGTTTTTTACTATGATGCTCCTGTAGTGTCGTTGGAATACAACGATGAAGTTTTCTTGAGCCATTTGAGGTATGCTAAATTTTTGACTGCGTTGGCATACTTGGAGAACGAAAGCTTGGATAATGGCTAGGGAGGGGGGTGGGGGGGTTGTGGAAAGGAGGCACTCATTCTACCAAGGACTATTTGTTATTCAGCAGAAGCCATGTTTGGATCCCAAGAATGGAATCGGTATTCTGACCACAAAAAAGAAGCATTGAAATCACAGTCATCCCGTCATATATCATCAGTATAAGATGTCTTACTACTGGGACATCTACGCATTAGCATGGAAGCAAACATCTGTCTAGCATCTCCCTAGAAATGGGGAGAAAAAAAGTCATCCGGCAAAATAGGTCTCATTGTCTTCACTTCAATACTCTCGATAGTGATTGAGGGCTTCAACGACCAGCCTCCTCACTAACTGAATAACAACACCAGTTAAGTAATTATCAGTATAGATTCCCTATTCACGTATTGCAGCAGGCCTCCTCACTAACTTTGTCCACCTTTGGGCGCAGGCCATGGAGAGATCTGAAGACACTTAATGGCTCTAGATATTTCCATGCCATGTAATAAGACATTTGATTGAGTTTGGCATCGAGGCCCTCTCAACAAGCTACAATCGTATGGTCTCCCTCTTCCTCTTTGTGAGTGGACTGCCAAATTCTCTCTCTCTCTCTCTCTCTCTCTCTCTCTGGTCGTCCACTGTGTCATGGTGGATGGCACACTCTCATCTGACTTTTCCATCAATGGTCGAATACCCAAGGCTCTGTGCCTTGGGTATTCGACCATTTCACCTATCCTCTTTCTCGTATATGTATCAACGATCTCTCACTGACAGTCACTCCTGTTCCTAGTTTTGCTGATGACAGTACACTCCCTTCCTCTTTGTCGTTCACAAAATCCTTTTAGTACTCAGATGACTCAAGCTTCAAAATCTTCTATGACCGATGGTTTTTACGCACCGATTTTCCAGACATTCTCAAGTGGGTGAAGATACGAGGGTGGTCCGAAAAGTTCTCGGCCTCGACCATAGATGGCAACGCTATCGGCAAGACTTTTTTTTTCAAAGGTGGTACATCTGTCATAAGCATCCATGTGAAATTGCAAGTCATGATATCAAGTAGCTTGTTTTATACAGCTGTCTGAAGCAAAAGTGTTGTTTGTATCCCTTGAAATAGATAAAATTGAGTATCGTGCGGTTATAAAATTCTTTGTAAAAGAAGGTTCACTGACAAAAGAAATTCATTTGAAGTTCAGAAAAGTTTATAAGCACTCTTCTCCTTCCTTTTCGACAATTAAGAAATGGGCTAGCAAGTTTAAACGTGGCTGTAACAGCCTTGAAGATGATCCAAGTGAAGGACGTCCAAAAAGTGTAACAACACCAGAAATCAATGATCAAGTGCACGCTATGGTATTAGATGACCGGCAAGTCAAAGTGCGTGAAATTGCTGAGACTATAGGCATTTCAAAAGAAAGTGTAGGATATATTCTGCATGAAGAATTGCAAATGAAAAAGCTTTGTATAAGACGGGTGCCACGCTTCTTCACAGCAGATCAAAAACGCACTCGCATGAAAATCTGTGAAGAGTGCTTGGAGCGTTTTAAAAAGAATAAAACTGATTTTGTGCATCGATTTATTACTATAGATGAGACTTGGATTTACCATTACACACCAGAATCCAAACAGCAGTCAAAACAGTGGACAGAAACCGGTTAATCAACGCCAAAGAAGACAAAGTCGGTTCCATCAGCAGGAAACGTCATGGTATCGGTGTTTTTGGATGCTAAAGGCATTTTGTTTATTAGTTATCTTGAAAAGGGTAAAACAATAACCGGGGAATATTATTCCGATCTTTTAACCAGACTAGACGAAGAAATTCCTGAGAAAAGACCCGGTTTGCAGAAGATAAATATCATCTGTCATCAGGACAACGCACCTGCCCACAAGGTGTTTGGCAATGGGAAAATTAAGGGATCTTCACTATGAATTGTTGGAACATCCACCCTATTCCCCAGATTTGGCTCCCTCTGACTTCTATCTCTTCCCAAAATTAAAACTCTTCCTCGCTGATCAGCGTTTTTCTTCGAATCAAGAGGTGCAGTTGTACAGGGGTATTTTACAGATATTACTGAGAACCACTACAGGGACGGGATAATGGCGCTCGATCATCGGTGGAATAAATGTGTTAGTCTTAAGCGAGATTATGGTGAAAAATAAAAATAATTTTGAAATTATAAATTCGTTTTCAATGTTAGGCCGAGAACTTTTCAGACCACCCTCGTAATTTAGCATATTATTATGCTACTAGAACACAATCCTGTCTTATTGGGCGGAACAGAAACCATGCTTCATTCTCTGTCACTTTTGATGACATTCAGTCACCAGCCAAGATCAGTTTCTCTTATTCCATAGTCTCCTCAATCTCAAAAAAAAAAAAAAAAAAAAAAAAAAAAAAAAAGACCTTGGTTTTCGTTCTTTTCTTTTTCGTTCTATTCCTTTTCGTTCAAAACACTACTTTTTTCTTACAACTTCTAGCGCTTCATAAATCTCGCATCTGACCAAACTTAGAATGATGTTACATTTAGAGTTGCGAACTCCACACATCCAAAAGAATTCTTGATTTCAATGCACAGGAGGACACTCCTCCTAAATAAGTGACCTCGTTCACAGACTCCATCAGTTACTTTTTCATAGGCTAAATATAATGTTTCAGCATTATAACTTTTTAAATAGGTATTTTCATGGGTTGTTCTACCGAAATGGCCACTACCATTCTTCTGCTTTCTTCTAATCATATAAGAATACGAGTAGCCATTCGACAATATATATATATACAGTTCACTCTATTACTTTGGTTCATAGCGAAACAGCTTCTCATAATTCCCTTCATTTCATCTACTTGTGATGTCTTTTCGTTAAAAGTACCTCTCGCGTACTGTTTTCCCCCATGAACATAACCCCCCTCCCCCAAGCTTTTCAATAAGCTTGTTAACAGATTCCTTCTTTCTCTTTAATCCTTTCCCCATATAGTACTTTTGTATTATTGGGTCGTGTGACCTCTTGCTTATGTGATCAACATGAAACAAAAATAAAAATTCGCGCTGTTGTTATTATTGTGACAAATTTTTTTATTTATTTTATATTATTCATATATGACTCATTTTTTGTTACAATATAAAAATGTAAACATTTTTTTTTTTATTATTTTAATTTCTGAGGAAGGACGATCATCTGTATTCGCCCGTCTAAAACCAAGGATGCACACAGGTGACAACAAACATCATACTGTCTTATGTGGCCTTAATTGCCTCATATTATAATCGGGACTTAGCATACAAGGGTGAGAAGCTAGTGCATTCTTAGATCTTTGCAGCTTATATAATAATAATACCTAAATTCAAATTTCGTTACATTTATAATTATCGATAAACCTGCATAACACATGAACTCCGAGAATTAATAGATATCCAGTAATCTCAAAATAACATTAACTCATTAAGTAGACGCTAAGAGATATCATATTCACATGATATCTCTTAGACCAGCGAAGGTCTAATGAATTCGAGGTGCTTAAAATGCCACTACCCTAAAAAAAGATATTTTAAAAATATGTACTCATCATTACAAAATGTATACGTAAGTTATTCCCCCCACTCCCCATCTTACCCTAGAAAAGCAAGTATGGACTGCTAACATATATTCTCATTATTCATCTGACGCAAAACTCTCAGATGTTAGAATTTTATTAACTATAGAATAACATTATTCTATAGTTATGGATACTCCACAGGTTTCATTATACAAGAGAGAATTTTATTAAACACAACTTATGTGTGTTTACGCGTGTTGAATCTAAATAAATGAAGAGAAAAATTCATTGATTTCTAAGTATTAATATATACATATACTCACCGCAGAAGGCACGTAGATGTATCCGCCATTTTTACTATAACCAGATTCCTTGTCTTTAATACTCGAAATGGCAGCAGTAGACACATCTTGCGTGATGGCCCACATTGACAAACGACGATCCATTGTGCCACCTCAAAGCCCTTTTATACAGGACAATTTGGCAACCTTTTTGAAATTTTTTTCTTTGTTCCTTGCTTCTTTAATTATAAGTTTCTCCTACTATTCTGCCAACAGTGACAAAAAGAATGAAAGAAAAAAAAAAAAAAAGACTAACTTCTAGCGGAAAGTAAACTTCTTACTCCACGTCATGCATCTTCCCACTAGTTGGAGAAGTGCTATTTTTATCCTTAAGTTGATATTACCAGCTCCGCCAACGAAAATGGAATGCTCCTCGACATATGAACTACAATACTAAGATATGAAAAATACAAGTCTCTTCTCTTGTACTCACAGTATTTTGTTTTTGTTAAATATTTGTTAATGGCGAACTATTCTTTTTAGCATAGAAATATTACAAGCTATTATAGTATATATTAGTCAATCACGGCCTCTCTTAACGAAAATTTGAAGCAATTACAATAATTAAAATACTTACTGTAATTCATAAATTCAATATTCAAATTAAAAACATTCATATATATATTTTAGTTAAATATGCTGAATTTTATTTATCTTTTAATTAACGAAATTTGCGATTTCTAAATTTGGTAAACAATCGTCTGAGATGCGAGGTTAGACTGGAATTGTATCAAGTTACAGTCGTGTGTGAAAGAAAGCAGATATTCGTAAATGATCACTAATTGTTCGTTTTGGAATATTTGAGTACTTTATTCGCGTAACATACCACTCTGAGGATGTGATGAATCATATTGAGTTATTTTTTTATCTTTCTAGTAATCAAGATCGCTATATGCAAAAAGATACAAACAGTTAAAAAGGTCTAAATTAGAAAGCCTATATCAAGTTTATTCACTAATTTGCAAATAATCACACGCACACGCGCACACACACACACACACACACACACACACACACACACACACACACACACACACACACACACACACACACACACACACACACACACACACACACACACCACTTCTTTGGACTCAGTGTTTAAATGATAACAGACTTTTGAGGAGAGGAATATTAAGCACTGTCAAGGGAATATAATCTTGACCGATAATCGAAAAAGCGAAACATTACTTCAAGTTCTTAATTCATGTAATTCATGAGGAAACTTTATTATCATAGCAATAATAACATGTAATATTTGCAATAAATTATATTTGCGCAGTTAACTGCAAGGCTAACCAAAAAAAAAGAAAAAAAAGTTCATAGTTGATTTGTTTGCCTTTCTACAAGAGGGCTTATCAAAATAATTACACTACGAAGGTCAACTGAACCTCATTTTTCAGAAGTTTAGTTGAACTTCATAGTACAATGCCAAGATACTCGAGAAAGTTTGGGCCAGATAATGGTGAGAAAGCCAACCGAGAGCGTCAGGAAAACTACTTTATCTTAGTAGACAGACAATGAAGCCTTTTTAGGTACTAACTCAACTGTTGTTGTTGTTGTTGTTTTTTTCTGCTGATTTTTATTTTTTTTTAAATATATATTTTTTTTCTTATTTCATTTTATGAATAAACAAACGATTAAATATTTGTGAATGCGGAAACCATTAAATATTTGCGAATAAATGATTCGTGGAATATAAAATTTTCCACGAATCTGCCAGAAATTGTTTATGAATTTGAATATATGTCAAATACTTTCAAATATTCAGATTCATCGAATACTTTAATATATAAAAAAATGCTTCAAATACTTTGAATATATGTTAAATATTTCTTTGAACTTTATTACTTTTTTATATTTTTAAAGTGGTTCTGGCTCTTGTTTTTAATTTAAAAGCGTCATAAGCTAGCAAAGGTTGGTCGATTGGTAGAGCTTCTGCTACTAATGGCTCACACAAAAAGTTAAGTAAGTTTGAGCGCGGTTAGTCGTTGGAAAGAATCAATCGTTCGATGCTGTTGTCACATCGAACGAACTTAGAAATGAGTCTTTGGACTCCTTGGAGGTGTAACATAATAATAATAAATTTAAAAAAATCAGCTCACGCCTTTTTAGTCCCCGTATATAGGGAGTAGGCGAGGCCGTTTAGCCCTATTTAACTTTTGGAGACTGAGTGGGCAGTTCAATCTCCACTGGTACCAATCAGAGTTAGCTGGCCCAAGGCTATCACTAATTAAGCAGCACCCAGTGAAGAGAGACGGCTCTACAGGTGCCGCCATCTCGTGGTCCCTAACCCTAACACTCGTATTTAATGTCTGAAATAATGTGGGTTCTACGGTCAATTTTCTTGAGTTTACAGGACGAAAAACCCGAGTTTTTGGGAGAAAAAACCCGCTTGCCCGTGCCAGAGATAGACTAACTCGGGAACCGGTCGAAAACAAAAGGCTTAGAAAAATTTCCTCTAGTCACCGACTAGACTCGAAACCAAGTCTTCCTTCGTGCGGCCAAGCGCCGTGGTATGCAAACGCCACACATAATAATAATAATAATAATAATAATAATAATAATAATAATAATGATAAAGTAATTCTATTTGTCACGCTGACGACAGTGATATATAATTCAGCAAAATCGGCCAAGTGTAGTCCAAATTTTGAGTGTGCTGGAAATTGAACAGAGTTCATCGTGGTTACTAACGAACTTAGAAAAAAGGACGTCTCCATCTTTACAGTTGCTCAAGGGAAGAAAAGTGAGTCATGGAGTGCAACAAGTGCCTGAAGGATTTATCGTCCGACCGAAGTCATATAACCTGCAGGAAATGCCTTAGGAATCTTTACATGTTCCGGATTTTCAGAAATAACATGCAACGCAAATCCAATGCCAAACGAAAGGAATGGAAGTGCCTATACTACAGAGAGAACAAAGAAAGGCCGCAACCCAGGGCGCAACCGATTACACTGGATGCAGAATCAGACGATGAACTGAACAGACAAATAAATACTGGTGAGTCTTATAATTTGAATTCTAAATTTCGTAAATTTATTACTAGAAAAAGGTGTAGAGTATATAAGCAGCTTATTAGATATTGTCCAAGAACTCTTTGATAAACAGAATAAACAAATAAAAAAAAATTGCGAATATAAACAGTTTGTTAAATATAATAATTCAACAGTCGAAGAAGTTTTGTGAACAGTAAAAGACATTAAAATTAGCATTAACGTACTAACTGACAGGCAACACAAATTGATGAAAGACACATCCGAACTCCGTCAAGAACATAATTCCCTAAAACTACAATACGAACCTTTAAATCAACAACAACATTAAGAAGACCTTGTCATAAACGGTTTTCAGGAAACTGCATCCACAGAAAATCTCGAGACGTAGTTTTAAAGTTAGGCCATGAACTTGATATCCCCATACACCATAATGACATTCAGACCGTACATCGGATTCCCAGGAAGAACAAGAAACAATACTTGCCACCACCTGCACCAGTCATAGTTCGTCTGACAAGGACGTCCACAAGAGACAATTTATAAAAGCCAGCAGACTGAAAAAAACAGTTGCCAAGGAATTAAACACATCACAAGACAATCCCCCAATCTTTCTATCAGTATTAAACCCCATTCAATCAGAATCTGTTGTACCAAACATGAAAAGTAAAAACAGAAAAAAATTATAAATTTTTGTGGATCAGACACAGCAAGATATTCTTGAGAAAGTCACAAACATCAACGTCGATACAAAAAAAAGCCTGGAAGACATATATAGGCTGCCAGTGTGTGTGTGTGTGTGTGTGTGTGTGTGTGTGTGTGTGTGTGTGTGTGTGTGTGTGTGTGTGTGTGTGTGTGTGTGTGTGTGTGTGTGTGTGTGTGTGTGTGTGTGCGCGTGCGTGCGTGCGTGCGTGCGTGCGCGAATTTCTCAATCAATGGCTGCAGTGGAAATAAAGCCTATTAAACATCAGTCTACTTCCCAACACAGCAAAGAAACCAATAAATAATAACTAACTGGTGTCATCCTTAGATAAGCCTAACAAATAAGCTTCGAGGATGAAAGCTGAGAAATTACATCTCATCCAAGATCAATATAAAAAAGGGGGGGGGGATCCAAATCCATGTATCACATTTAAGTGCTGTAGTTACAGTGCTTAAATATACTAAAAATCTAAATTGTAAATATATATAACTCATTGTTAAATGAATAAATGCTGTATTATTATTGTTAATACATTATACAGGGGGAAAAAAAGAAAAGAAAGAAAAAACTGTACAAATTTCATTGTTACAAAAAAAAAACAATTAAACCGTTTGTAAATATGTAATCTTATGTGTTGTAAATATGTAATCACAATATATAATCATAATTTTAATAATAAAAAAGAGGATTGAATTTTTTTAAAAGAAAAATATGTAATCAAGAATGTATCATATGCAATCAAATGCATGTTATGTAAGTATCATATGTAATCAAATGTAAGTAATGTTATGTAAGTATCATATGTAATCAAATGTAAGTAATGTTATGTATCATATGTAATCAAATGTACGTAATGTATGTATCATATGCAAAGTTGTATTTGCATTTCGCCAATCGTTATAACCTTCTACAAGACTACTTGATTCAGTAGGTGCGAAAAGTTTGCAACAAAAGCAAAAAAAACAGAATTTAAAGTTTCAGAATGAATGAGCCATGTTCTTGGCAGGAGCTCCCCGTTTTCCATTTTTCTATTATAATACGTGTCGCCAAATTTACGACCATATGTATCTCTGGGATATATTATATTTTTATTTTGAACAGGCCCCATTTCAATTAAAACAACTCGTAATTTTTCATCAATATTTCCCCATTCACCTGGATCTTCTAAATTTACAGAGACTAACAATGTGTTAGCTTCGTGGTCAACTACAACTAAATTTTCTCCTAACTGTTTTTCACTTAAATCGTGCATCTTGTTATCTTGTTCAATAGTTGCAATATTACTTTCATACAAACTGGATGATGTTCACGGTTCATCATCTCTGATTTCTGATGAATCAAGTTGGTTACAATCTGCATCAGAATATTTTAATATTTTAACAAATTTATTAAGAGCCCCAGTTTGTTTCTTAATATTTGCTTCTTTCGCAGCATGACGCTTAAATTTTTATTCAGTGTATCCAGTCTTATTTATTTTAATATTGATCATTCTAATAATTTTTTGTTTTTATGATAAAAATTTTGTTTATTAAAAATGAACTTATGAACTGTGCCCCGGCGGCAGTACCCCCATCGTATTGACGCCCGCATGCATCGCATGCCCCACTTCCGCCGGCTCTGATGGCACATAAGGCTGAGATACACATCTTTCAGATATTCCTCTGTCTTGTGTCCCTAATTCAGCTTCTCTTCAACTCACCCTTCCAGCTATTCTTCTTTCATTTTCTAGCATTCTCTGCCAAGTTAATTTAAGCTTTCAGCTTTTCCTTTTTCCTTATCCATTAATCCATCCAAGCTATTCTTAGAATCTTTGTCCGTTCTCAGTACGTGTACAACCCATTTCCATCTGCGTTTCTACCCCCCCCCCCCCCACACACACTAGTGATTTTTTTTTTCAATCAGTTTATACGTCACTATTTATTATACGTTGGCAATTTACATTTCCCTTTTCACTTTGCAATATTGTATATAAAAGTAGTGGGTCATTTTAAGCAATCTGTTCCAGCTTTTTTTTTTAAATTAATTAATTTATTTATTTGTTTTAAATGTTAGTGATTCTTCTTTTTGCGATAATAATCTGGTCGGGTTTTTGCCTAGCGAGGTTTTGTAGGGACTAAAGGAATAGGCGGTAGCTTAGTTAAACGTTGTTGCTATTGTGTAGTGGTAAGATCTTGATGATTACAGGTGATATGTATGTGTTGATAAGAAACCAGATGTTCATATGATAGATGCGTGATTGTGTTAGTGAGTTTATTAGTAGTGAATTATATGATCATGATACGTTGTAAAATATGTCGAGATATGCATTAGTAGTAGTCCAAGAAATACGATCAAGCGTGTTTATATTGAGATATTAAAAGCTGTGAATATTGTATATGGATACCGCTTAACGATATCTCATTAAGAAATAATGAGAATGAATGTTATGATTATTATGTATTTGTGATTATATCTACCTGTGTACGCATGGAAATCATCGTGAAATATGATTTTAAAAATCTTAAATTCTGGAGCACATGGATATCTACATTTTTATGTACTCCTATATGGTTGTGGTTTCAACTATAGTAATCTATCCTAATCCTTAATGAATGCCATTTTATGCAGCATTGTGAGAGAACAATCTCGCATTTCTTTACCCTTCTTACACTGGTCTGTTTAGCGCTAAATTCGCATCATTCCCTAAATAAAATAAATAAATTGGTCTATAATACAGTAAGTTAAATATTTGTGTGAATGCTGTTTCTTCAATTCTTTAAAGACTGTGAAATGTTAAATTTAGAATTTTGAAACTGCATGTTTTATTATAATGTTATATAGGCTCGGATCTTTAATATTGCGACTGCGCAATGAAGCGTAGCTGAGAATCCCAGCTTGGGATCGTGACGTACAGCCAGAGTCAACTTTGTATCGAGCTATTGCATACATTGAAAAGACAGCAAATATTTTTCATTGCGTCGACCTCAATTTGAGTGTGCTTCGTCAGCTCTTCACCTCGTGCTCGCTGTGTTTTATGTGTTTTATAAAAGGTATGTATTTAATTAATATTTTTATATACTATGTCCTTTAAATATAATGTATTTTCTTTCATTGTATAAAATTTGTATAAAAATACTAGATAGTAAATATATTTAAGCTGCAGTCTCAAATAATAATATATACGCATAATGCAAGTTCAATAAATAATGATACCTTTTATTTACTCTACAGTTAAAATTACTGTGATTGTTAAAATTGTTGTTAATAATATATGCATCTATAAAGCATATTTCCATTGATGTGTTCTTGCGGCGTAATTGTAAATTGTAGATGTTCATTTTTCCCAATGTGGATTATTTATAATTAAGTTTTAATTTCAGGAATATTATCCGTACCAGCATGGAAAAGAAAAAGTATACATCTGGATCACTGAAATGCAAAGAGCGACAAGAAGCAGAAAGGCAGGAATCAGCCAAGCGGTGCATGCCTATTACAAATTTTATAATACCACAACCACCATCCACATCGATGTACAGTTTCGCAACAAATAATCAAGAAGCAAGAAACAATACTCAAGGTGATGATGCAATGACTTGTGAGTTACAAGAACTGGAAAGAGCTACTTTGAATGTAGAGACAAATACAATAGCATTCTTTACTCCCCAACCTAGGCCCAGTACTTCTTCTGGCTTCATTGTTCCGGTATCTTCACTACCTGTAGTTGCAACATCTGAACACATAGCTTCAACCAGTTACAGGGATTCAGATATACCTTCAAGCATACATGACTTGGTTTCTGAAGCACATCCTATAAATGAACCTAGACAAAAAAATGAAAGATCAACTGCTGGAATCTTCCAATATCCATACGAGCAAATCTGAAACAGGTTTTTGCTGAACATCCATTTCAGCCACTTGATGATCTTTCATTTGATGCTCGTTTGTATGAGAGGAAAATTATGAATGACTTAGTTCCAAGAAATTGGCTAACATATAATAATGAAAATAGGTGCTTATATTGTTCATACTGCTTGGCCTTTGAGTCTCCCAACACTTGTAATCCATCACCCTTTGTATGTGGGTTTAGTGACTACAGGCGTATTAGCCAGAGGCTTTACATGAATCGACAACACATATCATAAAAGTTCAGCAATTTATCAGTGTGGTTAATGATGGCATCTTAGATAATTTTTTTGCATCTTCTCTAATTAAAAAGAAAGAAGAAGGGTTGAAGCAGAGGAGTATTGTCATGAAGATTATAGACATCATAAAGATGTTAGGCAAGCAAACAATTCCTTTTGGAGGACACAGAATTGAATCGGCCTGCACTCTGGATAATAAGGTTCTGAATCATGGTAATTTTTTAGCTACAGTGCAGTTGATGGCAAAATATGACCCCATTATGGCAGCTCACGTTTATGCAGTACAAAACAAGTCTACACAAAGAATCAAACGATTAGAACAACAAGCAAAGGCTCAAAGTAAAGGCCATGGTGGACTTGTTACATACTTGGGTAAAACAACTATTAACATGTTAATCCAAATTATGGAGAATGTGATAAATGAAAGAATTAGTCGTGAAGTTTCTCAAGCAAAATATTATTCTATTTAAGTTGATTCAACACAAGATAATTCATCCATCAATCAGTTTAGCATTATTATTCAGTATGTGCTTAGAGGTGTTATCTGTGAGTGGCTACTTCCAGTTGTGCCAAGTAATGATGGTACAGGACAGAGACTTTTTGATCTATTGATTGAAACATTACAGCATCTTAAAATTGGTCCCAAAAATGTTTATCTGATAGTACAGATGGAGCTGCAAGCTACCATGCCCAGTATAATGGTTTACAAAGTAAAATTACTGATGTGGCTGATCATCATGTTCATATATGGTGCTATGCCCATGTCTTGAATCTGGTGATAACTGAAACAACAAAATGTTGATTGCCTCCAGTTTCTTTTTTCAATTTGCTCCAGAATTTAGCAGCTTTTGTGAAAACATCATATTCGAGAATGGCTGTGTGGATAGAAGCTGTTGGAAAACATCTAGGACAAGAAAAAATGAACTGATTAAAGTTAATTGGTGAAACAAGATGGTCAAGAAAATCCAATGCAGCAACACCTATATTTGGACGTTTTGATGATGCCACTGTCAGTACTTTTATAAATCTATTGACATGCTTATCAACGATACCAGATTCAGACAAGTTTGATGCAAAAACAAAACAAGAAACAAATGTTTTACTTCAAAGTCTTCTAAAGTTTGAAACAATATTGACAGTATTTAATTACTTGTATATATTTGAAACTACAGCCCCGTTATCAAGTTATTTACAGACAAGTGGTTTATGTGTGCTGCATGGAGTTTAATAGATTCAGCTACAACAAAGTTGAAGGAACAGACAAGAACATTTGATAACGTTCACAGCAAGGCACTGGAATTTGTAAATAAATGTAATGACAAGATTTCACAGTTGAATATGGATGAAAATCAAATATTGGAAATTGACCCTTTTGGAAACAGCATTGTCAGTTAAGAGGCAGAGGAAGAAGAAAAGAATGGCAGATAAGCTTATAGATGATGAAGGGAATTCCTCAGATTCCCTAGCTAATTTTTGAGTAAATGTGTTTAACCTAATAATGGATCGCATTGTCCAGATTCATTCATTCAGAATTTTCATGATTTCACTAGATTTATGCTTCGTAAAACACAAAATGTTGTATAAAGATTTATCCTGCTTGGACGCAGCAAAGTTTAAAACTATTGCAGAGAAGGGACTTGAAGATGAAGCATTGGAAGGTATTAAGCTGTCTCCACAAATTAGCAAAGATCAAGCAATATTGGAATTCTTTTCTTTTGCTCTCAACTTTGATGTATTAAAGCTATTGCTTAATGATGGTGAGAATATGGATTCCAGTTGCAACAAGTGTAAAATTTGCAGCACTTGCCCATCGTGTGTACTAAAAATTCTGCCATCCAACAGACTTCATGACATAGCATATGATAACCTTTATGAACTTTATAAAGTCATCTGCACACAATCAGTTGCTCAAGTCCAATGTGAGAGGACCTTTTCAAAGCTAAAGATCATAAAGACAAGGCTAAGAAATTCACTGTCTGAGAAGAACTTGGGATCATACATGTTGCTATAAATTGAAAAGGAATTGTTAGATGAATTGGATGCAAAGGAATAATTGACAGATTCGCACAATCATCTAGTGAATTCAAACGATTGCTCATAATATAGTGGACTGCATGAAATATACTTTTGAGTTACCTGATAATGTGTAAAATGTTCAGTACAAGCAAACTATTTAAAAATATCCACCATTTATTTAAAATTAAAAAAATAATAATTAAAAAATTCAATTATAACAATCTGTATTTAAATTTAGTATCTACTTTATACTGCCAGTAATATGTACAATACATGTACACTGTAATTACTAAAAATATATGCATTTATTTCCCAAAAATTTTAATTGTACCTTTTTTCAACTTGTATTTTTTCAAATTTTATTTATTTCTTATAAAAATTAAATGATAGACTTATAGTTGTCGGTGGGCCCCCTTTGTCTCCTGGCAACCAATATATTTAGTTCCAGTCCGCCTCTGTATATATATATATATATATATATATTCGATGCTAACATATTCACATTAACATGGAATAGTTATTGAGTATTTCTACTGTCTTCCTCTTATTCACTAAGCTAGTTTTCAGTTCATTCATTTCATTTCGTATGGTGATTCAACGGCCGTGAGCCCCTTTTACGGGGAGGTATGGCACCACCTCAATCCCCCATATTTTTATCCGGGCTCAGGACCGGCATAGCTGACAATTCAGACCTATGGCTGGAGGGATTGTTTTAGGTATTCCTGACTGTATTCGTGTGTGTGTTCACGGGACCGGTTTGCCTGCTTGCGGGATGAAAAACCCCAGATAAACTGGGGAAAAAACCCTGCTGTCCACTCCCAAGACCGGCTAACTTGGCTATGGCTGAGGAAGATCCTTAAGCTCCTCACGTCGCCGACGGGTATCGAATCCGGGACACTCCTTCCCCAGGCATATGGTTGCGAAGCGCATAGCCACTAGGCTAACCGCGCGAACAGTTTTTAGTAATAAATCTTTTTTCTCCAGTAGTAAACATTTGTTTACTTATACATAACTAAAAACTCCTTAGGATTCTGCTTACTTGTCAGTCATCTTTCGTATTCTAATTTCTTTTTCTTACTATACTTGTTACCCTCCTAGTTAAAATTCACCATGTAATGGCAGCTGACCACCTCTTCGAAAGTATTTTCTTCATATTCATTTCCAATCGAATTTCATTCCTCAACCACTTTTCATTCTATTTCATTCATTATCACTTCCTGCGATCTAATAACCTACACTACCGAAAGCCCTGTAAATAATGGTCTCTCAGTAACTTAAAGACAATTTTATACCCCTATGTGCTATTTATGCCCTCTGTTAGCTTTCGCATAAAGTTCGCATAATAATCACCTGTTAAAGCATTTTTATTCAAATTACTTTCAATTTATCATACGCTGTACAAACACTCTTCAAATATTCGATCCATTTACTTATGCTTAGCACAAAATAACGTCGATATTATTGCCACTCCTTCCAGATCCTGCATTCTCAGAGGCACGTCTTTTGTTAATTAATAATAATAATAACAATTATTATTATTATTATTATTATTGAAATTATTATTATTCTTGAAAAGAGGGCGCTTTAGCAGCAAGCAGTCGCAAGCACGTTATTTCGATGCTCCCATATTTTAAGTTGCAAAGTAGATCTTTTCTTGTGAATTAAAATTTAAAGCACATCAGTGAACGCCGTTCTTCAAGACGAACATATAGATGTAAAAACTGTAAGTATCTGTTAAGTAATAAGTAAAATATAAGTATTCAAAGTTCGAAGTATACGTTGGTCAACTACGCGAGAAGAGAACAAAGGAGGACGCCATATTAGAAAATACAGCAAGATCGTCAAACAAGAAGTATGAAGTGCTACAAATGCCAAGAAGACCTAACGGGCGAAGAAAACCACGTAACATGTAGGAACTGCCAAAGAAACATGCATTTTTTATGTTCAGGATTGTCCGAGACTACCTGGCAGCGAAAATCAAACAAGAATCGTGACGAGTGGAAGTGTCCCCATTGCAGAGATAACAAAGGAACCTCGCCTTCGACCGCAGGCGGAAAACAGCCAACGCAGAAAACAACCGCAGGCAGTAAACAGCTATCAACAACAGAGGGAAATAAAAACAAAGAAATCAACAACGGAAACCCAGGTGAGCCATCTTTAAATGCATTACTCGAAAATAGATTACAAAACCTAAAAGACTGTTTAATCGATTTTGTTGGAGAACTATTTAAAAAACATACCGCGCAAATTACAGAAAAATTTAACCAATACGAGGCATTTATTAAATTTAATAATAACTCGATAGAAGATATGTTACATACCGTTAGAGAAATTAAAAACTGCATCAAAGAGCTAACTGAAAGACAGCATAATTTAATTAAAGAAACAACGGACCTACGGCAAGAACTAAACTCTCTAAAGCAACAGTACGAGCTCTCAAACCAACAGCAGCACAAAAACGACCTCCTCATAAATGGTCTCCCAGAAATAGCTACGGAACCTCTAAGAGACACTGTAATACAACTAAGCCAAAAAATCGGCTCCCCCATTGAACCAAGAGACATCCAGTCAGTGCATCGGTTACCACAAAAAAGGAAAAGAGAAAATAATACCCGTCCACCTCCCGTCGTAGTGCGACTCACCAACAGCCTAACAAAAACTACGCTTATAAAAGCTAGCAAGATTAAAAATCCAGTAGTAAAGGATCTGAAAGGAGACCACGACAACACCCCAATATACTTGTCTGAATACCTTACTCCACACTATCAGAAAATATTCTACCAAGCAAGGAAAGTAAAAACAGAAAACAATTACCAGTTTATATGGATAAGAGACAGCAAAATATTCCTTAGAAAGACACAAGACTCAAAACCAATCGAAATAAAATCCGTAGATGACCTCAACAGGCTGTCACATTGAAAGGAATATCGACAACTCGTAAAGAAGGACCAGCACCCCAACCAACATGAATGCACACCATCAAGCAGACGAAATCACCCTGGAACATGATAATTGCCACATTCTGAAATCAATATCAGAATGGAAACAACTGACAATCCCCAAAAAAGGACTATCTATTCTCCACATCAACATCAGAAGCATTCAAAAATACTGGCTGACCCTGCAAGCTTATCTGAAGGAAGATATAGACGAAATAGACATTTTAATACTGACTGAAGTATCTACGACAAACGAAGAGGCATCCTCCTACCAAATGCCACACTTCCAACAACACAAACACTGCAGACAAACAAAACGAGGCGGTGGTATAATAATAATTACCAAACATAAACTAGAAGTAACAGAAATAAACTATAAATTAGAATACGCAGAAAACATATGCATCGAAATTAAAAACATCAAACAAGAAAACTCCGTGATATTAAACGCAATATACAGACCACCCAACTTAAGCACCACAAAATTCCTAGAAGAACTAAACAGATGGCTTTCAGCCACGAAAGTAGGCATCTCAAAATATTTGATAATAATAGGAGACATTAATATAAACATTAGGAACATAAATAACAACACAGAACAATACCTAGACCTATTATCGGCATACAACATAACCCCATCCATACAGTCGTATACACGAGAAGAGATAGTCGGAAACACAACAACCTCAACCTGCATTGATCATATAAATATAAGGGCCCCTCCAAACAGCCACACAGCAGCCGTCATAACATGCAAACTAGCAGACCATTATTTCACAGCATTGCAGTTACACACTGAACCAGAACCCATAAAAATCACTGAGACTACAAAACAATATCATAGCATTGTAAACGAAGCAATAGTGAACGATGAAATCAGAAAAACAGACTGGATGCAGATAGCATCTTTAGACTCTGCTGAAGCTGTATATAATAATCTTAAACTTGCATTTAACAAAATATACAACAAAGCATTAACAAAAATAAAAATACGCCCCCAAACGAAACAAAATCCATGGATAACAGACAACATACTAACAGACATACAAAGAAAAGATGCCCTATGGAAACAACTTAAGAAGTCACCGAACAATATCGCTTTAAAAACTGAATACAAAAGAAAACGGAATCTCCTAACAACCCAGATTCGAACGGCAAAAAGAAACTATTACAGCAACAAATTAACAACAGCACAGAACGACATAAAGGAAACCTGGCACCTGATTAACGAAATGCTGGACAATATACACAGAACCACTGCCACAGAAACAATAAAACACAGCTTTGCCTGCGACCCCAAATCCCTCAAACAGTTGGCAAACAACTTTAATCAGCACTTCGTGAACTCTGTCCAAAAGCTACAAGAAACAACCTTTCCTCACACACACGAACATTCTCCACTAGGTCCACGAGCAACCCAGTCGATGTGGTTCCCCACAGTAACAAAAGAAGAACTATCACTGGCAATTCAACAAATTAATCCTAACAAAGGACCGGGGATAGACGGAATCAGACCAAAAGACATCAAGAAACACTCAACCGACCTACTCCCAGTTATACAAAAACTGTTAAATAAAATGTTCGAAACGGGACACATACCTGAAACACTGAAGACTGCACTAATCACACCCATACACAAACAGGGAAAAAGAAACATAATAAGTAATTACAGACCTATCGCCACGCTGCCTGTAATCAACCAAATCATGGAGCGCATTGTACATCAGAAACTCTCCACATACGTTGAAAAATTTCAAATCATACCCAAAACACAATATGGCTTTCAAAAAAAATAAAGGAACAGCAACACTCCTGGAAGATTTCACAGATCTAATAAACTCTGCATTGGATAAAAACAGAATAACATTAGTGGTATTCATTGACCTAACAAAAGCATTTGACACACTAACACATAAAACCTTGTTAACGAAACTTACCCATATCGGAATTGGAGGTCGTCTACTCCAGTGGTTTAAAGCATACACGAAAAACAGAAAGCACATCACACGTATAGGATCAGCACACAGCAAAGAGGTACAAGTAACCTGTGGAGTACCGCAAGGAGCTGTCCTATCTCCCATTCTATTTAACATATACACACACGACATAAGCCAACTCCCCCTAAAAAGTAAAATCTTCCAGTATGCAGACGACACTGCCATAGTATCCATTCACAACACTGCAAAAATCGCTTACAAAAATATGCAACACGACATCAATCAAATCACTAACTGGTTAACCGAAAACGGCATATATATAAACCCTGGAAAAACAAAGCTAATGATATTCAAAAACCCCCAAACCCTGCCCATAGAAACAAAATATCTCACTATCAAACATTCATCCTCCTATACACAAAGTGCAGAACCTAAAATCACAACCATCACACAGGTGAAAACAACACGCTACCTTGGACTTCACTTCGATGCAGATCAAAGTTGGAATAGCCATACAAACTACCTACATACCAAGCTTAGGATAATAGCAAGCAAACTATACAGATTAAAAGACATTGCCCCAACCCACATAAAAATACTAATCTATAAAGCATTATGTGAAAACATTTTAAGATATGCAATCACATCATACGCATTCTGCGCAGACTGCAGACTTAACAGGCTACAATGGTTGCAAGATAAAATGATAAAACTGATATTCTGGGAACAACCCACTCTTATGCACGAAGCACGGACAAAACACAAAATATTTAAGGTGAAACAATTACGCCACTACACAGTCATGTTAAAACACTACTACAGTCCAACATATAGAGTAACCAGAACAACATATCAAATAACAAGACCACAGTCAACAAACTACATAACATATAAGTACAACAATCACCACGGCAAAGCCACCCGAAACTTCTACGTACCTGACATGATAAACAAACTGCCGTTCGACAACAGAAACCTAGGAACATACAGAGAGCTGAAACAGGCACTATATAAATATTATAGTGAGAATGAAAATTAGAGCAATTCCTGTTTCTCTCTCCCCCACCACACACACACACACACACACACACACACACACACACACACACACACAAAAACCTATGACAACCCCCCCTCTCCAAAAACTATCACTACAAGAACACAAAGCAACAAACACACCATGTCTAAATCCAACCCTATTTTCACAAAAAAAAAAAAAAAAAAAAAAAGTTAAACTGTAATAGCAGTCGAAGTCTTAAGCATGTACCAACAAACAGTAAAATCAACACCTGGCTTGTGACCACTATAGGAACACAACCATAAAACCACCACCCTCTGTCATCTATTATCTTCCTCAGATAAGCTCTGCTAAGCTTCGAGGAAGAAAATTACTAACTTGCAAGTATCTGTTATACACTTGTAATGCGTTATAAATATTATATACATATAATTACTACAGCAACTATGTATGCAATTCATCTGAGACATAAAAAAAAAAAAAAAAAAAAAAAAAAAAAATGTATATAATCCATATTGTAAATACTGTAAATATTATTATTGTATGTAACTTATACTGAGACATAATGAAATGTAAAAAAAAAATTATTATTATTACTATTGAATTGTGAGTGTATGCTGCATTACTGCATTGTATCGTGAATTGAGTGCACATTGATGCCAATCCATATTTAGCTAGTTTAAAAAAAAAAATGTATACTCATATTTATAAAATGTACACTGCATTTTGTATATCAAATTTTCGTACTGTACAGAAAAGATAATATGTTTTTCATTGTGTGTGTGCAGATACTCTGTGTGATAGTAAACCTTATCATTTTCATTGTAAAAACAAAAACAAATAAGTCGTTTATAAAAAAAAAAAAAAAAAATATTATTATTATATTCTAAATTAAAAAATTCTGTATAAACCTTATTTTAAATATTGTAAATATTATTATTGTATGTAATTTATACTGAGACATAATAAAATGTTTAAAAAAAAAAAAAAAAAAAAAAAAAAAAAAAAAAATTATTATTATTATTATTATTATTATTACGGGAAACTCCATGGAGTCCTTAGACTCATCGAGGGAGGCCCTAAACATCATATCAAGAACTATTCAGAATTTGCACAGTATCTATCATATTTTGTTTTGAACTCTTTCACAGTAACGGTAACCACAACAAACTCTGGCAGCTTATTCCACTGATTCACCACTCTCCAAATAAAAAAACTAGTTCTAACACCCTTTGCTAACTAAGCTCTTGCTCAGTTTCCATGGATGCCCATAGTTCTCCCACCACCACACCTGTTCTGAAAACTTTCCTCTGAATGAATCTTGTAAAAACCCGTTGGTAATTTGAATGTCTCAATCAAATCATTCATTTTCCACCAAACAACCAGTTTCTGTGACCCACAAATCTTCAACCTGTTCTCGTAAGGTTCATTCCATAGACCTGCTACCATCTTGGTCACTCGCCTCTGGACCCTCTCTATCTCCTCCTATCACCAAGAAACCCTGATGCCCAGACCTGCATACAGTAGTCAAGATAGAGTCTTATCAAGGTTCGATAAAGAAGAGCAATAACCTGCATGTCTCTACTCGTCAAAGTATTCTTCAGTAACTGATCTGATGAGCTACTTTAGCCACTTTTGCTATGTGCCCCTTAAACTTTAATTCCCTATCTACTAACACTCCCAAGTTTCTGCTTCAATTTCCTGGAGTACGGTTCCACCAATATGATATACTGCTGATAATCTTTTCACCCCAAAATGCATAACTTTACACTTTGCCACATTGAACTGCCATCCATTCTCCTTAGCCCAGTCTGCCAATCTATCCAAATCATCCTGCAAAATTTTTTCATCATGTGTATTAACTATTGCTCTTCCCAACATTGCATTATCGGCAAATAACTGAACACTTCCTCTCAGATCCTTTCCTATAGCTTTAATGAACAAATTAAATAGCAGTGGTCCAAGAACAGAACCCTGCTGCACACCACTAGTAATAGGCCTTCGTTTGGACTTTACTCCTGAATAAACTACTCTCTGATATCACTCCATCAACCACCCTCCTATCCATCTTACCAACCCTATATCCATTCCCATGTGCTGTAGTTTACTGATTAGGATTCCATGCGGTATCCTCTCAAAGGCCTCCCCCCCCCTCACACACACACACACAGCATCTCATTTCCATCTATCAGTTCCTGTATTTTGCTTTTGACCAACTTCTCCAATACTTTGACAACGACTCCTAATATCTTGATCGGTCGGTAATTTTCTACATTATTCTTGGAACCTCGTTTATCTAATGGAACTATTTTTCCCTCTTTCCACGTCCTCGGGACTAACTCAGAGCTGAGACTTAGATTAAACAATATGGTGAAGGGCACTGACAGTTCCTTTGCGGCTTCACGTAAGACGCGAGCTGGTAAATCATCCAATCCCACAGATGTTTTCACATTAAGGTTCTGTAATTTGCTATTCACCTTCATTTCATTTACCTCAGTTCCAGTATAACCATCAATCAGTTCCCTCATTCCTGCAATATCACTGCCTGGATGATATTACTCTTGCAAAGTGTTCACTTAGTAATTCTACTATTTTGACTGATCCAGTTACCCTCCCTACCATCAGCATTCCTTAAAATCATCCTGCCTATACATTTTTTCTTTTACTTGCAGCATATCAACGCAAGCTAAAGAGAATGCTGTTTAGGATTCTCTTTAGCTTGCGTTGCTAACTTCCTTTCATAATAACAAAACTCTGCTTCCAACAGGGTCTAAAATACTGATTAGGATTCCCTTTATCAAAAGAGTCTATACTGTCTAAAATATATTGTAGCTAGCACATTCTATATCGACACAATGTTGTTCCCTGACAAGCACAATTTATTCTGCATAAAATTTCTCGGCTAAATTAACTTAATTAATGTTACAATTTCCCCGATTTCTTTCCAACACTACAAGCATCAGTATACATAGATGTGTGTATAATCTCAGACCTCAAATTAACCGTATGCTTTGTTCATAGATGACCCATATTATTTGTAACCTAATTTGACTTCACCGACAACTGTCCCTTCCACCAACATGAAAGGAATCGATTCTGAACTAAGTTCCTTACAAAAGTTCGATTCTGGCAAAATTCCATCCAACACGTACAGATTACTGACTTTTGGTCTATTTACCGAGAACCTTGTCTACCTCATAGCCAACAAGTGTCCATTTCCCTATTTCTGTCCATTCACTCTTTCCTTTATCAACAGATGATCTAAATATCAAGCGCCAAACCAGTTTAAGTGCAAGCCATAATTTTGTGTTATTTGTTTATTATTATCATTTTTTTGCTGTTGTTATCAAGCTCATCGCAAGCATTCATAAAACGAATCCGTTCCATTTCTTATACAACCCCAACTTCATATCATTCACAATAATTCCTGTTCTCTTTAACTCACTGCTTATACCTACGTAGAACACTCATAAATCTTTCTTCTTTCTTTTCATTCACTTTTGACAGCTCTTTCGTACCCTTCCTCTAAGAAAATATTTCACTATCCAAATCATTAGTTCCCACTACTTAGGGTTGCCAAATTTTGGAAAACCAAATACGGAACATGGGTGACCAAAAGAATGATGATGATTTATGCCATGAAATGCTACAGTTATTTCGGCTGCAGTAACTTTTCTTTCATTGCTGTATTTGGTTTTACAAAATAAGTATCAATACTGAACTGGAACTCGAAATGCTCAATTTGTGTTTCTGAGTGTTAATGTGTTCTGTAATATCCGATTGTTCCCGATGTGCAATACTAAACGTTCATCTACAGATTTTGCATTCAACTTCGTCGTTATGTTTTCCTTTTGCAATAAAATTCCATTCTTTCGAATAATCATTTAAAAACGCACTTTCGTTTTGGCAATGTTAAGGGCTTAAGAAAAGAAACAAAATTTAATTTAGCTGTGTATAATTAATTAATTAATTTACCTTTAATTATATATTTTATGTATTAACCAAATATCGCACATTCGAAAAAGGCGATATATTATTTTTTAATAATTATTGAAATAAAATCCACGTACTGTACAGATACCTCACTGCACAATGTCCAAATAAGAACTCTTTGAAAATAAGCAAATGCAATATATCTGTACAGAATTATAAATAAAATGCTTATACTAAATGAAAGAGACCTCGCTACCATGCCACCGCCGTAAACTGTAAACACAATTAATTTCCTCGAATTGTCAGTTTTTATGGCTTACAAATCAATCTACATTGGATTATTCGAAAAGAATATCGAAACTATAATTGTTTAACATAATATTTATAATTTTATCTTTTCATTAAAAGTACGGGACATTAGGCTATCCCTATAAGTACAATAAGGGACAGCAAAATTCGACACAAAATACGGGACAGTCCAGTATATACCGGGACGTCTGGCAAGCCTACCACTACTATACCTTTCACTAGATTGTTCTGTAACTTCATAGTTTCAGTTATATCCTGTTTGTTCTAGGAAAATATGATTTGATTATTCAAGCATCATTTCAGGATCATAATTATTGAATCTCCGCACATCACAATTTCTTGTTTTGTTTTGTTTTTATCTCCCAGCCTTTTCCTCTTATTTCAGGTTTTATCTGTGCCAGTTTATATCTCTCTCTGAAGCAGGCGCGCGCGCGCGCGCACACACACACACACACTATTTGGAGCCCCGTTTGGTGGCCCGCAGGTCATCTAAAAAAGTCCGTTTCTTGTCACCTATTAAACCAATCACATTCAGTTTCAGCATTAACATTTATCTTTAATAGTGTGTTGCCTTTCTATGATTAAATCGGCCCTCCTATACTGGTACTTTATATTCACTTAAAACTAGCGGCTGCAAGGAAACCAAATGTATCTATCTATCATCATCATCATCATCATCATCATCAAATTTCTGACATCTACCCTCAAGGGGACTTACAGGATATTATTAAATTATTAGATTATTATTATATAACACCTCCAGGGAGTCCAAAGACTCATCGAGAGAGAGTGCGCCAACAGCATCGAACGATCAGCCCATTCCAACTACTAACCGCGCTCAAACTTGCTTACCTTTTTGCGTGAGCCATTAGTAGCAGAGACCCTACCAATCGACCAACCTTTGCTGGCATTTATACTACATGAAAAACTTCCATCATTGCTAACTTCCTAACTACAATTTTCCTCCAAATCAATCTGTTACCTGTCAGGACTCCAACATTATCAGATTTTATATTTCTATCTTCTAAGGCACTTTTTACTGTATCACTCCAGCTATAACTTGGTCTTCCTCTGGGTCTTTTTTTCTGTAAATATGGCAGAGAACACTTGTTTTGCTAATCTCTCCTCTCCCATTCTGTTTAAATATGTATATATATTAAATGTATTATTATACATTGGCGTAGCTAGAGCTTTTGCCGCCCGGGGCGGTCCCTGAGTTTGCCACCCTTCTCAATACACACCAAAAATATTACAAAAAAAAAAAATCAAAAAGACGTATAGCATTTCTGACAATCTGAAGCTTAGTCACATCACCACTGGTCAGATTGGTGGGCGTTTTCGCTGCAGCTCCCTGATAGCCGTAAACTTCCAAATGCGCAGCAGTATGATTGATTTGTTTAAATCTAGCCTCGACACCAGGGGTGAGCAATTCTTTTTAGTGTGCATGCCTAAATCGCCAAATCTTTGATGCAAAATTTTCTCACGTGCCAACCGAAATTTTGGGGTACATATTATTGTTTTGTGTCTTTTAAGTATTGGGAAGATCTTTTCAAATAATCAAGAATCACACTAAAATGGTAAAATCAAATAATAATAATAATAATAATAATAATAATAATAATAATAATAATAATAATAATAATAATAATAATAATAATAATAATAATAATTTATTATTATTATTACTATTATTATCATTATTATTCATGACACCCAGGAGCCTGTGTAGCTCAGTTGATGTGGCGTTTGCACACCATCGCGCTTGGCCGCACGAAGGAAGACTTCGTTTCGAGTCTAGTCGGCGACTAGAGGAAATTTTTCTAAGCCTTTTTTTCGACCGGTTCCCGAGTTAGTCGATCTCTGGCACAAGCAAGCAGGTTTTTCCTCCCGGAAACTCGGGTTTTTCGTCCTGTAAACTCAAGAAACTCGACCGGAGAACTAACATTATTTCAGACATTAAATACATTGTGTTAGGGTTAGGGACCACGAGATGGCGGCACATTTGAGCCGTCTCTCTTCACTGCGTACCGCTTAATTAGTGATAGCTTTGGGCCATCTGTCTCTGATTGGGTGCCAGTGGAGATTGAACTGCCCACTCAGTCTCCAAAAGTTAGATAGGGCTAAATGGCCTCGCCTACTCCCGTATATACGGGAATAAAAAGGCGTTAGCTGATTTTTTTTTTTCGTGACACCCCCAAGGAGTCCGAAGACTCATCACGGGAGGACGCCTATTTTACGACTCTCTGTCTTCTTCACTACCACCGCACCTCTACCATCAATCAACAACATCAGCGCCATCCACCGCCCATCACCACCACAGCTGGTATTTTTTTGTCTGTAAATTGCGTGTGTTCTGAAGGGCCGATTTGTCTGTATGAGGGATGAAAAACTCGCGCTCAAGAAAAAAACCCTGCTACCTCCGTATGAGATCGGTTAACTCACCTTCGATTGAAAAAGTCCATATAAAGATTTCTCCCGTCATGACGAGAATCGAACTTAATCCTTTTCCAATCGAAGGGCTCAGCGTACCGTCGTTCTTGTAAGAATGAGAGTAAGAGTTGTAAGAGTAAGAGTATATTGTAAGAGTGATTATTGTAAGTCATATAAGATTAAATGAATGTAAAAATTAGTGACGGAATTTTTACTTAAAAGTCCTTCTACCATGTTGATAGCGTGAATATTTTTTATTTGCATTTAAGTGTAATTCTAGCTGACATATAAAGCCGCACAATTTAAAGACGCAATTTTTAACATCAGCGAGAGTAAACAATAATTATGAATTTTTTTTTATAAAGATCAATCAGACAAGTTTTTTCAAGTTTTTCCAATATATTACAGTGCACAGTCTCATAATCGTTTTACTAAAGCACAATAAAAGAAAATAAAATTAAAGATATAATTTTATTTCTTCTTAATCCCTTATACAGATAAATTGTTATTTTACCTACATAATATATTAAACAGAAATTAATTTTTACCATTTTTAGCTGAAAACATCAAATCAAAACTAGAGAAAGAAAAATAGTGGACATTTTATTTATTTAGCATCAGTGAGACTTCTGCTGTTGTTGCATCACTAATGACAGATAGTTTATATCAGGTTTATATTTTATAACCTGTAGAGATGTACATGCACTACTAATTTCATCTGTAAGGCTACTCCTGTTACGAGACTTAACAAAGTTCATCACTGAGAACAATAATTCACAAGAATATATAGATGCAAAAATGGATAATAATGCTGTTGCAAGGGATTTTAAACATACAAATATTTCGGGAATAGCATTCCAAGTTCTTTACCTCTTTTTCCGCACTTTTCTCTGTTACTTCCGACTCTAATCGCTCCTTTTCGATATTTTCCAAGTCAACTCTGAGATCAACAAATTTCTGCGTCTAAATTGAGCTACTTTGAAAATCAATCAACTGCATTTCTAAATCATCCATTTTGAAATGCAGTTGATTGTTATTTATCCACGAAAGTATCTACAAGTTTATTTGAATATGTTTTCGTGTTCTGCCACGAAAGGAGTCACGTCACCTCTGGCTGCCTGATGAATGATGCAACAACTGAACTGGATGAAACTTGTACTTCAGTATATCGAGAGATAGATGGCTTGTAAATAGGATCTTTGTTTCTTATTTTCTTATTACTTATTATTACTAGAACATAATGATAAAAAAAGTTATTTTTGATCAAAAGAACTACGAGAGAGATGGACTTCAGTTTTGGTTCATATAGGTCAAATTTATTTGAAACTAAGTAAGAAAATACCGACAAGTTTCGCCAACTTAGCTGTTTGGCTTCTTCGGGATAAAATTAGATGTAAAACAACTTAAACGCTAAAACTGTTAACTAAAACTATTAATGAAGGAAGAACCGAATAAAATTGTATTTTTTAGAAAAAACAAAAGAACGCTTACGGATCACTGTTATGGCTTCTTTTATGATTCGGGAGCGGGTACAAAAGCTCCATGCCCTCTAAGTAGGGCATGGAGCTTTTGTCCCATTCTATGGTATGGTTTGTCCTGGAGAAATGAAATGCTAACCGCGATTTGTCTTCTCTGTTATTGTTTACGTCTCCTACGTGTTCCTTTTTTCTGATTTCAAAACTTCTAGAGGTCTGACCAATATACTTAATCCGTACGAACAAGGGATGTTGTAGACTCCGGCATATTTGAAGAAAGGATGACTGTCTTTCGGAGATCTTAAGAATTGGCGGATGGTCTTAGAAGGTTTAAAAGCCACTCATATTCCATGTGGCTTGAGGAGTGTAGCAATCTTATTGGAAACTGTCCCCGTATACAGAATCGCGATAGTGGAATTATAATTTATTTCTTCAGTTGTCGTTGTGGGGGGTCACAGAAAAGTATCTTGTGGATCAATTTTCTTGAGTAACCATTGTTTATAAGGTTTTTTGATATCAGGGATAGTTCATCTTTGAGGTCTTTATATTCTGTAGTGATGAGAGAGGCTCTATTTTTTAGCATGTGTGCGATGCTAAGTTTCTGAGAAATGTGGTGAAGAAGTGAAGTGCAAGTATCGACCTGTGTTGGTTGGTTTGCGATGGACTGTAAGGCTGATGCGTCCATCTAATTGTTTCTTAATTAAAGTGTCCAGAAATGGTAATCGTTTTTCTTTCTCAAGTTCTAAGGTGAATTTAATTTTGTGATGGAAGGAGTTGATCTTGGTAAGAAAATCAGACAGATCCTTTTCTGTGTTTTTCCATACAATGAAAATATCATCCACATATCTCCACACACTGTGAGTTTAGGGTCTAGTTGAGAAAAATTTTAACTTTCAAGTTTCTCCATAAAGACTTGTATATCTAATATACAAGTAAACAAAAGGTGCTTGACCTTCTTAATAAAAATAAAACTTGGTATAAAATTTCTTGGTATCGTTAACGTATATTACACCCAAGGTAAAAAAAAATTTCTACATCTTTCTCTCGTCCAGAGATTTTTATTAAGAAGGTTAAGCACCTTTTGTCTACTTGTATATGAGATATATATGACTTCTGCATTACTTCAGCCTTGGTATCGGGGAGATTCGCTTGTGACTTTTGATGTGACCGGACGTGTTATTATAGTCTGTACCTGATTGAATTATATAAGGTTTCTCGTGAAACTCACATTGCACTGGAACTAACATAGTTTGAAACCTACTGTCTCCCCCTCTGCATGAAACATACAGGAGGTCTGATGGCCATGTAGGCCCCACCCGAAAAGAGGACCAGTGGTGGATGTATGGTTTTTTATGGAGGTAGGTTTTACTCTGTGGCCAAGTGAGTTTTCGACTCCTTTTCCCATTTATTAGGGTACGATGAAACTAAAAGTGCGATTACTTCGCGCGTTTTTCTAACGCTTGTCTTTTACGGCTGCGGGATTTTCTTTGCGGGTAGACCACTGATTGGGTCTACAGGATATCTATGCAGACTCAAAAACCCACGATCTTAAGCAGTGATTTCGCACCTTGTTCTCCCAGTATGAGTGCGATATGGACGCCAACGCCTTGGTGGAGTCACTGGACAGAGGACTGGCCATTAATATACTAAAAAAGATCCTCAAAAATTTGAGCTTAACAAAGGTTGGTCGATTGGTAGAGCCTCTGCTACTAATGGCTCAGTTAAGTAAGTTTGAGTGCGGTTAGTAGTTGGAAGGGAACCAATCGTTCGATGCTGTTGGCACACTCTCCCTCGATGAGTCTTTGGATTCCCTGGAGGTGTCTAATAATAATAATAATAATAACTATGTAGGGGGATGATGATGAGGAAGACGACAGTGCTCTGGCGGATAAGAGGCAGGACTTAGTGATCTCCGCCCCCTCAGACTTCACGGAGGTCCTCGCGCACAAAAAGCGCAAAATCACGGCCTCCGAACCTTCAAAAGAGGATGGAATTGAGGAAGACAGTCCTGTTTTGGATCTTATATATCCACTAGAGAGAATATACCCCTAATTATTTTGCATAAAAAACGTAAATAGATGTCTCTAAGAGCTACCATGTCCAATCTACAGATATCTTACAAATATGCAAAAAATGTCACTGACAGCATCAAGATTCAGCCCACCACAGTGATGGACTACCATAAACTTTCAGGTGAAATGAATGCCAGAGCCATTCAGTATCACACCTTTTCACTTGGATCAGAGAAAAATCTGAAGGTAGTGTTTAGAGGAGTATCTGAAGATGTATCCACAGAAGAAGTGGCTGCTGAACTAAATCAGCAAGACTTACCACCTATTAAGGTCAGCAGAATGACCAAGAAAGACAAGTCTCCGATGCCAATGGTATTAGTGGAGACCGGTCAAGCTTATAAATACATATACGACCTGACGTCCATCTGTGGGCTGAAAATCAGCCTAGAACCCTTAAGGAAAAGGATTTCAACAAGACAGTTCCACAGATGTCAAAAATTTGGACACACCCAGAAGATGTGTAAGGCTGAGTTTAAATGTCTAAACTGTGGGGAAAGCCACCCATTCAACATCTCAACATCTGCACAAAGTAGGGTTGCCACCTGTCCCAAATTAGGCAGGACATCCCAAATTTTAAAAAAAATTTCGGCCTCCCGATTTACAGCTAAGTGGGACAACTTATATATTCATCATCATCATACCTATCAATGATTTAGGCCTAGCATGGCCTGTTCCGGCCTTAGAAGTCATCGTTGAATCGTTTAAGAGGACGTCCTGGTTTTCTTTTTCCTAATGGCTTGTACTTTAAGGCTTGTTTTGGTAATCTTTCTGTTTTCATTCTTTGAACGTGTTCCATCCATTTATGTTTATATTTTTTAATTTTTTCTATTACTGTTTCTTGGTTTAATTCTTTGATAATATCTTCGTTTCTTTTGTGATCAAACTTATATATTTAAAATACAAATATTATTATACATGTACGATATCTTGCACAATCCATTGTCATCTATCAAAGCCCTTTATGTGGATGATACAGCGATATTAGCCAGAGCTCTACAGCTGCATCTTGCCATCAAGAAACTGCAAGAAAACTTACTACTGGTTGAAAGGCGATTTGCAACATGGAGACTGAAAGTGAACCCCCAGAAAAACATAGCAATCAGTAATTTGATTCTGAACACCAGAATCAAATTACTTATCTACAAACTGATGGTTCGTCCTATACTGACTTATGCCTCTCCGGCTTGGAGCCACACCTCTGATACTAATATTCTCAAGTTACAACGTGTAGAAAACAAATGTCTATGAATGATCCTTAATGCACCATGGTTCATGCGAAATGTGCAACTCTATCGAGCCACAGAAGTCCCCTATATTTACGCTTTCATGCAGACTATAGCAACAAAATTCTTCGAAAAAGCATCTGTACACCATAACAAATTGGTTCAACTAACTGGAAATTATGATGCAACAGGCTACTTCAAACACAAAAGACCAAAAGTCATCTTAAACTCCAATTCTAACATTTAATCTTCAAGCCCGCCCAGGGCGAGCAATTGGCCCATAAATTTTCCCCCACTCACCGTTTCCTTACCAGATAGCTGGGAATATGAAAAGCATTTGCTTCACCCTTTATGCCAGTAATGTTGATCGTTGATCATTGACGTTGGTATCGGAGTAGGGATAGGATGGAAAGTTTTGCTTGGACTTTTGACGAGATCAGACGTGTTATTTTAGATTGAGCGTGATTAGATTTCATACAAGGTTTTTTGGGAATCTCACATTGCACTGGCGCTGACACAGTTTGATCTCTACTGTCTCCCCCTCTGCATAAAAAATGCACAAGGTCTGATGGCCGTGTAGGCCCCACCCAAAATGAGGACCAGTGGTGGATTTATGTTTTTTTAGGGAGGTAGGTTTTTATCCTGTGGCCAAGTGAATTCTTGAGACTCCTTTCCCATGAATTAGGGTATTTTAAACTTAAATATTGATTTGCTGGTAGACACATTTGTATGTCTATGGGACTGTGCTGGAAGATCTTTGGGATTTTAATCAGTAGTCTACAGTTTCACGACAGTTTTGCTACAGTTTCACTAGGAGAAATTTGAGGCAGTATATCCCAGCTTCCTGAATATTTACACTCAGATTAATGACATGGAAAAAAGTGATGTAGACACTGAAGGAGACTTCACACCTGTCCCACCCACCAAAGACTCCCTGACAATATGATTGTTCTCAGGAGGAACAATCAAACAAAAAGCGAAGAACATCTGAAGATCATGTGGAAGAGAATGTAGCAACACATGATACTCAAGACAGAAAAGAAAAGATCCCTCCAGTTATCCTCCAAGACAAAGAGAAGTGGATCTGAAGGTCCCTAGGAGAACAAAACATCAATTTCTCCAGGGCAAGAAACACTGATGGGGGTGTAAAGATTCATCCTGCTACTGTTTCAGATTATCATAAGATGACGAAAATGCTGGACAACTCCAAATTGCCCTTCCATACCTTCGCACTAGCAAGCGAGGAAAAATCTTAAAGTGGTGCTTAGAAGGGTTGCTGAGGGCATCAGAACTGATGAGATCACTGCTGACCTCATCAGTCAAGGACTGACCCCAATCAAAGTCAGCAGGATGCTGAGATCTGACAAAAGGCCAATGCTGCTGGTGTTGGTAGAAATCAGCAACACACGGAAAAGGATATATGAAGTGACAGATATTTGCAGGCTCAAAATTACAACCGAGCTTCTGAGGAAGAAGGCATCAGTAGGGCAATACCATATATGCCAAAAATTCGGGCACATCCAAAAGTTGTGCAGAACTGCCTATGTATGTCTGAAATTACAAGGGATGCCTTTTCCACCCAAAAAATCATGGGTCAACAAGAGTGAACCCTGCTCCCCCATGCAATGACACCATAATCAACCAAGCAGGTCACCCTCCTGTTCTAAATACCGCACATTCAGCAGCATAGGAAGGCATATGCAACTTTCATCCATGACCAAAACATACGCAGAGGCAGCACGAACTCAGATTCCTTCATCTCAAGAGCAAACAAGCTCCAAGTTAATAACATCAGTTCTAACTGCTTCAATTGCCACCTGCTGCATGAATTCAGCAAAGCAAGCATCTCACCATCTTCCAGAAAGAGATTCTATCTAGAAACCCAATCCATATTGACAGCTCTCTACAATGTATAAAAAATTCAAACCAAACTCCCTCATGATTATACAGTAGCATGAATGGTAATGAGCTGACAAATAAAATTCTGAAACTATAAGAATTTGCAAACAGATACAATCCACACATAATCTTGATCAGTGAATCACACCTCAGACCATCTAATAACCCAAGATTAAGAAGACATATACTATATAGGACAGACAAACTTAACTCTAGTGGTGGTGGCACAACCATTTTTAATAATTTTTAATAAAAATTATTAAAAATTATTTAAGCTACAAAGTTTTAACCGACCCTCAAACTTTAAACCTTGAAGTGACAGGTGTGGAGGTGCACATCAACAACGCAGATGGAATTAAAGTCTATGCAGCGTACAATCCTACCAGCATTCCACTACTGATATCAGATTTAGACTCCATCCTCGACTCCACGGATTCCATAATTATAGTAGGAGACCTCAACTCCAAACATACAGCTTGTTTCAGTTCATCAATCAACTCCAAAGGCCATACTTTATTTAACTACACATCACTCAACTCAACTCATCAATAGTAGCTGGACCTACCGATCCCACCCACCACAGCCCATCAGGAAGTTTGGATGTACTAGACATAGTCATCCTCAGAAACATCAGATATCAATATCAGCTGGAGACATTAGAAGAGCTTACTTCAGATCATAATCCTATCTAGCTCAAGTTAGGTACCCAGGATCAACCCTCTTTTATAGCATGGGATACGCTCTCTAAGATTCTCCCAGAGCACATCGGCCCACCTCCTGTCATTCACAAAAAAGGAGAAATGGATTTAGCTGTAAGCAACCTAACAAGACAAATTAACACAGCAATAGCATCAGCTACATAAACCACTGTCTTCCACTAGTCCAGTCGGATTCCGGAAGAGATTATGAACCTGACCAGAACTAAAAACAAAACCAGAGAGCAAAACCACAACATGAGAGCACTGCAGGACAAAACAAACTTAAACAACTTGAACAGACAGGTTCGAGAAGCTCTCCGGAAACACAGGAATTCTGAATTGGAATTCCAGTGTTTTTTGAAGACCAAACATGGAATTGCACACTCAGATGAAGAAAAAGTAGAAGCCGTAATTGACAACCTGGAAAATCAATGCAGCCCATCTTACGAAAACTTAAATATTAATCTCATTAATAAAGTTCATCGTCGGGTCAGAAAAGCCTTAAGACAACCTAAGGATAATTCAGATCTCATCATCCCCCACTACTCCAACAGAAATAATCAGCGTTATATCCCAATTGAAGAATAAAAAGGCTCCTGGTCCCGACGGCATCACCAATAGAATAATAAAATTACTTCCAAGGAAGGCCATAATTCATCTGGTTCATATAATTCCATATTAAGACTCCAGTACTTTCCCACAGCTTGGAAAACTGCTGACATCATCCCTCTGAAAAAGTGTGGTAATAACCCACAACTCCAGCAAAGCTACAGGCACTTCAGTCTTCTTTCCTGCCTCGGTAAAATAACAGAAAAAGTCATCCTAACAAGGCTACAATTTGCAGTGGACAAACATAAAATAATCCCAAATGAGCAATTTGGTTTTTGCAAAGCTCACAGCACAGTGCAACAAATTCACCAATTAACAGAACACATCATCCACGGTTTCAACTGGCACCTCCCTGCTGCTGTGTTCTTGGACATTGCCAAGGCCTTTGATAAAGTCTGGCATCAAAGCCTTATCTTCAAACTTATTGAAAACAACATCCCAATTAAACTAGTAAAACTTATCAACTTATACCTTAGCGAAAGATACATGCAAGTAAAACTCAACAGAATTGTTTCATGAAGGCGCAAAATTCTAGCTGGTTCTTCTGGTCCCACTACTCTTCACAATTTATATATATCAGACATCCCTCTAAATTCAAGAACAACTATTACGGCCCTTTATGCCAAAGACAACGCTATTCTAGCAAGGTCTCTCGGCCATCGCCTGGGAATCAGTAGACTGCAAGGAAGTATTAATGCACTGGAAAAATGGTTCACCAACTGGAGGATTCAAGTAAACCCCCTTAAAAGCTCAGCCATGTTATTCTCTAGAAAAAAAAAAAAAGGTCTTCATTAAAGAAGACATCTTGCTCTCTGGTCAAAAGATCCCATGGCAATCAGAGACCAAATATCTTGGGGTACTACTGGATAAGAAACTCCTTTTTAACAAGCACATCAATCTCATTGGCTCCAAGACATCCATAGTAATAGCTCAACTCTACCCAATGGTCAACCGCAAGAGTAAACTGAACTTACAAAATAAATTACTACTTCACTAGATGGTTATACGTCCAGTTATTACCCATGCCTCACAAGCATGAAATCACACCACTTCACTATCACACATTTTAAAACTACAAAGAATCCAAAATAAGTGCCCAAGGATGATTCTAGATGCCCCATGGTTTATCAGAAATTCACAGATTCATCAAGAAACCGGCATTCCATACATCTCCTCCCTTCTTCGTGATCTTGCAGAAAAATTCTTTGTCAAGTCAAGTTTGCATTCAAACCAGCTGATCGTACAAGCTGTCAATTACAACGAAACAGAGTACTACAAATACAAAAGACCGAAGGCTATTCTACTCCCAGCTGATCATAACTAATACAACTTTCCCCAGAGGGCAAGCTTAAAGCTCCCTTTCCTTCACAAAGGGGAATATGAAAAGCATTTTTGCTTCACCCATTATGACAGTAGTGTTAGACCTGTTAAAAAACCTTGGTATCTCTCCCAGGTCTGGCTCCCACTGAAGAGACCTCAATAAAGGTTGAAACCGGTCTGGGTAGTGGCCCTTACCATTATGCTTGCAAGGGGGTGTGCTTTGCATTATGAGATATATACTAAGGCAAGTGATATGAAGTCATTAGCCTCTATATACAAGTAGCTGAGACATGAATATATTTCACGTGCAAAACTTTGTGTTGCTTACTTGGGAAAAGTATTAAAACCAAGTACAGTATAATATTTCTCGGTATCTTTAATGTATATATACATATATATATATAAACATAACATAATATATATATATATATATAGGACAGGGGGTGCTAAAGGGTCAGGGGTGCTTAAGGGTCAAAGCTGTATAACTGAGAGGAGACCTCCACATAGCCTTTAAAGGAATGCGGAGAACCGACCAGGGCTTCTGACCTAATGTCCAATCCTCACCTTCTCGTGGTGCACCCTGTTGGGTATCTACTTTGATACTGAACGAACGAGGATGGGCTGTCAATTTGGGATTTAGCTGACCAAATTGTATTCTTACTGGTTAAACCAAAATAAAAAATGACGGTACAACATGACAAAATTTCATGCCGGCTGGGGCATCGCCCGGTTAAACAAGGCCCCCGTTGTTTTCGCCAGAAGAACAAGCTGGATTCAGGCCAAATAGAGGCTGTCAGGATCAGATCTTCACTTTACGACAAATAGTCGAGAAAGCATGGGAATATAACAAAGATCTGTATTTAAGTTTTGTCGATTTGGAAAAGGCATATGACATGGTGCCAAGAAGGAAGCTGTTCAATACGCTGCAGTTATATGGTGTCAGTGGGGCATTATATCAAGCAATACTTGGTCTTTATTTGAGTTGTGAGTCAGCAGTTAGAATTGAAGGAAGTACAGGAAGATGGTTTAATGTTAAATCTGGTGTGACACAAGGATGTACATTATCCCCTCTGTTATTCATTATCTATATGGATCACATTATGAAGGAATGTGGTATTAAACCTGATATCAAAATTGGAGATGTTAATGTCAGCTCTTTGCTTTATGCGGATGATGTTATACTTCTAAATAAATCCGCTACAAGTCTGTAAGATTCTCTGACTAAATTGAATAGCTGTTGTAATAGATATGGTATGAAGGTCAGCAATAAAAAGACAAAGACAATGAAAATAGGCAGAATCATTGAAAATGTCAACTGTGTTGTGAATGGAGAACCTGTGGAACAAGTAAAACATTTCAGCTACTTAGGCACAATTTTTACTGAAGATGGTAAACTAAATATAGAAATAGACAACAGAATCAGCAAAGCTGGTATCGTGGGAAGTCAATTGAATAAATTCATATGGAATAAGAAAGAAATTAGTCGGAACACTAAATTAGCTGTATACAAGCTGTGTTCAAACCAATTTTAACTTATGGATCTGAGAGCTGGGTCAGAAGTAAAACACTTGACCAAAGACTACAGACCGCAGATATGAGAGTCCTGAGAAAGATTAGAGGCATGAACAGATGGCATCAATGGCAATATCATATTAAAAATGAGGATATTAGGAAAGAACTTGACATTTTCAGCATCCAGGAATGCGTTAGCAGATCTAATCTCAGATGGTATGGTCACTTAAATAGAATGGGAGAGGAAAGATTAGCAAAACAAGTGTTCTCTGCCAGGTTGGCAGGAAAACGACCCAGAGGAAGACTAAGATATAGGAGGATTGATACGGTACAAAGTGCCTTAGACGATAGAAATATAAGATCTGATATAATGTTGGAGTCTTGACAAGTAACAGACTGATTTGGAGGAAAATTGTAGATAGGAAGTTAGTAATGATGTAATTTTTTCATGTAGTACTGTTATATCCTGTACACCCCTTGAGGGTACATGGCAGGAATTTGATGATGATGATGATGATATATAGGACATCACAGCAGTAGCTTAGCCAAGTCACTGCCAACATTGGTAAATTTGCAGCTACACACCTTTTCAATGTAACAATTTCAATAACTGTTAAAATATCCTGTCACTAGCTCCGTTTGGTGTGCTTGGAAACTGCCTTAATGCTATGGTGTTCTTACCCTTCTGCAACACAGAACGAGTTTGGTAATTATCTGAATAAAGTACATCACATACAAGGAGCACATACTATCTTTGGTTGTTAGCCGAGTAGAAAGAACAGGTCCTAAAGACTGATGGTTCAAAACTAACAAATGAAAAAAAAAAAGTTTTTATCAGGCCTCGAGGTCTCCAGGCGAAAGTAAGTGTTATTTGGTCCAGCACAATGGGCAATGGAATAATAACCAATTACATCTAACTGCTGACTTCCAGCAATGAGTAGTCAAAATTGATTGAAAGTACATAAAGTTTTGCATGATCAATCTACTTTGGTATCCATGTTCTTCAAGAGCTTCCATAGCTCAGTCAGCACAGACAAAGCCCCTTGGTCGGAAAGACCTGGGTTCGATTCCCATCAGTGAAGTGAGGAACCTTTATCTGGTCTCTTTCGATGAAAGGTGAGTTAGCCGGTCTCATACGGAGGTAAGGGTTTTTCACCTGGAGACTCGTGATTTTTGTCCCCCAGAACAGGCAAACCAGCCCATGAACACACATGGTTTACTGTCATGAATACATCCCAGCCATATGCCGGTCCTGAGCCCTGATAAAATTGGGGATGGGGAGTAAAGAAGTAATGTTGTGCTACCCTATCTATCTCCACCAGTAGCCAATTAGAGATAGCTCCCATGACTATCACTAATTATAAGTGGCAACCGATGAAGAGACCAGCAAACAATTGTTGCCATCTCTTAGTACCTAATCCTAAAAGGTTGTGTTACTGTATGCAACAATGATTTTCTTGAGTTTACAGGAAGAAAACCCAGAGTTTCCAGGAGAAAAATCCCACTTAGAACCATAATTGATTGTCATTTAATTATTTAAACAATTATCTTACATACTTGAAAATCATTATTTATTAAAATTATAATAAGAATGTTCGTATATTTTTATTAATAATTTATTGCTGTTGTTTGAATATAAACATGGCATTATAAACAGACAATATTTTTAACATTACAATATACTTCTTATTTGATATGAATTCTACCCATGTAAAGTTGAGTTAGCCAATACCTGTTGGCACAGTATTGGCTAAGAGAATAATAAAGTTCAACCAAACGTTGAACTTTATTAGGCTACTTCAGGCCTTTAACAAGTATTGGACGATGAAATAATCTTGTACCTAAGGAAATTCACAAACGCTCATATTTGCAGTAAGATTCAAACCCATGAACTACTGGTGAAGGAGGAAACGCTTTACACTCAGCCACCTAAGGCAGCATATAGAATATGCCATGTTTGTGCTTATTTTGAAAAGTGATCATATTTAATTCATTGCCTCTCAGCAACAAGCTCTCAGTCTCTCCAATTCTAATTCCCCTCTAGATCATTGGTGGATAATCGCACTCACCAGGCCTTGGACATACTAAAATCTCAAGAATCGATTACCTGGTTAGACAAGTGGTTAGCATACCTACTCTACCAAGGCTGCTGGTTCGAGTCACTCTTTGGGCATGGATGTTTGTGATTGTCTTTAGGCGGGAGATGAATTCATTGCTTGGTGTGAGATCACATTCCCACTTATTGTAGGCATGAAGTGGCTTGAAAAAAGCATTTGTCTCTAGAGCAGGGTTTCTGAAGCTTGAACCAATTTAAGACTCATATTAAACAAATATGTCAAGGCAAATGTCAACTCACTGGTACATTCCTTCAAAATACATACATACATTCCTTCAAAAAAAATTGCATAATACCTCTTCCTCACTCACAGTTAGTCTCTCCTCCTCATCATCCACTGCTCTCAAACTCTACATGATGTCGCATTCACAAAGATGAAAGATCTTTATGAACTGCTCATGAAATATTTCAACTATATTCTCCACAGTTGTCTTTATACCAATTTCTCCAATCAGTGCCATCCTACCATAATCATTCTTTTTTTTTCTGATGGCTACATATCGAAAGAACTCCCTAAGATTTTTTTTTTTTTTTTTTTTTGGCTTCATTAGCTAACTGCTTCTCATATTGAACTTTTGCCATCCTTATCTGAATCACCCTTCTTGCTTGTTCTTTGTATTTCTCATGGAATTGATTATTACCACTCCCCTTGTGTTGCCTCCATATCATCCTTTGTCCTCTTCTGCTCACTAGACTGCAGATTATAAACTCTCTCTCTGCAAAACCTCATAAATCCTCATAACCACCATTTACACAGTACTGATGTAATTTTTGTTACCTGCCTTTCTACTATCTCTAAAGTTTCTTGATTCCCTTCAAATCCCAGTGACCAGATCTGATCACAGTAATCCATGTAGTCTGATCAGATCCTTTCAATGAACCCATCACCACCATCATATCTCGGCTGATTAATTTTCTTCCCAGTATTGGAGTGACCCAACACTGGTTCTGCACGGCAAAGATGTTCGGAGTACTTGGGAGATAGTTAAGGGATATCTGGAAGAAGAAGCAATATCCCACTGTATATTCAAGGTCAAGAAGGTAAATCAGGTAGGAGTTAAATGGATGAGTAGTATGATTAAGCATGAGCTGCAAAAAATAAAATGTTGTGGAGGGTATATAAGGAGACAGGTGACAAGCATGGTAAGGAAGACAAAATCAGATTATGAGAAAAAAATATCTGACAGGCAAAAGGAAATCCCAAAGAATTTATTTGTTATGTGGCAAACAGGAGGAAGAATGACTATGGAAGGATAACTTTAATGAGTGCAGATGGAAGAGAGGTAACAGAGGTAGATGAAATTATTGAGCTACTGAGTGATCATTTTGCAAGTGTATAATTCAAGGGAAGATATTGTTATGACAGAGGCGACGAGGATTGATATGAGAACAGAGGTTGAATTGGAGGTACTTAGGATACTGCAGAATCTAAATGCAAATACAGTTGTGGGATTGGGTGGGATATTGGCTTGCATTTTAAGAGAATGTGCAGGGGAACTGGGAAAGTTTTAGACCAGGCTGTTTAATCTAAGTCTCAGCTCTAGCAAAGTCCCAAGTGAGTAGAAGGAGGACAAAATAATTCCTTTGTATAAAGGAGAATCTAAGTCTGTGGTAGCAAATTATAGACCAATCAGTATCTCAGGGGTAGGGTTATCATATCAGCATTTATGCAGACATGTCTGCATTTTGATAATGAAAATATTTGCCAGTGTTGAAAGGCTCTTTTCATTAATACAAGCTCAGTGGACACCAAGGAAAGAAATAGACTTACCATAGAATCTGTGAAAGGTCTTGATATAGTTAAATTTAATTACAGACACTTTACCTGTAAAATATGCGACTATTTGTGTCAAAACAAAGAACTGCTAAAGAAAATTAGGTCTAGTGAAAAATATGCATGGGCTGCAATGTAATGTATGTAGTGTGATAAGTCTAATTCTTTTTCATGTAGGCCTACTCTTGTTTCATTGAACTTATGACACTTAAAATCTTATATTTTTGTGTGTTCTAATAAGCATACTCATCACATCTAATTAATGAAAAGCTTACAGAGGTAAAGATTTCAAACATATGTATTTATTTTTGTGTTAGATGTTTGTGTCTGGAATGAGTTGATCAGGCGATTGGGTGTCAGCATTTTGGCATTTTAGAATATGGTAACCCTACTCAGGGGTGATGGTAAAAGTACTAGGAAAGTTAGTTGAAAAGAGAATTCAGAATGGGTGGATAAGAATATGATATTTTATGAGGGGGAAGAATGGCTTTGTGAATGGTAAGTCATGCTCTAGTAATCTATAAACTTTTTATAATAGGATGATAGCTGAGCTGGATAAAGGGAATGGCTACACAATGATACTGCTGGATTTTGCAAAGGTGTTTGATAGGATATCACACGAAACTCTATTACACAAACTGCAACAAATGGGGGATGGATATGAACTGGTGATATGGATAAAAGGGTGGCTGATGGACAGATACCAGAAAGTAATATATGGAGGAGTAAAATATAGAAGGCAGGTGACTAGTGGCGTGCTTGCAGGGTTCTCTGCTTGGATTACTGTTTAATTTGTACATAAATGATACAGGAAATAATTTGAAGGGAGATATTCAGTTGTTTACTGATGATGCAAAGTTGAGTCAGTTGTCTGTTAATGATTTCAAGGTGGGTAGAATAGATATTGTGTTGATAGTTTGAGTCTCCCACAATGAGTCTTAGGACTCCATGGAAGTGCCTCTGCAATAATAATATCAAAAACTGAAACTAAGCAATTATAACAGTTTTAATAGGACAAACAATATTGGTGGTCATGTTTATGGATTACTATATCGTTATGGATCACTGCATATGAGTGTGTGTGTGTGTGTGTGTGTGTGTGCACACAGACAAACATTTTAAGTACCACATAAGCAGTGTGCAATACTTAAAGGCTGTTAAGATCCTTCCCAGATTGTTCTTCACAGCCATCATTTTTTTAGGATAAGGTGGTCAGTCTTATACCTAAATATACAGGGTGTCCTATAAGTTTGAAGACAGAGAGGGGGGGGGATCAATGATAAATTATTAAGAATCAACATTATCTTGATATGCTCAGTTAAAGACAGAGAAACCGTTTTTCTTTGTCTGCAAATGTATCTGAAGGTTGAAGGAAAATGTTTCAAATACTGAGCATATTTGAAAAGGTAACTAACATTATTTATAAATAAATCATGCTTTCAGAGTTTTCAACACCCTGTATATTCAAGTATTTAAGTTCTTTTAGGAAAAACAAATGCCACCATCTTGTGGTTCTAACATTCACATTATTGTCTGGTATAGTGCTAGTTCTATTATTATTATTATTATCCAGGCCTCCATGGAGTCAAAAGACTCATTGTGGGAGGTCCTTCCTAAGAAGCACAAAGTCTATCAAGACTCATCGAGGGGAGGTCCCCCCCCACCAAGAAACACAAAGTCTATCACCCCACTCCTTAAACTCATTGACTGTTCTCACTCTCACCACTCCATCAGTCAATGCATTCCATGCTAGTTCTATAGTTGCTTTTTTTTTTTTTTTTTTTTTTTTTTTTTTGAGATATTGGGTTAACACAGGTTTTTGGCTCCAAAAACTATTTGCCCATGCCAAGAGATTGACAAACTCAGGAAATGGTTAAAGAAAAAGTTACTATAGTCAGCAACCAGATTCAATTCAAATTTAGTGATCGGATAGCTATTTCTATACGGCTATATAGGTACTCCCCCATTAACCAGTCCACAAGTGAATTAATATGTGAAACTAGTGTGAATCTCATTCACAGAAGGTCGTAAACTTATTACATTTAATACTGTGGATGGGCAGGCTAAGGATTAGATAATTTGGCAACCCTGCTTCAGAGACACCAACATGGAACTTTTTTTTTTTAAACTAGTTCAACCTCCAATAGGCAGGGTGGCAGTTTCACACCAGGTGAAAACCATTCACAGACATCCATGCCCAAACTTAGATTAAAAACCATAGCCTGTTGGTTAGAGAACTGGTAAATTATGCACTCTGTCAATTACCCCTCCATTAAGAGATCACCCTTTTTATGTGTGTGTAGTATTTATGAAAGGCAAGTTACATGAAATCTGATATACCAATTAATGTACTTTCGAAACCAGTTCCATTTTTGATTTAAAGCTCTGTTTAGCCCCACCTCTGATTTAATGAGATGTTCTGCATTTGTTGTCAAAATGGATCTTGGTTCTGATTTTGATCATAAAATCTAATTATTCTCAACTGGCTTACCCTGGGAATGAGGTGTTGTTGGATGTTTTGTAAACAGCGCTAGATCTGGATGTTATATGCTATTTCACTACACATTTCATCTCAGGTGATGAAATGTGTTGCCCTCTTTCTTTCTCTGTAATAATTATAAATATAGCCTATAAGTATTTTTTTTTATACAATACTAATAGAAGTCATCTGCTTAATTGATGACCTCTTACACATGACGTTCTGTTTCCATCTTTTGCCTTTTCTACCAGTATTTTCAGAAATACTGCTTCAAACTGCCTTGCCATTTCTCATCTTTTCTCTGAACAAGGAAGATGTTACTAGTCAACATCCATATTTAGTTCAGCTTACTGAAACAACATTCTAACTACAACCTCCAGCTATTCATGAAACATCAACAGGTTCCTTTTTTCTCCTCCTTGCCTATATATGGCACTGTTGTGCTCTACATTTCACCTCTCATGTAGTGGAAGGTAATTTGTGTGGTGCTTTTATAAAAAAAAGTTTTCTTTTCTTTTTTATCATTAAAAATTGCACAGTCATTTTTTTTTTAATTACATAATTGTTTGGTCCTATACCTATGTTGATATAGTTTTTTCTAAATTCTACTGTAAGTTCCAGAAGTTATAAACATTCCTCCTGATTAACCAAATAGAGAATATGTAGGGTCAAAAACATTATTTTTTTCACCTATTTTAAAAAACAATTGGGAGGTCTGCAGCAAGTAACTTTTTGCTTGACAAGGAGAGTTTTAGATAATTTGGTGGGCCCTAATCATGTGACTTATTATATATAATACCTTTGTGCATAACATATAACTTAGCGTCCTCCTGCATGCCATTGTGTCAGCCCGTCTTCACCACTTTTCCAACTTACAAGTTTGTGAATGTCAATTAACAGATGATTTTCACTGTTTGGCTTAACACCACAACTCTTACTGGTGACCTCAAGTGTCTTGCAAAAGTTCTGTTTTGCCTCTGAATAAAATTTCATAGAATTTATTAAAAATACATATTTTGGCCTGGGCAGATGAATCAACACTAATATAATGGTTCACTCTCAAGGTATAGTGGTGCACATGGCCTCTACCTGTCTGAGATGGCAATCATGGTGTAATTATTGAAATTATTAAGACCACTTATAATAAAACAAGAAGGTAGGAAAAACGATTTTATGTGGATATAATTAAAATAACTGCCCATTATTTGCAAGGGTGCATACTAATATTATTTGAGTTTGTCATGGTAAATTTGTCTGCAATAATATAACAGAGCTGGGCCAAGTATTCCAAAAATACACATCAAGTATCCAGTGCTCATGTTTCTATATATATATATATAAATAACATACTATTGTGTTTGTGACAGTAATAATAATAAGCCATTACTTTCCATTACCTCCACCTCACATATGGCACTGATGTGCTATAGGTTCTTGTACCTCCCATGTGTAGGATAAAAAAAATTGGATACACCTTTGAATCTGTTACTTTCTTCTCTTAGGTGTGACAATCTGAAGATTGGATGGCGTCAACAGTATCTCATAGTGTCCTATCTTGTGCTTGCCCTTTTATTTCTTTGTAGCCTTTTAACCCCAGTTATTACTGTTGTTTATATAAGAGACTCTTGATCTGCCTCTTGGCTTCTTTCCTTCTTAACATCCCATCCTTTATTACTGTAAACAGTCCTCAATGCTTAGGTGGTGTCCAATTGGCCTTTTTTTTTTTTCTTATTCATGTGGTTCAGTAGTAACCACTCTTCTTGAACCATGCTTAGCACTTCCTCATTAGTGTTTCTTTCTATCCAACTAATTCTTATAATCCTTCATAAGCACCAAAGTTCAAATGCCTCCAACTTTTTGGTATCTTGTTTTGTTCAAGTCCAAGCCTCACATCCATGTAATGCTATTCTCAATATGTATGTTTTCACCAGTCTCTTTTTTTAGTCTGGCCAAGTTTTTTTTTGCTTTTGTATCTGATTAGCTTCTTCCATCCTCCGTGATGAGACAACCAAGCAAATTAAAGGAAGTTACTTGTTATATTGGTTTGTTATTTTCAAGTCTATTTTTATGGAACTCCCTTTACTTGTGATTAGTAGTTTAGTTTTCTTGTAATTCATTTTTAGGTTGTACTGTGTGAAAATTTCTTCCAACTTGGTCAAGATGGATTTTAGTTTATCTTCATCATCAGCAGGGGCGCGACAGTAGTGTCCGGTGCCTGTGTGCAAAACTTTAGTTGGCACCCCCCCCTTCTCCAATAAAAAAATCACTTTAAAAAACGTTTTTTTTTAAAGTATTTCCTCCTCTTTGGTGCCTGTGTGCATTGCACACATTGCTGGCACACCCCTGATTATCAGTGATAACTGCTATATATAGCCAGTTAATTTCAATTAAATTTATCTTAATTCCTGTTTCTATTAGTTCTGTTAATTTGTTTATTGCTTCTTCACCTTTCACCTTTATGTATTCTTGCTGATTGTTTCTATTTGGTACTTGCAGAGATTAAATACGAGCCTCCTATCTATCCAATCTACTTTTGTTTTTAAGATTTGAAACATTTGGTAACAGTCAAGACTATCACAGGTTTTCTCCAGGTCAAGGAAAATTATCAGAGTATTTTTATTCTTTTCAAATCTTCTTTCTATAATTGTACTAAGAGCTAGGATTGCATCTCTTGTCCCTTGTTTCCTGAACTCAAACTAGTCAATGCTGATATATTCTTCAGCCTTATTTGTTAAATTTTTGGTATAACTTTTAGTAATACTTTTGAAGCATGTGATATTAGACTTATGGTTCAATGATTTTCACACTTGACTGTGTTATTTTAGAAATGGGAATGACAGAGCACTGTGTAGTCTTTAGGAATGATTTGTTTCAGACATATCTTTTATAATATTGAATAAGCATGATTTCGTTATATTTCATGAATATTTTTGTAATTCTGAGGGAATGTTATGAATGCCTGGTGCCTTGTTAGAAGGCATTTTGTTTAGCAACCATTCGAATTCATCTTGTAATACAGTTGGTCCAATTTCTTCTGCATCAAGTCTTGTTTCATCTTCTACAGCCTCATTGTCTAGATGTTATCCTTTAGAGTTCTTCTAGGACTAGGTACTCCTTCCATTTTTCAGAAATTTCTTCTTTATCTATAAAGAATGTTCAGATGTTTATTTTTAATAGCTGTGCTACTTTTATTCTGCTGACTCACTCCTTTTATAATTATTATTATATTATACGAGCACCTCCATGGAGTCCGAAGACTCATCATGGAAGAGACAAACTATCTACACAATCTATCATACTTCTCCTTGAGCCAATAACAGACAAAGCACAACTGGCTCTGGCAAGCCATTCCATTCATTCACCACTCTCCAAACAAAAAATATAGCATCCTCACATACCCTACTAACCACACCTGTATTAAACTTCCAAGGATGACCTCTTGTTATAGCCCCTCTAGCCAAATGCTGAAACATTTCCCCTACATCGATCCTATAAATTCCTTTAAGCAACTTAAATGTTTCTATATTCCCTTCTTTTTCTCCTATCAACCAACTTCTGCAATCCACACACCTTCCATCTATCCTCATAGGGAACATTCCACAGACCACTCACCATCTTAGTTGGTGAAGATTCAGCCTCTGAATATTCTCCACCTTTTCCTCATCTCCTGGGTTTCTTGAGGAATGACAGAGCATTGTGTATTCTTTAGGAATGCTTTCAGTTTCATACATGTCCTTTGTGATATTGAATAAGCATGATTTAGTTATATTTCATGAATATTTTTGTAATTCTGAGGGAATGTTATGAATGCTTGGTTAGAAGACATTTTGTTTAGCAATCATTCAAGTAATTATCTCAGTAAGTGTATAAATTCCATTTCCTTCTGCAGCAGCACACTCAAGATTTATTCTTATTTTTTTTGGGGGGGGGAGGAAGTTGAGTAGATGATTTGAGAATACGCACATCGTATACGACCTATGACTGAGCATCTGCAATGATTGCTAATAAGTATAGAAATAGAAGACACGACACAACTCATCACTGCTAATTGTACTAATTTGCCTATGCATGTCTACCAGATTATCCATGGAACCCCCTGGGCTATAGCAACAACCACCTGTATATTTATTTTGTCTTACTGCCTCAATTCCACACCAGACTGCTTCAAATGAACAGCCATCTGTCCCGTCTATCTCCTATTTTTTTTGGCTGCAATTCGTCTGCTCTTATCAGCAATACCCCCCACCCAACCCCACAGGGATAGAATGTGGAGGGTTTAGTATTTTCCATGAAAATACTAAACCCTCCACATTCTATCCCTGTAACTACATCATCTGCTGTTAGCCATGTCTCACTAATGCCTATAACTTTTGGTGAGGTTGCACTAACCAATGCCAAAAACTCCCTCCTATTCCTGATACTTCTGGCATTAGTCTATATATAGAAATTGCAGCATCCCATTAAGGCTCCATCCACCTTTACTTCCTGAATTGACTATCCTGTTCAATATTTTTGCTTGAGAGACTAGATTCTGCACGGGGTCATTCTCACCCACTTTCATCCAGATTCCTCAAGTTTACTTGAATTTGCGATTCAGCCTACTCGGTTTACAAAGCTCTCTAGATACATAACACCAATTTAAATGCAGTCCATCAGCATTATACAAATCCTTTCTGTTAAACACAGACTACAGATCTACAAATCCTACATATCGATTCATTTGCTACCAACATCCTCCTCCTCAGTTTGCCTCTATCATAGCCTGGCAAAAGACTTACAATCTTCACCTTCTTGCTCTTCGGTTTTGCTTCTTCTAACAACTTCTTTACATTCTCCCTCATAGAATATTTCTCATCTCTCAAACACTTGCAGTAACCAAGACAATTAGTCCTTTTGCCTTTCCTTTTTGCATCAACTCACTCAATGTCATGTGCTTTATTGATTCTCTCAGTCTTCGTTAAATCTATTTCTTTGCACTTCTCTTTACTTTACTGGTACTTTACAAAACTTAAAAAAAAAACTTTGTAATTGCTTATTTCAAAATGAACTGTAAACCTACATGGGGTTTAATAACACTTGTACTTACATGTATATGTTAACTTGTTATTCCATAATTGTGTTTGCAATAAACACAGATAGGTGCCACAGCTACTATTTTAGGGACAGCAGAGAATACATATATTTGTTTCCTTTTTTTGTTTTTTTCTTATCTAATGACAAAATTTTAAAAGAGATGATACTCTACAACTAACAGGTTTCCCCCGACTCCTACTGAATAAATTCAAGATTTAATAAATCACTCACTCAGTCATAACTACCTTATCACTTTTTTTCATATGGCTCCCACCCATAAAAAGTTTATTTGTAAATCTCTTGTGCATTCACACCATGAGTAGGATAAGGATTTTTCTTTCTATTTTGATTAAGTGACTGTGTGTGTGTGTGTGTGTGTGTGTGTGTACACTGCTCGGAAAGAAAACATCAGACACTCCCATGAGGAATGTGTATCATGCCATGTAATGATACCCATGTTTGTAGCTGATATAAATTGGTGGAAGATGATGCTTTCAAGTCATTGCAACTGCATCCAGGTGAAATAACTGTGAGAAGGGCACTGACAGAGTTTGAAAGAGGCATTGTGATAGAATGCTGTATTGCAAGTCTATATGTTCAGCAAACTGTTGAAAATTTGAGCTATCTCAGGTGAACAATCAGTGATGCCATATACTGAGATGGAAGCACATGGAGTCGACTACAAGTGCTACCCACAGTGAATGACCCACCAGACTTACCAAACCTGACCATAGGGTACTACAAAGGATATTGTGTAAAAACCACTATTCATCAGCTGATGCAGGTTTCTGAGCATTGATTGGAACACGAATCTGCATAAAAATATTCAAAAACCAAGGCTCACAACATGGGTTTCCATGGTAGGACTACAATATGCAAGCCCCACATTATCTAAACCAATATACATTGTCTTCAGTAATGCAAAGAGCATGTACAGTGGGAAATGGAAGCTTGGAAAACTGCAATATGGAGCAATTAACCACTATATCCTCTACTGAGCAGATGGATAAGTGTGGGTATGGTGGATGCCCGATGAATGTCTCTTATCAGAGTGTGTAACCCCAACAATGAAATTCAGAGATAGCGACATGATGGTATGGTCCTGGTTTGACCTTGGACTCGGAGAGGTAACTGAACATTCTGGACAATGCAATGCTTCCTACATTTCTACAGAACTGACTATTGTCTCTTTCAGCAAGACAATGCAATGTGTCATAACTGCATGGTTTGTGGACATCAACATCACTACTCTTGACTGATCTCCATAGTCCTGATCCGAGCCCTATTAAACATCTGTGGGATGAACTGGAGCATTGGGTGAGGTAAAGGGACTTCTGCTCCAAAACAGTCCAGGACCTCATTACATGCTTACAGGAAGAATGGTCCAAAATTCCCATTGATCACTATAGTATGCTTGCAGAAAGTATGCCTCATAGGATGGCATACATACTGATGCAGTCATCAGTGGTCCTATATCTTAAGATGGAAACCATGGCAATTTGTTCCTCACACTATGATGTGTGAAATTCTTTCCAAGCAGTGTCTCTATAAAGATTATTTCTATTTTGATTGTGTGATTTTTATTCATTTTTTACCTAGTGCTGAATCTCTATTATAGAGACCAAACATGGAAACTTTTCAAGCAACTTCAGGCCTTCACAATAAGCAAGGCAGTGGTCTCACAAAAACAATGATATTCATCTTCCACCTGAGATTACTCAAAAGATGAAATCTATAAACTACTTATCTTTAGACTTAGAAAATTTGTTTCATTTTCCTGAATTACTAAATTCAGAAAGTTTAGTAACAATGAAAATAAACAGGATGAATACCTGTCATCATTAAGAATAAATTTTTACCTAATTTTTTTAAAAACATGTAAATCATGTTTCACACCATCAGAACACACTAGAAGTTATATCCATTGAACGAATCATATGAAAAAAAAAAAAAAAAAAACCTTTTTCAATGTAAATAAATCATGCATAGTTATGGAGAATAGTTTTTGAAAAACTGTTCTCCTTAACTATGGCAATTAACATGCTGAAACTACAGGGATGTTTGCCTATTCTATAGAATGGCTAGATAGTTACTATGTTGTCGGATTGCATGATCATGTCTAAAATTTAATTTGCTCTGAAGATATATTGGCTAGATTACTAATAACTTTTTTTCATTAATATTTACACTTATAATCACTTCTACATATAAATAGAGTTAAAAAAGATATGCATTCTTTCTACACACAATTGTTAGATGGAATTTCATACCAATTTTGGAGAAACTGCCTTTTGCACTCTTAAGTAGTATTTAGAGTTCATTATGAAAGAAAAAAAAAAAAAACCACTTCAATCTTATAGGATATTCCTTCAAAAAAAAAAATAATTTATTTCTGGCAAAATTTACATTTGTGCTTTTCATACAGTATTAATTTTTATCTGTTGCAGTTTTTATTGATTTACAACCTTATCACATACTAAAAGTCTTAGTCTCTTGAATTCTGATTCAATGCTTTAAGCAAATCAATGCATGGAACAGAAGGTAGCAAAAAATGAAGTTTCGACTACTTTTAAAAATATTATATATCTGTTTCTTTTTTAATCCATTTCACTTTTTTTATGAGATCTCCAATTCTTTCACCTTCTTTTGCAAGTATATCTTTCAAGTATTGAAGCTGAGTTTTTCCAATATTTTTTTCTTCTATTACAAGTTTGTCTTTCAAGATTTCACTAACCATCTGTTCTTTCATTCTTTTTGCCTGATACTCTTGCTTAACTCGTACCTGCTGAAGAGAGGTCTGAAAACCATGAAGCTTTTCCCTTATGGCTTTTAGTTCTTCCTTCATATTCATTTCTGCATTAGAAACAACAGGAAGTTGACGAAGCAAATGATGTAGTATTTGCTCGGTCCTCATAACAAGTTTCTGCTGATTAGTATAAACATCATCGTATTTTTCTGCTAATCTCTCTGCTGACTCACGTAAATCTTCCTTTTCTTTTAAATATTTTCCAAGATCTTGCACCTGTTGCTGTTTCTGCTGCTGTAATACTTTAATTCGCCGTTCAATTTGAATTTGAACTGCATCAAGACGTTGTATATATTCTTCTCTAAATCTATGAGTAATGTTACAAAGGAGTTCTAACCACTGTTGATGTGAAGTCTGAGAGGTTGAAGATGGGACAGATTTTATAATTGGTGTACTAATAGAACGTTGCAGCAGCTGTTTAATATGGTGGTCAAAAGTGTTATCTATAAGGCTAGAAAGTGGTGAAGTTACTTCTGATTTTGAGGATAATAGTGAAGGTAAAGGTGTGTGATATGTTGGAACTATAGGAAAACAAATAAAATCCCATGATGCAAGGAGAGAGATAAGTGTTGCTCCTACAGGTGTTGCAGCAACTGCTAAACCAAGAATGGGAATTGCATCAATATCTGATAATGGTTGTGAACACAATAGATGCTCTACTATACACTGTCTACCTTGCAACTGTGGTAACCAGCTATTTGCATCTTCTGTTACAGCATATTCTTCTAAGAGTAGTACAATGGGCAACTGTACTGAATAGATACCTGCAACATGAGTGCAGTAGTATCTAGAATAATCAGATATGTCTTTATGTAACTTAATAGGCCAAGAACTGTCTTCTAAATTAACATCTGTCAAAGAGGGAGCCAAATGGATGCTTTCATAAACGTATAGTGACAGTGATGAACTGTCACTATTTTCTGCATTTTGTGATGACAAATATTCTGAATCTGTTAGATCTTCAGATTTAGAACAGCTATCACTATCCAGGATCAAACAGTGATATAACATTCCAGAAGCCATGGATATTACAATAATCGGTGGTGTAGAAACTAAACAAATCAAATTGCATGCATCCACGCCATAATTATCTTCTGCTGGTGGATACATTGTTAAGGGTCCCTCAACTTTATACTTTTTATTTCTGCTCTTTGTCAGAGCTGACTTTATTAAATAAACATCACCATTGCCTTTAAGTATATAAATTGGCCACACTACATCATCAGCAGCACTTTCTGAATGTTGGTAAACTGAAGGACCAAAATCAAAACTTACTGCTGTCTCTCCAAGACATGCAGAAAAAGATAAATCGGATTCTGCCGATAGAAAGTAACTTGTCAAAGTACTAAGAGAAATTGCTTGTTGAGGAGTTTGTGGGTCAGTTACATCATAAATTCTTAGGTAGTTATCAGTACTAAGGATTGTAATATGAGCATAATTGTTACTACCTGGATACCATGCAGCTTTAGATATACTGATGTGGTTAGTACAAACGAAAAAACGTTCGGCAATATTCCATGATCTACAAAATATTTTCTCACTAGTTCTATCAAAAATTTCTAGTCTGTCCCACTGGAACGGTAATTTTACCACCATTACTCCATTACGGCCGCTGAGTGCTAAAAGACTACCTAAATGATTAACCGAAATCTCATCAATTTCGAACAGAGGGGGATTGGTAAGGCACAAAGTCTGTAATCGTTGACTCTTAATTTCCTCTTGAGCAGAATTCTTTAATTTTACTAATAAAATGCAATGTTCTTCGGCATGCCAAATAAATATGCACTGCCTGTAAGTTGCTAATATATTCTTGGATTCCACTATTTTTGAGTACTTATCGCCAATACTTCTCAGTTTCTCAAACAAAAGCTGAGCGTCTACAAATAATGAACTTTCCGTACATGTCGCCATTTTAAGACTACTCAAAATGCGCTGGCGTATTTGTTCCTTTATCTATGAAATATTCACCAGTTGACAATTCGTTCTATAAACTGAAAACTGTACATAATACTCTAAGCCTACCGTTCTGTAATTAAAGGGAAATCTCCAGTACTAAAAAAAAAAAAATGCATTACTTCACTGACGTTTTCACTTATTGCATTAATATCACTGCACGCACTCGATTTTAAGTAGGCACGTATTTTCTACATGCTGCCATATTTAAGAAATATGAAAAATAAAAAAATGTCGACAAAAGAAACATCATTCAACGATTCAAACATCAGCAAACTTCACGAAAAGATGTCACGAGATGTTCCGTCATTTACCGCCATCTGTTGAACAAAAATAAAACATACTTGTGATTTTTAATTTTTATATCGATATTATTATATCGCCAATATAATGTTTAAAATAAACATCACAGGTAAATAATATAAAAAAAATCGGTTGAAATATCATTCAGTCATTAGAATAATCTTCAAATAAACACTGATAAAATAGCTAATTCTCTACAATCTTTGATAAATATTGCACAAAACATGTTTTTATTTTGTTTATTCATTTATTTAACCAGTGATTCTTTCATCTATATATCAATGTGTTTAAGCTTTACATCATTTTGTCTTCCAGAAGTTGAAACCCAGTAACGTGGGTTACTCTATTTATGATATCCATGATATCCAGGCCTCTAGTCGGCGACTAGAGTCCTGAGTTAGTCGATCTCTGGCACGGGAAAGCGGGTTTTTCAAATCTACTCGGCATTTAGAGGAACATTTTCTAAGCCTTTTCTCGACTGGCTCCCTTATTGGCTGCCAGTGGAGATTGAACTGCCCACTCAGGCTCCAAAAGTGTGATAGGGCTGAAATGGCCTCGCCTACTCCCTATGCGGAAACAAAAAGCCGTTAGCTGTTTTATATACAGTCATCCCTCGACTAATGTCTGACTTCCGTTCAATAAGGCAGGACGTAAGTCGATACATTAAATCAACAGAGTTGTAAAAGTTAGGACTTAACTGTAATAAGTGAATTGTCATTTTAATTTTTAAACTGCGTTACTACCAATTAAAAATTAAAACCAAATCTCCTCCACAATCATATCTTCATTACCTTCCCTATGATAGGACCAGGCTGTGGCTATTTTGGTGTAACCTTTGTTTTTTTGATGAAAATGGCCGATGTGCTTTTCTTATTCCTTTTCTTCTTTTCATCGTAAATTTCTTTATAACAAGCAAACGCATCATGTACTTTGCTTTCTACTAATAAGTAGTGTTCAACATTAGGGTCCATGTCTTCATCTATTTTGAAAACATTGCTAACTGCTGAGAACATTTCTGCAAGACCTTTCACTATGAATTGTTTAACTATCATACCTTGTTTCACTTTTTCCTCTTCCGTTTCTCGTTCTTCCTCTTCTGCAACATGCCACTCATACATTGAGAGATCACTTCGTCCCAAACTACAGCATTATTTTTAATAGCATGATAAATATTGAATGCTTTCCAGAATTGCATGAGAGTGTGGTCGTTTTCTTCATTAGCAGAAATGGCTTGTAAAAAGTTCTCCATAGATAATAAACATTAAACACTATTAGAATTCCCTGATCCATCCTTTGAATCAATGAAGTAGTGTTTGGGAGAGAAACATGACCTTGAACTTGGTGAATATCACCGATATAAGACAGATGACCTGGAGCATTATCTAGAATTAATAAAATTTTAAATTCTACATTTTCTTTTACATAATTGCTTTCCATTTCACTCGCATAACAGTTGACTAAGGTATCCGCAAATTTTTGAGTCATCGACGATTTCTTATATCTCCACCAATGAACTGAAAGAGTATGCTTCCTAATGATTTTGAAGCTCATGGATTCTCACTGTGCCATAGCACAAATGGTTTCAGTTTATATCCAGTTACAATCCCCCCTAACAGAATCGTAGCACGGTCTTTAAGAGATTTGAAACCAGGCATAGATTTTAGCTTTTTGTGCATGAATTGTCCACTCTCACATTTTTGTCCGAAACAAGGAGATCTCATCCTTATTAAAAATTTGCTGTGGCAAATAATTTTCCTCCGTAATAATTTTATCCAATTTCTTCACAAACTCCTTGGCAGCCGTCTCATCGGAAATTGCAGATTCACCATACATTTTCACATTATGCAGTTCAAAACGCTACTTGAATTTCATAAACCAACCAGAGGAAGCATTGAATTCGTAGTCGTAATCAGGTCCTTCTTTCTCCGTCAATATGCTGAAGAGACTTAGTGCTTTAGTGGTTATGGTCATAGTGCTAAGCGGTATGCGTTTTTGGTTCAGGTCCTGTAAGCAGCATAGTGATCCCAGATACATTGGAAAAAAATACGCGACACTTATGATGGATGCGCATAGTAAACTCACCCTCAGTCATAAGTGTCCCGTATTTTTGCTGTAATGTTTCAGCTCCATTTGCAAGCAAGCAATTCAAACTGGAAATGGAGAAAGCAAATTATATGTCTATCCTGATTGACGCTTCATACCATGGTGCTTCCACATATGCCAGTCTTACAAATGTGGAAGCACCATGGTATGAGCGTCAATCAGGATAGACATATAATTTGCTTTCTCCATTTCCAGTTTGAATTGCTTGCTTGCAAATGGAGCTGAAACATTTATAATTAATGCTTGTGTTTTTGTTTGTCCACACGTAGATTTTCTATCATATAGCTTACGTATTATTTTAGATGTACAATCCATTGATCGAAAACTCTGGTTGTGAATACACGTGTGATACGCGAAAGTTGCTTCTTTTGCAGCAAGATTTTCTCTCACTTCCACCATCTGTTTCTTGGTAAAGAAATCACTGACTTTTGCACTTGTACTAGCTTGCGATGCAGATTTATCTCTTTTTATATCAAAGAGCTGGATAATGTCGGACTATCCGCCATGCTCAACGCTAAATAAACCACCAGAAACCGTACACTCCACTTTATCTGTCACGCCCAATTTAGTAGATATTTTTTTTTTAAACGGAAATTGAGTTTTTAAAGCGTCTGTATAATCACACTTCTTTTTCGACATTTTCAACGTTCAACGGGGCCACAGGAGAATTGAAAAACCATACATTTTAACAGCAGTCGTACAGTACTTAGTACCCTGCAAGCATCGACCTATTTCTCTTGGAGCAAGCTTCTAAAATGGCGTGGGCCAAGCGGACTGTTCCGTGCTATTTAAAGCTGAGCCAATATCACGGCACACGCCAAAATGTCAATGCACATGCGCACTGTTCCAACGAACTTATCATTGTTGCAGTGTTGCCATCACTCGCCTTGAGAAAATAACAACGGAGAGCGATGTTTGTAATAAAATAGAAATTGTAACTCATCGACTTTGTTATTCAGTCTTGAACTCTAAAATACGCGACAAAAAGCTGTCCCGAAGAGCTTTCTCGGGACAACGGGACGATACCGTATTTTACGGGACGTCTGGGAACCCTATCTAAGCATGGTGGAAGTAGCTTTTCCAATCACTGATAGGACCTTGTTGTAGTATCATCACTAACGTTGAACTTGCAACTTCATTTCAAGATCAATTGCTCGCCTTTTTTCTGTGATTTTTCACTAGGTTTTATAAAATAAAATCAACTAACGCCTTCTATTCCCTAATAGAGAGTAGGCGATGACTTTATACCCTATCTAGCTTTTGGAGACTGAGTGGGTAGTTCAATCTCCAACGGTAGCCAATCAGAGATAGCTGGCCCATGTCTATCACTAATTTTAGCAGCCACAGATGAAGAGGCAAACAAGTGCTGCCATCTCTTGGTACCTAACCCTATCAAGATATGTCATTGTCTGAAATAATGTGGGTACTACGGTCGATTTTCTTCAGGAAAAAAATCCGTTTGCCTGTGACAGAGATCGACTAACTCCGGAACCGGTCAAAGATAGGCTTAGAAAAAGTTCCTCTAGTCAGCGACTAGACTAGAACCTAGGTCTAGTAGCTTCAAGTGGCCAAGCACAGAGGACGCAAGCATCACTTCCACTGAGCTACACAGGCCTTTTTTAGGTTTTATTTATATGTTCTTTCTATGTTCTTATCGCCTGATGAAGTCATTCTTGACGAAACATGTTGCGTTTTTTCAAATAAATGTCATTGTGTTATAATTCTCAGGTTTTAAGTCAGTTAATTTAGAAAAATGAACATATCCCAATCCCTAGGTTGGGATATGTTCATTTTTCTATATGGCCATATAGATCAATATGGCCACCTACACTTATTTTAGCAAATACCATCAGACTCCCACCTTGATGTTGGGGTCTTTCACGAACAAACTGGGTTATTTCTTGTTCCGCTCTCACGCCATATCAAGATACGTCGGTTATCTGGTTGTAGAACCTGGTTCCATCACTAAAAAGTACACGAGCCCAATCCTCATTTGTCCAATTGCGGTGTTCTTGTATCCAAATTCTTCAGGCTCTTTTGCGATTTGCAGAAAGTGGAATGGAAACACTTTGTTTTCAGCATATAAATCTATCATCCATGACATGAAGACGATTTCGTACTGTCTGTGTCGACACCAGCCTCCCCGTTGCTGTGGCAAGTTCGCTTCGAAGTCATGTTGCGTTAAATGTTCGATTTCTTCTGGCAAGTAATGACAAATACCGATCGTCTGTTGGAGTTATTGATGGACGGCCTTAACCTTGTCCTCCTCAAACATTTCCCGTCTCCAGAAAGCGATTCCAAAATCGCGAAATTACGCTTTGAGATACATGACACGCTTGAACGTTTGTTCAGCTTCTAATCGACCGATGGCTCCAAGCCATGGATTCCGGGATATCATGTTGCTCTGTCATTTTTAACAAAATAATGGGTGGTAGATGACACAAGTTTACAATTAAAGTGATAATTATGCGCTGTGGAAGTGAGCGCAACAAGCCACGCTTTTACACCCTCCCGACGTGCTAATACGGCTAAGGCACGTTTCGACAAGGCTTAACATGATTTTTTTATGCAGTTTCGTGTTCTACACCGTTGTATATTAAGAATATTTTAAAATAAATGTGTTAAATTTGTAAATCAATCCTTTTTATAACTACTTTATAATTTACAAGAATATCAAAATATCTCCTAATTGTTTTGAGCAGTGTGTGTGTGTGTGTGTGTGTGTGTGTGTGTGTGTGTGTGTGTGTGTGTGTGTGTGTGTGTGTGTGTGTGTGTGTGTGTGTGTGTGTGTGTGTGTGTGTGTGTGTGTGTGTGTGTGTGTGTGTGTGTGTGTGTTAAAGATGCAAAGAAATTTTATACTTGGTTTTAATCCTTTTCCCAAGGAAACAAAACAATGTCTTGCACTTGAAATATATTTATGTCTGAGCTGCTTTGTTATAAAGGCTAATGACTTCATATCACTTGCCTTTTTATCCCATAATGCAAATCACACCCTATTTTCATTACTTCAACCTTGGTGTCTCTCTCTCTCTCTCTCTCGGGTCTGGCTCCCACTGATGAGACCTTAATAAAGGTCGAAACCGGTATGGGTTAGTGGCCCTTCCTATTATGCATAGCATTATACATGTTCGAAAAGTTGGTGTGCTTTGCATTATGGGATACATACTAAGGCAAACGATATGAAGTCATTAGCCTCTATATATTCGTAGCTCAGACGTGAATATATTCATGCCAAAACATTGTTTTGTTTCCTTGCTAAAATGATTAAATACGGTATAAAATTTTTTGCTATCTTTAACGTATAATAAATCCAAGGTAAAAAACCTCTCAATATATATATATATATATATATTTTTTTTTTTTTTTTAAATTCATTTTTACTCGGTTGGAATATTATAAAAAAGCTTTAATGACTGTTACCGAGAGATAAAAAGATGACAAGATATATTTAAAAAAGATACTACTAGTTTACTAGTTTCATCCTCAGGTATCACAATCAAAGAAGTACATAAAAAATTACAGAGACTTAAAATTGTAATAACAGAACAAGTATAAAAAGACAGTAGCGTGTTTGAAAATAAAATGCGAGCTTGAGTTCCAAACAAACGCATACTACGTGCTGTCGCGAGTGCGCCAGTACTGAACAGAAGCAACGTGTGCGTCAGAGAGATTGTAACTCAGGCTGTTGTTGATATGAGAGGAATCTAGAGAAATTTCTCTAGATTCAACAATCTTTCTTTCGAGTTCATCGTAGCACACATGGATGTTAGAAGTTTCAGTCCCGTTTACAATGTGCTGGCGGCCTTCGTCTGAGTTAGCTGAAAAGAGAACGTGGCTAGAGAGAGCGCTAGCTCTAGTCCTGTTATAGGAGATATCTCTACGGTGTTCATCCAAACGTAGAAGGATGGATTTAGCAGTCTAAATGAGATGGCATTAGTGTAGATGATGTGGTTTGCTGATGGAGATGAAGAGTTGTGGAGTGGGTGCCCTCCCTCGATGAGTCTTTGGTGTTATTATTAGGTATTATGTGACTCCCTGGAGGTGTCACATAATAATAATAACAATATTTTTGCATTTATTCCCGTTAAATACTCCCCTAAATATTTTGTGGCTTCACGTGAGACCTAAAATTAAACACAATGTACTAATGGTTCATGAAGAGGACACTTTTCGCCTCATAAACATTGCATCACATTCGCTTAAATACAGACACCTTTGTTGAACCGTTTGAACAGACGTACAGATGGTGCATCGGGTTAAATTCTTAGCCTTCCAGGAACCAACAGAAGATGAGGCACGGTGTGCACTGAGAGAATAGCACCGAGAAATCAGTGGCTATGATTGATTATTTTTTAAACCAAACCAACCGAACGTTGCCATTTGTCATGAGTTGCTTCTCTTTTTTTTTTTTTTTTTAATTTTAATTTCATCTGTTTTGCGTGCGTGAAGTGTGAACTGACGTATTTTGAACACCGCCGATATAAACGTTTCTAATATAGTAGACGCAACTTATTGTGATCATTTTGGGACAGTCGTTTTTCGGTAACAATAACCGGCTGATAACATTAAGCAAATTATATATAAAAAATTGCATCATTTATTTCAATTTATTGTTATGAACATTATTTAATTTAATTTATTGTTATAAACAACTTTTTAATAAGCAACAGCATAAAACTTATTTTAAAAAATTATCTAGTGTCGAATGTCTCGTGTTGGATTGTCGCTCTATGTTGCACAAAGCGACGAAGTATTCGTGGAGCTTCTAAAATTTGTTATTCTGCTTGTATTAGGTTAACTTTCTTCTATTAGTTGAAAGTTCTCATCATCGGAAGCAGCTTGACATATTTCCGACACTGTCATTGTAGCCACCACTTCAGCATTGTTATCAATATCCAACCAATTTTAAAATTCTTCTTTTGACATACCGTCTGGCGTTTTATGAAAAATTTCATTTGTAAGATATTCAAATTCTTTGGAAGGAGTTTCAGAGTTTGTCTTAAAAAATTCACCTTTTTTGGAAACAGTTTTAATAGTCTTCTCTGAGTCTTGCTTCCATGACATTGCTACCAAATGCAATGCATCAAGAAGGGAAATCTTTTTTGCAATTGCACTTGCATCAGATTGTGCTCTTTTATATAATCAAGTTCAGCTATAATTCTCGCACGAACTTCTTTGTGATAATAAGCTTTTAAAACTCGTATGATGCCTTGGTCACATGATTGAAGTAACGATGTAGTGTTCGAAGGCAAGAAAATTACTTTGATGTTCTTCAACGATAAATTGTTGAAGTTAAATTGTGTACAGTGCTGTTGTCTACTAACAAGACAATTTTTTGCTTTAATTTAAGATCCTACTTAACTAGCCAATTGTTCAAAATATCATTAGTCATCCAAGCATTTGCACTAGAACAGTAGTCAAGAGGCAAATTTTTGAACACCTTTAAAACACCGAGGATTTTTACTTTTTCCAATCACTAGGAGCTCTCGTTTTTCACCTTTCATATTAGTACAACAGAACTATCAGTCGCTCTTTTGAGAATTTAAATCCTTTAGTACTTTCATTTTTAAACAAATAAGTATGCTCATGCATTGCACGAAAATAGAGTCCTGTTTCGCTGTATTGTAAATATCCTCATATTTTTTGGCCATTCGGTCTTAATCCACGCATCAGCTGATAAAAAATCAGCACTTTTTTCTTCACCATGAATACGCTTGTGCACAATATTCTCTCGCTTTTTCCACCTGTTAAACATCCATCCATCATGTCAAACAAACATCCATCAGTTGCTGTAAAATTTTCTTTCCCATTGTTTTTGCAAGTTCTGCTCTTTGAAGCATCAAAGGCCGATTAATCGAAGCATTCTTTTCAGGATCATTACTAAACCAAATTTAATGCTGATTCTACTTGAGTATCCTTACGAGATCGAGCTCTTCTCTTCCGATAGATGTTTTCATTAGTAAGTAAGAGCTGAAGTTTCAATGTTTGATCTGTTTTTTAAGATCTTGAAAATTTTAAATGTATAGCCACACTATGCTGACTCAATTTGGGCAAATTATCATAGCACAATATCAGAAGCAAGTTTTTCACTTGCTTCTGGCAGAAGCAAGTGAAAGAGCTGTTTTAACGAGCATTTAAAGTCAAATTCACTTACTGAAGGAAAGCACGAAAATAAACTTGAAAAATCACAATTAGCCTGTAATTATATACCCCCCCCTGCATTTACCTGGAAGATTTAAAATTTACGAAAGATTAAGATTACCCATCTGCATTTGCGTGGAAGATATAAGATTTACGGAAGAATAAGATTAAAGGAAGATTAACAGAAAAGTCAGATTTCGACAAATGTTTTTTTTTTTGTCAAATCAAATTTTCTCCTGATTAACCCTTATTTCTTAGAATTCTGAGACACAAAAGGCAAAACATTCGAGGATTTTGATCACAATAACCGGAACTTTGATTATAATAGATGGATTATTTTTAATTCATTTTAAATGATATGTTTTGGGACGGACTGATTTTGATAAAAATAGCCGATTGATAATATTATCCGCGATCACAATAAGCGGATTCTACTGTATATTATTTTACGATAAATAATTTATAATTTTTTTGCCCATATTTACAATAGGAAACATTGTTGACGATCTACTGAATATCCGATTTTTTGCCAGTGATTTTGCGAATTGCATGATTGTGGTTGAATGAAGTAATCCTCGAGGCTCTTCCAAAAAATCTTTGAGTAATTCAAATATACAAAAAATATAGACTTCTCCTTCATTATTGTTTTATAATATATCTTGAAACAAACAAATTGTGTCCCATTCTATGCAGATATTTACATTAATTGATAAATTAATGTAAATATCTGCATATTAATTGATAAATTAAAGTATTCAGAGTTATCTCAATTGACAATTGACATTTATGTCTTTAGGGATGAAGCAAAGTGCTTTTCATATTCCCCGCTATCTGTTGTGGTTACAGTGAGGGTAAAATTTACGAACAGTTTGCTCGCCCTGAATGGGCATGGAGATTATGCATCGTTATAGGAGGCTAATATAGCTTTTGGTGTTCTATATTAGAATATGTCCGTTGGCTCGTATGCTGCAGCTTGCTGAACCAAATCGTTGGGATATGTGGACGTCTTTAGGAAAAACTTGGATGCTAAGGATTGTAGAAAAGAGAGAATATAGGGAATATTTGTGTGTGTGTGTGGAGTTGATTGTTCCTAACATACCACGGGGCGTTCAGAATCATTCTCAAGCACTAGTTCTGCACTCGCTGTATTTTGATAATGTTATCATTAGAGGTGTGGCTCCAGGCCGGAGAGGCATAGGTGATTATAGGACGAACCGTCATCTGGTATAGTTGCGATTTGATTCTGTTGCTGAGCTTGCTATTTCTATTAATTAGCGTATAGATCTGAGCTATGGCTTTAGATGCTTTTGCGCACGCAGATTTGATGTGTTGGTTGAACGATAGCTTTTTGTCGAGAATCACACCCAGGTAATTTGTTTCTGTCTGCCATGGAATTTTAGTATTGAATAGTAACACATCTCCTGCAGGAGACATTGACCTTTTTGAGAAAAGAACGGCTGAGCTTTTCAGGGGGTTGACTTCCAATCTCCACTTGGAGAACCAACCCTCCAGCTTTAGAAGTTTTTCTTGACGCTTTCTGGTAATGAAATGGGGTCTGAGAGATCTGGTTAGTATTGCCGTATCGTCCGCATATAGGGCCAAAATGGAAGTCATCGGATTGTGTGGGATGTCTGACATGTATACAGAAAACAGCAATGGAGCCAGTAGAGATCCCTGCGGCACTCCAGCAAAGATATGGCGCTGGGACGATGTAGGACCGTTGATTTTAACTTGCATTGATCTATTCTGAAGATATGAATGGATTAGATGAACCATTTTTAGTGAGGTACCGACTGAGATAAGTTTGTGCAGGAGTCCAAAATGCCAGATTTTGTCACATGCTTTGGATAGGTCTAGGAAAACAGCTCCTGTGCACTGGCGCCAGTTGTAACTGGTGGTGATATATTCCACAATTCTGTGGATTTCCTGGGTAGTACTATGGTGTTGTCGAAATCCAAACTATTCTTTAGGGAGGATGTTTAGGTCATTTACTGAGGTTTGGAGTCGTGAGAGGATGACCTTCTCTGCAACCTTACCCAGATTGGAGATGAGACTGATTGGACGATAATTCTGCGGTAATTGTGGGTCTTTGCCTGGCTTATGTATAGGAATCACATCAGCCAGTTTCCAGATGGAAGGAAAATAGTGAGGTCTTACGATTGCATTTATTATACTGGTCAGGTGCACTATAGCTTTTCAAGGCATCAGCTTGATCACGCTGTTTGAGATTCTGTCTGGTCCAGGAGCTTTGTTCTTAAGTTTTTTTAATAATATCATATAATTCAACAGGTGAAGTGGGTGCAATATGGTCAGCACTGGTATCTGGGAGGTTTAATGCATGCCTAACCTGTCTGTGGATTTTGTACAGATGATGGAAATCTAAGTTGTTATAAGAAGGTTTGTATTGATCCTCAAGATTTTTTTAGTATGGCTTCTGCCTTATCTACACCTGTGTGGACTAGGCCCTGTTTTGAGATCATGGGGGGAAGGGATGTTTTTTTTTTGATGTTTTTTTTTCAGTAGTCCCCAGATAGAGTGATCAATAGGTGAGATAGAGGCTAACTTTTTATCCCAAACTTGGTTTCTATGAGTTTTAAGTGCATCTCTTACTGCTTCATTCAATCTATTAGGCACTGTCTTGTCTTGAGGAGCACGAGCGTTATGAAATCTCTTCCTAGATCTGCTCTTCTCTCTGATCAGGTCCATAATGTCCTCAGGCAAACTATCAGGCTTGGGAACAGGTTTCTGGAAGGTTGCAACCGTTATAGCGGACTTAATCTGTTGGGCGAAGCTAGTCACTGCAGATTTCACATCTTCTGGTGTGCATATGTGGGGGACGGGTCCAATTTGATCCCTAAGTGCTTTGGACAATCTCTCCCACGATATGCCTGAATGAGAGGGAGGAGACAGGCATTCTTGTTCTCCCAATTGCAGTAGAATTGAGTTGTGATCCGACGACAGCTCGTTTAGTGATATAAGGCTGTACTGTAGTTTAATGTCTTGCAGGATAGCTATAACCAGGATGTCAGCAGTGCCAGACGTACTGAGATGAGTTGGTTCAGTAGGTCCAGCCACAACAGCATAGTTTGATCCTGTGTAGCTAGAAAGGATGCGACTATTTTTATTTGTAGATATGCTGTTCCACGTATGATGTTTTGCATTGAAATCTCCAGCGATGACGACTGGTCCTTTTACTCCAAGGATGGCATCCAGATCTGAGGTCAATAATGTCTTTAATGGAGGGTTGTACGCAGAAAAAATTTTAAGGTTTCCAATTGAGTTGGTGAGGACTTTAATTCCTGTGATTTCGAGGTTGGCGGTAGTAGGGTTGGTTATTGAATGATGATTGATATAGTTTTTGATAAGGGCGGCTGCACCTCCATGTCGTTTCTGTAAATCTGGTGCCCTCTGATTTTCAGGGTGTCAACAGGCGTCAGGTGAGTTTCATTAATTAGCAATATATCTGGGTTGTATCTATTATTAAATTCCTGGATTTCTAACAGTTTATTTTTTATACCTTTGGCATTCCAAGCAATAATCCTAAGAGAATTTGGGGAGATTTTTTTCCTATGCATCAGAGAGTGCAGATAATATGGATTGGGTTTGCTGTAAGAATCTTTTTGTGACACTTAGGGATGGATTTGAGTTGCTGAAATCCTGCAGCATGTTTGCAAGAGAAGAGGTGATAATAGCTGATAGATTTGAATGTGGATTATTCAGGTTCTGGGTTTGTACTATCTGTTTGGAGCAGACCACGTCAGCATATGTTCTTATCGCTTGATGTTGAAGATTCGTTTTCTTAAGGGGTTCAGTTAATGATGGGCGAGAACCTGTTGTCATGATCTCACTCTTGGAGAACTGAGGAGCCTGAGCTACAGGAACACTCGCACAAGATGACGAGGTAGATTGATGATTTGGATCATTGCATCTGTTTTTGGGGTGATGTATACACCCTCTAAAATTAGCAGGGTGAGGACCCCCACAATTAGAGCACTTAGTTGGGGTGGATTTTGGCTTGTTTTTTGGGGTGATTCTCGCCACATGTTAGGCATCTGAAATGAGCTTTGCATAGCTTCTGGGCATGGCCAAATTTTTGGCATCGGTAGCACTGCCCAGGAGATGCTTTCTTTCTGAATGGTTCTGGGGTGATTTTGAGTCCAGAGAAGAAGTTTTCAGATGGTTTATTTCTAAGCAGTCCATTTGGGTCATCAAGAAGAGAACGGGCTCTATGTCCCAAGGCGGAAATTATTCCAAGTTTATGAGGAGGGAAATGATGAGACTGACTGTGCAGATATCTGTTGGTATGTGTGGGCTTTCTATATATCGATATTTTTAGTTTACCAGAAGAGCGAGTCAGTTTGACATCAAGAAAAGGCAAGGAATTATCCGTTTCAAGCTCAGTAGTAAACTTAATACTTTGATGTCGGCTATTGAGATGTTCGAGGAAAACCATAAGGGATTCATGTCCATGGCTCCAACCAATGAAGACATCATCCACATAACGTTTCCAAACTTTAGGTGTTAAAATAAAGGAAGAGATAGCCTTGGTTTCAAAATCCTCTAAGTAAATATTTGCGAGTACAGGGGATAAAGGATTACCCATAGCCAGTCCATGATTTTGTTTGTATATATTATCTTGAAATTTGAAGTAACCGGACCTGATGCAATGTGTAAGCAAGGCTAACTTTTTTTGGATAGCTTGTCCTTGAGTAATGTTAGGTTGTCACCTTTACATAGATTGTCACCTGAAATGGACAAACATATACGAGAGTAGAGTATCTGCATACTAAGCTTCGCATCATCGCAGAAAAACACTTCCAATTAAAAGATGTGATTCCATTTAAAATAAAAATAAAAAACCTCCTATATCACAGTATTTGCGAATGTATACTCAGGTATGGTATAACGGTCTACACCAACACATCAAACAGCCACCTAACAAAATCATAAACATTGCATAGGAAAATTGTGTCAACAGTGATTTGGAGACCTTATATACAACAGCCAATATCTGTACCGCTAATGGCGATACACAGAATCCTGAGCATTAAAAATATGAAGCCCTACATAATATCACTAAGGAATTACTTCAACATCACCGATCGTAACAACAGAGAAAAATATCACATAACACGACCCACAACAACTTTTTACATCCTTAGACCCTTCAACAAGGCACATGGTTCTTTTGCGAGATCACACCTGATACCTACACTACTCAACAACCTAGTAAATACTCTGTGTGATAATAATAGAAAAAAATTATTATTCAAAAAAATATTATATAGAGAAATTATATCTATTGTTATTCTATATATATGTTCATGTAATATATTATAAATAATAAAGTTTGGAAAAAAATTAAAATAAAAGAAAAAAATTATCAGAAAAAAAATCAGCTAACGGCTTTTTTTTCCCATATAGGGAGTAGGCGAGGCCGTTTTAGCCCTGTTTAACTTTTGGAGATTGAGTGGGCAGTTCAATCTCCACTGGCAGCCAATGAGTAATAGCTATCACAAAGCTATCACTAATTAAGCGGCAGGCAGTGAAGAGAGAGAGAGAGACGGCTCAACAAATGCCGCCATCTCGTGGTCCCTAACCCTAACACAATATATTTAATGTCTGAAATGATGTGGGTTCTATGGTCAATTTTCTTGAGTTTACGGGACGAAAAACCCGAGTTTCTGGAAGAAAAAACCCGATTGCTCGTGCCAGAAATCGACAAACTCGGGAACCGGTCGAAAAAAGGCTTACAAAAATTTCCTCTAGTCGGCAATTAGATTGGAAAGGAAGTCTTCCTTCGTGCGGTCAAGCGCTGTGGTGTGCAAACCCCACATCCACTGAGCTACATAGGCTATTATTATTCATAACTAAAAATGAACGAATTGTATCCTGTGCTAAATTTTAACCCAAAAAAGTAACAGTGTTATTTAACTTTTTATGTGTAAATACTCTGTAAAATAATAAACCTTTGATTGTTGCTTTTGTGAAAAAGAAAAAAAAAAAAACAGCAACAGAAGATGCGCCGTTTTTATTCATTTCGAAAACTTTTCACAGGAATAATTAATATAATTCTAATTTTTACAAACTCTTATTGAACTCGAGAAAGCTTAGGGCTACAGAAAGTTAAACTTCAAGCTCTGCTGCTAGGGGACGCTGTCTGAAAAGTTCTTTCAATTTCGCATACTTAACTACCGGTGCGAGAGTATTAGCGCATCTTCGAATGTACAGGAAGGAGTTATTTATTGCACTTATTTAGTGGTCAGTGCTGAAGTGTTATATTCTTCTTCTTTTTTGTTGTTTTTATAGTTTTATAAGACAGCTATCTGAAGGTATTTTCTAATATTTCAGGACAATCGAAATGTAGTCAAGTAAGAATTTTGCATTTTTATTAGCCATAATAAAATTTAATAGAAATTATAATGAAAGGCCCAAGTTTAATTTCATATTGAAAACAGTTTTAATGTGATTTAGATTTAGATTTTTAATAACCCCAGGTGAGACACTATTCTGAAACGTCATTAATGCAAGCAGATGCGATGATATATAATAATTTAGTATCATTTTCTACGCTTACACGGAGGCACTATCAGCAAGTTTCCGCACTTTTGGAATATTCAACCCTGATTATAGCATTATCGGAACCTGCGTAATGATTTCTGTATAATTATGTAGGAGACACATTTATTAAACTGTCCATTGTATCCTTAGAAATGGTATCATGTTTATTTGTTTAGATGTATAGTTTTACGGCGCGATTCGTGAGATGCGTAAACACTAAGAGCTTTTTTTTGTTGTTGTTGTTGTTGTTTTGTCTCTGGCGGCAATTTTCAGGATGGGCATATTTAGTATTTTAATATTTGGAATCCTTACATACATTTGTCTTTCCTTTCACTCGTCACATGGTGAAAGAATTCTTTCGAATTTCCTTTGGCTTATTTTGCTTTACCTTCCTTGATTTTACCTTCCTTGCCATGGATGTCACTTTCCTGCCTGTTTTTATATCAGACTCATGCGTACCCATCACATTTCTCACGATATAGGTTAACTTTTTTAATTTTTATTTTTATGTATCTCATTCTTTCCCAACATCTTCTTTAGTTGGCTGCGATTCATTTACAGTCATTAGTAATAATTAGCCTCCCATATTTTTCTGCATGTCTACCCTGAATACATTATACCCATCATATTATATCCCTATAAGGATGTCCTCTTCTGTCAATCAGGTCTTATTACTATTGCCAATCATTTTTGGTTCTACTAATGCCGAGGATTTCTCGTTTTCATTCCCGATGTCGATGTCTCTGGCATCAGTAAACATGCACGATAAGTATTCTAGGTAAAAGCTAATATGAACGTCTCAGTAATAAATAGTTTAATTACAGAAGAATAGTAATTAAGATAGCTGTACTGCACATAACACTATAATTTTTGAAATTATTGAATCACTCGTATCGTAACATATCATTGCTTACATACTGCTACTAACATTTTGATCATAGATTAGAATTCACTACAATGCTGGATCTCAATATTCATGTGTCTAATACGTGTTAATGATGAGAATGGTTATTAGCAAAGGTTGGTCAATTGGTAGAGCCTCTGCTACTACCGCGCTCAAAATTAAGCAAGTTTGAGCGCGGTTAGTAGTTGGAAGGGGTTCAATCATTCGATGCTGTTGGCACACTCTTCCTCGATGACTCTTTGGACTCCCTGGAGGTGTCACATAATAATAATATAATAATTATGGAAATGATTATGAAGAGAGAACGATTCTGTGTTCGTCCGGTTCGGACCTGTGAAGCATGTGTAACGATGTATGCATAAGTAAGGAACTAGATAAAAAAAAAAAAAAAAAAAAAAAGAACAGAGATCTGCTAGTTGTCGAACTGTGTCATGCAGACCACAGACAACTGTATGCAAAAGAGCATGCAGGTAATTTATTCTGTATGTACACGAATGCTGGGAGTATCAGAAACAAAGTAGTAGAGTTTGTTGCCTTGTTTAATATATTGCGACCTCATGCTGTAGACATTAGTGACACTTGACTGTCAGAAGCAGACGTACTAACTGATATCGAGTGCAAAGAGTACAGCATTTTTTGGAAGGATATAGAGAAAAGGAGAGGAGGAGGGTGCTCCAATGATATGAAATGTCTTAAATCCAGTTAGAGCTGAGATCTATGACTGCAATATTATTATTATTATTACGTGACACCTCCAGGGAGTCCAAAGACTCATCGAGGGAGGACATCTACTCTACATCTCTCTGTCTTCATTACTGAAATCTACTAACCGCAACTACACCAATGCCATCTACCGCTCGCCACTACCACAAGTATTTCCACCGAAAATCACAAACATCCATGCCCACGGCGGGATTCGAACCCGCAGCCTTTTGGCTGAGAACGGATACGCTAACCTCTCGGCCAATCAAGCCGTCTGTTGTTGGATCGATTGCTAATGACGAAGAAATGCATCAACAAATAAATACGATGGGTGCGAAAAGATTAATCATAATGGGAAACTTTAATGATCCGAACATTGATTGAATAGCTATGAAATCACATGAGAAGAATGTAACTGAATGCATTGTGCTGTTGCGAGACAACTTCCTCAAGCAGCATGTGACAGAAGGAACTCGAGATCAAAGATTGTCAGATCTGATTGTAGTGTCAGAGGGGGTTTCAGTTAAAGACGCAACTATCTTGCTTCCAGTTGTGAAGGTGATCATGCGGTACTCAGTGGGAAGTGGCTAAGATTATGAATGTTACGTGCTGAACTACAAAGCAGGAAATTATGACCACCTGAGGGGTATGCTGGGTTCTGTGCCATGGTATCAGTTATTGGATGGGAAGGATGTCGTCTGAAAGAGTTATACAGAATTTCAGTAAATGGAATTTTTCATTTTATGGAAGGTGGGGAAAGGACGCAAGAGCATCCATGGAAGTTGAAAATGAATGCTGTCAAGAAGGGGGAAGGGGATTTGGGCTAGATTTTTCTCTCATAGAGTAGTGCGTGATTCGAATGGATTGCTTGGATGTTGTGTGTGCAAGCAGCAAAAATTTATTCTAGAACAGGTATGAAAGCTGGTACGAATAGTATGGCCTCCCTCGATGAGTTCCTGATTCCTTGGAGGTTTTTTAATAATAATAATAATTTTCACAATTGAGTTAGACCTTTGAAATTTTGCACAGAGATAGCAACTTGAGGACTCGTGGTCTATTAAATGAACGTATCTATGAATATCTGTCATACTATTAATTTCCCTTACAGCTGTTGCTAATAGTAATACTGCGCTCTAGAAATAAAAATTGAACTACGAACTGTTTATGCCACATTGCACAAAGAAGCGTGACTGTCTTCCCCACTTCTGTAAGAATTATAGTGCTGAATTACAATCTGTGGACCACTGCATACGTTACAAACAACAATCACTTAACTTCCGCAGTGCGTAGTCCAAAATCGGTTCGGTAATGTTGGGATGCTAGACTGATAATGGTTGCTAGACTTAGCTATCCCCCCCCCATCAGAGTAATAAATACCTAATTCTTCTGAATTAATGTATTTTGTCAGTGTGGTTTGCAATTTTATTAATTGTAGAAACAGCAGAAATAAGTGATTCTGTTTTGCACAGAATAGCATTTTGCAAGCAGGGACCACATTCCTATTCGTATCCAAAATTAACTTTATCGACATAATGATGGTGGATCATAACAATGGAAATTGTGCAAAACAAAGGTAAAGGTTCAGAGAAGATAAAATATAAGGCGATACTTATGACTCTTAGAATTATCCAAGAATTGGTTTTCCAAGTTACGACAAGGCATAGACAGCTGAAGCAGCAAAAGGAAAGCATTGCAAAGTGGAGGTACATTTGAAAGTGTAAAGGGTTCGCTGTGTGACAGTGAGAATGAGAAACATTAATTTTCACGTGTTTTTTTTAAACAATGTATCGCATTCGCATTATGATTTTTTTTTTAATGCAAAACTATCCGAAATGTTGATGCGATAAGATGTTAGCAAGCAAACGGCGCACGTGTATACTAATTCGTGATAACATTTCAGTGAAGTAATAGTAGTATGCTGAAAATTCACGTTTCGTCGTACAAGCAGTATGCTGGAGCCCCAAATTGTATATATATTCGCTACAGAACTTTCCGAATTTATATTTGGAAACTATCAATACTTTTTATACTCATAAGCGCATTTTAACATTCTGTACAAATAATCTTCATTATCGTTGCAATGCATACTACCAAATAATTCTGCTTGAGAGCATGCAACGAAAAAGGTTTGTTCCTGAATCAGTTTTGTTTCTAAATGAATTCATTTACTCATATTCATAACTTTGTGCTCAGGAAGAGGCGTTGTTTTAGATAAGATTTTTACAGCCGAGATGATTTAAAGTACATATTAGGGTTTGATATACACTGCACCACGGGCTTCCTGTTATTCCTTTATTTGTAAGCTAGATTTGTTTCTTTCTTATAAGTCAAAGATATACAACACAAATAAAGCGATGAAAAGAATTTATTACAGTAATATTTGAGCCGTATTATCAGATTCATATTCCAGAACTGATGAAACGTCTATTATCCATATTACTGTTTTGATGGCGATGATGTTTCGCAGTATGTCGAACATTCCTGGAAAGAAACTGATCCTGAAAACTTCAACGTGAATTCCACTGTAACATGTCTACTAGCTCAAAAAAAATAATAATAATAATAATAAAATAATAATAATAAATAAATAAATCTGCCTAGAAGAAGGGTAATCTTGAATGAAGTACGCGAAATACGGTCACCTAATTTTCATTGTATTTTTAAAGTATTTAATCACAAATTATGGATTATCTGTACCAAATGAAGAATGATACAGGAGTACAGTTTTGCAAGGTCATTCATTCTTGCGAGATGAAAGTTATTTACTAGATAGGGTAATGTGGTCCGATGAAGTATCTTCCTTGAACTTCTGTTGAGGGTTATGCTAATTGTTACATCAGTGTGTTTCGGTCAATGCAAAATTGCAACATTTATATGCGAAAACTGGCTAACCTGCTAGTACATTGTGGTGTTGTTTATAATTTCTCATGACACTATTTGACTCGTTACCCTTGATGCCGATATATTAGGTCAGAGTTACCTCAATATTGAGCAACGGTGTCATCTGCAATTTAGCATCCATAAAGGGCAAAGTTTACTTTCAGGATGCGGGTAATACGTAGCACCTTTCTTCTTAACAGAAAATTATTCGTTTCGCCATAGGTTATTTCGAAATCACTCTAAATTTTATTTAGGATCTTTTGATCTTGTACCATAAACTTCCGTTGAGAAACCGGATCGCTTTGTCCTTGTAATATGCAGTTTTGCACAGTGTGAATTCGTGAATGTACTACGACACAAATACGCGAATCCAGTCTTTCATCAGACAGAAGTATTTAAAGAGCAACTTCCCAACTCTATCATCCGGATTATAAAAGGTTCCCTACTTTATATGGCTGTTCTTTACTAGCCACCCTTCTTCTAGTCAGTTCCAAATTAAGATTATTAAAACTTGATTCTTTGACGTCTATAACTTGATTGTGTAACAGATTGAGCAGCATAAATTTTGTTTTGATACTTCTGCTGCTAGTTCATCAACGTTCACAAGCTCGTTATTACTGATTAAACATCAGCATTTTCATTCTCTCCGGAAGGAGAGTGGGGGGATGGGGGGAAGAAGAATCCTGTGTGTGTGTGTGTGTGTGTGTGTGTGTGTGTGTGTGTGTGTGTGTGTGTGTGTGTGTGTGTGTGTGTGTGTGTGTGTGTGTGTGTGTGTGTGTGTGTTAAAAATAAGCCCAGACCCACAAGAAGTAATTACGCTGTACAACACCAAAATTTGTCTATTTTCAGGCTTTTGGTTTCGTTTGACTGTAATATGAGGCCAGTATAACACGTCTGTTAACTGCTTCTGTTTTCTGCCAGTTTGTCAATTTCTTCTCCATAAAAAAAAAAAAAAACTCGATTCTCGAGAAAGAACATACTTCCGCCACCGTACAAGGCTGGCTAACTCGCCTTCAATTTATAAGCCTATATTATGTATTCCTGGTCCTAGAAGGAATTTGAAATGTTCAAATCTCTTCTAGGGCCCGAGATAAAAGTATGAGCTAAATACAAAGTTAGGTCCAGGTTGTTCTCTGAACTACAGCATTCTTAATGGGAAAAAAAAAAAAAAAATCTTTTGGTTGGCATAAGTTGTCAGCGTTAAGTTACACTGAGTCACTTCAAACTAGTGAAACAATGTCCAGAACATGCAAGTGCAGGATTATTCCACTGCATTATGTGATTAAATGCATGTATGCATATGTCACTTCAGTGGGAGAGTTTTGTTCATATACACTGCTATCAGTTTCAACTATAATGATAAGTGATATCGTTGTTGTTGTTTTTTTTCATCATTAGGTTAGCCGATGTGATAAGAAAATGACTTTTTTTCTCTTTAAATCTCGAGTTTATTATTATTATTATTTCGTGACACCTCCAAAGAGTCCAAAGATTCATCGAGGGAGGGCATCCCTCCATAGTTCTCCGTCTCCAGCATTCTATCCACCAAGTAGCGGCGAACCCCAACTACTACAAACGCCATCTATTGGCCACCACTACCACTAGTATTTTCACAGACAATCACAAGCATCCATGCCTACGACGGAATTCGAACCCGCAGCCTTTTGGCTGGAGAGCGGATACTCTAACCACTCGGCCAACCAAGTCGGCATATTTCAGCTAAACATCGCTGTTATGAGGTTCAAAAGATCAGATTTCGTTATCAACACCCTCCCCTCCCTTGTGAAGCGTAGAGAACGATTTTCTTTGAAGAAGAAAGGCTTCTCTCTCTCTCTCTCTCTCTCTCTCTCGCTCTCTCTTTAGGTTATTATTAGGTTAGCCGATGTTCTTTCTCGAGACTCTCTCTCTCTCTCTATGTCTCGTTAACACGTTCATTGCCAATCGCGCGATGCGAGCTCTCACCAAACGGCCGATCACGCGTTATCGCGTGGACGTCGCTAACTAAATAAAAAAATAAAAAGAATTTGGCCACCACAAGAAATTCCAATTTTCAGCTTGGCAATGAAAGTGTTAACAAACTCGGTTTGATGAAAAGATTCGTGGTCCTTGAATAAAAACAGTTTTAAAAGGACAAATTTCCAAGTAATTTATCATAATTCTTTTTTTTTTTTTTTTGATGAAATCATAAGTGACATTAAAAGGAAAAGAAAAGAGAAGAAAGCAAATTTCAAAGCCAACAAAATATTTGCAGCTACTCAAAATGACAATTACAGAGATTCAGAAGATATGCTATAGGTATGCAAGGCAACAGAGTTACCGCATTGAACAAGTATCCTGGCATGAGAAATTCATGTTTGCTGATTTTTTGTTCGTTTTTTAATCGAAGAAACTGCGGATACTAGTTGTATGCAAAACAAAGCAGAAGACCTTAAGGCAATCTTTCCAAACTAATATATTTTAAAAAATGGTATAGTTAAGTGCAATATGACTACACGTAATTCTGATTTTTGAAAAAGTGGAGGTTGAAGGGCATCAAGCTCGGATTCAGCATGGAAAAATTATCAGATTTATCTATTTTCGTTTCAGACCTTCATGTAAAACAAAACTCAGGCGTGTGTTTTTGTTGTTTTGCGACTGCGATTGAAGCAAGTGTATAAATTATGTGCATAAGTTGCTGATTAGTTTTCCTGTCTTGCGGGATGAAAAACCCCAGTTTCGGCAGGAAAATATCACTGTCATCTCCGTATCACTTTCAGTGTGTGTGCGCGTGCGCGCGTGCATGCGTGCGTGTTTACTTGTGCAGATGGTGAATTGGGAATATCCATAAACAATTTTAAAAGTTTCAAAGGTTTTCATTGTTGTTATCTAGAAACTGTTCTTTCAACTTCTGTGTGTGTGTGTGTGTGTATATATATATATATATATACTGTATATATATATATATATATATATATATCAATTAATTTGAATGCATTTGTATGAAAAGTATCCCTAAATATTACACTAATTTCACCGCTCAGTGGGGTGAAATTAGTGTAATATCGTTTGTTTAAAAAATAACTTACCGTGAGGTCAGATAATGGAGAACTTATACCACCGTTTAGATGAGCCTTTTTTTCCACTAATGCACGTGCTAAAGCTTTATCCATGTTCGCTCAGAAAGGAGGGGGATTATAATTTAACGTAAATAGCACAATAAATATAATTAACACTGTCTTATATAACTAAAAAAGTGAAGCATATCGCACACAGCTTATCCCTACAAGTGCATCCCTGGAACTAGGTTCATATCGCATAGGATCTATCTAGGGAGAGCTATTACAATGCCCCATGCCTTGCAAACATCTCTCAATTGTTCATTTCTTCAGCAGGATGTTTAAAGTGGCTATCTCAGCAGCTTTCTACGGCTGTCTTTCTGGCTTACAGCCAGCTCATTGGCCTAGACAATAGGGAGGAGTGTTGCTCTTGTAACTAATGATAGCATCTAATGAAAGAATTAAAGACATGTTGCACTTCTGTATCTACACACAAACAGGACAGTCGACTTGTGGAGATAGAACTCTAGTACAAGTTCATAACCCTAACTCAGAATTTCATTTCACATCTCAAAGTAATCGTATCGTAATATACTGTATTTCTTTTTACCTGGACTTGATCTATTAGCATTTGCTGTTATTTTAGAAAATATTCACACGTTATTCACAAATGGTTATCGAATTGACTTGTTTGCTTTTACTATAATTATGTTAATTCTGCCAGGCATTATTTGTTGGGTCATTTTGTTTTTACTTTTTTTTCTGATAGAAAGCACATCATTTCCTAATTATTATTTAATTTCTTTTATAAATTTATCATTGTATTACAAATTAATATATATATATTTTTTTTTTCATGATTTTATTAATAAACATCAGATCATTCACTCTTCAGCTAAATACAGTCTCTCATATCAATTATATAGCAATTTATTCCATTCATATTATATTGGTTTTCTGGATGATTATTTTTCTTTTATTAACTACATGATTAGGAGCTCGTGAATGTTGTAATTATAGCAACAGTGACTTCCAACAGATGATTCCGAAAAGCAGCTAGATGATCTCATAAAGATGTAAACAACTTCATTGAAATCATCATAAAATAATAACAGACTTAATTTGAATTAAGAAATAAGAAACAGTACGTTCCCCTTTTCAACATATTTATACAAACCTGTTTATTATAATTCATACCAGAGTAGATTGCAACCTGATCGCCAGCGGATGACCGCAGTGATTTGTGCATATCTCAATAATAATAATAATATAATCTCAATAATATAATAATATATTTATTTATTTATAAAATATTTACATATGTGCAATAATCGTTTTGAGTGATATTTCAACATATTATTTTACACAGTTCAATCTAAGTGCTGCATATATGGTTCATTTTCCTACATTACATTTCAGTAATTTTTAAAAACATTTTTCTTCTCATATAGTATGTATTTACAACGCATATTGCTCTAATATTACCAATGAAGATACAGAGTTTTATTATATATATAGTTGCAGTCGAATAAAATTACATTTTTACAGTATATATACACTAACAATAAATTATATTTACAAATTTTGCTTTAAGACGTTTATTATTATTTTTTTAATGCATTTAAATCTTGTAGTTGTAACAAATGTTTTTTTTTTTTGTGTGTGTGTGTGTGTTGATCCCAGTTGAGGTGTCATGTCTCAGCTGCCATCCTCGATGCTTTTTATTCAGCTTATATGAGAATGACACCGGTTAGTTGTTTATTGCTTGCTGTGTTGGAAGTAGACTGACGCTTGATAGATCTATTATTTACCACATCCATTGAATAAGAAATTCACACACACACACACACATGAATATTGATACAAAAATTTAAATATAAATGTTAATCAGTATTTGTAAGCTACACGTAATATAAGCATTAACACACACACACACACACACGCGCGCGCGCACGTGAATTAGGAATCCCATGACGCGTTTACTGAACTGAAAAGCCTGAAGTGACATTTCATCTTAGGGCCCTTTTTATGTTGCTGTAGTTTGTAAGGTTTCTGTATTCAAAAGGTACCATATTCGGAATGTAGAAGCTTCGAGTGTTTTTTTTTCCAGTAACAGAACTTCCGTTATCACTAGTATATCAATAATACCGGTATAATTCTTGAGATAAGCCTGTAACATTAGCTAATGTTTTCGGATGCTTCTGATATTAATATGCAAGATGGAGAGCGTCTTCTGGTTTGAACTATATGTTACTTCCATGCGTCAAGCGAGTCAAATGTACAATTGTTGGTATATTCTGGTATTATTACATCTGTTTGATGATTCATATTCTTTTTTTTTATTGTTGTTGTTGTATTGAAGTCTTCTTTTTTGATGTAATTATGAATCTTTTGTTTTCACTATGGCAGCCTATCTATGTCTTCTGAGCTTTTGATTTGTACAGACTTTGAAATTTGTAACTTCCTCAAGAATATCTTATCATCTCTGATCCACAACAATTGGTAATTTTTTTTTTTTTTTTGGTACAACAGATTCTGGTAGAACGAATACTCAAATAGGAAGATTGATGTATTATCTTGTGATGACTTCAAGTCCTTCGCAACTTTTTTTTTTTTTCTTTTTTCAGTCTGCTGGCTTTTATGAGATTATTTCTTGTGGTTTTGGTTGGAAAAGAATTACGACAGGAGTGGGTCGTGGCAAGCCTTGTCTTTTGCTTTTCTGAGGAATGCAATTTACGGTCTGAATGTCGTTAGGCTGTAAACAGATGTCAATAGCATGGCCTTAATTTAAAACTACGTGTCTGAGATTTTCTGTAATGCACAATTTCAAGGAGACCATTTATGGCAAGATTTATTGTTGCTGATTTAAAAGTTCATATTATTGTTTTAGGGAATTTAGTTCTTGACGGAGTTCGGATGTCTCTTTCATCAGATTATGTTGTCTGTCAGTTATTACATTAACACTAATTTTGATATATTTTACAGTTTGCAAGCCTTCTTACACTGTTAAATTATTATTATTATTATTATTATTATTATTATTATTATTATTATTATTATTATTATTATTATTATTATTATGTAAACTGCAACATAAATAATATTGTTTAACTTGTGAGTCATTAATAATACACACGATTACTATGATTATTATTAATGGTAATAATACACACTTTTTACTCTTGTGTCAATGAAAAATTCTGCAAATGATAATGATATTCAGAGTAATTATAATTCTTACTGAACCATTTTGCAAGAAAAAGATGCATTGTTGCCTAAATATTGGTATATTGATGTAATTATTTGAGAGATAATAAACTATATAAAAAAAATAAATAAATAAATAAAAACTTAGTAACTCGAAACAAGAAAACTTCAGCCCAAGATTTTATTGCAAAAAGTTTCGGTCAGGATACAAACCAAGAGGAACTAGCAGACTCATTCAACCATGCCTTCACAAACAATATCACACAACTCAAAAAAGACACTCTACCAAAGATCAACAAAAAACTACCGACACAAAGTCAACAACAAACGATGTATTTCCCACCCGTAACAAATCAGAAGCTGAAAGAAACACTCTTACAGCTAAAACCAAAGACCACTCCAGGAATAGACAAAATAAGACTCACAGACCTTTTAACACACTTTGAATAAATAAATCCAATACTTTTGAAAGTCGTGAACACAATATTCGACACTGGTATTATTCCACAACTAAAAACTTCAATAATTACGCCAATTTAAAAACATGGTAAAAGAAACGATACTCAGAACTACACACCAATACTACCCTACCAGTCATTTCAAAAATTCTAGAAAAAATAACACACACACTAGTCTGTAGATAGTTCTGTAGTCTGGTGTGTGTGTGTTATTTTCTCATCATCTCATAAAACAAATACGGCGTTCAGAAAACAAACACCACCATCACTTTATTAGAAGACATCGCCAACGCAATAAACAAAGCTCTCAACAAAAACAAGTACGCCGTCCTTATACTGCTTGACTTAACCAAAGCGTTTTATACACTTGAACATGACATACTACTCACCAAACTATACTCAATAGGTATAAGAGGAACACTGCATACCTAGTTCAGGAACTATCTCTCAAACAGAACACAAGTAACAAAAATAGGTACATGTCACAGCCGGGGTATACAAATAAAACACGGTATCCCTCAAGGCGCCAAATTATAACCCACCCTGTTCAACATATACATTAACGATGTTCATAACCTGGCCATAAGAAGTCAAATATTTCACTACGCAGATGACACCGCACTACTAGCAATCCACACAGACATCAACACGGCTCTCTCCAAAGCACAACAAGACCTAAATGAAATCGCAATATAATTCTACCAAAACGCAATTGTAATCAACGGGACCAAAACACAGATGTTAATAATACACAACCCGAGAATCATGCGCCCCTCACCACTATCGATACACTGTCACACATACCACTGCATTAATAACAAAAAAACCTGCCATCTCCCGAAATTAAACTTGTAATACATGCAAAAGACCTTGGTCTTTACATAGATGCCACCTTAAATGGACAAACATATGGAATACCTACATACTAAACTCCGCATCATCGCAGCGAAACTCTTCAAAGTAAAAGGCATTATTCCATCTAACATAAAAACACTCCTCAGGGTATCTGCGAATCCCTACTCAGATACGATATAACAATCTATGCAAACATCAAACATCCATCTAACAAAATTAGAAATATTACATAGGAAAATCGTGTCAACAGTGATTTGGACACATTATACACAACAGCCAATATCCGACCAGCACACAGCGATACACAGAATCCTGAGCATTAAAAATCTGAAACACTACATAATATTACTAAGGAATTACTTAACATCACCTATCGAAACAACAGAAACACATATCGTATAACACGACTCAGAACAACTTTCTACATCCCCACACCCTTCAGCATCTCATATGGTTCTACGGTGAGTATCACATCAGATACTCACGCTACTCAACAACCTACCAAGAAATTTAAAACACATACACACAGGGCCGCCGAGACCCTGTGTGTATGTGGCCTCCGAGACCCTGTCACGGACCCACTTAAAAAAGCGGGCCCTGCTTGTTTTAAGTGGGGCCCGTGAGAAGTCTGTGGTCCGGGCCCCACTTAAAAAAGTGCATCACTTTTGTTTAACAAAAAAAAGTCATACAAAACATTAAACATTTATTTACAATAAATTCAAAATTCGATACATTACATACCATACAAAATACAGACATTAAATAAAAAAGAGAATTTAAAAATTTTTATTACTTCATCAGCCTCATCCACTTCCTCACTTTATGGTTAGCGAAATCTTTAATCACCTGCCAGAACGCTTCTTTCTGGCAGGGAACATTACTGTGAATGCAATTACTAGCTAGCGCTAGCGCAGCCGACTACAACAGCCTTACAGGAACGCCTATTAATGTCATCACCCGCTATAACTACAGCGATCCACGCCGAGAGATTCAGTATCTTCCGGACACTCACGACGAGCTAAAGCGCGTAACCGTCTATCTAAAACAAAACACAGTATCATTCTCGATATGCCATTATCCTTTATCATCGTTGTATTGTTACGAGAATTAAAACCATGCATTATCAACACAAGTTATGTGACACGTCGGGGCCCGTCGGTCGAGCCCTTTTCGATGCAGGTTCCGTGACAAAAGTCTCAGATATCACCCCTCTCGGCGGCTCTACATAGACAACTACAGAACATTAAAACACGAACTCTGGAAAATATACCAGCAATGTTAATATACATTAACACTAACATATACATCACAAATCACCAGCATCCAATGCCTACATCCCATCGATAATCAGTAACAACAACAACATAAATAGTGAAGGCTAATCCCACTCTCTTTATAAAAGCTAACCCAAACTTCGAAGTAGGTGGGATTAATCCGCCTCATTCATCCACATGTAATCCTCATAATCAATGACTGCAAATTAAGTAGCAAAATAGTCAGTACGGTGTATAATAATAATGAAGATACAGATATATATATATATATATAAAAGTATATGAATTTGTAGCCAAAGAAAAAAATATTGAAAAGAAATAATGTGCCTTAAACTGCATACAGTATAATAATAATAATAATAATAATTATTATTATTATTATTACGGGCAGCTCAATGTTGGGTTTCCCTTGATGAATCTAAGTACTCCAAGGAGTACTTAGACTCATCGAGGGAGGCCCAACATCATGTCAAGAACAACTATTCAGTATTCACACAGTATCTATCATACTTCACCTTGAACTCATTTACAGCCATTGCAACCACAACAGACTCTGGCAGCTTATTCCACTCATTTATCACTCCCCAAGTAAAAATCCTAGCTTTAACCCTTGCTAACCACATTCTTACCAAGCTTCCATGGATTACTGAGGCATGATCCACCCTTCACAAAACCATGCTGTCCCCCATAGAGTATCCCATTTTCATCTGTCCAATCTTGTATTTTCCTCGTGACTATTTTCTCCAAGACCTTGACAACAATTCCTGATATGCTGATCGGCCGGTAATTTTCAACAGCAGTCTTTTAACCTCCTTTATGCAGTGGAACTATTTTCCCCTCTTTTCCCCCCTTTAGGACTAACCCAGACCGGAGACTCAAATTACACAAAATGGTCAAAGGCACTGACAATTCTTTAGCCGCTTCTCGTATGACACGAGCTGGTATACCATCCAATCCCACGGATGTATTGACATTGAGGTTTTGCAATAGACTATTCACCTCCACTCTATTCACCACAATTCCCGTACAAGCCGTTGGTTCTTCCATTTCTACAATGTCACCACATGGATGATATACCCTTGCAAAGTGCTCACTCAGTAATTCTACTATATAAACTGATTCGGTTACCCACCTACCATCGGCATTCTTTAAAATCAATTTGCCATATACATTTTTTCCTTTACTTGCAACATATCGAAAAAACTGGTTGGGATTCTCTTTAGCCTGCATGGCGAATGTTCTTTCATAATCTGCTTTTGCTTTTCTTACCACACTTGTTACCCTTCTGACCTGGGCTTTATACCATTCATGTGCCTGCAGGTCACCTTTCTCCTTAAATTCTCTCCACAGTTGTTTCTTTTTTTTTTCATCTCAAGCTTAATACTGTTATTCATCCATTTAATCCCTACTTGATTTATTATTCGGACTCTAGGTGTACAGTCAGCCATTGCTTCATGCAAACACTTCTTAACCGCCTCCCATGCACTATCAACATCCAGCCCTTGCAGTTTTACATGCCATGGCACAGAACCAATTAATCTCCTAAGCTTGTCATACTTACCACCCTATCTTAATTGTAAATTCCACACCTTTAGCCACCTCCCAAGTCAAGACCCTATGATCACTCTAACCAATTGGTGGCAATCTGGTCATATTCATTACAGCCAAATCCTCAGGTGCAATTAGTGGGTCAAGCACTGTCTGACCCCTAGTATTTTCCATTACCTGCTGTTGCAGATAGTTATCCCTTAATAACTGCATAAAACCGAATTCCTTCCTCCCTCCAATCAATGCTACCATAGTTGAAATCTCCCATAATAATCACCCTCCTTCCACTCGTTTCTTCTATTTGCTTATGCATACTATCTCCACCATCTTTTCCATCACCTGGTCTATAGCAATTTTATATTTTGTTCTATAATAATTTTATATTTTGTTCTGCTAGCCTCAATCTCACACCAAATGGCCTCAAATGTGCTCTTTTCTCTATTCTGCAATTCATCTTCTATTCTCCTTGGCTGCAGTTCATCAGCTATCATCAACAATACTCCTCCTCCCATTTTATTCTCCCTGTCATTCCTGAACACACTATACCCCTCACATTCAATCCTACTAGCTATATCATCTTCGGTCAGCTATGTTTCACTAATGCCAATAACCTGTGGTCTGGAAGTGCCAAACAAGCCCAAAAATTTTTCCTTCTTGTTCCTGATACTCCTAGCATTAGTGTACCTGAATTGCGGACCCCCTGTTAGCCCCATCCCTACCTTGATGCCTTATACTAACTATCCCATTCTGATTTGTTGTCCTTATTTGCTCGGGCATATTATACTCATACACCCAACTGCTTCCTTAAGGTCTGTATATCTACTCCCCCCCCCTCCCTTAATAAATCTAGTTTTCCTGATTCTGCACATCCACTCCATTCAACAACACTTTTTCAAGTCCCCTTCCACCGAATCCATTTAAATGCAAACCATCCATCTTATATAGATCCTTTCGCCCATCGAACTTACTCCACACGTTTACAAATTCCACACCACTCATCCTGCATAACCCACGCATAAAGTCATTTGCAATTATGGCCCTCCTAAACTCTTCACTGTCATACTGCTGGAAAAAGGCTAATCATCCAAACTCTCTCACTCTTCTCTTTTGCTACCTCAAACAATTCATTCAGCTCCTCTATCATTTCCATTTTATTCTTTTCAAATCATTTGTACCTGCCACCACTATTATTTCTTTCGCCCTTTGCTTTTGCTCCCTAATAGACTCACTTACGTCCTTAATGGTCGCACCAGGTTGGTACGATTTTGTCAAAGTCTCTACTATCACACCTCATACTAACGAATCTCCATACAGCACTCGCTCCTTCATTTTGTTTACGTTCACAATCATGCTCTTATTTTTCCTATCATACTTTTTTTTATTGGCTGGTACACTCGGTAGACATTTGTGCATACGCTCCAGCTGCCGCTTTGCTCTATGTATCGCTCCGCTCAACAGCGCGATGTAAGAGCATCAAGTGTAATATGCATTAATTGTAAATATGTAAATACTCTGTACGATGAAAATAGAAAAAATGTTATTTTATACGTAATGTGTAAGCATGCCAAAATGTCTGTAATAATCAGATGTATGTTATTTATCTCGGACATTATCATATTATTATTATTATAATCCATTATTCAAAAATTCCGTGTAATCTTCATTGTTAATATTAGAAGAACACGTGTTGTAAATATAGATGCAAACAAAAACGTATTATTATCAAAAATTTAATTGAAATGCAATGTAGAAAATGAAACACATGTGCAGCACTTAGTGCTGAATTTTGTAAAAATTACGAGCTGGAATGTCACTAAAGATGATTATTGTAATTATGTGAATATTTTCGAAATCAATAAATAATTGTTATTATTATTATTATTATTATATGGTATTCATATTATCATATGCCTACCATATTATCATATGGTAGGCTAGGCATATGAGCGGCTGAAATGTGGTATCGCTGCTCCAGTTTTTTATAGTTTTAAAGTAGTTCTAACTCCTGTTTTTAATTTAAAAGTGTTATGAAGTAATTCTACTTGTCACGCTAAAGACAGTGATATATAATTCACCGAAATCGACCAAGCAGAATCCAAATTTTGAGTGCTGAACATTGAACACAGTTCACCGTGGTCAATCAGAACAAAGTTCTTTGCTCGTGGTCAGCAACGAGCAAAGAACGCCGCCATTTTTAAAGTTGCTCAAGGGAAGAAAAGTGAGTCATGAAGTGCCTGAAGGATTTATCGTCCGACGGAAATTACATAACCTGAAGGAAATGCCTTAGGAATCTTCACTTTACATCTCCGTAATTTCAGAAACAACATGGCAAGGCAAATCCAATGCAAAATGAGAGGAATGGAAGTGTCTATACTGCAGAGAGAACAAAGAAACGTCGCCACCCACGGCGCAACCGATTACACCGGAGGCAGAATCAGACGATGAAATTCCAGTTAGAGCGAAAACAGAAAAAAAAACAAAACAGAAAATACTTATTTATTAATCAGTATTGAACTTTAATACTACTAACAGTACCGTCGACAGGGTGTAGCATAGAGGCAGCCTGCCTCACGGCACGGCTTAATAAGGGCGCTCGTTCAGCCATATTGCAGTAGGCGCCGTCGCTACGCTAACAGGAATTGTTTGCGTAGTAAGTGCGGAAAGAAGTTTTTCCAAGCTTAAAAACTGATTAAAAATTATTTGAGAACAGCAATGACCCAAGAAATATTGGTTGGTTGGTCTAGCAACTATATCGATAGAGGCGAACATCGCATATAATTTTAATTTAGAAGAGCTTATAAACAGTTATTGTTTATAAGCTTTATCTTTAGCTCTGTTTATATATTCCCCGTAGAGTAAACATTTAATTAATATTAGTATGTAATTGTTTTGCATTAATGTTTCTCTTGTAATAAAAACAAAATAGCAATTGAAGGTTTCTTATATTTTTGTCTTATAATCCATCAGAGGCGATATTTAATTGTTTGTTTCAGGACGCGATCTAATCTGGCGACGGCCCTAACTACTACTAATAATAAACCGTGCTCACCAACCTTGTACCTATGACTAAAAGCCAGCACATCGTGGCATATTTATATGGATACACATCACATTAACGAGTTCATTTATTACATACTTTAAAATTGTTCAGAGTTGAATTTTCGATTGTTGGTATTTCCGTCATTTTTTTTCGTGAGAACAGCTGTGGTATCTGTACGAACGGACGAGCGCCAAATATAATGCGTTTATTCAATGTCGATCCTTTTTTGACTTATGTAATTTTATTTTGACTAATTTTATCTCACCAAATAGTGTGATTGAAACCAGAACTGAAACAATTCGACACATTTTAATGGCTATTCTGAATACCAAATTTCATTCAATTCTATCCATCAAGAGAGGAATTTTTACTGTCTGCCCGAATCGTTTTGTCAGATTTTGCTAATAATTACGATTCCGTTGAAACCAAAAATGAACTGCATAGATATAATCTTGTACGACCTAAAACCAAATTTTATTAAAACCTTCCAGAACGAAACAAATGCGGTATATAATTTCACGTTTGGCCTCCTGGGCCCTTGCAGTTTGGTTGAGATGGGTTGACAAATTTATATTTCGAATACTAACGTTATTGTGTAATTCTGTAATATTAAAATAATAAAAAAAATCTATGTACGCAGTCGCTAATATATAGGATTAAAATTCTGCGTTGTAAACTAAAAGTCCTTAATAAAAATAATTTTTGTTAAGAAATTTAATTTTATTATTAAATTAAATTAGGAATATAGTTTAAAATTTTATTATATCAGTTACTACCTTTTGATATTCGCCGTATAAAAATCAACCTATCGTTGAAGAAGGTTAATTTTTATAATTTGATATTGAATTGCATATGGCGAATATGTTTTGTATAAGCCAAAAACTTTTGTAGCAAATGTGATAAAAAGGTTGAACAAGACTAGTATTTTTCATCCGTTAACCAGAGAGCATAATTGAAATTTTTAATCGTGACTGTGTGTTCAACTTCACTTGGTTCATAACTCGGTTCTGCATCATATTAAATTAGTTTCGAATGCAAAGTATTCTATAAGGATTAAGTAACAAGGAGTATATGCAAATTTTAGCACTTGGTAAAGATTTTATTTATTTATTTATTTATTTGCCATATTTTGAAAGATTTATTGCGAAGTGTTTTAAGCGAATTCTAGTATTGAACTTGATTTGGCGCGTTAGACTGTTTTGATATTTACTCGTATCAATGGTGCCTTACTTCCAAGATCATACGAATCAGATGGTGATTACAATGAACAATGTGACGAGCTAGAGGAGGAAAAGGAGGTTATTCTGCAATTCTAGTATAATAACAAAATTGGCCTTTAAATGGAAAATAAAGGAAAAGAGATCAACTTTTTTTTTAATTTTTTTTTTTTATGTGGCTGCTATTCCTAGCTGCATGACTTTATATATTGTCGACACATGGGTCAAGGATATCCTTTGTTTTTCCCCCTCATGAAATGGTATCTTCACTGATTTTAAGGTCAGGTTAATGTTTGAACGTATCAGTTTTTGCTTTCAAAGAACGATGACAAATTATAATGAACACTCATATAAATATATCTTTCTTTCGAGGTTACTTGGAGGTCTGCATTCAATTTATAGAATTTATGGAGACGAAAACATAGGTGTTAGAGCAATTACTTTACTTATAATTAGGAAAACAACACTCCACGTGTTTCGGCCTTTATATCGAGGTCATCATCACCAGGAAAACATACATATGAACAAAACACAAGCTACATGACACTAAAAGCTGAATCTAACCGCTTTGATATTCGGTTATTCTAGCCTGACCTCTGGTAGAAATAAATAAATAAAATAAAAATAAAATAAAATAAATAAATAAATACTTTTTATACACACGCCTTGAAAAGACATTAACGGACACCATACTTTGTGAGGAACAGCCATAGCGCCTACTTTAATAAGATGCAAGCCCTCCTTTCGCTGGGATCACTGGAACAATCCTACGGGTGCACACTTTCCACAAGCGTACGATAGCGATCAATGGGAATTTTGGACCATTTTTTTCCTGTGTGCAGGTAATGAGGTCCTGGACTGTTGTGGGGCGGACCCCTTGATCTTATCCGACGCTCCAGTTCATCCCACAGATATTCAATAGGGTTGAGATCAGGGCTCTGTGGAGGCCAGTAAAGTGTGGTGACATTCACGTGCACAACCCACGCAGTTACAAAAGCAGCTTATGACACAGTGCATTGCTTTGCTGAAAGAGACAGTGGGCATTTCCATAGAAACGCCATAAAGCAGGAAGCATTGCATTGTCCAGAATGTTCGTGGCACAATAGAGGTTCGAGGCCAAACCAGGAAAAACAGGTCCGTACCATCTCATCGCCACCTCCGAATTTCATAGTTGGGGTTACGCACTCTGGTAAGAGACATTCACCGCCACACCCAAACCATCCATCTGCTCAGTAGAGGATGTTGCTTGATTCCTTGCTCCATAACACAGCTTTCCAAACTTCCCCGTCCTACTGTACACGCTCTTTGCTTCACTGAAGACGACGCTGTATGTTGGTTCTGGTAATGTGGGTCTTGCATACTGCGGTCCTACCATGAAACCCATGTTGTGAGTCTAGCTTCTGAATGTTTTTGTGCACATTTATGTTTCAGTTGATGCCCGGAACTTCGCGTTCAATGTGTCGGTCGACGAATGGCGGTTTTCACATATTATCCTTCGTAGCACCCTACGGTTACGTTCGGTGAGTGTGGTAGGTCTTCCGCTGCGGGTAGCACTTGCAGTTGACTCCCTGCGCTTCCATCTCAGTAAGTATCACTTATTTTTGACATGGTATGGCCCAGTTTGTCGAACAGATAGACGTGCAACTTGGCATCCTATCACAACGCCTCTTCCAAACTCCGTGAGTTCCCTTCTCTCCCAAGTCAGTACAACTGACTTGGGAGCATATTATAGCGACTACAAACACATGACTCTTTACATAGCACGATTCACCTTACCCATGGGCGTGTCCGTTAAATTCTTTCCAAGAGTGTATATACTTGATTATTTAGTTCTTTTCGCTGAGTATGTAGACTGTGCTTCCTGTGATTCCTATATTGCTGCCTAGGTCATTGCGTTATTAATTCTTCAGGTTTTTGTTACTTTATTTTGTTGCTGGTTGTACTTCATGGATAGGCTGCGCAATATAAGTGAAACATTTGGAGGTAGTTCTTAAGGCATTGGGCCTTCGATTACTTTGTTTTGCAGTGCTTTTCTATGCTGGGTTGGTATAGACGAGTTCAGTCATTCCAGTGATATTTATTTACTGTGCTTGTTTTAGGTTTAAAAGGGCTGAGACGATTTATACTCGTGTGTGCGCTTACTGTCTTAAACTCCAAGAATAGGAGTTTAGTTCTGCACTATTGTAAGTTCTTCAAGTTTGAACTGATCTTGCCCACTTTCCATCGAAAGTGGGCAAGATGTTTCCAGGTCCATTTTCTTCCATTTTTATATGGAAATATGCTCTGTAAATTGATAGTTATGAGTGTTGCATAATTAAGCTAGAAAATGTCCATTGTCATTTGTTTTATTGCGGTACGTGAAAAGTCCTTTTTTTTTGTGTGATTTCTAAAACATTTTATCCTATCTGTGCATGAAAATCCCATCCAATATATTATGTAGAAATTTCATTGTTGAGTTTTCATCTGAAGTTTTAGTAGGTGCAGGTATTGTTGATTTGGGGTTTGAGTTTAGAAATATAGTCATTATTCTATCAGAGATTTTGGCGATAGATGAGATGCAACTATAGATCATTTTGTCCACTCGGATTCCGATTCCTCCATTACCAATGTCTCTGATTTATAGATGTAATTTTTTTTAAATTCAGATTAACGTGATTTTATTGCAATAAAAAGTCTGTTCTCCACCTGTGTTCTTGGATATAAGCTACATCAAGGGTTGTTGACTGTAAAATGTGACATTACCACATATCAAGATGGTACGAACATTGTAAGTGGATACAATGAGTGGGCTTCTCTAGAGTTAATGTTTTGAGTGCCTACTTATTTTTGCTTTACCGTGTGGACGTCCTCGAAGGCTTCATAACTCGAAGGCCACATGCTTTTTCTGTATCTTTTATTCCTGTTAATCAGCAAAAATTTGCATAACGAGTAATTAGCCCTGATATGCTTCATCAGCCACGTTAGACTATTTGAAGAAGCCAGTATTTCCCGAGGGGGCACTGTTGGGAGGTGTGCTTTGGATTTTACTCCGCAATTAAGCGTAGTGAAGGCGGAAGAAATAAAATTTTGGTTTATAGCAGCATCCATTAATTCAGTATGCTCTGCCTTCATCTTTCCATGTAAATAAATATGAAACGCTGAACTGCAGTTTCCATCTCCGTGATTGTGTCTTGAAATACTGTGTCTTGAAAAATCGCCAATTTCATGTTCTTCGTTATTTAGGTAAATGCGATCTCCTTATATTTCCAGCATTTCAACTCTATCACTACATTTTTTTATATTCAAAATAAGAAGAAAAAAAACAGTTTTCATAATAACTTTCGTTTTTATATAGAATAATTCTTATATAAAAAGGAAGTTATTATGAAAATTTTGCATCTGTTCTGGAAACGATTTTGCAGCGCACGATTATTGTAGATGTAGCACTTTATTTGGACCATCTTAACAGTGGCATAGAAATTTTTCTCTACTAAAACATAAGAAAGTACTGAAGCAATTCTAGGTGAATTTCGATTGATAAGAATTAGCAGCGTAATAGTTGAATATAGGGCCTGAAAGTACAGGTTAGTAGACGTAATTTTTCCCCTTACTTCTTCAAGCATTACAAATCAATTCTGGGATAAGTTCCATGTGTTAAAAGTCATTTTCCTTAGCCTTTAGGCTTTTCATCCGGCATTGTCATATGAACTATTTTCATTGGTGAACCACCCATGTTACTATTGTTAAAAGTTGTTTAACATTGATGCCTAGAAGAAGTGGTAAACTTCACCAACACGAGAAGGAGCGCTCTATAAAGAGGCAAACGGCGTTCCAGCGTTGGCTAGTATTTTTATACTAATGACAGTCCCGGGTACCTAGTCGGATGCCGGACGTGCTTCTCACTAGGACGTCGAGAAAAACGCTGCTTGTATCTAAATAGGGAACAAGCCTGTTTGGATAGTTTTTTATATATATATATATTTTTTTTTACTCGTGTTTTCTTTTCTTCCTTGATTAACATGAAAGAAAGGTTTCTTCAAAAAATTAGGGGATATCAGTATATCTTGCATCTAGATAAATAAATTCTTAAGAAATGGGTTTGGGACAAAGAAATAGTTTTTTTTTTTTTTTTTAATAATAATATTAAAATAACCTATGGCATCGTTTCTCAAACTGTGGCACATGTACCACTAATGGTACATTACGTTATTTTTGGTGGTACAATTTTTACACAAAATATTTAAATAAATGTTCAGAAAAATGTATTTATTACCCACCATTTACTATATTTCATTATAATGCAAAAGTTTCAATTTACGAATATAAATAAATAATATAAATTTAAAATGTTTTATTCTTTGATTATAAACACTCCATTTGGGATGTATTGATTTTTAATCGGGAAATGCTTTTATGGTGGTACATATATTTTTTGATTCTTATTTATGTGGTACAAAATTTAAAAAGTTTGAGAACCCCTGACCTATGGTGTAACTTATCAAGTTTAATGTAATATATAATTAATTATTATGTGGACTATTCCAACAACATTATTCTTTTCTCAGGGATTGCATATAAAACAGTGTTACTCATTTTTTTAATTCTGCAGCAACATTCAACAGCAGAAAAAATTAATTCTTCTACAGCATTAGCGAGATCATCCAACATTGCTCTCGTGAATTCGTTTTCGATTGTCCTTATCCCATTTGTCTTATCTACAAAAGTATTTCGTATTCAACTTCGCATTTCCTAGATAGCCGTAATTTAAATTTTGTTTTATAAAATTTTAAATAAAAACTTAGTTAACGCTAGTTGTCTCTTTCATTTATCATATCAATACTCTCTCTCTCGTAGTTGCAAGAACTTAATTATTCATTGAATTCATTATTCACTTGATAGGTGATGTACTGAAAAATTCAGTCGAATTTTTCATTACATTTCGTAATCACTATTATTATCTGGTATCTAACAACGGAACTCTTATCCTCTATTGCAGTGTTTCCTAAAGTGTGTACTCGTAGTCCCAGGGATACTCGAGAAGTCTTCAGAGGGTACGACACACTTTTTTTTTTTTTAAATTACATTACCCATTTTTTTATCTTTTATGTTTTTGTCGCCATATTTTCGCAGATACTGCAGACCCATTCTATAATTAATTTTTCAATAACTAAAAAATATAAAGGAAGTTTTATACAAAATGTGTTTTTTGGCATATATCGACTTGGCCTCCGTTAAGGCCGCGCCTGAGTAAGTTCCATCCGCGTGGTTTGAAATGTTTGCATTAAAAGTTTAAATTCAAATAGTTCGAACGCTTTCGGAACCCTCCGCTAAATTTCGTAATCATTCGTATCTCATTGTAAGGGTTCTCAGGTATTATTCAGCCACCCTTGCATGTATCATCAACTGGGTTTTCTGCTCTTGTAAACCTTAAAAAAAAGTTTTCCAAAAGATATCAAAAGTGGTCGCTTTTGATATCTCAAAGGCATTTCGTCTTGCTTGACACAAAAGTCTATTTCCATCATATGATCTGGCTTGTGGCTTCTTCAGTAGAGCTGTTAGTTACTATCAGGATGCATATTATGTGTTATGGCAGAGGGATCCTCAAACTTTGCAACTAATGTTGATGTTCCACAACGCTCTGTCTCTCCTGTTATATATATAAAAAGATAAGCAGAAATTTGGAACGTTTTTATGTCACGTTTTTTGTCTTACCAACTTACCGGCTCTTACTCCTCGAGTTCCAGCTTACCAGCCCGGAACTCGAGGAGTTGGGTGCCGTAGGCGCCAAGGGGGGGGAGGATCCCCCCTAGTATGTATATATATGTAATCGCCCAGAATATTAACTTCTGCAATCCTAAATACTAATCTTCAAACCATTCAGTTTTTGTGCTATCAAAACACATTCCTCTCTTATTCATTGCGAAAAAAAAAAAAAAAAAAATCTACCAGTTTTACTTTTAACAACACCCATATCTCTGGACAAGCCGAGATTTTTTTTTTTTTGTTAAAGCACGTGCTATAGGTACTCATTGTTCCTTCAAGAACTGAGCTCCAAATTTACAGGGAAAAAAAATAATCCTCTTCAGTCATTCTTTCTGCTTCTTTCGGAATAATCTCTCCTCTGTCTATTTCCTAGAGAGAGAGAGAGAGAGAGAGAAATCTGCAGGTCTTTAAATATAATACTAATAGCATTAATAGTAATAATATAATACTAATTGCAGTAATAATAATAGCTTCTTTCTTTCTTTGACTCTCTACTTACTGTTTAGCAGAGTTTCTGTCATGACTTTTAGGCACTCTTATTAGCCACTCCCATCCGTTTGTAAAAAACGCCAGATTTCTTGGCAAAAATAAATAAACTTATTTTTACAACCTACAGATATGGCAAGTTTCGACGTTTAATCTTTATTTATTGATGTTTCCTTAAATTGTTGCTTCAAGTGTTTTTTCCAGATGTAATTAAACTGTTCGAGATGACAGGCATTTAGGCTTCTTTATCTGTAAAAACAAAATTTATAAGCAAATAGAAGATAGTGCCAGGAAGAGTCTACACCTCTACCCTCCAGTAATTTGCTCAAGGAGACAGATTACCATTTAGAGCATGTAGAGACTTATATATATATATCAGTGGCATCGCGTGCTCATTCAGTGTGGGTGTGTGTTATCGTGTGGCTTATACAACCCGTGCTGCAAAATGCACGTCAATTTGACCGTATGACTGCATATTTAACGATGTATGAAAGTTTTAAGAGTACATAGCGCATTAGCACTCATCTTAATTGGTCCAATGCATTTAATTGTAGGATAAGTTTTAATACTTTAATTTATCGATTAATATAATTATTAATTTAATTATATCTATTAATTTAAATATTATATATATAGTGATATAATTTTAGGAATCACTATATAGTGATTCCTAAAATTAATTACTTCTTGAAGATACACTTTTCGACGCTGAAACATTGCATCACATTCGCGTTCATAGCCGGGGTTTGCGGTTACAAATACACACACCTTTAAGCTCTTTGAACAGACGTACAGATGACGCAGCGGGTCAAATTCTTAGCGTTCCAGTGGTTTTAAACAGCCCAGAAGGCGAGGCAAGGTAGCACTGAGACAATAGCCCCCAGTGGCTGCGATTGGTTATTGTGTCTGACGCATGCATGCAGCATAGTCTGCTGGAGAGGATTCATTTTCCATTCGTTCGATTGATAAACAAAGTAATTACAAAGCTACTTGTTTTTCTTGCTTGTGCAATATAGCATCTGTTGAGGTCGGAAAGTTTTTTAACGGTATAACATTTTTATGCTATTCTGCTCTCTAAACAACAGACGTAGTAAAAATGTATCCATTTCTGAATAAAAATAAATACTTCTGTGTATTAAAAGAGATTGTTCATCTACAACAAAATACTAGCACATGTGAGATATTTATTATTGACAAGACAAGAGACGCTGACAAAAAAAAAAAAAAAAAAAAAATTAACGAATGTAGGATTCCCGAAAGTGTGGATAATTCCGATAATGATCGGATATTATGTATCCTATTATTGCGTAAAATGCATACTGAGTCTCAGTAAACAAAAGAAAATTGAAACGAATTTTCATTTGTTTACTGAGACTCAATAACTCCCAAGAAATACGCATAACATGCACAACAAATTTTACGAGGTGATTTGCTGCTCCATCAAACCACATGCATTCCTGCCACGCCTATATGAATCACCTGATCAACATTATTAGTTCATTGGATTGGCCTCTCCCTATAGTGGCTGTTTATTATTGGTTAGTTACTAATGCTTTGCAAACAAATCTCCTTCCCTCTTCTCATAAGTTTATTTTTTTTTTTAATTATGCCATCATAAATTCACTTATTCATGTGTAGACTTAATAGAATCACATACTATTCGCTCTACCGCAAGTATAGGACACAAATAATCACAAATATCAATTATTAATAATTCGTTTGCCATTAATGAAAGTATTTCTACTCACATTTATTCTTTCCTTTACATTTTCCATTCTCACATGACTTATTAATGATGGTACCAATATTTACATGTTTGAGTAATTCAAATAGATCAACCAATGGCATTCTCCTTCATCCGCCGGTCTGGGTTGGGCCAAGTGGTTAGCGTATACACTTTTGCAGCCAAAAGACTGCGGGTTCGAATCCTGCCGTGGGAATGGATGTTTGTGATTGTCTGTGAAATTACTAGTGGTGGTGGTGGGCAGTAGATGGCGTTGGAGTAGTAGTTGCCTTTCGGTGTAATTGGAATGAGTGGCGGAGACGGAGAGTTGTAGATATATATAAACTTGGTGCCTACTTTCTTTTCTATCAATAAACTCTTCCATGTTATTACCTTCCACCAAGGAAAAACAATCTCTTTCCCTTCAGGTGCTTACCAGGATCCTTGTAATTGTCTTCTCTCATACATTGACAAACAGGATGATCTGTTGAGAAGAGGTTGAAAGAACATCAGCCCTACATTCGCTAGAAAATACAAAAAGTGTAGGCTAGCTGAAGTATGTAGTCTATACTGACTTCGGAATCGTCTAGTAGAAGGCCCATCTTTTACATTGATGCTCTTTTTAATTTTAGCGCTTGTTCAAGGAGAGTGGCAAAGCGCTTACTACATAGGCCTAACGTGAATGGCTGTACTGTATACTTAGAGGGGGGGGGGGAATTCTCCATGCTTACTATGCTTGCTGCGCAAGCTCATTACTTGAGAAAGAAGTAATATTTATTTGTTAATAAATGCATGCATCTGTAAGCATTCCATTTAGACTTTTATTTTTGTAGACAGAAGACGTCTTAAGCTTGCGCTTAAGACGTCTCAATTATTTCCACAATAATTGAGCTTTGCGTTGTGTATCGAAGGCCGATGCTTGCTCGTCTAGTTAAAGCCTTGGCTTGCTCCGTTGTTGGAGCTTCCAGGTCCTCACTACAGCATTGTGATTTCATGCGCGCGTATAGCCATTTCCGTTCCCTGCACGTCGTCTTAAACACAGGCCATACGCAGTGAAAGTAGCTATAGCCATTGAGCTTCAGTCAGCCTTTACAAGTGTGCGTGTTGCTTGGGAAAATTAAGTTACAACCAACTTTTTATGGCGATGTTATTGACCAGTTCATAAAGAAGAACCGTAGGGTAGAATTTGTATTCAAGTAGATAAATTGAAAAAGATAGAATCTCGTTTGTAAAATAAATGTTGTATTTGTATGGTTAAATGTACATAAATTTCTAATTATGTAGTTTTAAATGGTCAGTAATTTATTATTCTGCTAATCAGACTTCAATCAATGATAACAAGAGCAAGCTTGAATTGCAAGAGCAGCATTCGTCCCTGTATACTTACCAAAAATTTGGGAAATTCCGATCCTTATTAATTTTAAAGAATAACATTTTTTAATCGTACACATGTATCAACCCCTTATATCTAACTGTGCTTTATCACTCTAGCAAGTGGCTTGTATCTTTTTGATGTCTATTGTTGTTATCTTACCCTTTTTTTTTTTTACAGTGAGTTTTGGATCGAAATATTTTGGTGTATATCTCATTAATGAACTTTCTTTTATCCACTTGCTTGTATACTGTTTCGTCGATATCACAACTTCCTCTAAAAACTGGTTTGGCTACAAATGAAATAATACCTGAATACTGCATGTATATTCCTTTTAACATTAACATTTCTGGTTAGATGGCTGAAGCAAAATTGCTTTTCATATTCCCCTTTGTTTTGTAATGAAAGAACTTTGAATGGAGTGTTTGTGAGCTATATGCTCGCCCATTGAGGGCAGTGAAGTTAGTTGCGTTCAGCTGAACTTAAGATAGACTTTGGTCTTTTATATTTGTAACTTTCTGCTTCATTATATTCCAAGGCTTCCTTGATTAACGGGTTTGGATGGTTACTTGTCTTGGTAAAGAACTTCTCAGCTAGATTTAGGAGAAGGGAAGACATAAAGGATATTAACTTCTCTATGGATCTGGGTGTTTCTTATAAACCAAGGGGCATCCAGAATCATCCTTAGGAGCATTCAGAGATTACAGAATAAGCTGTGAAGTTTTAGAATGTTTGAATTCGCGGTGTGGCTCCACGCTGGGGATGCGTAAGTGATGACCGGTCGAATTACCATCTTGTAAATTGTTACTTTTGTTTGCGTGTCCAGTTTACTTTGTCTGTTGATCATAGGGTAGAGCTGTGCTAAGACTTTGGATGTCTTTGAGGTAATGTAATATGTTTGTTGAATAGGAGTTTACTATCAAGAATCACTCCAAGATATTTAACTTCAGTCTGCCATAGAATCTTTACACCCAATAAATAAATATCCTCCATGGTAGGGGTTTTCTTTCTAGTAAACAATATAGCTGAGTTTTTCTGGGGGTTAACTTGGATCCTCCAGTCTACCATTCACTTTTCTAAAATATGTATGCTGGTTTGAAGTCTTTTAGTTGCCAGTTTTGGGCTGAGTGATCTTGCCATCAGTGCAGTATCATCTGCATATAATGCAGTGAATGTTGTTCTTGGGTTCAGAGGGATGTCCGCTACATAGATTGAGAACAGGAGAGGTGCCAGAAGAGATCCCTGAGGTACGTCTGGTCGAAACCGTTTCGCCCACCCTGACCTGCATATATCTGTCTTTCAGGTAAGAATGTATTATTTTTATTAACATGACTGGCAAGTAAAATTTTATCAGTTTGTAGAAAAGGCCTTGATGCCATACTTTGTTAAACGCCTTCTCTGCGTCGATGAAGATGGCAGCTGTATTGAGTTTCCAGTTAAAACCTTTAGTAATGATTTCTACCAGCCTTTTTCTACGGAAGCCGAACTGTTCATTAGGCAAAATTCCTAACTTATCTGTTTCTGCTTGGAATCTTGAGAGGATCACTTTCTCTGTCACCTTTCCGAGGTAGGACAATAGGCTTATGGGTCTGTAGCTTTCGGGAAAGTGAGGATTTTTTCCTGGCTTCTTCAATGGCATGATGTTGGCTGTTTCCCGTGTAGTAGGGAAATGCTGGAATCTAAAGATCGCATTTGTAATGTTGACGAGATGGACTATGGCCTTTCTTGGAAATAGTTTTACTATTCTGTTAGTTATGCCATCCGGTCCTGGAGCTTTTTTACTGTTTAGATGATGGGAGATGATATTTATCATTTCTGCCGGATTTGTAGGAGTGATATGTTCGGAGTTAACAGTCTTCTGTCTTAAGGTTGTCTTAACATGACGATGAATCTTGTACATAAGGTTGATATTTAGATTTGTATAAGATGGCTTGCACTGAGATTTTAGGTTATCTACTAATGCTTCGGCTTTCTCTTCATCTTTGTGAACTGTCCGTTTCTTGGTTTGTATAGGGGATATGAGTTGCTTTTTGGTGCGGATTGCTCTTAAGAATTTCCATACAGGATGATCTTCAGTATTGATGTTAGCCAATTTGGTTTCCCATTGATGGTTTCTGTGTTTTTGAAGAGCTTCCCGGACTTGCCTGTTTAGATTGTTCAATACTGTTTTATCTTGTGGGGCTCTGGTATTGTGGTATCTCTTTCTGGCTCTAATTTTTGCCCTAATTAGCTCCATGATTTCTTCAGGGATACGGTTGGTTGGGTGGAAGACAGTGGATTGTCTGACTGATTCTATTGCTTTCTGAATTTGTATGGTTAAGTTATTTACTGCTGTGTCAATCTCTTCCTTTTTACTGATATTGGGCACCGGACCAATATGATCGGGAAGAACCTTGGCTAACTTGTCCCATGGTATGAATGTGTGCAGAGGAGAGAATTGATCTGATGAACCTAGATTAAGCATTATGGGAATGTGGTCAGAATATAATTCGTTGACTGATTCCAGTTTGAATTGGTATCTTAAATTTTTAAAGATGGCAATGTCTAGTACATCCGAGCCACCCGAAGGGCTGAAGTGGGTGGGCTAGGTAGGGTCGGCCACAACAACAGAGTTGAGCATTACGTAGTTGAAAAGTGTGGCCTTTGGTGTTAGTTGATGAGCTGTATCAAGCTGTGTGTTTTGAGTTGAGATCTCCTGCTATTATTATGGAGTCATTTGGACCAAGTATGGAGTGAGTCCAGATCTGTTGTCAGCAGAGGAATGCTCGGAGGGTTATAACCAACATAGATCTTGAGACTCCCAGCATTGAAGGTATATACCTCCACACCGGTCACCTCCAGGTTTACTGTTTGGGGCTTGTCTATTGTATTATGATTCAAATAACTCTTAATATATATGGCTGTGCTCCACCTCTTGTGCCAATTCTGTCGTTTCTGTACATAGTGTATCCACGGATTTTTGGGTTATTAGCTGGTCTTAGGTGTGTTTCACCAATCAAGATGATATCAGCACTGCAAATTCTTGAAGTTCCAAAACCTTGTTCATCAATCCATTTGCATTCCATGCGATTATCTTAAGAGATTTTGGTTTAAATTTATTACTCATGACAGATGGCTGTTATAATGTTTTGAGTGCCTTGCAGGAATCTCTTTCTGGAAGATGGTGAGGGGCATGTCTTGCTGAATTCCTGCAGCATGGTGGCAAGTGAGGCTGTTAAAATGGATGTTGTGTTGGAGCTTTCTAGCTCGAGAAATGTAGGAAGCTTAGTTCTTGGAACCTCAGCATATGTTTTGGTCATGGTTGTTCCTTCCTGTGAGGTTGAAGGCGAGGTGTTTCGGACTGGAGGACGATCCTGTTTGGTTGCTTAAAACGTTGTTACGTGGAGGAGCAAGATTGAATTTTGTTGATCCTCGATTTTTTGGATTGTAAAGGCATCACTTATAGTTGGCGGGGTGAGGTCCTCTGCAGTTTGCACAGCATGCTGGAGTTGTGCGTGGCTTGGTGCATGTGATGGTCTCGTGTCCCTCGCCGCACCTCAAGCACCTGAAGGCTGCCTTACATAATTTTTGGGCATGACTGAGCCTCTTAGGAAAAGAGATCTGCTGGTCAGTGTCGTAGATGCCAAAGGTTTGGACATGCCCAAAAATTATGTAAGGCAGCCTTCAGGTGCTTGAAGTGCGGCGAAGATCTGCATACTACTATCAGTTCATAGATCTGCTTTTTGTGTGTTGCTTATTTCCACCAGCACCAAAGGCATTGGTCTTTTATCAGATCTGAGCATCCTGCTCACTTTTACTGGGGACAGGCCCTGTCTAGAGAGATCGGTGCTCACATCTTCAATGGTCCTTCAGCTATCCCATGTAGGTTCTACGTGGGATAGCTGAAAGTATACTTTCAGGTTCTTTTTGCTGGGTAAAGTGAAGGTGTGATATGGGACGTTAGCATTGTCCATAAATCTGGTCATCTGTCTGTAATCCATGACAGTAGTGGGTTGTATTTTAACTACCTCATCTGAGTTTTTGGCCCATGAGAATGAGATGTTTTGTTCTCTGAGGGCTGTCGAGACAGGGATCTATTTTTCCTTATCCCTTAATATGACTGGTGGTATCTTTTCTTTAGGACCATTGAGTGCTTCTATCTCTGTTGTTTTGGGTTCTTCCACATTGGTGGAGATTTTCCTCTTCTTTTTGACCATTTGGAACTCTGTATCTGTTTCCAAGGTATGATAACTGCTGTCTTGGGATGTAGCATCTTCCCTAGTTGGGGAGTGCAAAATCTGATTGCGTCAGAGTTATTGGCTCTTCACTTATGTCATCCATATTGTCCTCTGTGACTGCTGTGTGTGTGTGGGGGGGGGGGGAGATGTGTCAAAGAGCTTGACTTTTCCTGGCCAATTATCACTCAGCAGCTTTCCTAGTCTGAGGAATTCCATGTATACTTCCTCGAATTTGGCCTCATTCAGAAGTTTTGTCATGACAATAATTTAGAAATGTGTTAAGACACAGATGGAGAAAGAGTAGAGATTGCTCAGGTGTCCCGAGCAGGTTAAAGATAATCCTGTGGACTTTTGAGGGTCCACTAGCAAATCCCGTAGACACTCTTTAGGTGTCTGCCAGCAAAGGTTGGTAAGTCGATTGGTAGAGCCTCTGCTACTAATGGCTAGCAAAAAGTTAAGCTAATTTGAGCGCAGTTAGTAGTTGGAAGGGGAACAATCGTTCGATGTTGTTGCCACATTCTCCCTCGATGAGTCTTTAGACTCCCTGCAGGTGTCACATAATAAATAATAAAATACAACTAGCTGTCCTATGATAGGGAAAAGGAGTGTCACGAAATCACTTAGCTACAAATTGAAATCCTACCTCCCTAAATAAAACCATAAATCCACCACTGGTCCTTATTGCGAGTGGGGCCTGTCGGCATTAGACCTCTTGCATGTTTTATGCAGAAGGGGAGAGAGTAGGAAACAAACTGTCTGCGCCAGTGCAGTGCGCGTTTCGTGAAAAACCTTGTAAACAAACTAATCACGCACAGCCTAAAATAATACGTCCGTTCACGTCAAAATAGGTCACTCATCATGTACATTCCTTATGAAGTTCATGAACTTAAATAACTGAAAAATTACAAATTAGAAGTGGTGTTTGAAGTTGTGCAACCGTTAAATAAGCTAAGTTGACTACATAACATGCTTTATTCAAGTAACGTAAATTTTTTTCCTGTGAAATTGTCTACACAGGAATGACGCATTTTCCCTTTGCATTAAATTCAAAAACAACATCATCATCTTTCTCACTTGGTGGAATCGGCTTCAAACAGACTAGGCCGTGACCACACTGACCATGTACATTCCATGGACCTCCGCATTCTTCGCCAAAGTTCTGCAAATAAAAATACAATTCATTGAGTACCATTTTTTCTTATATCCTTACATGACAATGGCCAAATACAGAGCACACACGTTACTTTCAAATATGAAAGTTAACTATGAGTATAGTTAAATTTCTTAGTTAATAGTTAAAATTATTAAAAAAAAAAAAAAAAAAAAAACAGTTACGTTGCATATTTGTTACAGTTAAACAATAAAACCGCCAGAAATTTGCGATCCAGTACCCAAGCAAGTTTACAGATTTTAAAATTTTGCTGCTTTTAGTACTGAGAATCTATCGCAGACACTTAAACGTTGCATGTACATGTTGCACATCGTCCATGCTATTTAAGGCTGTGCTGTAAATTTAACTCTGTGTTTTTAAACAACATTTAATTATATGCTTTTGTTATTGCACAACTGCACGCTTCCTGGAGGACGTAAAAGAAAGAGAGAGAGAGAGAGAGAGAGAATACTAACGCAAAACATGCGAGAAATGAATGTTAGTGAACTGCACGCACTTCTTGAAAATTAAGCACGCTTAAAAACATCAACTAAATCCGAATTTTTGAATTTGAGGAATTTTCCGGCTTTAACATTATAATATCTCGGCATGTTCACCTCCAAACTATCAATTCTGGTTAAACATTAATTTTCTATCATGAACAGCGTTACATCCCAATACACGCTGCTTATGTAAATTGCACTTTATTCTTTTACGCGATAGTCTTTATTTTAGGAAGGAATTTAGGTAATTGTAGTATTATAAGCTTAATAAGCATATAGTAGGACTTCAACCTATTTTAAGGCTCCATCTTTGCTGAACAAGAAACGTAGCACGTTTTAAAAAAGAAATTTCCCAATACAAGTCTTACTTCTTTGAATAATAATAAAAGAAAAATAAATCCGTATTCTCGAAGTTGTGATGTCTGCACACCCATTTTCAAGATACAGATAGTTTGAAGATAATATTTAAAATCATAATATATTTTTTTTTTCATAATCATAATCAATATATATATATTTCTCTCAGGGGACCCTGTAACCCCTAGAGAGCGCGTCCCCTGGGTGGCGGATAGGGGAGCCCACCATGTGTGTGGGTGTACATGCGCGTGCGTGCGTATATATATATATATATATATATATATATATATATATATATATATATATATGGTGGGGTGGTCCGAATACCGAATATACTGAATAAGGACTCGTGGACCAACAGGGCCATCATCTTGATTGTAAGGGAAGCGGCACTCCCATGGACCCCTAGCTGGATCTATCCTCTCCTTCTACTTTGAGGAAGACCCACTTACTTTAATCTTTCCTATAAGGCCTTATCAGCCAACTCTTCTTACTTTGACCCTTGTGCTATTAGAGTACTCGAGGGCCATGGGGTCTTTCCATTTCTGGCCTTACAACTATGTCCTCTCTATAAACCTTACTATATTTCTTCTATAATCTACCCTTTCCCCTTCAATATACCCTATTCCTCCTATGGGTTTAAATTCGGAAGAAGGCGAGTTCAGAAGCATTAAGGTAGCAGCCCTACCACTGAACTATTCCATTGTCAGGCTAGTCCCCTGACATGGAGAACATAACCATACTTGTAAGCTGACAGAAAAAGATAATCGTATTGAATCTATGGGAAACGACCCTGGAATGGAAAAGGGAAAACGAAAATGGAAACGACAAAATATAATACACATAGCAAACTGGAATGTAAGAGGAATAGCATATAAAGAAATAGAATTAGACCAGTTATTAAATGAAAGAAATTTTAAAATAGCAGTAATCAATGAAACAAAAAAGAAATTAAAAGGAACTATGAGAACTGAAAATTTTAATGTGATATACAGTGGAGTCGACAGAAACCAAAGAGCACAAGCAAGAGTCATGATTTGGATTCATAACTCCCTTTCAAAACAGTTAAAACATTATAAATTATGGAATGAAAGAATAATAGAAGCTAGAATAAAAATAGATAGAGGCTATTTAACAATAATTGGTTTATATGCCCCAGAAGAAGGAAGAGAACAGGATAATATTGATTTTTATAATCAGCTACAAAACATATATAATAAAATAAATAAAAATGATTACATAATTTTAGCAGGAGACTTAAATGCAAGAATTGGAAACACGAAAATTAATAATAATATAGGAATACATGGAGAACACACTCTAAACAGAAATGGTAAAAAATTGATTGACTTTGTAGTTTATAATACCCTAAAAATAATGAATTCCTTCTATAAACATAAAGGCATACATAAATATACTTGGGCAGCAAGAGGATGGAAATCAATATTAGATTATTTCATATTAAATGAAAAGACATCAAAATTTTCACTAGATGTTAGAGTTCACAGAGGATATGAAATAAGCAGTGACCACTTCCTTGTTAAAATAAAATTAAGATTACCACCTAAATGGCTACAAGTAACAAGAACAGAAAGAAAAATTGAAACATTTGTTTATAAAACTAGACTATTGAATGACACAAATGTACAATGGCTATATGAACAAAGAATTAACCAGTATCTAGATAAAATAAAACAAAATGAAGAAATAGAAATAGAATGGCTTAATATAAAAACGATACTAAATGCAGCAGCAAATGAAAGCTTAGGAAAGACCAAAAAATTCAATAAAAGAAAAACACTGAAGATCTGGGATGATACAATCAAAGAAATAATCAAAAAGAAAAAAGAAGCCTATCACAAATGGTTAAGCAGTAAAAGATTAGAAGATGAAATAGAATATAAAAGAATAAGAGCCATAGCTAAAAGAGAAGCCAGAAAAAGACAGAATCATGGAATACATTTGTTTCTAATTTAGAACATGATTTATATAAAATAAGACCCAATGTATATAAGATTTTGAAACACCTAAATGCAGATACCAAAGAAAACATAAAATTAAACACTGAATTGAAATTAGAAGAATTTCTAAATTACTACACAGAACTGTGGACAGACAAATATTTTAAAACTGGCAAACAATTAACGAAAATGAAAAGGAAATAACTGAAGAAGAATTAGAAATCAGCCTGAAAGAAACAAGAAACAGAAAATCACCTGGAGAAGATAAGCTAGGTTCAGAACTATATAAATACGCAGGAACAAGATTCAAAGGAAGACTCTTATTATTTTTAAATAAAATTTACTCAACTGGTATCCCCTCAATAGAATGGAAAAAAGCAATTGTGATTCCTATCTTTAAGAAAGGTAATAGAGATGACCCTAAAAACTATAGAGGTATCAGTATACTAAATTCATGTTACAAAATATACAGCAGAAGCTTAAATAACAAACTAATGAAATATTCCGAAAACTTTATTCTAGAGGTACAAAATGGATTTAGAAAAGGACGATCATGTATGAACCCAGCCTTCTGCCTAAAATTAATAATAGAGAAAAGAAGAGAATACAATTGAGAAACATATATTGCATTTATTGACTTTGAAAAAGCATTTGACAAAGTTAAAAGAAACATATTATTTAACATATTAAAAGAAAGACAAATACCAAATAATATCCTAAAAGCTGTCACAAGTATATATATGAAAATAATCAAATACAAATAAAATTAAATCATGAGCTATCATATACAAGAGAGATAAACCAAGGGGTCCGACAGGGATGTCCCCTCTCAGCAACTCTTTTTAATATCTACTTAAATGAAATAATAATAAAATGGAGTAAAAATTTACATCAAGGAATTAAACTTTCACCTACAGTTAACTTAAACACTCTCCTCTTTGCAGACGACCAAATAATAATTACAAATTCTGAAGATAACTTACAGAAAGCTATTTTAAATCTAAATGAGATAGCCAAAGATTATGGTATGATAATATCAACGGAAAATTCAAAAACTATGGCCTTTAAAGGACAAGATCCAGCAAGAACTAAAATAGTATTAGATAACAAGATCTTAGAACAGGTGAATTCATTTAACTACCTAGGATGTATGATCACTTATGAAAATGAAAAAGATATAAACATAAAAATTGCAAAATATTTAAAAATAACAGGAGTAATTAACTCTATATTTAAACCAAACCTAGTTCAAAAACAAACCAGGCTAAAAGTATACAATACATTATCCCTACCGGTCTTAATGTATGGAAGCGCAATCTGGACAATAAAACAAAAAGACAAACAAATATTAACAACAGCAGAAATGAAGTTTATGAGAAAAACTGCAAAGTATACCCTATTTGATCACAAAAGAAACGAAGATATTATGAAAGAATTAAACCAAGAACCAGTAATTGAAAAAATTAAAAAATATAAACATAGATGGATGGAACACGTTCAAAGAATGAAAACAAAGATTACCAAAACAAGCCTTAAAGTACAAGCCATGAGGAAAAAGAAAACAGGACGTCCTCTTAAACGATGACTTCTAAGGCCGGAACAGGCCATACTAGGCCTAAATCCTTGATACGTATGATGATGATAATATATATTTATAAATCTGTTGAAACAAAGCTTAAAATTCCAACCTAATAAACTTAATTATAATCAGAACTTTAATCCAATATTTTGCAGCTATGAGACGGTAGGAAACAAAACGTACTTCTTTTCACATTGGATACGCAGGTTTACCTTTCTCCTATTCCAATTATTTAACATTTATTTATTGGTTTGGTAACTGCATATTTCCTTCTGTTTTCATCGACCTGCAGACATTTCAATAGGAATCCCTTCCTATCTTTTGCATCAAAATCTTTATCGTCTGATATTGGTGACTTCATAGATACCATGTAAAGCCGAGTAATTAGTGAAATGAGAAATAATGCATGACCTAATTTGCTAAAGAGGAAGTTAACTCTATAGCGCACTCAGGAAAATGCGACGTGCATTCTTTGCGTTCAATTTTAGACAACGAAGTGAGGAACATTTATATGAAATAAAAATGCTTTTTTCAACGAAGAGTTCTCATGCCGAAGCTGTAAGTTTATTCCCCCTGGAAATAATCCTACAACCCATCCCATAATCCTGTAAACATTCCACAAACAGACAAACCTTAGAACAGCCAGAGAATATAACGGGTTGTTCAAAGTGCTTCGAGTACAGAGGAATAAATGTGTTAATCTGAGAAGCCGAATTTTATTAACTGATGCTCTAAAAAACTTTAGATCTTTATTAAGACCTAATTAAATTCAAATATACTTTGGATAGTGCGTAATCGTTTAGTATTTCGATCGAAAATGGAACTCGAGGGTTACACGCATAACAATTGGATGTCTTGTCGTAAAAATACCAGCCAGTCAAGGATGAATTTAAAGAATACCACAATAGAGGCAAATACGTCGAAATCATCTCACAATTTTTGGATTCTTTCGCCGTCTTTTATAACTTAAATAAAAGAAAGAAGTCTTTCCTCTATTATAACACAGTACAATATCTGGATTAGCGCAGTATCCGATATGCAAGGGAACCAATACGATGATACTATTATTGTGATACTGTATTTCATTCATAATGTATAAGCTTATTCTTTCTTTATTATAGAAAATAAAGATTTATTTTGTTAAATTGTGAATGAAGAATTTTATTATTATTAATACTTCATTCATGATTTAACATGAATTGCATGTTCTGAGCTAATTTTGCTCCTAAGTAAATTGCAATTTAAACACTTACTGTTATTTGTTCATTGAAATAATAATTGTAATTTTTTTTAGTTATTTTATCTTGTATAAATTCTTTATATAAGTTGTAATAAATGTATCCTAAGTGAACTGTAATATATGCATTTTATTTGTTGTTATTGAAAGTGTTTCTAAGGGACTATGCTAATATGATTTGATTGGCTGCTGTCAGAAAAATAAGTTATTTCGAGATAGCGCGTGCCTTAGCCTTGGGAACTGTACAACAATCACGTGGGAATTTCGCTGTAAACTGAACGAGCGAAGAAAAAAAAAAGTTGGGGCGGAAAAAAGAAAGAGGATTTATGAAAAATTGGATGAAGGAACCAGAAGGAAATTGGAGAGAGTGTGGGAAGGTCGTGAGATGTGATCTAACCTGGGATCGTATGACGTAACAAAGATTTGGAAACTTGTTCCGATTTTAATGAATCTTACTTCGAACTCATATTTATTTATAGTTTCCTGTCACCTTGTAAAGGAATTTACCCGAGTGAAAGGATAATAATATGATCGAGATTTATCGTAAGATAAGTTATTACGAGCAAGATAATACATTTTCCAGTCTTAACAAATAAGTTATTGAACTCAGGGATACTATAAGGTTTGTGTTGCCTATAGTGGAAGATTATCGAGTGCCTAGAAGTGTTGTAGGAGTTTTCCATAATGTGCAAGCTATGATGATCATACCGGTAAGAATATCTATTCTATAACTAACGTGTGATAGTGTTGCTTGTGTCCGGAGACTCGGTCAAATTTCGTGTTGCTGGAGCCAGCTAGTCAAGCTTGAATGAGTGATATTATAAAACATTTTCCTTGTGAAACCAATGTGAGAAACTTCATTGAAGAAATAGTTCGTGTTTGAATGTATTATCTCACAATGTATATGTAAATTCAAGACTGAGTCTTTTAAAAACTATTTTAATCCTCTGATAGATACTGATGATGCCAGCTAAGTGTTTGATAAAAATTGAAGTTTATGATTATTCTATGAGACTAAAAGGAATTAAATTTTAAGTGTTTTGCTGAATATTGATGTTGTTTAAAGTGAATCTAAGTTGAAATCCACGGATGAGAATTGTGAAAGCCTTATAAGTTCTAGCAGTAAATGACACACTCAGCTGAGTATAATCTAAATTCTTTGTAGAAAGCATAAATTATTTTCTAATTGTATTGATCCTAATAGAGTTCTTGTTTCTTATGTAAGAATAATTTTGTGAGAGAATTAAATATCATGTTTAACTTCATTCTTATGCTTGCCTAATTTCAGTTTTATTGCATCGCTCATTGAAATATGAATCTTGCGGAAAACCCCATGTATATAAAAAAAAAAAATTTGCCTATAGCAAGTTCATGTTGTTGTTGTGCTATTTGATGCTCGATTCCTTCACAATAATTGTGTGAATTCAAACATAGAGTGGCGCAGTATAATAATTTTCTTTATGTTTGAATGTGGGGTCAACCAACAGCTAGCAAATATAAGGGTGGATGAAAGACAGAACCAATACGATGATACTATTATTGTGATACGGTATTTCATTCGAAATGTATAAGCTTATTCTTTCTTTATTATAGAAAATAACAATTTATTTGTACATGTTTAAAGATGCAGTATATGTTATGTAACTAGTAAACCCAGTTTTAAACTGAAGTTTGGGTTACATTTCGGTAAAGCCACCATACCAAAGTTATTATGTTAAACTAATCCACAAAAGGTTGAAACCTATTCACATTAGTATCGTGAGTGGGGGCTAAAGGTTATATAATCCGGAAGTGATTTAGAGACCAAACATGGAATTTTCACCACCACCACCCGAATAAGCTGGGAGTTTCTTACATTAGGCATCAGTTCATCTGTCATCTACAAATATTCACAAAACATCCATTCCCACGGTAGAATTCGAATCCACGGCCTACTGGGTTGATGACCTGGCCAGTCAGGTCGAACCTGTCCACTTCCGTGTGAAACCGGAGGTGGACAGGTTCATTCTTTAACATTATTTTAAATTGTACACCAACATTTTATATATATGTATGTATGTGGTAATATAATATATATTCTGGTTCTATATATTCTCTTTATTCCTAGTTTGATCATATTCACTATATTATTCTTATATTTTATTTCTTATCTGGTGACATTCGCTATATTTTTATCTTGTATTATTTTCATATTATAATTTTATTCCCAATTTATTCCAGAATTTTATTATTCTTATTCCATATTCTTTACATAATTTTGAATTTCATATTTCTAATGACTTTTTCCTTGAAAAGACTGAAAATTAAGTTACCTGCCAATGGTAGGCAAATGACATCATTATATTATTATTTTCTTTAAATAACGCAATAATAAATCTTACTTTCAGTAAATTAATTTAAGGCGACTGTATCCAAAAACGTTCTGTACTGTGGAGAGTTCGCTTCATAACAACAACAAAAAAGAAAAGGAAAAAAAAAAAAAAGCCCGTTCTTCCTTTCTCTAATAGTGCTTTAATAAAGGATGAACTAAATGTACTTTCTCATGGTCATGGATCATTAGTCATTTTTTTTTTTAGTGGCATGTATGGAAGTTGTGCATAGAAATTGTTAACGCCTTTTATTACGATTCAGACACATTTAGATTAAACATAATTGATGCTATAGTGAAAGCTCTTTGTTCCTTAAAATAGAAAAATAATAATTATTATCAGAGCGGGAAAAGGTCATTACTTTAGTCATGGATTACAACGCATAAAGAAGAAAAATGAAATGTTCTTTTACAAGGATTCCGTCAAATAGCTCAACGAACTTAATAAACTCATTGAACATCAAAACGATAGTCACACAGGACATTATGCTAGCTTATCCAGAATGGTCTTACAAGATTTCAGAAATCAGGTTGTCTTTTAAGATAGTTGATTCTGTTGGTAGTCCTACTTAACAGAATCGTCAAATTCTTGGAGGAAAAAAAACTGATTTTACATTAAGCGATGATTAAAATTCTTTAGTCCTCACTAACGGTAAAATAAATCCCATAAAAATATCCAAAGTTTTGCATAAATGTAGTATTACCCATTTAAAACTGTTTACTAAAATAAGAATTTCCTTTATTTGCTAAACCAAGGATTAGTTTTGCCTTTCCCCCATCCAGGAGTCTACTTATCTTTTATTAGCCCTCTATCTTGAACCTCATTTATTATTATTATTATATAACACCTCCAGGGAGTCCAAAGACTTATCGAGGGAGGGCGCCTGCTCTACAGCTCTTCGTTTCCACCACTCCATTAACTTCAACTACAGTCATCATCTATACCAGCGCCATCTACCGCCGACCATCACCACTACCACTATTTTCACAGACAACCACAAACATCCATGCCCACGGTAGGATTCGAACCCCAGTCTTTTGGCTGGAGAGCGTATCCGCTCTCCAGCTTATCAGAACATATCCGAGATTCGGAAGAGAGCTCGCAGCCTTAAACATATACCTGAGATTCACGTATAGCTATGCTGGGCAGTGATGTGCGATCTGTCAGTCGGGAAAAGTATCTGGATATTTTCCCTCCTTGGGAAATTTTTTTCTTATCTTTGCTTATTCCTTACGTTAATTCTTTGTTAAATTTGGTTCATAATGGTAGGACAATAGCAAAGGTTGAACCTAATTATTTAAGTTATATACTTAATAACGTAGTTTAATACAATTATACTTGTTAATTATACTTAATTAAATTATAAACTCCAACTACTTTTTTAATGCTTTCGTCACTTGTTTTATTCCCTCCAAATCCTACCATTGCAATAGTCATTAACTGATTAGAAAAATAATTACCTTATAGCAAACATCACAGCATGCACATACATCAGTAGTAACACCTCGTCTACATTTAGCTTTGTCAAGATATGGGCATGTGGATCTATCACATTCTGGACAATCCAAGGCCAGTGTGCTGAGGAAAAAATATATATATATATAAATTAGATAATATGCATTTATAGTGAAGATCAGGAAGCTTATATGAATATTATTTGGCCTGCGCAACAAAGATTTCGTGATTGTATTAAAGGAATGGAAGAGTGAAGAAATGAAAAAAATAAAAAAATAATAAATATAATTTTGTGGCACACGAAAAAAGTAAGTTTCATGTCAAAATTGTTTTCTTTCTGGTCTTGTCGCGCATGCGCTTCATGGCATCAACATTAAAACTAAGTTACGTATTTACTGCGAAAATGTCACTCACCACCATGGCTTATTTTGTTTATGTTTACATTGTGTTTTGACTGAACACAGCATCAAAATGATGTCAGTCGCGCGCATGAGAGACAGAATGCAGTCATTTTTGTAGTAATTTCATACTTTCATTGCTACACTGCCTCCCAGCAGTGCACAATATACCTTATTTGCCTACATATAAGACGCACTTTTTTCCCTTTGAAAAGTGGTGTGAAAAAGAGGGTGCGTCTTATACGCCGACTTTCATTTCTGGAAATTTTCTCTATTCAGAGTTACGCGATTTCTTTCTTGCTTCCTTGCGGTGTATGAGAGCATTCCAGTTACGTAGAGTTCAATGGATGCGCATGCCCTGTCATCGACTATCGCAGCTGTTTAAATCAGATCTGCTGTTAATTGATATCTAAATTTCTTGGAAAATTATAGCTGAAAAACGTCGGCATTGCTACAATATTGCATACAAGCTACATGTGATTGCGTATGCTAAAAAACATGGAAACAGGGCTGCAGAGACATTTCGAGCCATCCCCAACTGATAAAATGATAAGAACGTGGCGGAATCAGGAAGAGGATCTAAAAAAAGCAACTCACAGTAAATATAACCTACGAAGTGGAACTGCAAAATGTTCAGAACTGCATACTTGGATTTTAGACCACAGAAAAGCGGGACTGAAAGTCCCTCTTTTCTGTGGCCTGCCATGCTGGTGTGGGATCAGTTTCGTTCTCGCAGAACAGAAGATGTTAAAAATAAACTCAAGGAATTGAAAACTCAGTTAGCTGTAATTCCAGAATGTCTAATTAGTCAGCTTCAACCTTTAGATGTCTGTATTAATAAACCATTTAAGGGATTTATGAAGGAGAAGTGGATGCAGTCTTCTGATTTTGAGGTTACGCCATCAGTAATGCACTGGATGGTACAGAGGACAATTTGTTGTATGAGAACTCAGATTCTAATTTAGAAGTGGTTTCAAGTGTCTCTTCATTTAGCCCAGAAATTCATCTCCAGAGCTAAATGAAGAGACACTTGAAACCTCTTCTACATCAGAATCTGAAAGTAGACCTACTTATTACTTTATATCTGAAATACTGTAAATTTATTATAATATTCAGTGCTAAAGTTTTTTCCTAAAAAATGTGTACACAAAAGAGGGTGCGTCTTATAGGCTGGCAAATACGGTACTTTACATTATTTCGCATGATTTAGTTAATTAAAGTTATTGGGTTTCATTGAAATAGCTCAACAATTTTACTAGTGATCTGAATATGAATTTCTAATTTCTTCAGAATCTGTGCAGCTATTTATAGCTGCGCAATTTTGCGAATCACTATCTGAACGATGTATACGACATCCAGATGAATAGACAAAGTAACATTATTCGCTTAACGCATTTTGTGAAATGCTCCTAAAATTACTTCTGTCATGAATATAACAGAAAAGCTCTTATTATGATTTATATTATTATAATGTTAATCATTGACTCATCACAGAGTTTCGTTTTCATAGTGAATTAATTAAACTTTTTTTTTATTTTTAAATTGGACTTTGATAGAGGATATTCGCCGATTAGTCTGAACACCAATGTCTATAGTAGCTGCTCGTAAGAAACTTAAGATTCGTATGTTAGCTACATTACAATTGACTGAGAAATCCGTGCGTATTCATGCAATGCTTAGAATTGAAATCAATGTTCTGTTACATTTCAATCCTTTATACAAAAATAATTTGTTAAACGAGCAACGTGTTAGTTATCAGCCTCTTAATTATATACTTAAGTGAAAACAAATACGATATCAAATAGTCAATTAGATATTCACAATATCAGAACAACGTTTTCGAATCAAATTAACATCACGAGCTGTAACGCTGCTGAATATGTGGGCAGATTATGTGAAGCTCGAAGGTGGAAACATTGCCATACGGAACTGGTACTTGGGATGAGAATCTTTCATACGTTATTACACTTTTGTCTGTAACCGCAAAAGTACGTCATTAAATGTTTGTTCTGCGATTTTTTTTTTTTTTCCCTTTATAGCCCGCTCTCCATTTGGTCCAGTTGAGTAGAAATTATCATGCGATTTTAAACAGCATAAGGAAAAACAAATTTCTGAAAACAAGAAAACTGCTATATGATAATATCTTAGGTGTCTGATGAGAGGGTTACTCCAATAACAATGCCTTCGTTGAAGCCATCCCCGTGGCGTAGCTAGAGCTTTTGTCGCCTGGCGGTTCCTGAGTTTGTCGCCCCTCTCAATACACACAAAAAAATACTACGAAAAGTCAAAACGACATATAGGGAAATAAATTAAAACACTAAAAAATTAAAATAAAAAATTGTTTCATGTGAAAAGTGCCGCCCGGGGTGGACCATCCCTCCGACCCCCTAGCTACGCCACTGATCCATCCTCCTCCTTTATTTTAATTCACTTACGCTGAATTCCTCAGGAGATATTTAGCAACTAAGAAATAGCTATATTACAGATTTCGTGGAAATTGGTTAGCAATGTAACTTGTCGAATGTCTCCGATTGATGCGACTCACCTCCACAGTGGCGCACCCAGAGGGGAGGTGGCCAAGCGACCCTGGCACCCCCGCAAAGACTAAGGAAAAAAAACACTAGAAAAATTTCCAAAAATCTTTTGCTAATTAAAATTCATTTTTTTTATTTATGTTGTGTCGTGTTTTCTATTTCTATACTAATTATCAATTAGCGGTCACATAAGGTGGGAATACCCTATAGCTCACGGGAATCACGGCCGCTGTGAACAAGGCGAACGAACGAAGTAGTGCTCAGCGGACCGAGCGTTACTTCATTTGCCCGAGCCGGACCAGAGAGATCACGGGTATCATGTATTGACGAACATTGCAGATGCTCAGTCGTAGGTTGTATGCGATGCGTAGTGTGTATTCTCAAATCGTCTACTCAACCCCCCCCCCCCCAAGATTAAATTCTGAGTGCGCTACTGCACCTCTAGTTGCTCTTTGTTGTTTGTTCGTTGGGCTGGAATGCTCATGGGTGCATAAATAATGGACCGAATTTAGCTTGCTTTAGTGGTCACATATATTTCAAACAAAAGCGTTTAAACGTTTGATCAATAGGTGTCTGCGTAGAACGTGGCTTCTCGTCTACTACAATCTCCTTCACTTTAGTCCAATTTAATTGAAATTTTCAGAGGGTCTTTAGTGATGTTATAAACAGATATATTCCATCTGGATGAAGTCAGTTGTTACCTGTAAAAGTGTCGGCAAAAAGCATAGTCTCCTCCTAAAAACGCCACCACTAGTTTTGTCGGATCGGACTGAAATTCTTATGGGAGTGTAAACAATAATTATATATTAGTCGAAATCAGCCGTGGAGACCTACGGAGGTGTCCTCGGAGAAAGGGCCCAATGTTTTCATTTTAGTTCGGTTAGGCCAGTGTTTCTCAACGTGGGGCGTACGCCCCATCGAACTATCCAACCGCAAAAAGGTAGTTCATAATACGAACTATCGTATTATGAACTACCTTTTGCGGTTGGTCGTCAATTATTTTTTTCCTAGTCATTCATTGCGTGTTTAGGTACACTCATTAACACAAAAATTTCGTTGCATGCTATTTGATTCTCCAACTATGGACTCTGGCTCAGAAGTTGTCCAGACTTCACCTCTGAATCTCGAGAAAGAGAGAGAGTTTACTTGTGTAGTATGGATTTATCTTTCTTCATTCCCAAAAAATATCACGGTTCAAAATTACTTCTTGAAAAATCATTGCCATTATTTCCTGGAGAGAAAGGAGTTTTATTCGTGATATCTTTGTATAATGCCAACAAAGAAAAACATCGGGTGAAAATAAGAGATTCTCTGCAAAAAAAAGTTCCGTGCTGCGATTTCGCAAGTTCAATTTGATGTGAAAAATAGTTGCTTCTTGAAATTAAATCCTATCCTATCATATGATCATTCTTACTGTATTTTGTAGTTTCTACGGTTTTTATCATCCTACAGTTGCGGTAAAGTAATGTGGCGCACTCAATCTTGGAGGGGGAAGAGTACTCAAGATTTAATCTTGGGGGGGGGCGAGTTGAGTAGACCAGTGCTTCCCAAACTTCTGGATGTCAGGGCCCCTCTTGAAAAATTAAAATATTTCACAGCTCCCCTCGAAAACAAAATCGTAATGTAGACTTATATTATTATAATATTTATATTCAATACAAAACATACACAGCGAATATTGCAAAAATCAAATACAAATATTACATTTTAGCATCTTACATACACAATTGACATGCCATATTATCTCAGATTTTTATATAGATAGACATATTGTTATTCTACATTTGCAGTACAAACACATGAAACGTAAAACGATTAGTAATAAAGAAAGAATTAAGAACATAAAAGAGTTTAATAACAATTTATTGTGATGGATGTTTCAGTACTGCTACAAAAAAAGTCAGTATCCGGTGAAATATTTAAAACTGCAATTCTTAGTTTTCTGCTTTGAAATGAAACTTACATGAATAAGAATATATTTACTAATATTCATTAAGCGCCGAAATACGCAGGAAGCAAAATTTGTAAACCCGCACACCAATGTGTAATTTTTTTCCATTAAAATATAAAAAATAAATAAAAATTAAATACGTTTCTTTTAAGATAAAAAGCAATCTAAGACTTAATAACATTCATAAAAACAAATTAAATGTTTTATTTCACATACCCCCAACAAAACCTACTCCCCCTCAAGGTGGCCGCGGCCCACAGTTTGGGAAGCACTGGAGTAGACGATTTGAGAATACACACTACGCATTGCATACGAGCTATGACTGAGCATCTGCAGTGATCGCCAATACATGATACCCGTGATCTCCTCTGGCCCGCCTCGGGCAAACGAAGTAGCGCCCGAGCACTACTTCGTTCGCCTTGCGTTCACAGCGGCGAGGATTCCCGAGCACTATAAGGTATTCCCACCTTATGTGACCGCTAATTCATAAGTAACATAGAAATAGAAGACACGACACAACATAATTTTTTAAAAAAAATGGATTTTAATTAGGAAAAGATTTTTGGAAATTTTTCTAATGTTTTTTCCTTGGGGGGGGGGGGCAGGGCCCCTTGGCCCCCTCCCCGGGTGCGCCAATGGTCATCACAGTAAAAAGAGAGATACGCCACCAAATCTTTAGTCAGTAAAATAAAGTATTCTATTTGGCACTACAAATGCACTGTTTAAAGCAAATTTACTAACCTCACTGCACATAAAAGAAGAAGTCCAGCTGTAAGCATGAAATAATTCATTTCCTGTGAAATTAATTAAAATTAAATTAGATCAAGTGAATTATATTATTTTGAATAAATGATATTATATATATATATATATATATATATATATATATATATATATATATAAAATAAGTGATATGATATATATATATATATATATATATATATATATATATATATATATATATATATATAAAATAAGTGATATGATATATAACAATGAATTAATAATAAACAGAAAAACCAAGAAAGCAAAAAAAAAGAAAAAATGGATTCAACAAATATACGGGGTAAAGGTACCACTGAAAGAGCATATATCCCTATATGCTATATATAGAGATATATCCTCTATAGAGTATATTGTATAAACATTATACACTATAATTTATAGTGTATAAATGAGAAAAGTTACATAAATCGCTCCTATAGGATGAAATGCCAGTAGCGCAGGATGAGAAAGGACCATCTTTCTTAATGTCAGAATTTGACAATGCTCTTAAAAAGCTGAACCAGTCTAAAGTACCAAGAATAGACCAAATCCTAGGAGAAATTTTACAAGCATTAGGCGAAGAAGCATAAAAGTGATCTGTTTAAAATGATCCGTCAAATGTACACGACTGGAAAATTCCAAAAGATTTTGAGCAAAACATTTCCAAAAAGAAAGTCTAAGCACAATCACACGCGGATCACCGCATGTTGAGTCTGTTACCTCACAGTCTTAAAATCCTAACTAGACTTATCAATGGCGTAACGAAAGAAATTTTTAAGAACATCTACGATGACCAGTTTGGATTCAGAAGAAATAAGACAAAAGAAGCTATACTAAATCTACGAATGATCTTAGAACAAGCACTTGGAATAAACAACCCACACCATAGTATTCATCGATATAGAAATCGTTTTTGACAACACTGATTGGAATACATATTCAAAGTCCTAAGAAATCTGAAGATAGATTACAATGACAGAAGACTAATTTATCGACTATATACGAGTTGATATACAGCTCGTAAAATTCAAACCGCAGTCATGGGAAAACAAGGGAAAGAAGTTAAAATAAGAAAAGGCGCTGATCAAAGGTGTGTTCTCTCACTACTACATTTTTAATATTTACATCGAAGAGTCTATGAAGGAATTTAAAAAACTCAGTAGTGGAAAAAAAGGCTTTATAATAGAATACGATTTGCAAACGAGATAGCCTTAATTGCAGAAAACGGAAAGAATCGCTTGCAAAGATGAATCAACTTCTTAATGAAAGATACAAAATGAAAATCAATGAGAAAAAAAAAGTAAAAAAAAAATGGACCAAGAATGGAGAGCAAATTATAAATATCTCACTCGAAGGGAAAATAATGCAAGTAAAAGAATTTACCTACCTAGGAGGCTAATAACATCAGATGGGAAAAGCGGAAGACATGTAAGAATAAGAATAGCACATTTAACAAGAAAAGAATACTAATATCAAAGAGTATGCTATGAGACAAATCAAGGTTTGGCATTCGAAATGTGTTGTTGATGCCGAATGTAAAAGATCTCATGGACAGAAAGAGCTACAAATGAAGAGGTATTAAGAAAGACAAAAGAAAAAAGACAAATACCCGTACGTTAGAAAAAAGGAGTAATAACATGATAGGATACTACTAAGACACTCGGATTGGTCTACAGATTTGATTGGGGGAATGATGGACAGAAGACCTAGTAGAGGGAGACCAAGAACCCAATACATGAGTGACATCGAAAATGGACGCTCATGCTACCCACTAAGAAGATAATAAATGAATTAACGAAATATTTAGAAAATATAATATATTAATCACAAATTTCCAAATCTTTGCGATTACTGACAAAATATGTTTTCTAACCAAATATCCCGTTACAATAAAAAATAATACATCAGAACATTACGTAACAGTTTACTGGCATACATTTTTCCCCAAGTACAGTAATGTCTGTCTTACGACGATCTGCTCATACAACGCTTTGCATATTTATATGACGCATTCGCTCATAAGACGGTTTTAGCAGTTCAACCGATCTGCAGTTTTCTTGAACTGTTTGTTTACGTCGTCGTTGCTCGTTACATCTCTGCGTTTTTGGCGTTGCGCTGTGAATTATGAACATTTTATAACGATTAATTTTATTTTATTGTTGTTAATAATAGCATAAAAAATTCAAAGTAAGGTAACTGTTGTTGCTTCCAGTGAGAAGACGCATAAACCTGTTACATGACATACTAAAATATTAAAATTGGTGAATTTAGTGAGGATGGCGTTCGATACGCCATCCTCACTAAACTGCAGGCTAATTTTACCTCGTACTACTTTGGTTACGGTTGTTAAAAACAAAACGTTCTTAGTCAACTTTTTTTGCTTTAAATAATACTAAAAAAAGTTCTTAGTGAAGTGAAAAGTGCTAACATTACTTAATACTATGGTTATTGTAAACCTGATAATTTTATTGCGGAAATCGAAAACCTATTAATGGTGTAGACTGCTGACCAAACTGGTTGGGATGTTCCATTAAGCCAAGCCATTCAGAATACGTTTTTCGTTTTGCGAAACTTATTCTAAAATTTTCGTTCGTATATCTGACAGAAATGAAGGCTTTTTTTTTTTTTTTAAACCCATATAATACTTCTTAAAACTTTAAATCACTATGCATCTACAAGTGAAAGAAAAAAAGAAGGAAAAAAGGACAGGGGTTCGCTGTACGACAGTAGTCTTGAACCTGGTGTGTCCTATGACAGGGCTAAGTCTGTATTCAAGGTATTTTCAGCAAAGCCAAAATTTGAAGACACAAGCAACATAGCTGATGAAACTACCAGTTCCACTTTTTCAGTATGAACATTTTATTTTAGAAGACTTGGAATATGGACGGTAAGAGATGCAATATGTATAGTCTAGTAGATTTTTTCCCTCCATGAAAATTCTTACTTAATTTCCTTTATATTCATAATCACCTTTGCAGACATTATCGACATGGACAATGTCTTATTTTACATAAATATTAAAATATTTAGCAGACTTATAAGAGGATAAATACCTGTTTCTTAAAAAAAAATGGCTTTTTTGCAATAAAACCGAAATGCCAAAGAATGAATACAATATAACTTCTAACTTTGATATTTTCTAAGAGCAAATTTGAGTATGATTTCACTAAGTTACTAAAATGAACATTAATTTGTTATAATAATTTGATCTTTACCTTTTATTGATTGAGAAAACAGCGGTTCAGGCGGAAAGGAAAGGAGGAATAAGAAAAAGAAGAACGTACACTAGAGCGGTTATATATGTGTTTGCGTCTGCATGTTTTTTACAATTTGTTAGATGATGTGGGGGGGGGGGGTAGGAATACCATTAAAGAATCACATGGGCATGGGTCTCAGTGGGAAAGAATCACTTTCTAGCATATTAAAACAACAAAAAGCTTTGATAACGTACTTGTACTTTGAATAGCTTCCGTGAGATCTTTACCAGATGAGGGTACCATTATCAAAGAAGTGGGAATGTATATTACATTATTCTTGTTGCAGCACTTAAGTCACTATATTTTGTAATGGGCAAATATATTACATATGTGGGTTAGTTTAAAGATTAATACGTGATAAAGTTTGTCCTCGAGACTGAACTGATAAATTGTGATCAGAATGACTCTTTCAGATGCTACATATTAACTGTAGTAGTTTTTTAATTTATTCGTGTAGGGTATCCTCGACCGCCCCTTAGGACAGGTTGAGCCCTCCAAGATTAGGAGGGCTCAACCTGTTTTTTCATACACTTGAATGTCCCTGTTCTGAGGGACAAAAAACCCGAGTTACCAGGAGAAAAAAACCTCTACCTCCGTATGAGACCGGCCACCCGGCTAACTGTAGCAGTGTATTATTGAGATAATTTTGGAAATCAAAATATCTTCTAATATTCGTACAAATGTACAACAAATTAAAGAGATAGTCTTTATTTTATTTTATATTTTATTTATTTATTTATTAATTTATTATATGTTATTTATTTGTTTATTTTTGTATACAGCAGTGCTCAGCTGGCAGCCAGTAACAATACAATACAAATCCGCAGACTTTGCTTTCATATAAAATTAATTTAATCAAGATTTTAAGAGGTCATGACGAAAGATATCTGACGCTATGAGCCACGTGTATTACGTCTATCATTTGTGGACTTTGGTTGGTTTGTGTGTATGAAGCAGGGAGGGCCAAATTTTTAGGAGGAAAAATCCTATCGTCTCCTTATAACACTGGCTAACCTTACTAGTCGAAAAGTCCTTCGCGTTCTGTACAGGATTTAGAAGCAGGCCTTTCCAATCAAAATGTACGTCTTTTGTATTCCAGCACTATAAAAAAGGCTAAAAAAAAGGGCAAATTTTAAGTTTAAAAATTACGTTTATATAGGCGTGTATGTAACTGAAGCGACTGCAAGCTTATTGATCTTTGCACAATATATTCTTCTTTGCTGAATTGTAATTTTTTATTGTTTACAAGTGTTCCACGTTTGTTAAATACATAAGGCAGGTAATTCAGAACATAAGTTAGCTTCATAATTCTGCTACTAGTATGTTCTTTCTTGTGGATATATCAGTTGCTTTATCATTTTTGTTCTAGGTGTTTATCAATGCTTTCCGGCCGTCCCTTGATATTATTAATATATTATCAGGAACAAGAGGAAGAAGTTTTGGGCATTCGTTAGTGCAACCTCACCAAAGGTTATAGGCATTAGTGGGACTTCGCTAACAGCAGATGATGCGGTTACAAGGATAGAATGTGAAGTTTAGTTTTCGGGAAAGACAGAGAAAATAGGATCGGGTAGGGATATATTGTACTGCTGATGAGAGCGGATGAATTGCAGCCAGAAAGAATAGGAGATAAGCAGGAGGGTGGCTGTTCATTTGAAGAAGTCTGGTGTGAGATCAAGGCCAGTAAGATAAAATATAGTTGGTTGTTGCTATAGGCCAGGGGATTCCACGGATTATATGGAAGACATGCATCGGCAAATTAGTACAATGAGTATAGGTGGAGTGATTATTATGGGGGACTTCAACTATGGAGGTATAGACTGGAAGGAAGAAAGATCACATGGCGGGAAGGAAATGGAATTGAATTTATACACCTACTGAGAGATAATTACTTGAGGCAGTATGTGATGGAGGAGACCAGAGGTGTGAAAATATTTGACCTGATCATAGGATCAGAAAAGCTATCCGTAACCAAGGTGGCCACATCGCTTCCGAGTGAAAGTGACTGTGCGGTATTGACTTGGGAGATTGCAAAACATGACGAATATTCTGTCAAGAAGGGGTGTATATTATTATTATTATTATTATTATTTACGGCATGGAGTCCGGAGACTCTTCGCGTGAGACCCAAATCAGCCATCATACACACACAAATCCTGTCATGTTGGTGGTTTTTCCTTTTCAGTCGTTTCCGACCCTAGGTGACTTTGTAGACTTTGCCCACAAAGTGTTTCTGGTAAGGTTTTTACCATTGCTTCCATTGTTCACCATTGCTTTCCCCCCCCCTCCAATTTTTTCCAGGCCCGGGACCGGCATATGTCTGGGACGTATTCATGACTGTAATCTACATGTATTCACGAGGCTGGTTTGTCTGTTCTGGGGAACGAAGAATCCGAGTTTCCGGGTAAAAAAAAACCTACCTCTGCATGAGACCGGCTAACTCACCTTTCGTCGAAAGAGACCAGATAAAGATTCCTCACGTCACTGACGGCATCGAACCCAGCTACGGGTGGATTCGATGAGCGATATTCGACTGAACTACGGAGGCTAAAATCAGCCATCGTACACACAAATCCTATCATACCTCTCCTTAAATCTATTCACCGTCAGGAATTCACAATCAATTCTGGCAATCCATTCCACTCTTTACGCAAAAAATCTGGTCCGTACACACCTACTAACCACACTCTTGCACAACTTCCATGGATGGCCCCTAGTTCTCTGATTGTTTGTCAAAAAAAAAAAAAAAAAAAAAATCAGCTAACGCCTTTTTATTCCCGTATATACGGGAGTAGGCGAGGCCATTTAGCCCTATCTAACTTTTGGAGACTGAGTGGGCAGTTCAATCTCCACTGGTACCCAATCAGAGACAGGTGGCCCAAGGCTATCACTAATTAAGCGGTACGCAGTGAAGAGAGACGGCTCAAATGTGCCGCCATCTCGTGGTCTCTAACCCTAACACAATATATTTAATGTCTGAAATAATGTGGGTTCTACGGTCGATTTTCTTGAGTTTACAGGACGAAAAACCCGAGTTTCCGGGAGGAAAAACCTGCTTGCCCGTGCCAGAGATCGACTAACTCGGGAACCGGTCGAAAAAAGGCTTAGAAAAATTTCCTCTAGTCGCCGACTAGACTCGAAACCAAGACTTCCTTCGTGCGGCCTAGCGCGGTGGTGTGTAAACGCCACATCCACTGAGCTACACAGGCTCTTGATTGTTTGTCATATATTGAAAATTCACTTGCGTCAATTTTATGAAACCCTTTTAATGTCTTAAAAGTCTCTATCATTCCCCCTATTTCCGCCTATCAACTAAACTTTGTAACCCACAAACCTTCAACCTATCATCGTAGGGAGTATTCTACAGACCTGTCACCATCTCGGTAACTTGTCTCTGAATATTTTCGACCACCTCCTGGTCCCTCAAGAAATCCAGATGACCAAATATGTGCGCAGTAGTCAAGATATGGGCGAATCATAGTCTTATAAAGAGGGATAATAACTTCCTTATCACTTGTTATCGTGTTTTTCAACATCCAAGTAATTCATTGAGCTATTTTACCAACTTTTGCAATATGCCCTCGGAACTTCAATTCTTTGTCCACCATTACCTCAAGTCCCTAGCCTCATCACTTTCTTGCAAATCAATACCATCAATATGATACACAATATGCAACCTTCTCAGCCCGAAGTGCATAACCTTAAATTTTGCAATATTAAATTGACAATCATTATCCTTTTCCCACGATGCCAATTTATTAAAATCATCCAGCAGGATATCTACATCACCTTTATCAACTTTATCTCAAGTTTTACATCATCATCAAACAACTGAATATCCCCTCTTAATTCTTTCCCTATGTCATTGGTATACAAATTAAATAGCAGTCGCCCTAATACCGAACCCTGAGGTACTCCACTAGTCACTATCATTCTCCTAGACTCCACTCCACCATATACCACTCTCTCGTGTATGTTCGTCAGCCATCCCCCTATCCATGCTACTAGCCTCATGTCCATTGCCATCCTCTCTAGTTTTTGTAATAGTTTTCGATGTGGTATGCTCTTAAATGCCTTGGCAAAGTCGAGCCGCGGTGTAATCATTACCTTTCTCCAATTCTGCTGTCATATTATTATTATAAAATGTGAATAAGCTACTAAGACAAGACTTACTCTTTACAAAGCCATGCTGCCCGATATAGAGTATCGCATCCCAATCCACCCATTGTTGTATTTTACCTTTCACCAACTTTTCCAATACTTTAACAACCACTCCCGGTCTGCAGTTTGCTACCTCTTGCATATTCACCTAGTACACTGGCTGATATGTCATCCAGCCGCATTGCTGTATCACATTCATATTTTTTAATATGCTGAACACTTCCTGTTTATCTATTTCAATGTTGATATGTATCTCTGTAATATCTGTAACAGCAGCATCTGTAAAATCACCACCTGGATGATACACCTATGCAAAATGATCACTCAGCAATTCAACTATTTCTTTTGGTTCAGTCACCTTCCTACAATGAGCATTGTTTAAAGCCATTCTACCATAGTCATTTTACCTCTTACTTGCTACGTGACAAAAAACTTTTGGGTTTACTTTGGCCTGTTTGGCTAATTCTCTCTCATAACCTGATTTAGCCTTCCTTACCATACTAGTTACCCTTCTTGCTTGAACTTTGTACTGCTCATAAGTATGTTGATCACATTTTCTTTATATTTCTTCCACAATGTTTTCTTTTTTTTGCAGCTCTTGCCTTATATCCCTACTCATACACTTAATTTCAATTTGGTTTATCCTCCTGACCTTGGGTATGCAGTCCGATACTGCTACCCTCAAGCAGTTTCTGGCCACTTCTCATGCACTACTGACATTATTTCCTTGTAGCTTCTCTAGCCATGGCACTGTTCCAACATGATTCCTGAGTCTCTCATAATCACTAGCCTTATAGTTGAACATCCTTCTTGACAGAGAACTCCACATGTTTGGCAACCTCCCAGAACAAGACTGCATGGTCACTCTCCCCAATTGGAGGCACCTTGTTTATGGATACATCTGATGCTATTATGAGATCCAATACCCTCAAACCCCTTATCCCCCCCCTCTATGACATGCTGTTTCATGTAATTATCCATCAGCAAATGTATACATCCCAGTTCCATCTTGGCATGCTTCCTTTCCTCCCTGCAATCGATGTCCTCATAGTTAAAGTCTCCCATAATAATTGTTTGGTCTACACTCATTGTGTTGATTTGCCGACACATGGCATCTACATCTTCATGTCAACCTCCTGGTCTGTAGCAGCTCCCAAAAACGTATTTGGTCCTATTTGCCTCTATCTCACGCCAAACAGCCTCAATGAACCATCTCCCTCAGACTTAATATCCTCTTTAACTTCTAATTTTGTTGGTTATATTCTACAACCTTCATCAGCAATACCCCATCTCCTGTCCTGTTGCTTCTATCCTCCCTGAAAATACAATACTCTTTGCATTCTATCCCTGTAACTATGTCATTTTCAGTCAACCGCTGGGTCTCAGTGATGCCTCAGATATGAAATTACAAGGTAGGTGATTATGACAAACTTAGAAGGTAGCTTGAATCTGTGTCATGGAATAAAACACTACAATGGAAGGATGTTAGTAGTAAATGGGGGACAGTTACAAGGGGCATCTAGAGAAAGCAGGTAAGGAGAGTTAGTCAGGTAGGAATTATATGGCTGAGTAATATCATTAAGCATGAGCCGCAGAAGAAAAAATGTGGAGGGTGTATAAGGAGAAGGGTGACCAGCAAACTCATGAACAGGGCAACGCTCATACAAGAAAGGTGACTAGTATGGTAAGGAAGGCAAAATCAGATTACGAGAAGAATCCAACCGAACAGGCCTAAGGAAATCCCAAAGAGTTCTTTCGTTACGTGGCGAGTAAGAGGAAGAATGCCTATGGAAGATTAACCTGGATGAGTGGTGATGATCACGAGGTGACAGATGCAGATAAAATAGTTCAGTTACTGAGTGATCACTTTGCAAAGGTATATCATCCAAGTGGTCACAGAGGTGGATGAAATGAAGGTTCTTAGGATATTGCAGAATCTCAATTTAAACGCAGCTGTGGGATCAGATGAGATATCAGCTCGAATTTTGCGCAAGGGAACTGACAGTGCCTCTGACTAGGCTCTTTTACTTAAGTCTCAGCTATGGTAGAGTTCAAAGGGAGTCGAAAGTAGGCAAAATAATTCCCTTGCATAAGGGAGGTTCTAAGATTATAGTAACAAATTATAGAAGAATCAGTATCTCAGGCTTGGTGATAAAAGTACTGGAAAAATTGGTGAAAAAGAGAATTAAAGAATGGGTGGATAAAAATATGATAATGGATGAGGATCAACAGGGCATTGTGAAGGACTCGTCATGCCTTTGTATGATAGAGTAACTGCTGAGTTGGATAAAGGAAATGGGTAACACGATGATTCTGCTGAATTTTGCAAAGGCATTTGACAGAATACCATATGGAACTCTGTTACGCAAATTAGAACAAATGGGGATGGATATGACACAGGTTAAGCGGTTACGAGGGTGGCTGCTGGACAGATATGAAAAGGATATCGAATATCACATTTAAAAAAAAATAGAAGAGGATTTCCTAGCACTCATAGCTGCGAATTCGAAGTAAATTTTATTAATATTAATATTATGCCTAGAATTGATAATGAAAGTTCAGTGATCAGAAGAGCGCAGCAGATTGGGATGCCAATTTATGGAATCGATTTCTTATGAACAGGAAATGTTTTCTTAGCGATTGAGTACATTTTGCTGAAGGATCTACTAAGTTCTGTAAGGCCAGAAGAGCTGTAACATTTACAAAAATTTTTTCAGTAGAAAGAGTAGTCACTGCAATCGACCGAGAATAGGATAAGAAGAAAAGTGTGTCAGAAATCGGTGAAGATATATAAGGAATTCACGATATTGAAAGGAATGATTCGAAAGTTATAGCACTTCTATATACAAATGCACAAAGTTTAAGAAATAACATTCTATAGTTCAGATTAGTTACTATCGTCATAGTTAGTCTCATATTCTAGGAGTTTCTAAAACTTGGGTTAATGGTGAGACTCTTGATGAGAAAGTAAGTAATGAGAATATAACATTGTCAAGGAGAGACCTACTAGTTAAAAATGGATGAAGAGCGGTATACTGCTTATAAGGAATTTCATTAATCGATTTAATGAATTCACGACATAATAAATCCATGTATGGAAGAGGAGTTTAAGATGTTATAGTGTTTAATAAATATGATTCTTTAAAATTGAAAGTGAGTGTATATCGAAGGAATATTCATAACAAATGAGAATTAATTGAAGATGTCTTGCATAATAAGACATTTTAGTTTATTCTGAGAAGCAAAGTTAAAAGCTCATATGACTTGAGTCGGCTGAACGAGCAGTCGAGTTCTCAAAGAAATAGGTCAATAAAAAAACCTCGGGAAATATAGATCTGGAAAAAAAAATCAGCTGATAACTGATTAATACAACCACAGTTATTATTAACGAAATCGTTGAATTAACTATTTTAAGCTATAATTAAGTTATAGGCTAAGAGATCACACCTCAGTATTTTTATAATAAAAACCAAATATTGCGATAGTGGAAGAGAATTTAATAACTGTTTCGCAAGTTTTTAGGTAGAGGAAGTTAAGACAGTTTGATTGAAGGATAATACACGTTAAGATGCGGAATATGGCAAATGACTTAACGCATGAGAATAAAATTATTGATATTTTAAAACATCTGGCAACTGATAAGCTTCAGAAAACATTCTCTCAATATACTGTGTGTACTCAGTTCCTTTTTTTCTTTTTTGAGGAATGGGTTTTGTTTTTGTGCAACTTCTTCTGATGATGCTTACTGTAAATTATTCCCTATATGGCTTCTCGATACGAAAAATTTTTCGTATCTATCTAAATAAATACATCTTTAGTACTGAACTATACGAACATTAAAGAACAACTATACTGACATTTACTAATATATTTAAAACTAAAATTTCTTCTCATACGCATAATTATCACATTAAATAGGAAAAAAAACTAAAACTAGTTTAAAAAACTAGTATAAAACGTATAAAAGAAAGTATAAAAAACTGTAAAAAGCGATGGCGTTGCCTTAGTACCTGAGTAGTATCTCGGGTACCTCAGTTGTTTCTTCAATTTTTCCTGTAAATCAGACTTAGATGTGGAGTTAAGATGTTCTTTAGCCTTCTGAGTAAGAATGAAAGAGGATGTGCAGTAAGAAAAATATATATAATTTTCTATTTTCCAACTGCTCGATGCAATTTTTTACCTCCTTCTTCTTGTTTGCAATAACTTTGGACTTATTAAATAGCGAGCATCATTTAAAAATATCAGAATGATAAAAATGTGTGTGTGTGTGTGTGTGTGTGTGTGTGAGAGAGAGAGAGAGAGAGAGAGTGCTTGACATGACGTTTAGGGGAGCACCTGCTTCAACACTGACTTAGCAGGTGCAGGTTCGACGATCTCTGGCACGTAATAAATAGTTATCACAATAGGTAATATGATGGCTAAATAGTTTATACTCGAGAGGCTAAAATACTGGCTCTATTAAAAGCATGTTAGTATATGAGCACGTTTTTAACATTAAACCAAATGCGATGTAGGATTTTTTATAGCAATCCCAACCACTGTGAAAATCCTATTATACACCAGTACTGTAGGTGAGCCAGTGACTCCTGAGGACATAACTTACAGTTGATTTACAACCTGAAGGAGTTTTTATTTTTTTAAATCTGCATATTCTAATCTCATCTTTTCTTAATGTGTTAGGTTCAATGGTCTGTTACAACCAAGTAACTTGGCTTCATGTAATTAATGTCATAGCATTCTATGGGATGAAAATCCATAATTTCTACCAGAGAAAAACATATCTTGTACATCTCCTTACAAGACCGGCTAACCTTCATTTGAAAATCCCATATAAAGTTCCTTACTTCCTAGACCGGATTCAAGCTCAGGACTCTCCAGCCAAAGGGCATTATCGAGACCGAGTAAGCTACGGAATCTCTGATCTGCATATTCTGTGTAAAACTAAGTTAAAAGACTTCTGTTTTGCTAATATAAACATTTGATAACATAGAGATAAACTCGAACTAGTAAAATTACAAAGAAACATTCTGGAATGTAACTCAATCCTGTCACTTACATACTGAAGAATACAAGGGATGAATATTTTATACCAAGCTGGCAATAATGTTTGCCCACTAAAAGTTGCAATACGCATTTTCTGCTAATTAAAAGACACGGTCTAGTCAGGAATCTACTCTTTAAATGAATTCTTTGTAATTTTTTTTTAAAGTGAATTACAGGTTCTGAAATTGCGATGTAGAAATAAATAGACCGTGCTTAAATACACCGCTTAGCTATTTTGATTTGTTAGTTTTCATCAAAGATCAAGGGGGGAGAAATACTGTAATAGCTTATGATTGCAAGTTATATGCATTTTTTTTCTTAAATGAGCTCTGGATCTGTGTGCAGACCGTAATTAATGGGGAGAAGAGCCTAAAACGTCTGACTTTTTTTCTTTTCTTTTTTTTTTTTTTAAAAAAAAAGATAGGATCGTTATATCATAGTAAATAAGCAAAACAATGTTGCACATGTTTCGAAGAGGACATTGCCATCTTCTGATCTATTTCATTCATTAACTTCGAATTAGGTATCAATCAAGAGGCCACTGACGCCTGGAAAAGGTGAAAACCTTTCCACCGATAAAAGCAAATATTGGGTTCTTGGACAGAATTCGTGTCTTTTAAGTATAATATCTCATGTGACTTACAGAACCCACGTCATTTTCCTAAAAAAGAGATCTGGGTTCAAATTCCGTCTAGACTGAAGAAAGTTCCAAGGCCTTTTTCAGGCAGGAGTAAATTAGTTTCACTTAGATAGGGCTGAAAGATTTCTTTGTCCTGTAAGCTGGTGAGAGCACGCAGTTGATAAACATAGTAGGGGGGGGGGGGAAGAGAAAGAGCTTTATATTTAATCCCTGAGAACTGTACGTGTTTGTTTGGTTGTTGATAGGAAAATATCCATTATTATTATTTCTACTAAATGCATGTGTATCACCTTTTTACTGTGGTTATTTCCACGATTTCAATAAGCAACTATTGAAGTAACAATAGGTGATGAATATTTACACGACAGGTAAGACTTGGGTTCGTATCTCGTGTAGATTTTTCTAAGGGCTTTTCAGCTGAAAATGAGTTAGCCAACATCATAAGGAAGGCAGGGTTTTCCTTCCCGCAATAGGACAAACCGAAGAGAACACATGATCAATTTACGCACCAAGACTTATTTATAGATATGAGACTAACCTACCTTATCTTATTAAAGTGATAGTTATGCAAGCCAAGGTTATTTCTCAGGTCGTGATCCCTTACGTCCTGTTAGTATTGCCAATGAATGAATATGTTATTTGTAAAAATTTGAATAAAATATGAATTTTTAAAATCTGAAATTTAAGTTTGTTCCGATATAGAGTTTAGAAATTAAAGCTTCAGTCTCCAAAAATTAGATATGGCTAAACAACCTCGCCTACTTCCTATAGGGTAATAAAAGGCGTTAGCGGATTTTATTTATTAAATTTATTTCTTTATTTGTAAATTTCAGAACGGCGAAAATTAAATAAGGGACCATCATCAATCTTTAGACTAGCTTTTGGAAATAAACCATTGAACTGGTATGGAAATCTATATCTAATTAAGATAGTGGTATATTTTAAATTTCTGATTGTGAAGTGTAAGGTTTATCAAATGAGAAAAGAGCATATATGCTTCTTTTTCTCTTTTGGCATGTGTGCTTTGAACATAATTTTGTTTTATCTAATTCTGTCGCTATTACACATGAATTTTAGGATGTATTCTACTTATATACTGGTATTCATGTGGTTCAATTTATTGTTATTATTATTACTAATAGAAGAACTGGAAATCAAAAACAGATGGAAAGAATACTGTAAGGAACTGTACAGCAGAGAAGATAAGGAAAACTTGGAGCCCTCCTACCTCTAACCTCTTTCACTTAGGCATGAGGTTGAAAGAGCAGTTAAGTTGCGTAACAACAATAAGGCCCCGTGTGAAGATGGAATCCCAGAAGAGTTAATTAAGGCCACAGGGGATGAAGAGATAAGAGTGTGTCATAGATTGATTATAAGGATATGGGAGACAGGATCATGGCCTAAAGACTGGAAGAAGTCAGTTTTCATACCACTACACAAGAAGGCAGATGCGAAGGATTTCAAGAACCATAGAACTATTAGTTTAATCTCTCATAGAAGCAAAATTTTATTAAATATTATTCTTATTACGTGACACCTCCATGGAGTCCAAGGACTTATCACGGGAGGACACTCTACTTCACTAAATACATGTCACCCTCTCCACCACTATTTAATTCTCTACCATACTACTATCACCAACGCCATCTACCGCCCATCATCGCCAAGAACAGTATTTTTGTCTGTAAATTACGTGTGTTCTGAATATCATTCTAAATAGAATGATGCCAAAGTGGAGGCAAAGATCCTGGAGGGACAAGTTGGTTTTGCAATGGCAAGGGTATCAGAGATTAGATCCTTTGCCTAAGACAGATCATCGAAAAGTATAAAGAATTTAGACTCCTTATGGTAATGTGTTTCACAGACTACTCCAAAACCTTTGACTGTGTTCAACATATGAAACTGTGGGAAGTAATGAAAATAATGAGTTTTCCTCAACATATTATCAGGTTGATAGCTAACTTCAACAGTAAGCAAAACGCCATGGTAAGAACAGATGTTGGATTAACTGGTTGGATTCATGTCGGAAAACGAGAAAGGTAGCTTTCTAGTTTTCCGTAGTGAGGAGAAAGTAGACAAGGATAGATACTGTTAAGTATCTATGCTGAAGACATCATGCGTGTAGCATTGGATGAGCTTAAGACATGAATTAGGATATGTAGTAGATCGATTAGTAATCTGAGGTACGCTGATGATACAGTATTCCTTTGTAATGACAAAGAAGAATGAGAACAAATCCTTGATAAAGTTAAGTCAGGTCGAAGTGTGAGATCATTAAGAACACTTCAGCTCAATCTTGATGTTCAATGAACAGATGGATGGATGGATTATTATTACAGTTCTCCAGGAATCAAGTACTCATCGAGGGAGATGATTTTGATTACGATACTGATTATTACAAGAAACTTATGGTGGAAGGTATATTCTACTTATTACATACGTATCATGCCTAATCTTAAATTTATTCACACTCTTAGCGTTCACAGTACAGTACATTCGATCGATGAATTACTCTCACTCATTTGTTCACAACTTTTAAAAATGTCCCTAGTTCTTGTATTCCTTTTCCTATTCTACCTTTTGAAAAATGTCTTCTATATTTATTCGATAAATGCCTCTCAAAAGTTCTCTATCATATCTTTCTTTGTCATCTATCATCTATCTATGACACTGCAGATTACATGCCTTCCACAAATCCTCGCACATAACATTTCGTTTCAGTCGGATAATTTTTATTGGCAGAATGATTCATTTAAAACCAAAATTGAATCAGATTGATATCTTGTGTACATCCCAAATGTTAATTATCAAATTCCATCATAGTGGCGTAAATACAAAATCCGACACGTGTTCCCCTGAAAACCGCCCGATTGAAACAAAAATTGGAATTGCGTATGTGTTGAGGAACCACTGCTTCCCAATTATTCTCGCAGCCGTAATACCTGCAATAATATTCCACCTTCCGAACAGTCCTTTATTTCTTCTCATCATGGATTACATTACTATAGCAGTTTTCAAGCGAGTAAAATCGATATACGTTTGCTTATAAAATTTTTCAGAAATGGTGCAGGAAAATAGTTTCAGCGAAATAAAGAAAACCGTTATACCATTTATCATTGCATTGTATTCTTAAAAACTCTCTTTATATGCTACTAAATCTTGCTCGATGTACTTCAATATACTGTATATGCTTTTTTTTTTTATCGTCGTCTATTACAACTTACGGTAATGTTAATTAGAAGTCGATTTTTTTTGCATATTGAAGCTATCTTCTATAGGATGCATTTTAAGCTAAAATAATAAACACTTAGGAATATAATGTTTAATTATAAGACATAATGTGATTCGCGTGACAGTACAGATCATTAATGAGCTGGATCTAAAATACCATTGGGTTTCAGTGGGTTATTACTAGGTAAATTAAAATTAACACTAATACTGGATGTTTAACGGAGTTTCCCAAAATTGGGAAAACCTGAACTGTCATCCCGTTTAAATTTGTTTTGTGGAACAATGATTCACTGCACATTTTGGGAAGTCCTTGCTTGAAGACGCTGCCTTTTTGAAAAACTTTGATTGTATTCCGTTGAAACTTGTTTGGCAGAGATAGTATGCTGAGCAAGACCGAACATCTCGGACTCTGTATATCGATAGTACATGATTCTTTTCTCCTAAGAAAATGAAGGCCTAAACGGCTTAAAATATGAAGGATATAAGGGCGGGATATCTTGTAAACTCTCTTACAGAAAATGAATATGAATTTAACTTGTGTTAAGGAGAACGAAAGAAGGAAGATAACCTGAGGCCACAGTGAAATGAGAAGACATGAATTTTTCAGAGCGTAGAAGTCTTGCTATCTTCTGAGAAACATATTGGACGCAAGGAATAGAAACTCGGCGGACATGCAAACGAAAGCCGATCTTAAGGAGGTAGAGGACAGTGGGTGAAGTTGCTTCTTCTTATTGTAATTAGTTTATGAGGTGAATGTTATATTCTTTCTAATGACTATAACTAGGGATCGACAAATTATGCAAAATCCTACTCGCCACGAAAAATATGTACTCAACCGAGATCTCTCTATTTTTTTATATATATCCCAATAAGTCAACGGTATTTGCATAACGTGATTAGTGATGCTGTATCATTTGAAGAACATTTCTGCTGGATGGGATGGATTTGATTTCATGTAGAAATTTTTGAAGTTCTGATTGGAGAGGATTATCGTATGGCAAAAACATTTTCAACGTAAGGTATCCATATAGAATGTCGAGTAGTGATGGATGATATACTTTTCAAAGTTCACATAGTAGTTGAGACAAGCGAATACATAGTAGTTCCAACTTGTTTATATTATGTATTTAGCTCTGAAATACTCGTATCAATGTCAGTCAGCATTGATTACAAACTCAGATAGTTTGAAAATAAAATGTCAGAAGGAAAATCAGCCTAGGGAATATTTGTAAAATGAAACGATATGAAACTGATAACGATATCCGTAACAGACAAGAGATGATTAGCTATCTTATTTCCGAAGTTTTCGGTATTTATATATGAGAGGAGTATTTGCATTTAGCCAGAGAGGCTTAACGATAGTTGCTTCCCTAGATTATATGTTGGATACCTTAAAAAAATCCACTACTGGTCTCAGTGGAAATATTAACTTTATGAATTTTAAGTAGCCCACACATTCCAGGATCTCCAGGAAAGTGTGTTCTAATCTTACATTTTTTAAAATTCCTTTTCGTAAGATTAATTTGTAGATCTGAGATTGCATCAAGTTTCTTGAGATACATTGGTAAGTGGAATGATGTTAGATGACGATTTTCCATAATATTTGTCCTGTATAACAAGTCTTCTTCGTTTATCTACTGGGTTATTATTAGGTTATTGTTTCTTGGAAAGTGGTTTAAATTCGGATGAAGATAAGTTAGGGGGCGGCAGCGTTGCTTTATATACGATAAGCACCATGAAAAGCATGTTTGTTGATGTAATCCAATGCCGATGCCATGAAGGCAGCCCATAATTGAAATCTGCTTTCGTAGCCTTTAACTAAAACTCAGAATCTATCATTGGTAAGAGGACAACCAATGACATTTTTGCCGGATTTTTTTTAAATTATGTCCAGTATGGGATTAGGCTGATTACTTCTTCTTTTTCTTTTGATAAGTAAGTTAAATATTTGTAAGAGACGGCTATTTTTATGATAAAGAAACTACATGGAGCTGACTCCGCGAAGCTGCTAGATATGTTCTAATGAGCTGGGTAATTGGTTTTAGTTATTTCAGTATCTCTTTCTTGACCTTACGTGTTATTAACTCTAATTCTTAATGCCCTTAAAGATACTTTAAAGATATAATCTAATATGATACCTAATAGGTAAAGAAGCAAAGTGTAGCAATATAATTATACTTCTTAAATGTTGCAGAGGAGTACAAGTAATCACTACTTATCACATTACATATTAACTATTAAATTGTTTCTACCACTTCTGCTCTATGCTATTGCTCACTCCTGTGAACAAATGTTCTTCTCTAACTATAAATCTTATCCTTTCCCGCCCCACACTTCTGTGTTTAAAACTTTAAACTGATGTGTGGCAAACTTTAAGTTTTGAAACCTCTCGTGTGTGGAGGCTATATTTTATACCTGTATACCTAGCTAAATGTTAATTAGCGTGAACTTGATTACATTTTCATCTTGTAACAACATGTTAATCCCAATTTACAGAAAATCGATCTTTTACGTGCCAACAAAACTGTATTCACTTAGTCCGGACTAAGGTGATTATTAGCTTTATGAACATTTTCCAATATAGAAAATATTCACAAAGCTATTAAACTTATCTTCAGATAATGTCGATTTGATTTTATAGTAACTACACTTTTTATGCTGTTTTTATATTAATTTATACCTACTATAAAAATTACCAAGTTGACTCGGAAACAAGAAACCTCTTAAACATCCTTTCAGACAACAATTTAACAATTGTGGTTTATAAAATAACGTCAGTAGAAATGTACCCATGACAGGATCCAGATTTTACATCATACAGAACAGAGAATTTAATAATTTGGGATGAATGATAACTTCACACACACACACGCACACACACACACACGCACACGCACGCACGCACACACACACACGCACGCACGCGCACGCACACGCACACACACACACACGCGCACGCACACGCACACACACACACACACACACACACACACACACACACACACACACACACACACACACACACACACACACACACACACACACACACACACACACACCGGCCACTGAATTAGAAACCTTTATGCAGATATACATAAACGTAACTTCGCAGCGTATACGCGAAATACTTGGTCACGTTCATCACCACTTATTCTAGGCAACTGTTTAAGTTGCCTATTGACAAGCGGCAATAATCGTCAACAGTGTTGATCAAAATAGGAAAAACAAAGGATCTTCTAGAGTTCGATAAAGGACTCCTCGTGGGTGCCCGTCTAGTTGGGGCTATGATTTTGAAAACAGCAGAGCTGACTAGTTTCTCAAAGGTGAGATATCCGGGGTATTTAATCAGTGTAAAAATAATCCACATTGCTTGTCTTAGAGGTGGAACTATGGTTCTAAGTCAGTCAGGAACGAGATTTCCGTCTTCTGAGAAGGCGTGTACGGACAAACAGAACTTCCTGTGTGCAGCAGTTAAACGAAGTATTGATGGCTGTTCCCGACCCATATCTCACCGAACTATGCGCACGGAATTGAAGAGGGATCGATATTGGCAGTCGCATACTTATACGGAAACCACTGATTTCTGTGGTTTCGTCTATAGTGGTGTCAGGAACACCGTGAATGGACACCAGAAGACTGGAAAAAGTCAAGTCTCCATGACATAAAGCGGCCTCAACAGTGCTCCTCGCATACTATTACATATCCTCCCTCCAAGCATGATCTGGCAATATAAATAACTGAGATTATTCTCGAGCTGATCAGAAAGCCTGCTATACGTGCTGCCATCTAGTTCGGTCCAGTACACTAATCTGCGGCCAGCCTACAGAACTACTTTACTGTTGTACCGTCGAATATTAGGAAGTTCTGGATATCCGCAGTATGTTTTGGCATCATTCTACATGGTAACAAAAAAGATTGTTCCAAAGAACAGAGGTAGATGGAAGGACAGTGGAGGATGAGATTGTTGTTCTGCAAGTTTGAAGCGGAACTGTATATGGCTTTTCTTGTTTTTATATGTTTAGAAGAAAGCGGAAGAATACGGGCGAAGCAGCGCCCATGAAAATACCTGAAGAAATAGCAGAAAAAGAATATATAAGAAAGTGATTGGAGTTAGTATATGAGAGATAGTTAAGTGGATTGTCCTCTTCTGGATAGCATCAGTCATTCATAATGAGGTTTTCATGTGCCATCCTGAAAATAAAAACACTATTCTAAGTTGGGGCGAATTTGATATTTATATATTGTTAGGAGCTGCATAGGTGAGAAGTGTCTTGAACTGAAGAGAACACCAGTGTTTTTCGAGGCTGAGTAGACTGTAGATATGACTAGTTTATACTGGGACAGGCGAGATACGTAATTCAGCCTGAGAAGAGACATCTCAGTCAAGTGATCTTGACTGGAGATTCGGGTATTATCTAAATTATGAGGAAGTCAGGTAAAAGGTTTTTCCCTTTTTAATAATACAGGAGTGTGTTTTGGTAGCAATGAAGTTCATTAGAATGTCCTTATCCCCCCGGAGAATTGCGAAGAGATCAATACTTAAGACAGGGGGTCTTCAACAATGGCCCGCCGGCCATTTTGAAAAAATAACTACTTAACATTAAAACGCGATTAAATAAAAAAATAATTTCAATGAAGCCCGCGGGCCACTAAGCTATACTGCGGTAATTAGAATTGTAAGATGCTTTCCAGATTCACAAGGAACGCTGTGCATTTGATACTTTACATAAAATCCTATAAAAATAAATATTAAATAGACATGCTTCTTCAGCCATCTACTAGCGCCAAGCGGTACTTAAGTATACTGGTACTAACGTCGCAGGTAGATGGCTGAAGCAGTAGTTCGTTCGAGTGCGCTATCTAGTACCTTCCAGATACACCTCGAAGGTTCTCGATACTTCGTTATTTTCATATAAATACAAGAGGATCTCATCCACAGTCAGTTGAACAGTCTGATATTGGTGTTTAAGCGCACACAGATTCGTCGTGTCAGCCATAGCCTATTGTGGTTTTATATTGCCAGACTTTTTTCATCAGTGCAAGACATATTCAGTGGATAATGCTGGCCTGGTTGACCGAGTGGTTAGCATATCCGCTCTCCGACCAAAGGCTGCAGGTTCGAATCCCTCCATGGGCATGGACCTTTGTGATTGTCTGTGAAAATACTAGTGGTGGTTGTCAGCGGTAGATGATGAAGGTAGTTGCGGTTGGTGGATTGGTGCAGACGGAAAGTTGTAGAGCAAGTGCCCTCCCTTGATGAGTCTTTGGACTCCCTGGAGGTGTTACGTAATAATAATAATAATAACCATTACACGCCCATTTTGGATCATTTTTGGGTTCACCTTCCATCACTATCCGTCTATGAGTAAAAAGAGTAAATCAAGTGATTCTTGTCGGGTTTTTAATGAAAAGTGGACCAATTTGTACTTTTTTTGTGCCGATCGACGATAAGCAAGTGTGTTTAATTTGTCGTGAGTCAGTGTCAATATCAAAAGAATACAATATATATAAATCGACACTAGGAGACAAAGCATGCGTCCAATTTCGATCACCTTCAAGGGCAGCTTCGTGTGGTTAATGCCAGAATTCTCTGATATTTAGAAAGCAACAGTCTTCTCTCCAATTCACATTGTGACTTTCGAAGGCATCGTTCGACTTTGGACCATTGGTCCGTTTAAAAACTTGTATAAGAAACGTATTCCTGAAAACACGATATCTGGTTTCAGCATTCTTTGACATGGAAAAAGATTATGACGCAGCCTGGAGATATGGCATAAATGACTTCTATAAAGTAGGTCTCAGAGAACACCTTTTAAAAAGTATTTTTTAAAAACTTTCTGTCTCTCCCAGTTTTCCAACTTAGAGTGGGAAGCATGCTGTCTCAGTCATATTATCAAAAACAGTTGTTTCCCAAGGTTCTGTCTTAAGTATAACACTGATGCAGTTTATTCTTCTTCTTCTCCCTACTACGAATTAGGCTTACTGGCCTGTTACAGAGCTGACTTGAACTCTTCTAAGTCGTACCCGTCCCGAGGATAAGGTGACTAGTCCTATGCCTCCCGGTATATATTCCGGAGGCACACAGCTAGTCTCTGGGCCGGTTTGCCTACTTGCGGGAGGGAAAAAACACTGCTGTCCACGTCCAAGACCGGCTAACTTGACTATGTCTGAGAAAGATCCTTAAGCTCCTCACGTCGGAGACGGGAATATATATATTATTATATATAATTATATATATTATTATATATAATTTTAATATATTTTAATATATAATTTTAATTATATATATTATAGAAATTATATATATATATATATATATATATATAATTTCCGCAGAAATTTGAAAGTAATAATGGTAATTCTCATGTTGATCCACTGACTTCGCGTTATTGTCAATGGTTTCAAGAATTAATTCTGCGTATGATTTAAGTCTATGTATGCCAAGTTTCAACAATTTGTACCAAACTTAAATACAAACTCGCTGATTGTATAAAATTCATATGTTGATGGGCTATATCGATATATCCAAAATATTATATCACATTATGGTTACAAAGTCATTATAGCTATGCCTATCTGTATCGTAACTAGGATCATCTTTATTACACAATTTATTGATTGCGCAATAAATGCAACTTTTCTTTTTTCCTTGTCCTGGTCTTACATTTAGATCCTTGGCCTTCTTCGATTTGTTCTTAACGAAATCACATTTTAAGATTTCTCACTCTATGTTCACCGTCATGTATTTCAATAATAAAGTATTCGAGACGCATCAGATGATCGGGAGAAATGCTGCCTCCACTAGGTCAAATTGAAATGAGGTCGAAGAAAGTAGTGCTTCTTGAAATATCCCCTGCCGGGTACTACTTTGGTCAATTAGTTTTCAGTCCAGAAGCCGTGTGTGGGATGGATGACCGACTTAGGGGCTTCTTTCCCTGTGTATTTTGACTCTCTGGGACAGTTGAAGAGAGGAAATCAAAAGATACACCACGAAAGGTAAGTCACTCGGAATGAACATGCATTTTTTATGTCATTTAATTATAACATTTGATAATATAGTGTAGCCCTCCGTATATATACTGATATTACTTGAATTGAGTACCATTATATGACTATTTTAGAACACGATGCACTCTCTCTCAAGAGCTGCGACTGAGATTTTTTACTGATGAAAATTACCAATGCTGATAAAGAAAGCTGAATGCTGTGATGTTATCAAACATCTACATAACAAAAAAGTCAAAGCAGGGATTCAGGACACAACAAATAGTTATGCTGTACATATCTCTACTTATTCAGCAGATGCTTAAGATTACTGTTTGTTATGGCTAGTACTATAAATTTTGAGAACAGGTCCAACCTTATTTGGGGTACACTAAAAGCATTAAAATACTCCTTACATGTAATAATAAACTACAGAGAATGCTTTCATGATGTGAAGTAAAATTCCAGACCTCAGGTCCCTTAGGCATAGAAATATCAGAAAGAAATATGACTAGGAAGTCTCCAGGACTTGGTTATGTTCCTGAGACTTCTCTGTAGCAATTCAGAAGTGACTACTTGACTGACATTATTGTTTTAAATGTTGAGAATGTAACTTACTGAACGATGCGAAAGCTTTCACGTCAGCCACTTTTCTACGGTAAGTAACCTCGTATTCCCTCAGTACTTTGGTTCTTTTTTTTTTCTTCCTTTTTACATATGAGATGTTTTAGAATAATGACTAGTTTTTAAGGATGAAGTAAGTAAATCCAGTAAATAAGTTGACCAATGCGACTGTAGCTTTGCTTATGGCATTTTACTTTCTATCTCCCTCTCAGGGGCGCGCCGGCCATATGTGCAATGTGTGTGACGCACACAGGTGCCAAAGAGGAGGGAATACTTAAAAAAAAAAACGTTTTTTTAAAGTGATTTTTTTATTGGGGGGGGGGGGCGCCAAATAAAGTTTTGCACACAGGCGCCGGACACTACTAGCGTGCTACTTGGTATAGGGGCTCCAACTAAAGTTTTGCACATAGGCGCCGGCCACTACTGGCGCGCCCCTGCTCCCTCTCTCCCCCTTCTTTATAATCTCTCTCCATTCTGAAATTCTCGGATAGCTTTAATCAACCTAAGAAACAGTTACTTCTTATTCCGAAAATGCCTCTGCAGTGGCATGTCCGAAACAGCTGGCGAACACGCAATTATCATCCATGACATACTAGTTTTATGTCTTTAGTGCCTCAGTCGTAATTACACCCACCAACACAGTCCTCCTTTGTCATTGAATAAAGAAGTGGGCTGAATCTGCTACTTTATGTTCTATGATCCATAATTTATTTGACTCACCAGTCTCCCCTTAGATCCATTCATACATGTTTACAAATAAAAAGAGCAACCCTAACTAAATGATACGGAACGTTGATTATGCATTTTTTAATATATAATTTTAGTGATCTACTCTTACGATCATGTATGACTCTGTTTTCGTTATATATATAAAAAAAGATCTGCATCCTTTTTTTGTAATAACCATAAGTATGGCAATAAGTATGACAAAATATGACTGGATAAGCCAGCGGCCAGATCGGTTTGAAAGCACCGTTTTTTCAATTTACTTCGTACAATCATTAACAGTGAATCGTTACATGACATTACATTATTAGACATATTCAAGTTTTAATTCTTAACACCTGTGTATTACTGTTATTAAACTAATCACAAGTAGATTGTAGTAAAAATAAACACATCCTAAGAAGATCCATACATCAAGTAATTACATTTATTTTAACCTCCTTAGGTTAATTATTATTATTTGTTATAGGTTGTTAATTTTGAGAATTCATTTTTCATAGTTTTTAACAGTGATAAGTTACATGACGTTTTATGATTGTTTACAATCAGGTTTAGCTCTTAATACCTTTGTTTTGCTGTTATTATACAACTAAATATAAATGCATAACAGTAAAACAAGTGCATATTGACTAGATATATACATCATATATTTACATTATATGATGTAAATATTTGATGTAAATAACAGTGAACTGTTACTGACAGTTCATGATTAGTTACCTTCAGGTTTTAAATCTTAATACCTTTGTTTTACTGCTAGTAGAACAATAACAATTTACATAGTAGTAATATACATATATACACATCATATATTTACATTTGTTTTAACCTCTTTAGGGGTACTGTATCACTATCTGTTACAAGTAATTCATTGTGTGAAATTACTTCTTGTAGACAGTTAACAGTTACATGATTAGTTACATTCAGGTTGTAAATCTTAATATCCTTGTATTACTGTTATTAAACATTTTAATTGTTAGCCATTTTATCACATTTTCTGATTACATATTTCAAATCCTTAAAGTTCACTTAGCATATGCACAAGTATGAATGTTCGTAACAAATGGTGAAACCCGGAAGGAGGGTTAAGCAGATGTCAATATAATATGCATATATCTCTATGTATAAAATCTATTTATTATGTAAATATTTTATTACGATGCATATACTTGTTATTGTTTAATAAAATAAAATCGGTTTGAAAGCACCAGTTCTCGTTTGATCACTGAAGTTAAGCAAACCTTAACCCAGTTAGTACTTAGGAGGATGAGCGCTTGGGAAACCTGGGTGCGATGAGTCCTTGAACTCCCTGCAAGTGTCACGTAATAATAATAAAGTAGACTTGTTCAATGATTTTTTTTTCTTCAAGTGAAAAATTATTTTTTGAATTGAATTTAATATAGATAAATAAATCCCTTTTGGGAATAAAAACCTAACGGTTTTTATTCCCAAGGTGCTCATTTTGGTGGAGCTCATTTAGGCTTCAGTGATGGCGAGTTTGAGTTATCATTGAACAAAAGCTTTTGAAAAAGAGAGTACGACAGACAACTGTGGCCTTTAACCCTAACATGTTATTGTCTCTAATAGTGTGAGTTTTACGGCAGTTTTTTGAGATGTGTGATTGACTAACTCGAAAATCGGCCAAAGAAAGACCTAGAAAAGTTCCTCTTTGGGAGTAGAATAGTATTAAGAATGATCTTTCTTCGTGGATCATTTCCCCAGGGGCCACACAGAAGACAACCACGTGAATTGAACTTAAATTTCCAAGCAGGTACTTATATATTCTACCCCATTTATAATAGGTAAGAAAATAAAAATAGATATATAAAAATATCCACTAATGCCTTTTATTCCCCAAAGGGAAGCCACTTTAGTATTATCTAACATTTTGGAGACTGAGGGGTAGTCTCAATCTCTATCGTTAGCCAATCAGACATACTTGTTCCAAATTACCAATGACTTTAAATAGCATCCGGTGAAGAGAGCATGGTCGACAATTGCCACCATCACATAGTCCCTAACCAATTCATTGTTGTCTACAATAGTGTGAACTCTATGGTAAATTTTCTTAAGTTGCAGGATTAAAACCCCAAATTTCCTGGAGAAAAACCCTTCCCTTCGGTAACTTGGAAACCGGTAGAAAAACTTCCTTTAGTCATCGAACTTAGAACGGCCTTTCTTTGGGCAGTTTGACGCTATGGATAGAAACGCATTTCCACAAGCCAGAAATTATATTCAGATTTAAGTGCTTATAAATATGTCAGTTTATCTTGCGAGTATCCTCACATTTCTTCTTTGAAAAATCAGTAATAGTCTCCTGCCATAGAAGCATTCATTTATCCAATGACCATTACCACTATGTCCTACTGTCATGATTTATTCTCCTCGTCACTACATCAAGGTCTTCCAAAAAGAAAGCTGGATGAGAATGAAAGAAGGGAATCTTAAATGACATCCTGACCCCCCCCCCCCCATTCTTTTGGTACTTGTGGTTATAAAGCTGAAAATGATTAAGTAACCGCTTATCATTTTCAGCTTTATTGTTATTCTAAAAATCTTAAACTACATCTTTCCAGGCTTCCAGAAGTTTTTTGACTAGCTTCAAGATTTCCAAATCTTGAAGCCAGTCAAAAGAACACAGGTCCTCTTTTTTTTTTTTTTTAACAATGATTTTCATGAGCCTTAGTGTACCGTGCAGTGGTGGCTGAAATGTTTTCTTGGAACAAATGAGAAGAATTTTGTTTTATATTGTCATACCCTGGCATAAAATATTGTCAGAAAGGCCGCATTCATTTTATTTAATATTCCTTCGTTGTTCCCATATTCCATAAGCATGCAAATCAGCAGTATTCTCTAAATCCTCTTCGCTTGAGCCTCTGTGGCTCAGTCGTAATGACGATGCCCTTTGGTAAAGACCTGTGCTGTGTTCGAATCCCTTATAGGATAAGAACAACCTTTATAAGGGTTTTCGACTGAAGGTGACTCAGTTGGTCTCTTGAAGGGAAACACTGCCACCCCTGTTGTTGTTAGCAGGGTTTATCCTCAGAAAGAAAGTAAACTCTGCTAACTCAAGGTTTACCTCCTTCCAAGCAAATCAGCCTCAGAAAACCACATGTAATTAGCAGACATAATACATTGGCTTCATAGTCTTAATTGCTTTTCCCGTAATTCCAAACTGCCTAACCCAGCCCTCTTACCATATAGTTACTTTTAAATTGCCCCAAATGTTCTAATGGTAATCTATCTTACTGCTTTTTTTTTGTCAATTTGGAGACGTTTGCAAAAGTCAACTTTATTGTGTGGCGAGAGGTTGGAAGTTGCTGTTTACGAAAAAACTGTTTTTTTTTTTTTTTTTTGCTCTGCACTAACATGTGCCTATCTTTCTGCTCCTGAATTTCATTAAGTTAACTTCATTTACAATAAATACATTTTAATTTGTTGACAAGTGTTATTATTTATAAAATAGTAATAAATAATAACACTTGTCAACAAATTGGCATGTCGAAGTATGAAATATCTGCTCACTCTTCCAACTATTCTCATTACCTTTTTTTTTCTCCGTCCCCCTCCAAAAAAAATTCTACACTATTATAAGCATTGATTAAGCAATTTACATGACGGATGGGATATAAACAGGAAGTAGAAACCTGTTTATTCCCCCAAGATGAAAATGAGGATAAAATTAATTACTTGCGAAAAATCAGGAGTTGCTTCGAGTTAAGAAGGTTAACCCAGTGCTAGGATCACATATGTCGGGTTCAATAACCTCCATTTATATCGGAACTTCCTCAAAAGTAACGAGGAAAGTGAATATATATATATATATATGAGTAATACGCACATCTCTGGGTCGGTATGCGCCAAGTCTTTTGATTACCAATTTTTCTTCTAGACTTAATAAAGAGAAACGTTTTTTTTTTCCAATAAACTATCGAATAGTAATAATGGCGGCTGGTGACAATAGAAACAGATGGGCCAGGGGCCAAAAACAACTTAATTTTTATATTTATATAGTGGGTTCTATTATTGATTTATAGTTATTATTTCTATTGCAATATTATTTAGTCAGAATCCACTGATGCATTGAGCTATTAGTTTTTTAAAATTGTTAGGATAATGGAAGATAAGATGTTCATTTTGAAGTTTCATATAAACAGTGCACCGCACTGTTTATATGAAACTCACACTAAGCCATGATTTCTTGTCAAACCAGGTTACAATAAAATGTTCTTGTTATTTTACCATCTTGTTGAGTAATACGCACATCTCTGGGTCGGTATGCGCCAAGTCTTTTGATTACCAATTTTTCTTCTAGACTTAATAAAGAGAAACGTTTTTCCAATAAACTATCGATTTTGTTCATAGTTAAATTGTACTATTTATGGAGTAATAAAAATTTAAATTTTAAAATAAATTATAAAACAAAAATCGACAACAATAATTTAACACAATAAAAACAATAAAACGGATCAACAACGAGAATAAATAATAAGACAATGAAAGAATCGCGCGCTATTTACATACAAACGCAGTGATTGAGCCAGACTAAACGGGCCCCAAAATAAGCGTTGTGCCTGGTAAACAAACACGCTTGCTAGTGCCGTGCTTCACAATCAAAGAATCGCGCAAAAAATTAATGCATAGCATCATACATCTCCTCAAGGAAATGTGCTTTGCATTAAGGGTAAATATTAAGAATAGTGATCAGAGCACGAGTTGCCTAAGACTTGCACTACTTACAGGCGCAAACTTGACTTTCTTGTCTATTTGCTTACTTGGGAAATGGATTAAAACCAGGTTTAAATAGCCTGGTATCTTTAACGTATATTATACCCAAGGTAAAAAACTTTTTACATCTATCTCTCATCCTGAGATTTTTATTTAATAAGGTCAGAGCACCTTGTGGTAACTTGATTTGGTAAAATACTTATAAGCTCTGTATTACTTAACCTTGGTATTTCTAAGCCTGGCTCCCACTGATGAGACCTCAGGAAAGGTCGAAACCGATCTGGGTAGTGGGCCCCCTTGCCTTTAATGCATAGCATCATACATCTCCTCAAGGAGATGTGCTTTGCATTAAGGGTAAATATTAAGAATAGTGATCAGAGCTTATTCCACCTTTACCACGAGTTGCGTAAGACTTGCACTACGTGCGTGTCACCTAGACTTGCACTACTTGCAGGCGCAAACTTGACTTTCTTGTCTGTTTGCTTACTTGGGAAATGGATTAAAACCAGGTTTAAAAGTAGCTTGGTATATGATATGTGCGTGTGGATATCATATTGAAGATGATATCCAAACTATTCAGCTTGCTGTGTAGATAAATTCAGACATTCTGCATATGCAGGAAATGATAAACAGCTGCAACTTGCTGAAATTGCGATAACCCTCCTTTGCATTTTCGTCTGGGTATTCTGGGTATTCGTCCATTCCAACAATGAATAGATACCATTGTTGGAATGGACGTGTGCTAGAAGAAGGTGGAAGAAATGTTAACTTAAGTATAATGTACGTAAAGTAGTGATTCAATTATAGAAAAAAATCTCACAAATTTGTCCTCTAACTAACCAGTTACCTTAGTGAATGCCACTCAAAAGTTGACCTGGAAAGCGAGGGACAGACTATAGCAAGTGATGAGTTTTTTTTTCTTCTTTTTCTTTTTCACTCACGAAATGAGTGTGCTAAGGATTTTTCTCATTTTTTTATTAATTTTTTTATTATTTATTTATGTTATTATTGTTTATGTGAAATTCTCTCCATCCGAAAAAATACAATCGAAATATTATTCGAATTTTCAGTTAAATAACAAAAAAGCGCAAACCCGTAAATTATGTGATCTTGTTTAAAGAGAGAGGAAAGGTTTACATTCATCATGGGGACAGTGTTGAGAATATACACAGCAGCCCAGATGGGAGGTCACAGCACAGGCGCTGAAATTATTATTATTATTATTATTATTATTATTATTATTATTATTATAACGTGAGACCTCCAAGGACTCATCGCGGAAGCGCACTCTGCAAAAAGAAGTACAAATGCAAAAGCTTTTGTTTAAAAATTAAAAAAAAAAAAAAAAAATATATATATATATATATATATACAGGGTGTTCGGGATAAATTTGACAGTTTCGTAAGGAAAAAGAAAATCTTCTTTGTATCTATTAAATTTAATGAATTGACAAAAAAACATTACAGGCAGAGTTAATTACAATACTATCAACAAGATTTACTCAAAATAACCACCATTAGCATCGATCACAGCTTCAATTCTGCTTCGGAACCTCGAACAAGCTGATGCTACAGTCTCCCTGGGAAGGGCCGCAAAAACTGTTTTAATTTTATCCATTAACTGGGCTTTTGTATTACTGGAAGTGCGATTGGTGTCTTTTTCAACTGCGCCCCATACAAAATAATCCATGGGGTTAAGGTCTGGGGAGTTTGGAGGCCAAACATTTGGACTGGTGAAGTCGTAGAAATTTTCAGACAACCATTTTTGACTTTTCCCAGAGGTGTGGCAAGGGGCCGAATCCTGCTGCCATACATACGGCCTACCATTGGCTACCCTTGTTATCCAGGGCTTGACTACAGTTAGCAACTCCACGAACAAAGCCCGAATTCCAATGCCAGGGTTCTTCAACACCTGTTCCTGCAGATTTGCGAGGAATTCTGCTGTACGAACGCAATCAGATCGTCTGCTAGGGATCTTTCTTCTTGCTACATCCTCGTAGTCACCATTGCAAGTCTCTAGTTCATGCCTGATTGTTTTTACTGTATTCAGGGAGCATTGGGCAGCAGTCGTAATATCCTTATTTTGATGGCGGGCACGAATCATCATGATACAAGTTATTCTCTTCCATGATTCAGGTGGGTTCCAGCTATCCATCCTTTCTGACATCTTGTATATGAATGAAGAAGGGTCCAAACTTTTAAATGAAGAGAAGTGTGTGTTAATACATGTAACTTACGGAAAAATATAATTAATTATAAATATGTCAAATTTATCCCGAACACCCTGTATATATATACTGTATATATATATGTCCTCTCCCAATATGGACTGAGTCACCATATTGGTAGCAGTAGACCCAAAAACCTCCCACAATGGGAGAGGCCTTCACCCTGCAGTGGGTAGAAAAATAGGCTGAATTTTTTTTAAATATATATATATATATATATATATATATATATATATATATATATATATATATATATATATATATATATATATATATATATATATATATATATATATATATATATATATATTGAATTTCTATAATTACACTAGCGCCCGTCTCTCTACTGCTCATCCTTTTTGTTATTATTATTATTATTCGCCCTGTTACGCAGGCAGTCATCGACTGTTGTTGCAGGAAACATATCCTGTGGTATCACGAACTGCTATCCTGAAAATAACTAACTGGTTTCATAACTAGGCCAAACGACTAGCTGTCAGATGCTTAGAGATAAAATATAAATAAACAAAGACAAATATACATACATTTGTAAATTTTTTATGTACAAATCTTCTTCTTCATGTGCCTTTTCCCATCTATTTGAGGTCAGCCTTTTACATGATGTGACTTTACGCGATCCCAACTAACTTGTTGCAGAGCCTAACGTTGGGGAAAAAGGTATTTATGTCTGTCTATGTGTGTTCACGTGACCGGTTTGCCTGTTCTGAGGGACAAAAAACCCGAGTTTCCGTGAGAAAAATTCTCCTCCTCTGTATGAGACTGGCTAACTCACCTTTAGTCGGAAGAGACCAGATAAAGGTTCCTCACGGTGATGGACAAGAATCGAACCCAGGTCTTTCCGACTGAGCTGCGGAGGTTCTTGTTTTGTACAAATATAAGCTTATTAGGTATCGTTTAATGATTGAAACAAATATAAGTTTTATGTTCAGCTAAGTAAAAAATTCTTATAAATTGCAGGCAATTATTACTCGGCTCGCTACTTTGTATATCAAATATTTCTTTATGAATTACCACTTGTTTTAAGATGAGGTAGGTAAAACAGTCGGAGAATAACTCGTTGATATCAATTGAACGATGCGACTGTTGCAGTGTCTGTTAAGGTGATCAGATTTTTAGAAAGACAAACATAGACTCAAAAACAAAAACAAACAAACAAAAAAGACATATACGTGGCTAGCGGTGGCTCGTGGCTTGAAATCGTGGTTGTGCTGCAACTTTCGAAATATGGTAAAAATTAAAAAAAAAAAAATTTTAAATGAAAAAAATATTGTTTATTATCGATAAAATTATATAGTTTAGTATAATTCAAAATTACTTAAAAATAAAAAATTCATTCCTTTAATTGTAATTAAAGGAATGGATTTACAATTTTTGGACATTACATTAAATCCTTTAATTGGGGGTACTGCCGTTCTGCAGTGCCTATGCACGAGCCGCCCCTGTACGTGACACCTCCAAGAGCTCTAAGTACTCATCATAGGAGGCCACTACTTCCACTACGCACAGCTCACCATCTCCCCTACTTAATCTTCCATCTACACGACACAATTACTACCATCAATAGTATCTTTTGTCTGTGAATTGCGTGTGTTCTCATGGCCTATTTGACTGTATATGATATATACTGTACTGTGGAACATTTTATTATTACATAGGTACTTTAGACAAAATTATATTTATAAAGTATAATTAATAACATATTCTTCTGAATTATATATATTTCGGAGGAAATTTGTATCCTTTGACATTGCTATAAAAGTCTAAATAACATTTAACGTTCACTGAAATTATTGCTTTAACAATATTCATACTCACTCTGTTTTTAATCTTTGGTCCAAATATTGTTTACAATACGAAGTACTCGGTTGAGCTGTTGGTCCATCGTGAACTGAAAGTAAATGCAATTTGTAATTAGTAACTTCGTATTATCGCTCTGACTGGTCTGATTGTTCGGTTCGTAGACTGTCAGTCATACACATGAGCTTGCCCGAACAGGGCCGTTTACCAGAAGTAAGTAAATAAATAAACAAATGAACTGTTTCTGTAATTTGAAAGAGAATGCCATGTTAATGTTGATATTTTCCTATGTATTATTATTTCTTGGATTTGATATAATTTTAATACTATACAATGTATTCGAGATGACCTAACTTTTTTTTTTTTTTTTTAAATTTCTGTATTCAAAAACTGAGGCATAACCACTATCTTTTGAGACACTGAGACAAATAATCCGAAGCCGGTACTGTCCCGGTTAAACCGTTACGTATATAGCCTTAGGTATTTATTTTATGTTCTTCTCTTTATTCTTTGAAGCTCCTCCATTCATTTCGTGTCCAGCATATGAAACAGCATGTGTTACAAATTTAGTTGGAATGATACAACCTGTAATGTCTATCAGAGAAAGGGCCTTTATTGAATTTTCCCTTCCCATCATTATGGTTCGATTATCCTAATTTCTGAGGTAATCTTTAACAACATAAAATACGATTTGAAATTTTGTCTGACTGGGCTGACTTTTCAGAAGACATTAAGCAATGTCACAAAACAGCTATATTCCAAATTTAATCGAAATCGGTTGAACGATGTGTTCTCTAGAGGTGTTAGGAAACAACTCTCACTCTGCCCCAATACACTATTTTTATATCCTTGAGCTGAATCCCGAGAGCATAAGCAATGTAAGGAATAACTGTATGTCAAATATTGCTGAAGTTAGTAGGATTAGTGGTTGTGAATGCCTCTTCTGTTAATGAATTTAAGGAGAAGTATAATAGGTATTGTGGGAATAACGATTAGTGCGTCAATTTTGTGGCTGCCGCAATGAGTCTTCTGACCTCATGGAGACACAATAATAATAATAATAATGCAATCCAATAAACATACTTAACAAGTATGTTCATTGGATAAATATTTGAATAATTCCTAATGAGTGAATAAATAAATAAATTATCTACATCTGTTCATTTTCTAAAGGGAATAGGTGATGCACTTTAGTCATAAGTTTTGGAAATTCATTGGTGGCCTGTCTTCATCCTTGTCTTTGCTAGACAGTGATATTTTCTAGCTGCTGTGATTATGTGAAAGTGACACAAGAATATGGCAATAGTAGGTTGTTGCGTCTTGTGTTCTTAATCCTAACTATAATATATTATCATGTGTTCTGCAGTTAGTTTTTCTGAGTTAAACTGTACTTCCTTCTCCTCATACAGCTCCACTAGCATGCCATTCATGATTTTGGCTCTCCATCGCAACTCATCATTGTCGTACCTCGGCAACACACTGACACCTTTTTCCACCACACCATTATCTTTCACTCTTCTCAATAACCTCTTGATATTTGTCTTCACATGCTCCTTATGTCCACTTAGATTATTTGTCCTCACAATCATCACTAATTCTCTTGCATGTTTCTTCCTCATGTTCAACGTCTGAATTATCCTACTCATTCTCCCTCCTGGATAGCAGACCTTATGAACTTTCTCATTAACTAATCCTCTAACTATGGAAGCTCCATATACTGCTTTCCTGAAATCACTCATCACCTCTTTTACTCTTTTTTTTTCTTTCATTCTATTCTCTTCCATGCCTTCATTAGTTTCCACTAAATGTTGCATCACGCTGCTTATTCCTCATTTCATTTTTCATTTTCATTCAAATCTTGCATTCCAACACTTGACTCCCGCAGTCTCTCTACCTCTTGTTCTGCTACACTTTACTTCCGTTTCCTCATTCATAGTTTCTTTTGCTCCCTTATCACTAACTTTTGCTTCCACATTCTTTCACTCCCTCAGTTTCACTATCATTTGTTTCATTTCCATTTCTTTCATTTACGCCATCTTCTATCTTTTCGGTCTGTTATGTTGATATACTTAGTCGTAGATATAAAAATTCAACTGCATCTATAAAATCAGGAACAAATATGCAATTTCCTATCAAAAAGGGATAGTCAGGCAGATGCCATTTCACCTAAACCATTTACAGCAACTCTAGCAGAAATTTTCTGAATTGGAAAAAACAGAGGAATTACAGTAAATGGAGAAGGAACTAAATCACATACAATTTGCTGATAACATTGTTCTTTTAGAAAACTCTGCAGAAGAACTTCAACAAATGATCAATGAATTGAATGCAGAAAGTAAAAAGAAAATATAAAGAAAGATAAAATAAAAGATTAAATATAAACAAAGATAAAACAAAAATAATGCATAATAAATACACCAAAAAGCCAGTAGAAATGGAACACCAGGATCCTAGGACAAAAGATCACAATAAGTAAAGAAATTATATGTAGAATTCAATCTGGTTGGATAACCTTTGGAAAATGCCATGAAGTGCTCAAAGGAAAAATCCCAATCTTCCTTAAAAGAAAAATACCCAACAATTTTATACTTCCAGTCATGACACATAGAAGTGAAACGTGGACTTTGACTAAAAATTGACCAATAACTTAAGGATTACCCAGAGGAAAATGAAAAGATCATTAAACACTATACTAGAGTGAGAGACATTCTAACACCCAATAAAAGATACAGTGTCAATGGATAACTCATATTGCAAGAAGTAACACTCAAAAATGGACAAAATTGATATTTGAATGGTATACCAGAGATGGAAAGAGAGCTACCGGAAGACCAAAGAGATGGTGGGAGGATGAGATAAGTGATGGGCTGGAACTCAGTAGCATAAAAAAGGTCAGTATAGGACTGAATGGAGCACTTTGGGGGAAGGCTTTCTGTCCATCAATGGCCAGAAAATGGCTGAAAATGATGGTGATTGAGTGGATGACAGTGATCTTATTTATGTATATTATTTATATATATAAACTTGCAAGAAAGAGAGAGAGAGAGAGAGGTTGCATAACCCCTATATATATATATATATTATTATTATTATTATTATTATTATCATCTGAGACTTCCATGGAGTCAAGGACTCATCACCAAAACCAGCTGTCATACCTTTCCTTAAATTCCTTCATACTAGATGCACTCACTACCCTAAAGGCAAACTATTCCACTCACTCACTGCTCTATAAGAGAAACCTAGCTCTTACTCTTTTCTTGATTGCAAACAAAATTAACTTCCATGGATACCCCATTGTTCTCTCCCCACCTTCCATATAATGAAAAATTTCATCAGATAATACCCATTCAAAAGTTTATAGACCTCTATCATATCACCCCTCTTTATCCTGTTAACCAGAGTCTGTTATCCACCTACTCACAATCTATTCGCATGATCTGAAACCCATAATTATTATTATTATGAGCTACTCCATGGAGTTCTTGGACTCATCGAAGTAGCTGAAACATACCAAGCACTGTTCAAACATGGCGCAGTATCTCTCATACTCTGCTTTGAACTTGTTCACAGTCATGGCATCCACAACAAACTCTGGTAACCTATTCTACTTATTCACCACTCTGCCAGCAAAACATCTAGTTCTAACACCCCCTGCTAACTACACTCTTGCTCATTTTCCAAGGATGGACCCTAGTTTTTTCACCACCAGTAATTTGTATGTCTCAGTCATATTGCCCCTTTTCTGCCTGTCAACCAATTTGTGTATCCCATAAATCTTCAACCTGTTCTTGGTTCATTCTATACAACTGCTACCATCTTGGTCATGCGACTCTGGATTCTCTCCACCTTTTCCTCATTGCAAGAAACCTAGGCAACCACATCTGCACACAGTAGTCAAGATTGGGTGTTATCAACGTTCAATAAATAGGAATAATAACATGCTTGTCTCTACTTGTCAAAGTATTCTTTAGTAACCAAATAATCTGATGAGCTTCTTTAGCTACTTTTGCTATGTGCCCTCTAAACCTCAAATCCCTATTCACCGACACTCGAAAATAAATAGCTTTGTCAGTTTCCTGGAGTACAGTTCCATCAGTGTAGTGTACAGTTGGTAATCTTTTCATCCTAAAATGCATAACCTTACACTTTGCCACATTAAACTAACATCCAGTCTCCTTTGCCCAGACTGCCATTCTATCCAAATCATCCAGCAAAATTTTAACATCGTCTGTATTAACTGTTGCACCACCCAATTTTGCACATTGGCAAACAACTGAACAATTCCTCTCAGATCCTTTCTTGTATCATTATTGTGCAAATTAAACAGTAGCAACCCAAGAACAGAGCCCTGTGGCATGCCACTAGTCATAGGCCTTCTTCTTCTGGACTCTATTCCTGTAGAAATTACTCTTTGATATCTTTCCATCAACCACCCTCTTATCCACCTCACCAACCCTATATTCATACCCATGTGCTGCAGTTGATTAATTAACATTGCATGTGATATCCTGTCAGAGGCTTTTGCGAAGTCTAGCTGTATCACTGTAAACCTATTACCTTTATCCAGCTCAGCTGTCACTAATATAAAATGTGAGTAGGTTACTGAGGCACAACCTACCCTTCACAAAACCATGCCCCCCCTCCCCCAATACAGTATCCTATTTTCATCTATTAACCTCCCTACGAGAGCATTTGAGTCTCGTGCCACGCCTTATATTACAAATGCGAGTGCCCTCTCTCTCTCGGTGACTACGTCATACTCTTAGCCATGGCTGATTGGTCACCGTAACTCCGAACTGTTTTTGACATGGTTCTAATACATAGATCTCTTATGCACATTTAATAATAACAATTTCGGTCCTGAGACACAATTTCCCTTTGCTTATTTTACATAGACATTATCAATTCTAAATACAGATTTCCTAGGTTTACTTAATATTAACAATCTCTAGGGAGGTTAATAGATGAAAATAGGATACTGTATTATTATTGTTATATATAAGTTAATATTAAATTAATATTAACTATATTAACAATGTAGATGAAATAGTGACAACAAATTGCACTTCTTATCCATGTTATTTAATGGGTTTTAGAGCTTCGTATCCAGATTTAGCTCAACGACTAGAGACGTCGTGGCCGGTTGGGGGGGGGGTTAATGCCTGTATTTTGCTCTTCACTAACTTCTCCAGTACCTTGACAACAACTCCTGAGCTGGAATACCATCTAATCCTATATCTGTATTCACATCATGGTTCTGTAATATGCTATGCACCTCCATTTCATTTACCTCAGTTCCCATATAAGTCAGCATCAGCTAACACTTTTTTATTCCCATATATAAAGTAGGCCGTTTTTTAGCCCTATCTAACTTTTGGAGACCGAATGGGCAGTTCAGTCTCCACTGGTAGCCAATCAGATATAGCTGGCCCAAGGCTATCACTAATTAAGCAGCGCACAGTGAAGACACAGCTCAACAAGTGCCACCATTTTGTGGTCCCTAACCCTTTTAATGTCTGAAATAGTGTGGATTCTAAGGTCAATTTTCTTGAGTTTACGGGATGAAAATCTCAAGTTCCAGAAGAAAAAACCCGCTTGCCCATACCAGAAATCGACTAACTTGAGAACTAGTCGAAAAAAGCTTGGTAAAAATTTCTCTAGTCGTTGACTTGACTTAAACTCAGTCTTCGGGCGGTTTAGTGCTGAGGAGTATGAACACCACTTCCACTGATCATTCTGCCATAAACATTCTTCCTTTTACTTGCAGCATGTTAAAAGAACTGTTTGGGATTATCTTTTGCCTGCACTGTTAATTTTCTTTCATACTCTGCATTTGCCTTTCTTACTACACTTATCCTTCTGGCCTGTGCTTTGTACTGCTCATGTGCCTGTTGATCACCTTTCTCCTTGAATTCCCTCCAGAAAATTTTTCTTTTTTTGTAACTCAAGCTTAATGGTGATATTCATCCATTTAATTTCCACTTGATTTACTTTCCTGACTCTAGGTATGCAGCCTGCCATTACTTCTCTCAGACACTTCTTTACTACTTTCCATGCACTATCAACATCCAGCCCTTGCAATTTCACATGCCATGGTACTGATCCAAGCAATCTGCTAAGCTTATCATACTTATCATCCCTGTAATTCTACATATACCCCTTCTTAAGTGAAAATTCTATTCATTTAGCCACCTCCCAGGTGAAGACAATATGATCACTCTCACCAGTTAGCACTCTCAAACCCCCTAGTATATTCCATCACATGCTGTCTCAGTTAATTATTCCTTAGTAACTGCATAAAGTCTATTTCCTTCCTCCCATGTGTCCTCTCCTCCTTCCAATGTATGTTCCCATAGTTGAAATCCCCCATAATAATTACCCACCCTCCACTCAATCAGCTTATATGAAGATGCATACTATCCCCATTACTTTTCCATCCCCCTGGTCTATAAAAGCATCTAACTGTATATTTTGTTCTGCTGGCCTCTATCTCACACCAGATAGCCTAAAATGTGCTGTTTTCACTGGCCTACAGTTGAAATTCTACTCTTTTTGGTTGCATTGTAAAAATTCGATGTAGCTTAAAAATACTAAAGCGCTTTACATTGATTTTACAGTGTTGTGTCGGAAAAGGAGCTGACTCACTATTTGTAAGCCATCTTGTTTCCGACCCAACACACAACGACAATTAGACCTAAGAATAAGGACATGCTTATGTCTCCAGAGACAGGGCTAAGAGAGTGTTGTACATACGTTCACTCAAAAGTGTATCAAACCGACTGAGATTGTTAATATTAAGTAAACCTAGGAAATCTGTATTTAGAATTGATAATGTCTGTGTAAAATAAGCAAAGGGAAATTGTGTCTCAGGACCGAAATTGTTATTATTAAATGTGCATAAGAGATCTATGTATTAGAACCATGTCAAAAACAGTTCGGAGTTACGGTGACCAATCAGCCATGGCTAAGAGTATGACGTAGTCACCGAGAGAGAGAGGGCACTCGCATTTGTAATATAAGGCGTGGCACGAGACTCAAATGCTCTCGTTTTCTGTTGCTGGGTTCCCATCCAATCCTGGATAGCTATGGAAGCTTGTCACCGGTGCCCAGCAACAATCTCCCGGTTGCTGTTGTACCGAGTCGAACAAAGCCACCAAAGGAATGAAGTCAGAATTCCAGTAAAGAGCCGTTGGTAAGCTATGGCAACGTGAAGTCAGCGAAGGGCAACCTTCGAAGATAGTGGAAGTGAGTCGCTGATGCCACAGAAACACGTGGTGAGAAAATACGGAAGTCTTGCATATCGGAAGTGAAAGCATGGAGGGAAGTCACGGAAACCCCATGAAAAGAACAAGGTGGTAATGTACAATTTTTTATACTCATTATAGAATTGTAATCATAAAAGGAATAGGAGCCAAGGATTTAAGGAGCTCCACACATTAACTTACCCATAGTGCCTAAAAGACTGCTTGGACTGATCTGTCTGTGTCAAATAAGCTGGTGCCAATCTAAGCTTGTGCTGAGAAAGGAACCTAACCTCTGAACTGTTTGTCAGGAAGAAGCTATATGATGTAATGTTAGATATTAGCCTGAATTTTAATTAAGTTGTGGGGGGGATAGAGCTTAAGCACAAATTAGATTATTTTTCCATGATAAAATACAAGACAAAATGCGTCTGACATACTTAGTATAAAGATTGTGTATTAATTGTGCTTAGAAAATGAGCACTGAGTAACCCTGTATGGAATAATCGTGTCTGAACATAATAATATAACAGAGATATAGGATTGTTTCATTTAAACATAAGAATTGAAATTTTGGATATCTTAACCTAAAGGGGGGGGGGGGAGTTCAGACTCTCTAGCATTGAAATTATTACTTAAAGTGTATCTATGCAAGTGTAAGTATTTACAATAAATGTATTTCTTTATGTCAAAGTTAATGAGTCTGTTGTTTCTGAGATTGAATTACCACTTATAAAACTTTCGGACCTGTATGAGTGAAGGGGGAAGCAATTTACGTAAGAAAGAAAAGGGGGGGGGGAGCCACGACTGCACATCGCGTGATCCCTTTGTTGTTTAGCGTTATTTATTTGAATATCAGTTTAGTTGCCAGCTGGCGCAGTCGTTCTAAACAAAATATAAATTTGTCGCCAATGAAATAACTGATATGCATGAGAGATAAATAATACATATAGAATAATATAACATAAGAATAAAAGTAAAAGTGACGAGGCGGCGACATAACAACAGAGTTTGAATCCCATGAGAATATTGTAAAATTAGCCTTGTTTGTATCTGTATATTTTTTGCTAGATATTATTGTAAATAACCCTTTGGAAATTAACCGTAAATACTCCTTTAACAAGAATATTTTAGAGTGTTAAAAACAAAGGCAATGTTTTGCCGCCGGAACGTTGTGTAGTAGTTCTCTTTGAGGGCATAAGAAAGGTTGTATATGACTCTTGTGTATGAGAAAGTGCTTACAAGCTTTGCGCATAAACACCTCCAAAGTCAGTCTGAAAGGTTCAAACAACTTTCCACTGGCCGGCAACTTACGATCAAAAGGGTACATGGACTAGAACGAAGAGCAGGTTGAACTTAAAAGAAAATGAAAGAGTCGTGACGAATTCTTGGGGGATTACAACCAGTGGTGAGCTATGGAAATTTTAACAAAGGGCTCGCATCGTCGAGCAAAAAAAAAAAAAAAAAAAAAAAAAAAAGCAGCCTAACTTAGCCCTTATAATACTTTGTAGAGCTTCTGACAGATATACAGGGTTTTTGGGATAAATTTGACAGTTTCGTAAGGAAAAAGAAAATCTTCTTTGTATCTATTAAATTTAATGAATTGACAAAAAACATTACAGGCAGAGTTAATTACAATACTATCAACAAGATTTACTCAAAATAACCACCATTAGCATCGATCACAGCTTCAATCCTGCTTCGGAACCTCGAACAAGCTGATGCTACAGTCTCCCTGGGAAGGGCCGCAAAAACTGTTTTAATTTTATCCATTAACTGGGCTTTTGTATTACTGGAAGTGCGTTTGGTGTCTTTTTCAACTGCGCCGCATACAAAATAATCCATGGGGTTAAGGTCTGGGGAGTTTGGAGGCCAAACATTTGGACTGGTGAAGTCGTAGAAATTTTCAGACAACCATTTTTGACTTTTCCCAGAGGTGTGGCAAGGGGCCGAATCCTGCTGCCATACATACGGCCTACCATTGGCTACCCTTGTTATCCAGGGCTTGACTACAGTGTTTAGCAACTCCACGTAGCCATCTGAAGTCAACCTGAGGCCCTCTTGGAAAAAATGCGGAGGCATCACATTGCCTTCAGAGGATACACATCCAAAAACCATCACAGTTTGGGGAAATTTAGTCTGCATTACACGAGGAATGTCCTTTGTACTGTATGCAAGCCATCTGTTATTCTGCGTGTTGTGTTTTTGATCCTGGCAAAAGTTTTTCTCATCGGAAAAGAACCAGATTGTTTGTGGTTCCGCAGGATGTTTCACTTTGCTTAGAAGTTTCTTCGCGTTTATCAAACGTTTTTCACGGGCCTTTTCTGTAAGCAGCTGACCTTTGCGGCGCTTGTATGAGTAGTAGCGGAGGTCTTCATTGAGTGCAAGCTTCATAGTAGAGGCTGCAACATTCATTTCACGTGACAAAGCCCGAATTCCAATGCCAGGGATCTTCAACACCTGTTCCTGCAGATTTGCGAGGAATTCTGCTGTACGAACGCAATCAGATCGTCTGCTAGGGATCTTTCTTCTTTCTACATCCTCGTAGTCACCATTGCAAGTCTCTAGTTCATGCCTGATTGTTTTTACTGTATTCAGGGAGCATTGGGCAGCAGTCGAAATATCCTTATTTTGATGGCCGGCACGAATCATCATGATACAAGTTATTCTCTTCCATGATTCAGGTGGGTTCCAGCTATCCATCCTTTCTGACATCTTGTATATGAATGAAGAAGGGTCCAACCTTTTAAATGAAGAGAAGTGTGTGTTAATACATGTAACTTACGGAAAAATATAATTAATTATAAATATGTCAAATTTATCCCGAACACCCTGTAATTTCTGTAGGATATCAATCATTAATGCTAGATCTTTTAAAAATTCCAAATTTAGAAGTCAGTTTAAAAAGCTCTTATATTTATCGTTCGATGCAAAATGCATGCATAAAGTTGGGTAATTTCTCCACAAAGCAAGAGCCGTTCCATTCGTAAACTGCAAGCTGCCCATCGTGGTCCAAACACATGGCACCGATCTTTAAAATTTCGATACCAAGGTCTTTTGCAATCGTATTTAATTCTCGTTGATTTTTTAGTGATTGATGATAAAAAGCATATAATTTATCCATAAATATTTCAAAATGATTTATTTCTTTAATGTTTTTTTATCAAATCGTCTAATGCTAAGTGTAAACGATGAGCTACACAATGCCAAATCACAACGTTGGGAAATTTTTGTAGACGTTTGATTGCAACACCTGATTTGTTTCCTAACATTACACTAGCTCCATCAGAACAAAATGCAATGAGATGATTTTTTATATAGTTATCAGAAAATCCATATGAATTTAAAGTAGCAATTATAGTAGCATGTATACATTCCATGGTGGTATTTTCTAGTTCTACAAGATGAACAAGGGGCTCGCAAATTTGAGAAAAATTTAACAAAGGGCTCGCGCGAGCCCCTTATAGCTCATCACTGGTTACAACCCTTCGTGCAAGGTCTCAGAGAAGGCATAATAAAAAGGGACGAGCAGAAAGGGCTTCCATTTGCCTAGAAGATAGAGAGATCCTGGTTGTCAGACAGAGTTTGCGGTAGTTTCAGCTCTTAGAGACAGCGGATAGAAGAGCCAGTCCTACAGGCATTTCATTGAGTCCAAGCTTGAGAGGAAAAAAGCCGATGTAAATTACCTGAAGTAGCTTTGCTCGGAAGTTTTTCTTTTTGCCATGGGAGAACAACCTTTTGCAGAGCTGTATGAGTACCGCAGGTCACAGTCCACAGCCCACTATTTTCCCAACGAAGATACTGCTGATGCCAGATTTCCTGAAGGAAGCTCGAGAAGAGATCGGAAATGAAAGAAATGTCATAAAAACTTTTGTGCAAGACTTTTGACTGAATGTGCGATACAAAGCCTTTGTAAGTTACATCCTTTTGTACAGTTCCTCTTTATAGTATGTTATAGATGGACTATTAAGAATTTGTTTAGTAGTAATAAGAAGTGTCTTTAAGAGAATTAATTGGCATGTTGGAAGTTGATATCAAAAATTGTAAAAATAATTTAACAGAGAGTTAGCTAGCCTCTTTGCGGGTAAACTAGGAGTTTAATAAGTTGAAATTGTACGCAGAGAGTAAATAAGTTTTTGAGTTAAAGAGATTATTTAATGTTAAACTAAAAGGGTTCTAATTTTATGCTAAAGATTTTATAAATGGATAGCGAAAGCAATCTCCCTATTGTTCAATTCATGTATAATATGTAAATAAATGTGTTTTAAGTATTTGTTAAAAGAGTGCTGCCTGATTCTTTATTATACAACTCCACTGTTTCTAAAAATAATCGGACTTGTGAGCGGGAAACAATTAAGGCAATAAAAGCGCAGTTTAGTTACTTGCGAACCATGACTGTTAATGTAAACTTTGTTAAAGGAAATTTCGCTAGTAAGAGAGAGGGAGATCTACCGGAAGTTTAATTTAGTCTTATGCCGAATAATTGATACGCTAATGGCGCAGTCTAAATAAATTTTTCAGTGTTCCTAGACATTCGACTAGTAAATACGGAAGGTGGAAAAACATAATATGCAGTAGAATAAGTGAGAAAGGTCACCAGAGGAAAAGCGTGCACTACTAATTAGTAAATAAAGAATAAAAGAAAATATTACAATAACGGTATATATAAATATAACCAGCAGACAGCATCTATTACAGCATTTCATCGGTTATCATCAATAACGCTACCCTCCCCCCATTATCTGCTCTCTATGAATACACTATACATTTCATATTCTATCCCACTAACCATATATTCTTCTGTTAGCCATCCAATAAACTTTGGCCAGGATGAACTGACCAGTGCTAGAAATTCCTTCTGCTTATTCCGAATGCTCCTGGCATTAGTGTACATAAGTGCAAAAGTCCCTTAGGTCCACCATTATCCTGACACTTTATATTAACTATCCCATTATGGTTTGTTACCAGTGGTACTAAATTAGGCATTTTATGCACATTCTTACACTCAACTGTTTCACTGATATCTGCATATCCACTGAACAGCTTTTCCCCTTAAAGCTCTAGTTTCCCTGATTTTGCACATCCACTTCATTCAACAACTTTTTTTCAAGACTCTGAACTCCGAATTCATTTAGATGCAAACCATCCTTCTTGTATAAGTCTTTTCACCCATCAAAGTCAGTTCATATATAGATTCCTCCTGCATAAAATACGCATCATAATTGCTATTATGGTCCTCCCTCTTGCCATACATTTCTCCTTTCAAATCATTCAACTCGTTAACTTTATCCTTTTGCACTCTAATAGCCTCACTAACATCAGTAATTTTTGCTTGTGAGAAGCAAATCACACCTCTTGTGATAGAATTGCCATAAAAGACTCATTCCTTGATTTTTCCTTCTCTCTTTTTCAAGCATTCAGTTCTCTTTTCTCGCACTTCTTTCTTTCTGATATCAGGTGACCCACTCACCAAACATTTTTGTTTGGCGAATGGGTCACCTGTATTTATTGCATCTCCCATTTCGTCCTGTGCATGACTCCACTTCACCTCTTTACAGCCAACTTCATTCTTTACATCCATCATGCTGCTATTCTTTTGATCAACATTTTTGCTCTCTCTCAATCATGTGACTTTTAACCCTGTTTCAGTTCTATCTACCATTACACCATCACAGACATTTGCACTCAGTTTCTCTGTCCCGTCCACTGCTTCAATCTTGCAACCTGCCTGCACATTTGACCCTCACTTTTATAGCATTTTCAGCACACTTTCCATCACTAATAATCCGGATATAATATTTGTAACTCATCTTTACACCCTTTCCACAGCCTTATCTCCTTAGAACCTAGGAGACCAAATTTGCACACACAATAATCCAGGTGTGTTCTTATCATGGCAAAATGACTTCCTTATCCTTACATGCCAAGGTTCACGTCAACAACACAATTATCCTCTGACTTGTATTTGCAACTTTGACTATGTGACATTTGAACTTCAAATTCATATTCACCATTATGCCAAGATCCCTAGTCTCATCAGTTTCTTGTAGCATAACCCTGCTAAGATAATATGCTGCTGGAAATCTGATCGCACCGAAGTGCATAATTTTACACTTACTAACATTAAATTGACTGCCAATTTTTGTTTTGTCCAAATTTCCAGCCTATTCAAATCGTTTTGTAAGTGCTGAGTATCAGTTGCATCTCTGATTGCGCTTCCTATCTTCACATTATCGGCAAACAGTTGCACGTTTCCTGTTAGACCCTTCCGAATGTCATTAATGTATAGATTGAATAACAATGGCAAAAGTAGTGAATGATTATTTACACCATTGGTCACCTTAAATATGGCAGATTCACACCCACTGTATACCACTTTTTGATATGTCTGTCAACCATCCACCGATCCAAGTCAAGAGTTTATATTCCAATCCCGTATTCTCCAGTTTATGCAACAACCTTTTGTGTCATATCCTCTCAAATTCCTTATTAAAATCCAACATTATTATAGATCTATTCCCTTTATCCAACTCAGCCATAACATTGTTATAAAATATGAGCAAATTGCTAGAACATGACCTTCCTTTAAGTAAATCCATGCTGCTCCTTGCAGAGTAGACCAATTTCTCTATATGGGTTCTTGCCAACTTCTCTTCTTCTTCATTACCACATCAGAGATACTGTTAGGTCGGTAGTAAAACACATCAGTTTTTGACCATCCTTGTACAGTGGAACTATCATACATTCCTGTGGTATCATTCCTAAGCTGAGACTCAACTCGCACAAACATGTGAAAGGCCGAGCCAATTCGGTTGAACATTCCTTTAGCAAACATGCTGATATTCCATCTGTCCCTATTGACAAATTCTTGTCTAGGTTATGCAGCAACTCTTCAACCTCATTTTCATGCACTCTAATTCTTCATCCAATGTAGAAGTAGTACTGTGTAACATGTTACATACACCTGGTTGATACATCTTAGGAAAGTGAGGTCGGTACTGCATTCAGTAAATTCAGTAAAGTTATTCTTTCAGTAGTTCATTCTTCCATGTTCATTCTTTCTTTTGCTTGTAGCATAACAATAAAATTCTTTTGGATTATTGCCTTTAGCCTTCATAGTCAATTTATTTTCATACTATGGTTTAGCTTTGCACACAATACTTGTAACTTTTCTGTCCTCTACTTTTTATATTTCATAACTCCTCTCACCCTTATTCTCATAATATTCTTTCCACATCATCTTCAACTTGTAGATCTCTTGCTTAATAAGGTTGGTTGCACATCCGTTTTACTCCCAACCTATTTATTTTTTGAACAGTAGGGATACTTTCAAATACCATCTTATTTAAGCACCTTTTCAAAGATTCCCATGCATTGTTGACATTTTTCCCATTCAGTAACTGATACCTTGAGACCAATGATAGTATTTTCGTCAGTTATAAATAAATAAATAAATAAATAAATATATATATATATATATATATATATATATATATATATATAAACTTGCAAGAGTTTATGCAAAAACTTGTTAAACTTGCATAACCTGGCTCTCAGTCTTTCCATTTCCTACATTTTTGACAAACATAAATATTTGCATGCCTTTCATGCTACATTTTCAATAATCAGGCAACATACATATACTGTACATGGAGCATGTTATCAAATTTTTAACTGGATCTTTCAAAATTCTTCAAATTGTGATAGACTTGTGGTCCATTGTGCTAGATAATTAAAAACAAACATTGGTGCTATCTTGAAATATTATACCATGAATGAGAAAAATGATACATCACAAACTCATAAAAGCATTTACATGTGTGCACCTGCTGATAGATTTCTTGAATTGCTGGATATCATTGTCCTTGAGGAAAACACTGAGGGAATTATGTTCCAAAGAACGGAGATTGATGGAATGAAAGCAGACGATGAGAAGTTGATTCAGTAAGTTAGAAGTAATCTAACACATTGAAGGACAGATGACATGAAGATTTATGCATGGGTAACCCAGTATAAATATATACTGGGTTACCCATTTCAATTATGCTTTCTGAAAGCATAATTGAAAGCACAGTTAAGAAAATAAATGCAAATATTATGACAGCACAATACCTTCCACTCTTATTTGCACAGTTTGTATGTTGCTTCTGCCTTTACATTAAGATCTTCATCTGGTGTACATACATATATGCCACCCTGGTGGGCTGAGTGGTTAGTGTATCCATTCTCCAACCAAAAGGCTGCCGATTTGAATCCCACTGTGGGCATGGTTGTTTGTGATTGTCTGTGAAATTACTAGTGGTGGTGGGCAGTGGATGACGTTGGTGTATATGATGTAGTTCAATGTAATTGGTGGATTGAGTAGTGAAGACGGAGAGTTGTAGAGTGGGTGCCCTCCCTCGATGAATCTTTGAACTCCTTGGAGGTGTCACATAGCAGCAATAATAATATATCTCTTCTTCTTCTTCTTCTGCCTCCTATGGTTCCACAGCCCAAATTAAGCCTTCTCCTCCTGGATTTGTTGTCTCCAACCACGTCTTTCCAAGACCTTACTTCTCCAGTTTGGATATTACAATATTGCATTGCTATCTTGCCAAATGGTATCTATCAGTCTTATTCTTGGTTTTCCTCTAGGTTTTAGCAAGAATTTTGCTATCTTTAATCTTCTTAAGATATTTTTCTTAATAAATATAGATGTTGCTAGGTTTCTCCTCCTAAAGAATGGAATTTTTCTTCCCACACCACAAACCAGCCAGGAGAACACATGCAGTTGCCAGACATAATCAACTATTCTCTATAGCCTTAGTTGCTTTGCCTGTAATTCTTAACAACCCAAATGCTATGGTCACTCTTTATCGTGATGTTCGGTTCTCTCAGTTTAAAGTCATTGGTATGGTTACTAAGAACCATTCATCCCCACTTCAGCTCATTTTTTCCACTTTTGTTCCATCCAGAAAGTTTTACTCATGGCTCTCAGTCTTTCCATTTCCTACATTTTTGACAAACATAAATATTTGCATGCCTTTCATGCTACATTTTCAATAATCAGGAAACACACATATACTGTACATGGAGCATGTTATCAAATTTTTAACTGGATCTTTCAAAATTCTTCAAATTGTGATAGACTTGTGGTCCATTATGCTAGATAATTAAAAACAAACATTGGTGCTATCTTGAAATATTATACCATGAATGAGAAAAATGATACATCACAAAAGCATTTACATAATTCACTCAAGTGCAGTATAGAATATACAGCAAAAATACTCCAGATGAATACAATATCTCTAATTATTTCATAATAAACACATCATTCCACAGCATCCTGATTAATTACTATAGCTAGTTAATGTATGTGAATTTATAAATAGCATCTAAAAACTTTATTTCACTTCTTCTTGTGATAGACTTGTGGTCCATTGTGCTAGATAATGAAAAACAAACATTGGTGCTATCTTGAAATATTATACCATGAATGAGAAAAATGATACATCACAAACAAAATGGTGAGTGTTGTTATGCATTAGATGCATTGGCTATATAACTCTAGATCACAGTTGCACATACAGAAGATGCACTGTTGTTCTAACAGAACTATTAAATTAATATCTATATAAACATATCATCATCATCAAATTCCTGACATGTACCTTCAAGGGGGGGATGTACAGGATATGATAGTACTACAGGAAAAATTTACATCATTACTAACTTCCTATCTACAATTTTCCTCCAAATCAATCTGTTACCTGTCAAGACTCCAACATTGTAAGATCTTATATTTCTATCTTCTAAGGCACTTTTTACCATATCAATCCACCTATATCTTGGTCTTCCTCTGGGCCTTTTTCCTGCCAAACTGGCAGAGAACATTTGTTTTGCTAATCTTTCCTCTCCCATTTTGTTTAATTGACCATACCACCTGAAATTAGCTCTGCCAACACATTCCTGGATGCTAACAATGTAAAAGTTTTCCTAATTTCCTCGTTTTTAATATGATGTTGCCATTGACGGCATCTGTTCACGCCCATGATCTTTCTCAGGACCCTCATATCTGCGGTCTCCAGTCTTTGGTCAAGTGTTTTATTTCTAGCACTGCTCTCAGATCCATAAGTTAAAATTGGTTTGAACTCTGTCTTGTATATAGCTAATTTAGTGTTTTGACTAATTTCTCTCTTATTCCATATAAATTTATTCAGTTGACTTCCTACTATACCAGCTTTGTTGATTCTGTTGTTTATTTCTATATTTAATTTACTGATGTCACTAAAAATTGTGCCTAGGTAGCTGAAGTGTTTTAATTGTTTTATAAGTTCTCTATTTACGATGCAGTTGATATTTTCAATGCTTCTGCCTATTTTCATTGTCTCTTTGTCTTGTTATTGCTGACCTTCATACCATATCTATTACAACAGTTATTCAATTTAGTCAGGGAATCTTGCAGACTTGTAGCAGATTTATTTAGAAGTATAACATCATCTGCATAAAGCAAAGAGCTGGCATTAACATCTCCAATTTTGATATCATGTTTAATACCACTTTCCTTCATAATGCGATCCATATAGATAATGAATAACAGACGGATAATGTACATCCTTGTTTGACACCAGATTTAACATTAAATCACCTTCCTGTACTTCCTTCAATTCTAACTGCTGACTTACAACTCAAATAAAGACTAAGTATTGCTTGATATAATTCCCCACTAACACCAAACTGTAGTGTTTTGAATTGCTTCTCTCTTGGCGCCTTGTCATATGCTTTTTCCAGATCTACAAAATTTAAATACAGATTTTTGTTATATCCCCATGATTTCTCAACTATCTGTCGTAAAGTAAAAATCTGATCCTGACAGCTTCTATTTGCATGAATCCAGCTTGCGCTTCACCAAGCTTCTCTTCCACAAACCTTTTTAATTATTATTATTATTATTATTTAATTTTTAATTATTATGGAGGGGTGTGGTTGGGAGGAACGGTGCTCCTGACTTTAACGCGAATGGGTTGAAATTCTTGGATTTGATTTCTGCTGTACTAACAGCCTGTCCATAATGAATACCTTCCAGCACCGAGAAGTCCATAAGTATACCTGGTACAGGGATACACTAGAACAAAGGTCTCTGATTGACTTCTTTATAGTCTCAGCAGACCTCTTTTCCTCAGTGTTGGACGTTCGTGTGAGAAGAGGGGCAGAACTGTCAACTGACCACCACCTTGTTGTGTGCACTGTACGGCTTCAGAAACCAGATGCTACCATCAACACTGGTAGGCCTAAGCAGCTATACTGCGTGAAATGGGAGACATTGGAAAATGAGGTTGTGAGGAAGAATTTTGCAGATGACATTTCCTCCAGGTTCAAAGAGATTCCCAAGCATACTGCAGATGTTGAGGAGGAATGGAAGTTGTTCAGAACAGCTGTCACTGCCTCTGCACTCTCATGGTGTGGCAGAAAGCTGCTCGGCGTGGCAATGGGCAGTGAGAAAAGGACACCTTGGTGGAACCAAGAAGTCTGAAAAACTTTCCGGGCAAAAAAGGAGTCCTACCTAACATGGCTTAGAGTCAGGTCACCTGAGATGCGTTTGCGGTATGCTGAGGCACAAAAAGCTGTGCTTTTTGTGCCTCAGCTTCTACTTTGCTGTCTTTACTGCCTTAGCAGTAAAGACAGCAAAGTAGAAGGCTTGGGAATCCTTTGGAGAAAGATTAGACTCATCCTATGCAAATACAATCAAAGTATTCTGGCAGACCATCCGCTGCTTTCGAGGGAGGAAATCGTGCATAGCAAGGGCAATTAAGGCCTCTGATGGTGCACTTTTAACAACAGAGAAGGATATCCTCCACAGATGGAGGGAATACTTTGAGAGCCTTCTTAACCCAGGTGGCCCAGCAGTTGTGGACATCCAAGAGGTGCAGATCTGGGCAATGACTAGTCTCACAGCAGAAGAGGTCCATTTAGCAATAAAATCGCTAAAATCGGGCAAGGCTGCTGGCGATGATGAAATTCGGAGTGAAATGCTAAAAGCCTTAAATTGAGACGGTTTTCTCTGGCTGACTCGAGTGTGTCAGGCTGCTTGGATATCTGGGCGAGCACCAAAGCAATGGCAGACAGGGAGACCAGAAGGGAGACCAGAAGGATTGCAGTAACTATCGTGGCATCTCTCTGCTCAGCCTGCCTGGGAAAGTGTATGCTAAGTGCTTGGAAAGACGGTGCAGGAGCATAGTTGAGTCAAAGTTCCAGGAAGAACAATGTGGCTTTCGTCCTGGTAGAAGCACAACTGACCAAATCTTCACTTTAAGGCAAGTCTGAGAAATCTTGGGAATATGCCAAGAATGTCTACACATGTTTTGTGGACTTGGAGAAGGCATATGACCGGGTTCCTCGGGATAAGCTTTGGCAAGTAGTACAGCTGTATGGAGTGGATGGTCAACTATTATCTGCCATCAAGTCCCTGTATGAATGCCCAGAGTTTTGTGTCAGGGTAAACAGCACAAAGTCTGAACCTTTCACAGTCTCCGTTGGCCTCCTTCAAGGGTGTGTTCTGTCACCTCTCCTTTTCATAATATTTATGGACTGGATTGATAGGCACAGCCGAGGTAGTGAGTGTGTCAGAATTGGAAAATGTAGCATTGGACATCTGCTTTTTGCAGATGACCTAGTTCTGCTTAGCTCTTCCACAGATGACTTCCAGTGGACCCTGGATAGGTTTGTAGCTGTTTATGCAGATGCCGGAATGAAGATCAGTGTGGCCAAAACTGGATAGGTTTTAAACATTTGTGGTCTCAAGACAACCTTCCCAGTGCACTCTAAATGTAAGTGGAGTCCCAATGAGTCAGGTGGAGAAGTAAATACCTTGGGTCCATATTCACAAATGATGGAAAATGGGACGTAGAGCTAGATACTCAAATTGGCTTAGCAAACTCAATATTGCACGAGCTTGGCCGTTAGGTAGTATTGAAGCGGGAGTTAAGCCAGAAGGCAAAGCTGGCTGTCTTCAATACAGTTTATGTCCCCATCCTCACCTATGGTCATGAGAGTTGGGTAATGACCGAAAGAATGCGGACACGAATCCAAGCGGCTGAAATGAGGTTCCTTCGAGGGGTTGCGGGGCTGACAAACCTCGACAGAGTCAGAAGCTCTACAATTTGGGAAACCCTCAATACTCATCCGCTGCTTCTCCGTGTTGAGAGATCACAGTTACGTTGGTACGGGCACCTGGTCAGAATGCCACAAGAGAGGCTCCCTCAGCAGGCCCTCTTTGCCAAGCCAGAGGGTGGGAGGCCACGTGGAAGGCCAAGGTCTCGCTGGATAGATCATATCCAAAACCTTGGGTGGACACGTTTGGGAATCCCACCAGAACACCTGAGCTTGGTGGCAGAGGATCGTGACCATTGGAAGTTCCTCTTGCAGCTGTTGCCCCCACAACCCAATTAGGAAAAGTGGGCCTTGAAGATGTATATGTATGTAAGTATGCATTATTTAGGCCCCTCCAAGGTGTCAAAAGACTCATCGTGTGAGGTCCCTCCTAGGAAACACAAAGTCTATCATACCACTGCTTAAACTCATTGACCATTCTAGCTCTCACCACTCTATCAGACAATGCATTCCACGGTTCAACCACTCTATCAGGCAAAGCATTCCACGGTTCAACCACCCTCCATGCAAAGAAACCACTCCTCACCCTCTTTCTCACAGTTTCCTTTCGTAAGTTCCAGGGATGGCCCCTTATCATCACTCCTTCGTGCTGTTCAACCAAGTGAAAGAACTTCCCAGTGTCAGTGTTATAACCACCTCTCAACAGATTAAAAGTCTCAGTCATATCACCTCTCCTTCTATCCACCAAACTCTGCAGTCCACATTCCCTCAGCCTATCCTCATAATAGAATATGCAGCATCCCATCGATATGTCCCAAACCTCAACACCTTACATTTTGGTGCATTAAACCGATACCCCCATTCATTTGCTCATCTGTCTAGCTTATTCAAATCCTCTTGCAGGGCTACCACATATGCACTATTACTAATAACCCTTCCCAGCATCACATCATCTGCAAGCAACTGAATATCTCCCTGCAATCCACTGACAATGTCATTGATACAAAGGTTAAACAATATAGGTCCCAGTACTCAGCATTGTGGGACCCTACTTGTAACCCTCTGCCTCCTCAAAACTGCACCGCCATACACAACTCTGATACCTATCAGACAGCCAATCCTGAATCCAGTTGACCAACCTGACATCCAAACCCATGTGCTGCTACTTAAATATCAGCTTATCATGTGGCACCCTGTCAAATGGCTTCGCTAAATCCAAGAAAATGACAGTATATGACTTTCCCTCATCTACTGCTCTTATAACTTTATTATAAAAGGCTAGCATATGACTAAAACAAAAGCGCCCCTTCACAAATCTATGTTGATTCTCACAAATAACATTATCCTCATCTGCCCAATGCTGTATACGGTCCGTAACTAATTTCTCCAAGATCTTAACTACTGATGACACACAAACTGGTCTATAATTAGACACTGCTAGTCTGCTACTGCCCTTATGCAGTGGCACTATCTTACCCTCCTTCCATTCCATGATCACCTTTCCTGTAGCCAGACTTTCATTGAAAAGCCAGGTCAAAGGAGCTGTCAGTTCTTTAGCACATTCTTTCAAAACTTGTGGCGAAATACCATTCAGTCCCATAGCTTTACTGACATCCAGAGCACTCAGTATTTGGAACACACTGTCCTCCACCTCTAATCCTCGAACCTGCCCTATCCATCTAGTATTAAAATTTACTCCTCCAGGATGAAATACACCAATAAAGTGGTTATTGAACAATTCCACTATGTCCTCTGCATCAGTCACTCTATTCCCATTTTTATCTCATAATTATACAATCATTTCTCCTCCTACTGGCCGCATAGCAAAAAATTCCCTAGGATTTTCTTTGAATCTGAGAACCAATCTCTTCTCATATTCCAGTTTTGCCTTCCTTACCATACTAGTCACTCTCCTGGCCTGTCTTATATTCTTCATGCATCTGCTGTTCACCTGTATTCTTATATCTCTTCCATAGCCTCTTTTTCACATACAGTTCCTGTTTAATATTGTTTGTCATCCACTTTACACTAAATTGTGTCCTCCTATTCACTTGTGGAATACAGCTTACTATTGCTGCTAACAAATATTCCTTCGCAATTTCCCAAGTACTAATGATATCCTGGCCTTCCAATTCCTCCCTCCATGAAACTTTCCCAAGTTGATGTCTAAAACTATTATAATCACCTGCCTTATAATTCCACATATGCTCCCGTCTCTTTGATACTCCTGCATGTCTATTCATTTTCCAAATAAAAACCACATGGTCACTCTCTCCAACTGGTGGGAGAGATGTCATTTCAGTTATTATCAACTCTTCTGATGGTATGACCAAATTCAAAACTCTTGAACCTCTTGTTTCCTCTATTACATGTTGCCTAAGACATTTGTCTCTCAAGACTTCTAGAAATTCCATTCCCTTATTGCTACATCTTCCTCTCCTCAATTTGAATTTATAACAATCATTATTCTTGCACTTGCCAAGCTCAACTGTCTAAACATCTCCCGGTCCCCACACTCTGTGCTCCTTGGTTTGTAGCAACACCCCACTAAATATCCCGTCTTGCCCATCTCTATCTCACAACATAACTCATTTCTCAAGTGTAATTGCATAAATCTTACCAGAATACTGTAGGGGAAAACCTCTATAATTCTCACATTCAGTTTTATTTCCTTTTTTGTATATGGATACTATGAGAGCTCTAGTCCAATCATCTGGAATTTGTCCCTGTGTCCAGGCTGTTTGAACTATGCAGTGCAGTCACTGCAAGACTTTTATACCTCCATACTTGAGCATTTCTGGTCGAATATCATCTACTCCTGCTGCCTTTCCACAATTCAGGCTTTTGATGGCTTTTTCTACTTCATGTACGGATATGTATTCCTGATTTACATGCCTGGTCAGTGTTTTTTTATCAAAAAAAAAAAAAATTAATGATTGTTCAAGATGGTGACTTCCTAGAATTTTGATATAGGCATACAATCAGAATGATTTAAAGCTTTAAATTTTGCAAATCATGATGCTCCTTTTTTTTTATTTTTATTATTCCTGACACCTCCAAGGAGTCCGAAGACTCATTTGCGGGAGGACACTACAACTGTCTCAACTGATACAACTTTCTCAACCACTACACTGAACCTCTACAACAAGTCATCTCCATCAATACCATCTACCGCTCACCTCCACCACCACTACAACTAGTATTCTATGTCTGTAAATTGCTTTTGTTCTGAAGGGCCGATTTGTCTGTATGTGTGATGAAAAACCAGAGTTTTCGGGAGAAAAAACCCTGCTACCTTCGTATGAGATCGGCTAACTCACCTTCGATTGAAAATTATCCAGATAAAGATTCCTGCCATCGCGACAAGAATCGAACTTAGGCCTATTCCAATTGAAGGGGCAATGTGCCGTCGTTCTTCCAATTGCATTATGGAGGCGCTTATTTTTTATATTAAGCAATAAAAGCAACGTTATTTTTGGTAATGGAACACCCTTTTTTTTATTAATCGAACAAAGTTACAATGAGGCTAAATGAATGGGATTATATTAAATAAAGATTATTAATTTGAAAAAACTGTGTGCATTTTTTTGAAGGTAAAGATAATATATAGTGCTTTCCAACCACAGATGCCAGAACCCTGTCTTGCACAATTCCAAGAAGAGTCAATTCATAGTGAAAGGGAGAAACTAATAAGGCGATGTACAGATTTGTTCACCAACACGCGAAATTATGTGCTTTATATGTAAAATTTTTAACTGTTGTACAAGCAAAATAGTTACCACTTTAAAAACTAGAATTTTCACAAAAGAAAAGCTGATTTTCCAACGTATAATAATAAACACTCATCCCATGAAACACATTGATTATGCTTCTTCTGCCATGTGCAGAAGTATTGAGGGGTCTTGCAAATCTGGTTGGACAGTACTTGGATCAAGACTGAGATAGTATGTAATTACGAGGTGTAGAAGATGAAAAACCAATAATTTTAGCATAGGGATACTTATCGGATATCCAACAAACATTAATAAACCATTAATAAAAATAAAAATTTTTATTATTATTGATTATTATTATTACTATTATTGTATAATAGTAACAACCTTTCTACCCCCAACATTGTCCCTCCCCAACACGCATCTCACTTATAGCTATCAGAAAACCAGTTTCCAATCCAGTCCACTAACTTGTTGTCTGATCCCATACTGCAACTTATGTATTAACTTTTGATGTGACATCCTATCAAATGATTTTGAATATCCAGAAAAGTGACAGTGTGTGCTTCTTTCCCTTCATCCACTGCTCTTGTTATTTTATTATAAAAAGCATCCAGATTACTAAAATATTAGTGCTCCTTAACAGATCCATGCTGTCCTTCATAAATAATATTGCCCTAATCTGCTCAATATAAGCTCTTACCAATATTTCCAAAAGAAACACAGGAGAAATACAAACCATTCTAGAGTTTACATTAAAGATACCAAGAAATTATATACTTGGTTTAATCCTTTATCCTGTAAGCAAAGTTTGTGCCTGAAGTATTTTCAGGACTAGGACAACTCATATATAGAAGCTAATGACTTCACATCACTTGCCTTAGTATCCCATAATGCAAAGTACATATCCTTGCAGACATGTATAATTATTATTATTCATGACACCTCCAAGGAGTCCGAAAGACTCATCTTGAGAGGACACCCATTGTACAACTCTTCGTCTCCACCACTACACCAAACCTCTACTACCAATCAACTATATCAGTGGCATCTATTGCCTGCCACCACCACCACTGCTAGTATTTTTTTGTCTGTAAATTGCATGTGGTCTGAAAGGTTGATTTGGCTGTATGTAGGATGAAAAACCCGAGTTTCTGGGAGGAAAAAACCTTGCTACCTCCGTATGAGATCGGCTAACTCAGATTTGATTGAAAAAGTCCATATAAAGATTCCTCCCATCATGACGAGAATCGAACTTAGGCATTTTCCAATCGAAGGGTGCAATGTACCGTCGTTCTTCAATTGCGCTACAGAGGCTCTTCCCATAATGCTATGCATTATGGGAAGGGTCACTCTCCAGACCGGTTTCAACCTTTATTGAAGTCTTTATACATGTAGGGTCACTACCACCCAGACTGGCTTTGCATTATGGGATACTAAGGCAATCGATGTGAAGTCATTAGCTTCTATATACTAGTTGCCCCAGTCCTGAAAATACTTCAGGTGCAAACTTTGTTTGCTTACATGTGGATAAAGGATTAAATCAAGTATATAATTTCTTGGTATCTTTAATTTATAATATAACCAAGTGGAAAAACTTCCAACAGTCTAGAATTTAATGCCTTCATTGTATCACTATCCTTATACAATGTCACTATCTTCCATTCCTCAAGCACTTGCAATGGGGTAGTGGAAGGAAAATTTCATTAAACAGCCAGATTAGTTGCATGACTAGTTCCTTAAAACACATGGTCACCATTCCAGTCTCTTTTTACCCTCATCTTCTTTCAAAATTTCCCCACCAAAGTGTATAGTTTGCATCCCATTGTTGCCTACCAAATTTCAGAACCATACACTTGGCGAAAATAAATTGACAGTTCCATACTGCTTCCCATTCATACAATCTATTATATTTACTGTCTATTATATATATGCAGATGCTTGCATTCTTTTGTATTCAAATGCTATTAAATATGGCTCTCTTCTATCATCAAATGTACTACAAGCGCACAGGTATTCCAAACTCTCAGGTCCTTTGTACCAACATAAACGCTACCTCTCTGGTCATTCATACCAACTCTAATCTCATCCACATGTTTACCTTGCTTCATTGCTATCAACACATGGTTATCTCTCTAGGCATGCACTCATCTAACACTGTAATCTGCATTCTCAAAAATCATCGATTCTTCATACACTCCTTCTCCCACTGCCACCTGTCTCACCCCTTTCTGTTTAATTGTGCACTCTCTCTCTGCCTCTCATTTCTCTATATCTTTCACTTTCTGCTTATATCTCCATCCCTTGCATCCCAAACTCCATCTCTCTCATTTTTTTTCTTTCCCTCGTACATTTTTCTCTTTGCCTCTTCCATTCTCCCCCCCCCTTTCTCTCTCACTCTCAGTTTCTTCCCCTTGCCTGCTCTTGTTGTCTTGCACTAGTTAACCTCTGATGTCTCTATCTCTCCATCCTCATCTCAGTTTTCATGCTTTTCATTTCCCTTCTCAGCCTCTGATGCTCTCTACATATCCTGCTTTCACCTGACATTTGCTTGCATAGTCATGGCTATCCATCAATACATTTCACTTTGCAAGAAGGAAGGTCAGTCCATTGACACCTTTTTTTTGTTTAAAATTACTGAAAAAAATGACACCTCGTTTTAAATGACTGATTAATACTGATAACATCTGCAAAGCAATCAAATATACTTTCAAAAATTCAATTAAAAAATTATCATTGCCACCAATAATAAACTACAGTAATGCAATCTGATGTGTACTGATTTCCATAAATTAAGGAACAAAAAAAAAAAAACGAGGGCAAAATAATATTGTCAGAGTGCCTCAGTAAGAAATGCGTTCACCCCTTCCCAGCAATACAGAGTTCAGAACAAAAATGTGTGCATACAAAATGCACTCTCAGTAACTCATTTAGTAATAATAACCATTGCCTCTGCAGAGCTTTTTTAAGTTCCTCAAGAATTTGGGGAGGGGGGGGGATGAGAGCAGCAACATGTCCACCTACAGCATCCCAGACATGCTCAATATGATTAAGGTCACAAGAACTGGCTGGACAGTCCATATTATTATTAACATCTGACCTCCATGGAGTCGGAGACTCATCGTGGGAGGTACACATTGTTGCACACAATGCTCACCCAATCGTGGCTTAAACTGATTCAGTGTGTTTACACACACAACACACTCAGGCAATGCATCCCACTCACCAACCACTCTCCATGCAAAGAACCTACTCCTCACTATTCTGCTCACACCCTCCTTGAACAGTTTCCAGTGATGGCCTCTTGTTTTACTCCCCTCTCCCATTCTATGAGAAATCTCTTCCATGTCAACCTGATAACAGCTGCTGACCAGCTTATGTGTCTTAATCATACCCCCCCCCCTTCCTCTTATTCACAAGGCTCTGCAAATTACATTCTCTCAATCTGTCCTCATACTCCACATTCCAAAGACCACTGACCACCTTTGTGAATCTTATCTGGACCCTTTCCAACATATCCTCATCACCATGAAAACCCAGCAACCAAATCTGTTCACAATAATCCATTTGAGGCCTGATCAAAAACCCTTATCCAATGGAATCATAACCTCTCTATTTCTGCATGTTAGGGTCCTACACATCATTGCTATTATCCAGTATGACATCTTTGCAACTTGTGCAATGTAGCCCTTGAATTTCAGGTCCTTGTCCACCATCGCTCCTAGATCTGTCATCTCCTCTGCTTCCTTTAAAGTTTCCCCACCAAGTGTATACTTTGCATCCCATAGTTGGTTTCCAAATCTCAAAATCCAACACTTTCTAACATTGAACTAACAGTTCCACTTACCTCCCCATTCATGCAATCTCTTAAGTCCTCTTGTAAAGCCATAACATCCACTTGACTCTGTATTGCTCTCCCCAGTTTTGCATCATCTGCAAACAGCTGCATATCACTAGTTAAACCTATCCCAACATCATTAACATGCAAATTGAACAACAATGGCCCCCAAAATTGATCCCTGCAGCACACCACTAGTGACTTTTCTCTTTTAGGATACCACACCCCCATATACAACTTTCCGATACCTATCTGACAGCCAGTCACTGATCCAACTCAGAAGTCTGTTATCCAATCCCATCTGTTTCAGTTTATTTAAGAGCTTGTCTTGTGGCAGTCTATCAAAAGCCTTTGCAAAATCTAAGTACACTACTGTATATGCATCTCCCCTGTCCAAGGTATTTGTCACCTTGCTGTAGTCCTTCTTAAAGATATTGTTCGACTGGCTTCACTCCATGAGAATTATTGTCTTGTAGGATAAATGCCTCCCCTATTGCACTAGCATACAAGCAAAGATAGGAGTCTGGGACCCAATTTCTATAAGTTGTAATATTCACAGTTCCACTAGGAAGCACATATAGGTTGGTGTGTCCATCCAGTGAGATGCCTCCCAAAACTGTCACACTACCTCCACCATAAGTGTCCCTTTCACATATAGAGGGATGCTAATGTGTCCCTGGTTCTCTTCAAAGCAGAGAGAGAGAGATATGTTATCATCTTTCTAATATCCATTAAAGGGACACTTTCAGGGATATCTGGATATGAAAGTGGCTGATGGACAGATATGAAGGAATGGTTTATGGATGAGTCGACTCCAGCAGAATGTCTAGCTCTAGATAATTAGTGATGCACTACAGGACTTCGTACTTGGTCCTCTGCTGTTTAATTTGTACATCAGTGATATAGGAAATTATTTGATGGGAAATATTCAGTTGTTTGCTGATGATGTTAAACTGGGAAGAGCTATAGTAAATGAAGGAGATGCAGAGATCCTGCAGGAAGATCTAAATAGACTAGCAGTATAGGCAAAGGTAAATGGCTAAGTGTGGAGAAATTGCGGTGTCCATGGCCAGTCCTTCAGACTGTTCAAAACAACAATCCAGAAATTTTAAGAAAGTGCTCTCTAAATAATGTTTGAAAAATGTAAGTATCAGGTGGAAAGATGTCTTATAAGATATCTTTCCATATTCTAAGAAAAAAATGCAGAGAGTACAATTTACAATACTTAGGTTTCGTAGACTATAGAAAGCCTTTGGTTTAGTTAAAAAAACAGGCAATCTTAAAAAAAACAACAAAAAAAGCTTATTATTATTATGGGCAACTCAAGGAGTCCTTAGACTCCTTGATGGAGGACCTAAACATCATGTCAAAAACTATCCAACATTTGCACAGTATCTATCATACTTTGATTTGATCTTATTCACAGTCATGTCACAAACAACAGACTCTGGCAACCTATTCAACTCATTCACTACTCTCCAAGCAAAAAAACCATTTCTAACACTCTTGCTCATTTTCCATGGATGGCCCCTACTTCACCAACCACAAGACCTGTTCGGAAAAATTTCCTCTGAAATAATCTTGTAAAAACCCTTCAGTAATTTGTGTGTCTTAATCATATCACCCCTTTTCCGCCTATCAAAGTTTTCTGTAACTTGTAAATTTCTGTAACTTGCAAATCTTCAACCTATTCTTGTAAGGTTCATTCCATGGTCCTTCTACCATCTCCTCCTCATCACCAAGAAACCCTGGCACCCAGATCTGCACACACTAGTCAAGATGGGGTCTTATCAAGGCTCGATAAAGAGGAACAATAACCTGCATGTCTCTGCTCATTAAAGTATTTTTCAGTAACCAAGTGATCTCATGAGCTGCTTAGCCACTTTTGCTATAAGACCCCTAAACTTTACCTTCTTATCCACTAACACTTCCAAGTCCCTGTCTTCGTTAATCTCCTGGAGTATAGCTCCACCAATGTGGTATACAGCTGGTAATCTTTTCACCCCAAAATGCATAACCTTACACTTTGCCGCATTAAACATCCATTCTACTTTGCTCAGTCTGTCAATCTATGCAAATTACCCTTCAAAATTATGACATCATCTGTATTATTGAGGAGAGCAATACTTAATTATTACTCTACCCAACTTTGCATCATCGGCAAATAATTGAACAGTTCCTCTCAGATCCTTTCCTATATTGTTATTGTTAATGAACAAATTAAACAGTAGCAGTCCAAGAACAGAATCCTGCAACATGCCACTAGTCACAGGCCTTCTTTTGGACTCTACTCCTGAATAAATTACTCTGATATCTCTCCATCAGCCACCCTCCTATCCATCTCACCAACCCTATATCCATCCCCATGTACTGCAGTTTACTGATTAGAATTCCATGTGGTATTCTGTTAAAGGCCTTTGCAAAGTTCAGCAGTATCACTAAACCAATTTCCTTCATCCAACTCAGCTCTCACTGTATTATAAAATGAACAAGTTACTGAGGCATGACTTACCCTTCACGAAACCATGGTCCCCCTTACAGTATCCCATTTCCATTCATCCATTCCTGTATTTTGCTCTTCTCCATCTTCTCCAATACTCTGATAACAACTCCTGATATGCTGTCAGTCGATAATTTGTTACATCAGTCCTTGAGCCTCCTTTATGCAATGGAACTATTTCCCCTCTTTTCACCCCCTTGGAACTAACCCAGAGCTTAGACTTAGATTAAACAATATGGTCAAGGGAATTGACAATTCCTTCGACACTTCACATAAAACTCGAGCTGGTATATGCTGCTATGCCAACTCGAGTTTCATTTACCTCAGTTCCTGTATAAGCCTTTGGCTCCCTTGTTCCTGCAATATCACCACCTGGATGATATACTCTTGCAAAGTGTTCACTTAGTAATTCTACTATTTTGGCTGATTCAGTTACCTCCCTACCATCAGCATTCATTAAAATCATTTTGCCAAATACATTCTTTCGTTCACTTGCAGCATATCGAAAGAACTGTTTAGGATTCTCTTTATCCTTCATTGCTAACTTCCTTTCATAATATGCTTTTGCCTTTCTTACCACACTAGTTTCCCTTCTGGCCTGTTCATGTGCCTGCCATTCTTTTAAAAAATGGGTACAGCAATCAGGGAGTGGACGTCTTCATGGAATATAGGAAATGGGAGGAGCTTGGCAACCTTTATCGCTTATATTTTAGTGACTATGGTATCACCGTGTCAGAAATAAGTGAATTCCAGAGAGAGACGAGTAGCTTCATCAAGGGTAAGTAAGATGAGCCTCATGTGGAAACAAACGTAGTAGATTTAGAGGATGACGATGATTGGATCGGTGAATGTTGAGTGAGAGTAGGTTTCTTGGAGAGAGAGAGACTGAGAGAGAGGAGATGGAATGTACAAAGAATGAGTTCAGAAGCATGAAAGAGGATATTAGGATGCTGGAAAGGCTGACTGATGTGAGATAAATAAGGTAGGGAATGAGAGTGGCTTATGAGAATGATAGAAGGGAAGAATTCCAAGGGATAGGAGGGGGATTGAGAGGAAGGCAAAATAGTGCAGGAGCTAGGTGTGGAGTGATGACAGGAATGTATGTAGGAATGCAAGGAGAGAGAGAGAGAGGGAGAGAGTTAGGGATACAGCTGAGCATGAAATGAATGGAGCAGTAAGAGGTGTGATGTATGGAAATTCGGTGATTCATGGAGTTTAAGATAGAATGACAGAGAAGTGCTTGCCTGGAATGATGATAGAGAGCATGACTATGGCAATTAAATGAGGTGAAAGATTGGATGAGACAGTTGTGATGGTGGGTACAAAATGACCTCAGAGATAGTGTAGATTGGGTGGCAAGAGATTTGAGATTTATCCTTGAAGCTGTACAACAGAAATGTGTGAGAAGCAAGATAGTAATGCATGTTATCTAGTGATGATAATGAAGAGATGAGGGAAAAGAGCATCAGTGATGAATAACATGATAGTGAGAATGTGTCGAAAGAGAGGATTGGATCATGTGTACTTGAAGTGAATTTGAGGATAGAAAAGAGCTGTATGTGATGAATGGACTGCATTTGAACAAGGAAGGATGTAGGCATCTAGGGAGAATGTTATTCTTGGGGCAAGTGAAAGTATTAATGCATTGGAACTAGAGTTGTCAAGGTGGATGGAAGCTGGGGTGACTTCTTGTGGGAATAGATATGCAGAATATGGAGGAACGTATGGTGTTATACAGAGTCAGATGGAATCTGGAAGGAATAATAATAGGTCTAGAAATACTGACAATTTGTTGATGTTTCTTTATACAAATGCCAGGAGTATCAGGAATAAAAGAGATGAATTAGTGGCATCGAAAAAAAAAACAGGCACAGAAATCTGGACCAGCTTTTCACACCAACATTGATAAACATCAAGCTAATTGGCAACTCACTAAATATGCATGTGTAGAATTTAATAATTATGTACTTAGATTTAAGGAGATAAATGAGATGATACAATGTCTGATCCAGTGTAATAAAAACCAGGATCTAATCTTAAATCATCTCTGGGTGGCATATGTAAATGAACTACATATTAATGAATTAAGCTATGAGACAAGCTATGCAATACTTGTAACAAATGGGATATCATATACATGATATCAACAATATCAGGAGTGGAGTCAAAAAGACGTCTTGTGACTAGTGGAGTGCCACAGGGCTCTGTTCTTGGACCACTGCTTTTCAATTTGTTCATCAATGATATTGGAAAGGATTTGAGAGGAAGTGTTCACTTGTTTGCTGATGATGCAAAGTTGGGTAGAGCAATTGTGAGTGCACAGGATGTCAAAATTTTACAGGATGATTTGGATAATTTGGAGGACTGGGCTAGGAAAAATGGATGTCAGTTTAATGTGGCAAAGTGTAAGGTTATGCACTTTGGGGTGAAAAGAATAGCAGCAGTATATTGCATAGGTGGAACCGTACTCCAGGAGATTGATGAGGCCAGGGATTTGGGAGTACTGGTGGATAGGGAGTTGAAGTTTAGGGGGCACATTGCAAAAGTAACTAAAACAGCTCACCAAATCACTTGGCTTATGAAAAATACTTTAACATGCAGAGAGAAGCAAGTTGTTGTTCCTCTGTATCGAGCCTTGATAAGACCCCATCTGGACTTCTGTGCCCAGTTATGGGCACCAGGGTTTCTTCGTGATGGGGAGGAAGTGGAGAGGGTCCAGAGACGAGTGACCAAGATGATAGCAGGTCTGTGGAATGAACCTTATGAGAATAGGTTGAGGATTTGTGGGTTGCAGAAATTGGACGATAGGCGAAGGAGGGGTGATATGATTGAGACATTCAAATTACTGAAGGGTTTTTATAAGATTGATCCAGAAGATATTTTTGAAAATATGACTGGTGGTGGGAGGACTAGGGGCCATGCATGGAAGCTGGGCAAGAGCGTGGTTGACAAGGGTGTTAGAGCTAGGTTTTTTACTTGGAGAGTGGTGAATGAGTGGAATAAGCTTCCAGAGTCTGTTGTGGGTGCTACGACCGTGAATGAGTTCAAGTCAAGATATGATAGATACTGTGTAAATGTTGAATAGTTGTTCCAGACATGATGTTAGGGCCTCCCTCGATGAGTCTGTCGACTCCTTGGAGTTTCCCGGAACAATAATAATAATAATAATAATAATAATAATAATAATAACATCTGTTGCATGTTGAATGAATTAAAAAATGACAGTTGTTAATTCAGAAAATCTTTGTAAATACTTCTTTTTTATTTCTGTTTTGTTCAAATCTTAAGAAGTACACAATAATGTTGTATGAAACTAATAATTTAATTTATTAAAGTGCTTTACTTTTCTTTTTATGTAGTTTTTGCCAGTTATTAACAAACATAGATACAACAAGCTAGAAATTTTAACTCTGTGATAGTTTTGTGTTGTCTTGGTCTCCTATGAGTTGTGACTCCATGGAGATTCTGAATAATAATAATTTCTTCTAGCTCTATTTTATTGTTTGCTATTACCACAATATCATCAGTATTATAAACATTTCAGTTTTTTACAGTTGATATTAATCCCTTTATCATTCGCACATTTCAATATGACATTGAATAATTTGGACAAAATTGTATCTTGATGCACGCCTTTATTTAATATTTTAAATAGACTGTTTTATTTATATATAAGGATACTAGTAGTTGCTTTTTTTCATATATTTTGTTTATTGCCTGTATACAGCTAGTGCCCACCTTTATGAATTAATTGGTTCCTGGTGACTGTTCATAAACCAGGAATTCATAAAGCGGAAGTTTATTTGCCTTAGAAATAATGCTATAAGCAAGAATTACGTTTGTAAGAAGGAATATATAAAATGAATATTAAATGTTAAGAAAATAATTTACTAGTCAAAGATTTACATACTGTATTTAAAAAATAACATAAGAGAAATTTTAAATTAAAAAAGATTCTTTGAAAAAAAAAAAAATTAGCTCATTTTTATATCACTGTGTGAATTGGCAGCTGTCGAGGTAGTAGGAGATATATTAGGAAGCTATAGCACATCTTTTTTTTCAAATAAGGCTTCGAGTGTCATCTGCTTCATTGACTTTTGCATCTTTTTGATTAAAATAGCGCATAGCAAGCAGAAGCATTATTCATTTCACAGGAAAATTTACTAAATAAATCCAAGTCTGAATCTTGTGATTCAAAGATTGCTCGAGTTTTTTCGAGAAGTTTAAATGCTTCTTCTAGGCTTTTTCAAGTGAAAAACCCAGTTGGAGCTTCATATTACTTATCTTCTTTGTCTTTTTTTTCTTCGTTTTCTTTCTTGTTCCTCTAATGGGAACATATATGGATAAGGCAGGTCATTATAACAGTCTTAGACATCAACTTGAGGAAGTTTCATGGAAGGAGGAATTGGAAGGCCAGGTCATTAGTGCTTGGGAAATTGTGAGGGAATATTTGTTAGCAGCAATAGTAACCTGTATTCCACAAGTGAAGAAGAGGACACAATTTGATGTAAAGTCGATGACAAACAATGTTAAACAGGAACTACATGTGAAAAAGAGGCTATGGAAGAGATATAAGGAGACAGGTGAAGAGCAGATGCATGAAGAATATAAGACACAGGCCAGGAGAGTGAGTAGTATGGTAAGGAAGGCGAAACTGGAATATGAGAAGAGATTGACCCTAAGATCCAAAGAAAATCCTAGGGAATTTTTTAGCTATGTGGCCAGTAGGAGGAGAAATGATTGCGGAAGAATGACACTGCCAGATAAAAATGGAAATAGAGTGACAGATGCAGAAGACATAGCTGAATTGTTCAATAAACACTTTATTGTTGTATTTCATCCAGGAGGAGTAAATTTTAATACTAGAGGGATAGGGCAAGTTCGAGGTTTAGAGGTACAGGAGGAGAGTGTTTTTCAGATACTGAGTACTCTGGATGTTAGTAAAGCTTTGGGACTGGATGGCATTTCACCACGAGTTTTGAGAGAATGTGCTAGGGAACTGACAGTGCCTTTAACCTGGCTTTTTGATGAAAGTCTGGCTACAGGAAAGGTGCCCAGGGAATGGAAGGAAGGTAAGATTGCATAAGGGTGGTAACAGACTGGAAGTGTCTAATTATAGGCCAGTTTGTGTGTCATCAGTAGTTGTTAAGATCTTGGAGAAAGTAGTGAGGGACCGTATACAGCATTGGGGCAGATGAGGGTAATGTTATCTGTGAGAGTCAACATGGATTTGTGAAAGGGCGCTCTTGTTTTAGCATGCTAGCCTTTTATAATAAAGTTACAAGAACATTAGATGAGGGAAAGGCATATACTGCAATTTTCTTAGACTTAGCGAAGGCATTTGACAGGGTGCCACATGATAAGCTGATATTTAAGTTGCAGCACATGAGTCTGGATGTCAGATTGGTCAACTGGATTCAGGATTGGCTGTCTGATAGGTATCAGAGAGTTGTGTATGGTGGAGCAGTTTCAAGGAGGCAGAGGGTTACAAGTGGGGTCCCACAGGACTCAGTACTAGGACCTATATTGTTTAACCTTTATATCAATGACATTGCTAGTGGATTGCAAGTAGATATTCAGTTGTTTGCAGATGATGTGAAGCTGGGAAGGATTATTAGTAATAGTGCAGATGTGGTAGCCCTGCAAGAGGATTTAAATAAGCTAGATAGTTGGGCAAATGAATGAGGTGTCGGTTTAATGCATCAAAATGTAAGGTCTTGAGGTATGGGACACTGCATATTCTATTGGAGGAGCTGTACTGGAGGAAGTATTTGAAGGGGATAAATTAACTGTGGAAGGAGTACAAAGGCTGATAACAAAGATGGTTTCAGGACTGTACAATGTTAGTTATGAGGATAGGCTGATGGAATGTGGACTGCTGAGTTCGGTGGATAGAAGTATGAGAGGTGATATGATTGAGACTTTTAAACTGTTGAGAAGTGGTTACATGGTTGACACTGGGGAGTTCTTTCGCTTGGTTGAACAGCAGGAAGGTTAGACAAGGTAATGACAAGGGACCATCCCTGGAAGTTACGAAAGGAAACTGTGAGCAAGAGGATGAGGAATGGTTTCTTTGCATGGAGGGTGGTTGAACCATGGAATGCATTGCCTGATAGAGTGGTGAGAGTGAGACCGTCAATGAGTTTAAGGAGTGGTATGGTAGACTTTGTGTTTCCTTGGAGGGACCTCCCACGAAGAGTCTTGATAGGCTTTGTGTTTCCTAGGAAGGACCTCCTGCAATGAGTCTTTTGACTCCTTGGATTGGAGACCTAAATAATAATAATAATTCAAGGAGATCATTGGGTGAGTTGCATAGTGTGAGATTGAAGCAGCTTATTAACATCACCTTCCGAAACTTCCATTTGCAACTGGTTTGTCATACCTAAGATCGCTTGATTTTCAGAAGTGGCAATCTTTGTTGGGCCTTCAAAACCTTCGAAATTATCATTAAACTGAGGAGAAAGTTTGTCCTCATTGTTGCATAGGTAATAGGCATGTTTAATCATTGAGTTTGGTCACTCATCCAAGCAATCAATAGTTTTTCCATGTGAGGAATTATACTGCCTGTTTCTTTATTATGCAACCAACCATGTAGAATGTATAGATTGGGCATTTTTTGCTTCTTTCAAATATTTTCTTTATCCTTTAAAATGATGCAAACTGTAGAAGTGGCAAGTGAAAATTTCTCAGAAATGGTTGATGGCTGGTAATAATTTTGTATTGTTTCTCTAATGTAATTGGTTTTCTTTGTTTCTTTTCCTCATTTTCTGGTTTTCCACTGTTGCTTATTTTTGACATGTTGGAAAAGTGAAAGGGTTATAGTTAAAAAGAAAATGAAATAAAAAATCAGGTGTGATTGATGAAAACTACGGATAACACACTTGCATCGCCAAGACTCGTGAATGACTGTGGCTCATTCTAACTGGTCATTACATGCTGCATAATTCCCTATACATGCCCCTAATCACATTCACCACACACAATCTAAAATAAAAATTCTGATCCAAAAAATTCATAAACGGGAATTTGTAAAGTGAGAACTACCTGTATATAATTTTGGCTTCATGTTTCTTCATTTCTGTTAAGGTTGCATGTTTTTCAACAAAATCAAAGACATTTTTATAGTCTATGAAACCTAAGTACAATGATAAATTGTGTTCTCTTCAATTTTCTATTAGTTTATTCATCGTTTGCAGATTGTCAATTGTGCTTAACCCAGCAGCTTGTTCATTAGGCTTTGTCTAATAATCTAGATTCTGTTTGTTATCATTTAAAAAAATAGTTTATATATTTGTGAAAGTAGTCTTAGCCTGTAATTTTCATTTTCTCATTAGCCTTTTTAAACAAGAGTATCATGATATGCATTGTTCTAGTTGTTTGGTATTTCTTTCTCTTATAGGCATTTATTAAAGAGATTTTTTAGTTCTTCTGTTAATATTTCTCTATCTGCTTTAATCATTTTGATGTAATTCTGTCTTCTCCTAGCTTTATATTATATTTCATATCTTTCATTCCTTGTTCTATTTTAGACAGTTGGATTTCTTGATACTCTCATCGTCTTCTGGTTTCTGCAGTGCTTATGGTACTCTAATTCCAAAAATACTGTCTAGTTGACAGTTGGAGAACCTATTTAATCTGTAGGCCACATCCCATTTCAGAGGAATCTCATAAGGCCAATTAATATACAAATATTTATATAATAATAATTTTATAAGTTAGTATTTATATAATCATTACATTATTAGTGAACAGCGTTAATTTATTCAAAAAAGTGAAGAAAAACAAGTACATCAGGGTGCTGGAAACATCAAAAGATCACTGGTTCCCCCACCTCTGGTCTAGCCCTTTCTCTAGACTTTTTTTTTTAATCTTTAATATATAGTCTATTTTCTCTTCTAATATTAATATTTTTTTTGAGATTTCCATAGTATATTCATATTTTTATTAATACTTATTATTTCTTGTCTCTTTTATCTATTTCCTTTCCTTTCATTTACCAAATTTCTTGGTTGTGCCAGCTAAGGTGGATGCTTAGCTGAATTTGCTGCATGACTGAAAAACACAAAAGTCAAGTTCTTAGATGACAAACTTCATAGAATGCAATTCAAATTTAATGATCACTTGGAATTCTGTGAACCATTACTTGACTGCCCTAAATTAATTTTGATTAGTATTGGATGTTCTAACTATAGGCCAGTTTGTGTTTCATCAGTAGTTGTTAATATCTTGGAAAAATTAGTGAGGGACCATATGCAGATGAGGGTAATGTTATCAGTGAGAGTCAACTTGGATTTGTTGGGGAGGTGCTCTTAATTTAGTAAGATTGCCTTTTATAATAAAGTGACAAGAGCAGTTGATGAGGGAAAGGTGTATACTGCCATTTTTTTTTTTTTTTTTGGATTTTGCAAAGGCATTTGACGTGCCACATAATAAGCTGATATTTAAGTTGCAGCACATGGGTTTAGATGTTGGGTTAGTCAAATGGATTCAGGATTGGCTGTCTGACAGATATTCAGAGAGTTATTTATGGTGGGGCAGTATCAAGGAAACAGAATGTTACAAGTGGGGCCCTACAGGGCTCAGTACTGGATGTTTATCATTTATATTAATGACATTGCCAGTGGATTGCAGGGGATATTCAGTTGTTTGCAGAGATGATGTGAAGCTGAGAAGGGTTATTAGTAACAGTGCAGATGCAGCAGCCCTGCAAGAGGATTTGAATAAACTAGACAAATGGCAAATGAATGGGGGTGTCAGTTTAATGCAGCAAAAGTCTTGAAGTTTGGGATACATCAATGGGAGACTGCATACTCAATTGGAGGAGCTGTACTGGAGGAAGTAGGGGAGACAAGAGATCTGGGGGGTGATGATTGATAGAAAACCAAAATTCAGGGAACATATTGCAAAGGTGGTGAAGGTAACCCAGAATATTGCTGCGATACTGAGAAGGATGCTGACCTGCAGAGATAAAAGAGTTATTGTTCCGTTGTATAAGAACCTGATCAGACCACACTTAGACTATTGGTCTCAAATTTGTTCCCCAGGATTTGAAGGGGATAAATTAACTGTGGAAAGGGTACAGAGGCAGATAACAAACATGGTTTCAGGACCGTACAATGTTAGTTATGAGGATCGACTGAGGGAATGTGGACCGCAGAGTTTGGTAGATAGAAGGAGAGGTGATATGATTGAGACTTTTAAACAGTTGAAAGGTAGTTACAGGGTTGACACTGGGGAGTTCTTTCGCTAGGTGGAACAGCGGAAAGGAGCGATGACAAGGTTTCACCCCTGGAAGTTGCAAAAGGAAGCTGTGAGCAAGAGGGTGAGAAGTGGTTTCTTTGCATGGAGGGTGGTTGAATCGTGGAATGCAGTTGCCTGATAGAGTGGTGAGAGCAAGAATGGTCAATGAGTTCAAGGAGTGGTATGATAGACTGTGTTTCCTAGGAAAGATCTCCCACAATGAGTCCTTTGACTCCATGGAGACCTGAATAATAATAAGTAGCATTGAGACGATAGCCGTACTCAACTGTTATATGATATCTATTGTTAGTACAGCTATCGTGTTAAAAATACTACATAAATTTTTGATTAACTTTATGCTTTTGAGTCCCATAGGAGCTAGATAAATGAGATTTTATTGTACTAGAATAAAAAATTTTTTAAAAAATAATTTTGCTTATTTTTTTATACATTTGATTATTTTTGTAAAAATAAGTTTGTTTTCTCACTACTTTTATTTCATTTTCTAGGTTGTTTTGGCAATTATTGCATAACTGATATCAAAGGAAACTACTATGTATCCAGTACTTCATCATATTGAGATGTGTGTTGCAAATAGGAATAAAATATTAGCAATACTTGAAAATTTTGGTTTTTGTTTATATGCTCATCGTGAAACTAGTACCTGTAATCAGTGGGTCATGAAAATTGGCTTAGTAGTGTTTATTGTTACTGAGCGCAGAGTGAACACTCATTCTTCTAAAACTTCAAGAAATGAAGAATGGACAACATTATGCTGTGAAGGAAACCTCCACAAGGTTGACTCTGTTTTTAATGTTGCATTGCAAGTTAAAAATGTTGAGGCAGCAACTCAAAGGATTTCTAAGTATGGTGGTGCAATTATTAGAGTTCCCACTCAAGCAAAAGATGAGGATGGTTATGTAACATATTCCATTCTACAATCAAAATGCCCAAATGTAATACATACCTTAATCAACAAAGATAACTACCAAGGTTGGTTTTTACCTGGCTTTGAACCAGTAATTTCTTCTGGTGATCTGTGGCAGTCAGTTCACTGCAGTAGCATTATTACCCATATTGACCATGTTACTTTGGTATGTCATGCTGGACAGTCTCAGCATGTCATTCAATGGTATGAAAAGGCATTTGGAATGCAACGTGTAATGCTAAGTAGGTAAGTATCTTCTAAAAGATATTTGCATATATATATATATATCAATACAATTGTTATTCATTTGCATACTTTCTCTTATTTAGTTATGTTTGCAAAAACATCTTTAGGTGGTAGATTTTTATTGTCTAATGTGAGACTAGTATCCTTCTTATTTGGATACCTGATGGTATTCTAAGAACTAAGTATGTGGCACTTACTGGCACCAGAATTATAAGTAGCACTGATGATGTTAATTTCCTTCAGGAAGATTTGAATAGACTTTTGACTTCGACAAAGGAGTGAGGTTGTATTTTAATATTAATAAGTGCAGGTGTTGCATTTTGGAGTGCAGAAATATAAGGCTGTGTACTATGTTGATAGTGCTATACTGCAGGAATGGATGAGATTCAAGATTTAGGTGTGATGGTTGACAGTAAACTGAAGTTGAGAGGTCATGTTGCTAGTGTTGCAAAGGCTGCATGTTGTAGTGCTATGATAAGAAGTACTCTAACATGCAGGAATAAGGAAGTGGTTGTGCCACTATATAAAGCAATGGTCAGACCACACTTGGACTGTTCTGCTCAAACCTGGTCACCTGTTTTTCAGTGTGGTGTAGAAACATTGGAGAGGGTCCAGAGACGAGTGACTAAGACAATATCAGGACTTTGGAATGTTGACTATGGAGAGGTTGAAGTAATGTGGATTGCAGAGTTTTGTGGATAATAGGAAAAGAAGTGATATGATAGACATTTAAGTTAGTGCGAGAATTTTATTGATTACTCCAGATGAGATTATAAAATGAGTAGAAGGTGAGAAGGGAAAATCCAGAAGTCATCCCTAGAAGTTATGTAAGAGTATGGTGAAGAGGGGGGGGGTGAGGAGTAGATTTTTTGCATGGAGAATTGTCAGTAAATAGAAACACATTACCGGAATATGTTGTTAATGCAAGGAGCATTAAGGATTTTAAGATTCAGTTTGTTAAACATGTTGTCAGCTGAATGAACCTCGCACGATGAATCTGCTGACTCCCTGGAGGGTACAATAATTAGCATATTCATTCTTTAGAGTAGAGTTTCTGGATTATTTAAGTTTTATTCCATCCACTATACTAATATACTCTCAGTTTACAACCTTTTCTTGTTTGGAATATCATAAAATATTATTACTTGGTTACTTCAAGTATTTGGTGGTGCTATTACGAAAAGTCATTTCGCAAACTTAACTGCACTTTGCTCCAGAATTCACCCCTGCTCTCCTCACCAATTAAATTATTTCATGTATTCATTGCCTTTGTTCTCAGACTGGTTTATACTTTCTGGGAAGAAAAACTGTTTCAAAAGTTGAAACAATGCAATTGGCTGACTCGTTTTCATTTGAAAAGCATTCGTTAATGTGTCTCCCATCATAACTGAGAAAATGAGATTCCAATCAAACAGCATGAATTTGCCCATCTGACAGTACTGCAGAGATGTTATGGAATTTTTCTTTTGATTGAAGAAATTGAACAACTTTCAAGTAAGTTAAATATTACTTATCTAGAATGAGTGCCATGTTTTTTTTTTTGGGGGGGGGGGTGCAGCTACATATGACTATAGTCATGATTATACATGACTATGGTCATATGTAGCTATATACATGGCTATATATGACTATAGTCATATTCATGGCCAGAGCCGGTGCTAGGGTCTTTGCTGCCCACATGCAATGTCTATCTTAGCGTCCCTGTAACGATCCTGGCATGTGTGGTTCTTTTACGATAATAAAAATTTTAATTATTTGAAATTTCTTAAATAAATTTTGACAGAACAGCCACATGTTGGTTCACTAAATATAACGAACCGGGGGTGTTGACTAGGCTGGATAATCTTTAAAAACCTGTATATTTAAAAAATTCTCAAAAGTTAAAGCAAATTTTGATAAAGCCACTTCACTTTAATCGTTGAACATATAATGATACAGGGATTTTATTCGTCTCACCAAACTGAATCGCTAACAAAATTAAAATGAATTTTAATTAAAGTTAAAATTTATTTGAACTAAAGTTTAAAAAATTCTTGCATTTTACAAGTTACTAAATTCTTAGTAACTTGTAAAAAATTTTTAATAATTTTTATAAGTGGAACTATCTTTTAGGAAAATAAAAGAAACTCAAGATAGATGAGAAAATAAGAAAAGAATTCAGAAATAATTAGAACATTTAATATAAGTATTCAAAAAATAACATCTTTACAGAATAATAGAAAATAAATTAAATTACATAAATATACTTGAAATTTTTTTTAATTAAAATTTTAGGGTTTGTGATTTCATATTCATAAAATTAGAAATAATGGTCTTAACGTCTAATTCTGCACATATATCATTTTCAATAACTATTAACTCCAAACTAACAAGCCTTTTTTTGTGACATACTTGTTCTTAAGTAGGTTTTAATCAATTTCAACTTGGAAAAGCAACGTTCACCGCTTGCTACACTAACAGGTAAGGTTAATAGTATTTTTAAAGCAATGGAAAAGTTAGGGAAAGATAAATTATTGGATACAATAAAATTAAGAATATCGAAAGGGTTTTGAATATTTAAATTATCCGGAAAAATATCCCGGAAAGCACATAACTCGTCATATAGTTCTATTGCATTTACATCTTTATTGTCACCATCCTTCAAGAGAATCTGTAAATCATCACAATTTTTTCGTAAATCTTCGTTGTTAATTTGTAGTTATCTATACAAGAAATTGAAATTATCATAATATGTTTTTAGTTGTTCAAAACGTTCTATTAACGAACACATTGCAAAGTCTAGAAGTGTATAAAACACATTCTCTAAATTTATCTTCTGGCGATTTTGGCATTTCGTCATGATACTTGTAGTCAAATTGTTGTCTTCTTTCATTGTCGGACTTCCGTACCAGTTTTAAATTCTTGTTCTCTGTCCACCTCTTCACTCAGTTCTTTTGCCGTTTTAGTACTTCTTTAAAATTTGTATCTGATTGATACTCTTGTAAGAATATTTTTAAGTTTTCGATAAATTCTAAAGCAAGCGTAATGTTCATATTTTTGTCTTGAAGCATTTTACTCACAGGGTTTATTCTGTTAAGTAAATCATGCCCAGTTATAAGAGAGCAAATAAATTTGTAGTCTTTTATTTTAACACATAATGTTTGTGCTTCATGCTGAGTTTCTTTATTAAAATTTTCATTATTAAAAATTTCAAAAAGTGCATCGTAAATTTCTCCTAACTGATATCGTAGAGGGCGGATTGCATTAATTTTACTTTCCCATCGCGTTTTTGATGGCTGTTTCAACGTTAAAATTTTTACAAACTTTAAAAGGATTGCCCAATGTTTGTAAGAGAATTAAAAGAAATTGTATATTTCTTGAATATTTGCAAAGAAACTAATTTTATCTGCATATACTTTGGCTGTATCGTTAATGATTAAATTTCGAGTATGAGCAGCACATGGCACGTAAAAAGCTCGAGGATTTTTGTTCAAAAGGAAATTTTGGAGCCCATATTTTTTTCCCTTTCATATTTGCTGCATTGTCATACCCTTGACCTCGCATGTCTTCAGTGGGGATGTTTCATTTTTTCAGTTGTTCCATTATTGTTGCACATAAACCACATCCTGTGGAATCTGATATATCTGCAAAACCTAAAAAGTTTTCACTGATCTTGACAATTCCATTGTCACAGGAAACAAAGCGAATAATAATGGTCATTTGTTCTGTTTTACTTGCATCAGGTGTGCAGTCTAAAATTATGGAATAATATTTAGATTTTTGAATTGATAATAAAATTGTATCCCTGATTGCGTTTCTTAAAGTTTCCAATATTTCATTTTGTGTGTCTTTACTCAAATAGTGTACTCTATTATTTTCCGTAATGGGATCAAACTTCACAAACTTCGACTAATTTTAAAAAATTGCCGTTATTCCTTTCATATAATTTATCAGATGATCTGCGAAAAGCTAAATTGGCTACCAAGGAATTTTATAATTTCAATCAAGCATTCTAAAACACTCGTCTAATGTTTCTTTTCCATTTCATACATGCTCTGAGTCTGGCAATCAGTAGTAGTTTTGTTTTTTAAATTTTTATCAAGATCCTTCCATTTTAAGAAATTTTTCATGTGAGTTAAACTAGTTTCATGTCTATGCAAAGTTGTACTTACATTTCTCCAATCGTTTTAACCTTCTACAAAACTACTTGATTCAGTAGGTGCAAAAAGTTTGCAACAAAAGCAAAAAACAGAATTTAAAGTTTCGGAATAAATGAGCCATGTTCTTGGCACGAGCTCCCTGTTTGCCATTTTTCTATTATAATACATGTTGCCAAATTTACGACCATATGTATCTCTGGGATATATTATATTTTTCTTTTGAACAGGCCCCATTTCAATTAAAACAACTCGTAACTTTTCATCAATATTTCACCATTCACCTGGATCTTCTAAATTTACAGAGACTAACAATGTGTTAGTTTCGTGATCAACTACAACTAAATCTTCTCCTAACTGTTTTTCCACTTAAATCATGCATCTTGTTATCTTGTTGATAGTCGCAATAGTACTTTGATGCAAATTGGATGATGTGCACGGTTCTTGAACTCTGAATTCTGATGTATCGAGTTGGTTACAATCTGCATCAGAATATTTTGATATTTTAACAAATTTATTAAGAGCCCCAGTTTGTTTCTTAACATTTGCTTCTTTCGCAGCATGACGCTTACGATTTTGTGCACCAGATAACTTTTTTTTTTTAATTTTTGATTCCATTTCTATTTTATACCCACAAGAAACTATCACACGACACAGAAACGAAATAATAGTCCGCACTGCGCTACGGTCAGTAGCCTACTGAGATGCGTACCATATGACTGGTTAACTAGCAACAAATGTTTTGTACGAAAATTCGTTTCTGCACATAAAAACCGTTCACCATTTCACTTTAGATAGACTTCAGTAGACAGAACATTCTCTACGCAAGCATTTAGCCTGCTCTCACTGCAAAATTGTAAACAGCTGGCTGATCAAAAAGGCAGCAATATACAATTTTTCTTAATTTTTATTCGGTGTATCTGCCCTTATTTATTTTAATATTGATCATTCTAAGAATTTTTTGTTTTTATGATAAAAATTTTTTCTTAAAAATGAACTTATGAACGGTGCCCCGGCGGCAGCATCCCCCTTTGTAGCGGTGCCTGCTTCTGCCGCCCCTGTACATGGCTATTACAATTTGCAGATTAATATACGCTTGAAATGTATATTCATATACACATTATACAAATTGTAATTATTGCAATCTTATACTTTAATTCTTGACATATATCATCCCTTGATTAGCTAAGACTTGAAGTTTTGCAGCTGTATACCTCTTTAATTATCAGTATCAACATCAGTCCTCCATGGATTCATACGATATGACAAAAATTTCTCATGAACTATCATAGTGTCAGTTATACTGACACTATGATAGTTCATGAGAAATTTTGGGCTCAGCTACCATTTCTACACTCTCTATGCTCTCTAGTAATATCACTCTCCAAGCATAAAATCTCCATACACCTTTCTGACAACTTTCCTTATGCATGTTGTATGAGGATAGAGGAATTTTTCATAGTTATTCTAGAGTCCTGATGTTGTTTTTGTTACTCCTCTTTGTCACTCTCCAGAATCTCCCCATCACAAAAATCAGGCATCCAAACCTTTATATAGTAGAACAATAACTCTCTTATTTTGACTTATCAGTGTCTTCCTCCTCATCACATCACTTTGTTGTACTGTTATCACAATTCCAAAATGATGTCCATTAAATTTCAGCTACTTGTTCACCATTATCAATAAATTCACATCTCTTCATCTTAGTTCATTACATTTCCACTAACAGAATTTTCTGTCCATCCAGATTATAAATTGCATTTGGCAATGTTAAATTGGTAATTTCACTTATCTGTACACTCTGTCAGGATTCGTCCTGATAGATTGATAGTATGTACCAATACGCAGTGTCATCTGCGTATTGATATATTTTACTTCGTGTGGTCAAGTTGTGAATGTCGTTAATGTATATGTTGAACAGGGTAGGTGATAATATAGCACCTTGTGGGACACTGTGTTTTTTTTGTATACCCTGGCTGTAATATATGCCTATTTTTGTTACTTGTGTTCTGTTTGAGAGAGGGTTCCTGAACCAGGTATGCAGTGTTCTTATTCTGATTGAATGTAGTTTGGTCAGCATTATATCATGTTATAGTGTATCAGAAGCTTTAGTTAAGTCAGTAAGTATAATGACAGCAAACTTGTTTTTATCGAGAGCTATGTTAATGGTGTCAGCAATATCTTCTAATAAGGTGATGGTGCATTTTGTTTTCTGGAAGCCATATTGGTTTTGTGATATAATGTTGTACTTTTGTAAATAGTTCTGTAGTCTAGTGTGTGTGTTATTTTTTTCAAGAATTTTAGATATGACTGGTAGGTTAGCTATTGGCCTGTAGTTCTGTGTATCGTTTCTTTTGCCATGTTTGTAAATTGGCATAATTATCACAGTTTTTAGTTTTGGAATAATACCAGTGTCGAATATTATGTTCATGAGTCTCAGAAGTATAGGATTTATTTGTTCCAAGTGTGTTAAAAGGTCTGCGAGTTTTACTTTGTCTACGAGGGTTTTTTGAAAAGTTTGGTAAATTTCCATTGGACAGCGATACAATTCGTTCATTCATACCAGTGTTGGCATGTATCATCTTTTTCATGATCCCTGGCAAAATTTTAGCCACGTGCGGCACGTAGTTCTCGTTTGGCAAACATTTAAAATTACCGTGTTTGTTTGCATTTTTCATAAAAATGGAGAACAATGAGTTTCGTGCAGTGATATAACACCTGTATTTGAAGAAGTGAATGGCCACGCAGATCAAAGCTTAGTAAGATGCAGTTCATGGAGACTCTGCACCAAAATTAAAGACCATTTATTTTTGGATAAATGAGCTTAAAAGTGGTTGTAAGTCTATCGAAGATGAAGCACGCTCAGGACACCTGACTGAGGTCGCTCTGAAGGAAATGATCGACAAAATCCATAGTATCGTTATGGAACACCACTGAGTGAAAGTGTGTTAGATTGCTGTGATTGTAGGCATCTCAACTGAACGAGTGTATAATATCCTGCATGAAAAATTTCTCATGAAAAGCTGTGTGCATGATTGTTGACTGTCAAACAAAAACGCATGCGAAAAGACATTTCAACAGTGTTTGGCAGTGTTTATTCTCAATTCGCAGGAATTTTTGCATCGATTCGTGACTGTAGACAAAATTTGGATCCACCACTAAACACCTGAGTCCAGGTAGCAGTCAAAACAGTGGAAAATTCCTGGTTTTACCATTTTGTCATCTGGGAAGGTGATGAATTCCCTAGGATTCCCAAGGAATTATCATGATAGACTATTTGGAAAAGGTAAGACAATAACAGGCATCTATTATGCGTCATTGTTGGACCATTTAAAAGAAGAACTGAAGAAAAAATGGCCAAGATAGGTGCACAAAAACAAGTGCTCTTTCATCAAGACAGCATACCGTCCTACACATTGGCCATTGGAATGGCAAAATTGCACGAATTGAGGTTCGAATTGGTTCCACATCCAACATATTCTACGGACTTGGCCCTGTGTGGCTTCTTCTTGTACCCAAACTTAACAATTTGGCTCAGTGGGAAAAAAGTTTCTTTGAACGAGGATGTCATGAAGGCTGTCAGTGACTTTTTTTAGATGGGATGAAAAAATTGGAAACTCGCTGGTCCAAATGTGTAGACCTCGATGGAGACTATGTTGAGAAATAAAGGTGATTTTTTTCCAAAAAAATGTGTTTAACTTATTTTTTTACCAAACATTTCAAACAACCCTGGAGTAGTCTTTGTTTTTAGCTATAATAATAGTAATAATAATATTTCCTTTCTTTATGTACACCCACAGGGGGTTGTAAATCTATAGTACATTTAATAATATGAATGAGATAAGGTTTTTCCTTCTTTTTTTATTTTGAAAAAGTGTTTTGGTAGGTTGCTTCATGACAAACCAATATTTAAACTGCAAAAATGGCAGAGATTTAACTGACTTTTTGCTATCTGACATATCAAAGAGTTGTGTATAGAGGAGCAGTATCAAGGATGAGAAAGATTAAAAGTGGAATTCCACTACTCATACTGGGAACATAGTATTTAAACCCTGTGTTAATGATGTTATAAGTGGATTGCAGGGAGAGATATTCAGTTGTTTTAAGGTAAATATATAATCTGGGTAAAATAATTAGGAAGGGTTCTGGCTCATTAGAAAGTTCTTTGAAAATAGATTGCATAGGTGGTCAAGTGATATGAGATGTATATTTTGTTGGGAATAATATGGAGGAAGTGGAAGAGACAAGTGATCTTAGTGTGATGGAAGACTGGAAGTTAAAGTTTAGGGGTCTCACTACTTTTTGCAATGTGTCCCCTAAACTTTAACTGGAAGTTAAAGTTTCAGGGGACACATTGCAAAATCTGCTTTAACTAAGCAGACTGTGTGGCGAGATCAACAGAAAATAAGTTATATGATGGTTTCATTGTATGCAGGCCTTTTGAAGTACATAGAGATATCTGGTACATACATGGACCAAAGTACATAGAGATATCTGGTTACCCAGATTTTGAGTGGATAAAGGCACTGTACAAAAAAGGATATAAAATACTTCGTCTTCCTCTGGATTTTTTTTCCTTGCCATCAAAACCTGTTTTGCCAATAATAATCTGTTTAAGTAACTGTACTACCTGAGATTAGCTCTGCTCACACATTCCCGAATACTAACAATGCCATGTCCCTTCTCAATATCTTTATTAAGAATATCTTAATATCTTTATTAATATCTTTATTTAGTAATATGATTCTGCCATTGATGACATCTGTTCACTTCCCTAATTTTTCTCAGAACTCTCATATCTGTGGTCTCCAATCTATGATCAACTGTTTTACATCTAACCCAGCTCTCATATCCATAAGTTAAAACTTTAAGCATTGCCTTGTATACACTAGTTTAGTGTTCTTGCTAATTTCTCTCTTATTCCATGTTAATTTATTTAGTTGATTCACCATCACATCAGCTTTGGTAATTCTGTTATCTATTTCTATATTTCAATCCACTTCACTAAAAATTATGCTTAATACTTGAAATGTTTTGCCAGTTCCATAGATTTTCCATTCAGAACTGTTGCAATTTTGATTTTTCATGCCATATTTCTTTCAGTAGTTATTCAATTTAGTTAGTGAAACCTGAAAACCTGTACTAGAGATATTTAACAGTGTAACATCACTTGCATAGCTGAGATTAACATCTTCAATTCTGATATTAGGTTTAATGACACTTTCATTCATAAGGCTGCTTAGAAGGATAAAAGAGAATAGCATGACAGGAAGGGTAGTCAGCGTGTTGCCTAGGTATGACTGTGGTGAGATGAGGCGGAGAGCAAGGATTATGAATGATATGCTGGCTGAAATGTGTGAGGAAATGGGAGTACAGTTTGTTAATGTGTGGAATGAATTTGAAGGAAGAAGTGAACTGTATGGAAGCGATGGACTGCATTTGAGTCGTTATGGTGTGAGTCGCTTAGAGAGACTGCTGCTGGAAGGTACAGAAGTGAGTAGAGTTAGAGAGAATGAATCAGATCAAGCGGGAAGTGATGTGGAGGAGCAGGAGAGTAAGACAGTAGAGATTGAAGAAGTGGTTATGAATGAGAAAGTGAGTGGTATGAGTATAGAAAATGAGAGAATGGGTGTGCAAGAGGAGCAGGGAAATGGGGAAACTCAGGGTGGACAGGGGTATACAGCGTGAAAAAGGTGGATGCTCCGGAAGGAGGTGAGAGCATGTGTAGACAGGAAAGAAATGGGATAACCTCGGATCAAGAGGAAACAGCTAGAATCGAAAAGGGTTTTAAAATGAATAAGCAGAAAGGGAAATGGCCCCAGTCAAGCATGGAGAGATCACATCGAGTGAGTGGTATCAGTGGAACTAGTTGTAGATCCAGAAATGAGCTGTTGTGTTTGTATACAAATGCTAGAAGTATAAGAAACAAGGCAGATGAAATGGTTGCATTAATTGCATCTGTTCACCCAAAGATTGTTGGAATAAGTGAGACATGGTTGGAAGAGGACGACATCCTGACAGGAATAGAGATGGAAGGGTATGATGTGTTTCATGAGGATAGAAGGGGTAAAAAGGGAGGGGAGTACTATTGTGATAGAGAAAGAGTTAAATCCATACAAAGTAGAGATGCAAGAGGGAAATAGTGCCAGTGGTTTTGAGGCAGTATGGTGTGAGATAGAGGTGAATGGACTCAAATACTTGGTTGGATGTTGTTATAGACCAGGTAATGTGGATGGTGGCAATAATGAAATGTATAATCAAATTAGTCAAGCAAATAAAAAAAGGGTGATCATTATGGATGATTTTAATTATGGCAATATAGACTGGAATTGATGAGATTTTGAGTTTTTGAGGGATAACTACCTCAGACAGTATGTAACAGAAGGCACGCGAGGATTGAGGATCTTGGATTTGGTCATCTGATCAGAGGATGTAATTATAAATGAGGTGTCAAATCATCCACCAGTTGGTGAGAGTGACCATGAGGTGATTACCTGGGTGGTTGCCAGCAGTGTGAGGACCTCTGTGAGAAAAGAGTATATGTGGAACTACAACGGTGGGGGGGGGGTGATTATGAAGAGATCAGGAGACAGCTTGCAGGTGTAGCATGAAATGAGGATTTAGCTGGAAAAGAGATCAATGTAGCTTGGTGGATTTTCAAAAACTGTCTAGTAGATGCAATGTCTAAGTGTATTCCAAGGGTGAGAAGGTTAAATAAGGTAGGTGTGAGATGGATGAATAAAGAGATTAAGCATGCGATACAGTGAAAGAGGGCATTGTGGAAGCAGCATAAGAGAAGTGGAAATGGCCAATTCCATGAGGTCTACAAAGACCAAGCAAGGAGGGTGACTTGGTTGGTGAGGGTAACTAAACAGAGGTATGAACAGCAGTTAGCTAATGAAGCCAAAAAGAATCCTAAGGAGTTCTTTCGATATGTAGCCAGCAAAAGAAAGAATGATTATGCAAGAATTACATTGATAGGAGAAAATGGTATAAAGACAGCTGTTGCAGAATATGTGGTGGAGATACTTAATGAGCAATTCATAAAGGTCTTGCAATCTTGTGAATGTGACTTCATGGAGAGATTGAGAGAGCAGTAGATGATGGGGAGGAGAGACTGACTGTAAGTGAGCAAGAGGTGTATGGGGAGTTGAGTAAACTAGATGTTAATAAGGCTGTGGGACTTGATAGTATATCGCCATATTCTGAAGGAATGTGCAAGGGAGTTGACACCTGTCATATTTTTTAATACGAGTCTTGCACTCGGTCAAGTCCCTAAGGAGTGGAAGGAGGGCAAGATTGTGCCACTTCATAAAGGAGGTGATCGAACTCAAGCATCAAACTATAGGCCTATCTGTGTGTCAGGTGTTGTGGTTAAGTTGTTGGAGAAGCTTGTGAGAACTAGGATCCAGGGTTGGATTGACAACAATGGTATTATCTTTGATGGACAGCATGGATTTGCTAAAGGGAGGTCAACTTTTAGTAATCTACTTACTTATTACAATAAAGTGACTGCTTCCTTGGACAGAGGAGAATGATACACAGTAATATACTTGGATTTCGCAAAGGCTTTTGATAGAGTACCTTATTATAAATTGATAGTCAATCCAGAGCAGATGGGGTTGGATATTAGAATAGTGCATTGGATTGGAGACTGGCTATCTGATAGGTATTAACAAGTTGTGTATGGAGGAGTGATATCCAGGAAAAGGAAAGTCGCTAGTGGGGTGCCTCAGGGGTCTGTTTTGGGGGCCATTACTGTTTAACTTGTATATTAACAATATAGGTGAAGATTTGGATAGAGATCTTCAGTTGTTTGCAGATGATGATGCAAAGTTGGGATGAACCATGAAGAGTAGTGAAGATGTTGTGGCCTACAAGAAGACTTGAATAAATTGAGTGATTGGGCACAGAAATGGAGATGTAAGTTCAGTGTTGCAAAATGTAAGGTTTTAAAATTTGGAAAACAAAGATGAGATGCAGAATTTATGCTTGGAGGATATATTCTTGGAGGTGGAAGAAATAAGAGATCTGGGGGTGATTGTGGTTAAGGATCTGAAAATTAGGGGACACATAGCCAAAATTGTGAAGACAACACAAAGGCTTCTATGAAAATGATGCGGAGGACATTGACGTGTAAAAGTAGGGAGATTCTTGTTCCTTTGTATAAAGCTTTGAGTAGGCCACACATGTACTATTGTGCTCACATTTGGTCACCTGGTTTTCAGAAAGATGAAGAGATGTTGGAAATGGTCCAAAGGCGATTGACTAAGGTAGTTTTTGACCTCTGGAATGTCGAGTATGTGGAAAGATTGAGAAGATGCAACTTGAAGAGTCTGGTGGACAGGAGGAAGAGGGGAGATATGATAGAGACCTACAAGTTATTAAGGGGTTGTTATAGGATCAGTGCTGGAGAGGTTCTACAGAAAATAGTGGAAGATCATGGGAGAACCAGAGGTCATCCCTGGAAACTGTATAAAGAGGGTGTGAGTAGGGGAGTGAGAGGCAGGTTTTTTCATGCAGAGTTGTAAATGTTTGGAATGCCTTATCTGAGAATGTGGTATCTCAGGGAAAAATAGAAAGGTACTGGATCACTGCAGTATGTTGGGTGTGCCCTCTGTTTCCCCCCCACACCACAGACACATTCTAACATGCTATAGCATTGTAGAAAGTTGGGGGGGGAGGTAGAAAGCAGTCTTAAATATAAGCATAAACATAATCTCCCTTAAGCAAACTCATGCTGACCATCACAGAGAATGATGCTGCTGGCAACTCACTGGAACATTTCCTTGAAACAATGTGTACTATGTTTGAAATGTGAAGAGAAAAATAGAAAGGTACTGGAACTCTATAGTATGTTGGGCATACCCTCTGTTTCCCCCCCCCCCCCACACACACACACATTCTAACATTCTACAGCATTGTAGAAAGTTGTGGGGGGGAGAGGCAGAAAGCAGTCTTAAATATAAGCATAAACATAATCTCCCTTTAGCAAACTCATGCTGACCATCACAGAGAATGATGCTGCTTGTCATATAATTTGAAGCCCTATAGGATAAATATGGCAAGGCTGCTGGTAACTCACTGGAACATTTCCTTGAAACAAGGTGTGCTATGTAATCAAATCCTAGCACTTTATTAACCTCAACTTAATTCTCCATGACCTTCTTCATCATCATCATGAAGTATTTAATGATCAATGAATTGATCATTAAATACTTCAGTTATATAATCTGTACAGGTTATGATTTGGTCAGTTTTATTAGTTAGTCATCTCCGAATCATTCTTCTACTTGTCACATATCAAAAGAACCCTCTGGGAATTTTCTTGGTTAATTGCTGCTCATACTGTACTTTTACTATCCTTACTAAGCTAAGTCACCTTCCTGGGCCTTTCTTCATTGTAACTGATTATTACCATTCTTTTTCTTCACAGTACCTTCTGCTTTAGTATTGCATGCTTGACCTTCCTATTTTTCCATATTACACCTATCTTATGGAATTTCCTAATCTTTAGAATACATTCTGACATTGTAAGAACATTAATCTCCTTTCTTCCCTCAGAGCTATAGATTTCCAACTTTTCTCCTTTCCTCATTCCATATGTATCCTTTCTTCACATAATATAGCTGGCCACTTCCCAGGTGATTGCTCATGGTCACTCTCACCATCAGATTACATATTTCTTAAGGTAGTTTTGTTCCTTGAAAAACTCAAGAAATCAATTTCTTTGCCCGAGATACGATCTCTTCATTTCAGTCTATATTACTATAATTTAATTCACTCATAATAATACCATTTTCTTATTTTCTAGTACAATTGCCCATATAGTTACATGTCACCACACTACATATTCCATTTCAATAGCAACATCCAATTGAATATTTCAATGGCCATTATTTTCTCTTGTATCTGTTCATTGTATTGAAATAACTCAAAAACTGTTGGAATAAGTGAGATGAGCTTGAATGAAGATGAAATCCTGACAGAAGTGGAGATGGAGGGGATATGATAGTTTTCCATGAAGATACAAAAGGCAAAAAAAAGGGAGGTTCAGTGCCATCATTGATAGAAATGGAGTTGTGTCCATGAAAGGGGAAAGTTATGGCTTTGGTATTGAAATACTTAGTTGGATGTTGCTATTGAGCTGTGCAGAACAATGAAATGTATAAGCAAATTATCCAAGCAAATAGGAAAAGGGGTGGTCATTATGGATGATTTTAATTATAGTAATATAGATTGGAATGACAAGATAGCATCTGGAAGTAAAGAAAATAAATTTCTTAAGTCTTTGAGGACAACTACCTTAAGCAGTATGTAACACAGGACATGCAAGGATCGAGGATCTTAGATTTGACCACCTCATCTGAGGATGTCATTATAAATTAGGTGTCAAATCTCCCTCCGGTTGGTGAGTGTGACCATGAAGTGATTACTTAGGTAGTTGCCAGCCATGTGAGGACTCCTTGGAGGAAAGGATATATGTGGAACTACAAGGCTGGTGATTATGAAACAGAAGACAGCTTCAGCTATACCTTGATATGAGAAGTCATTGCTGCTTGGGTGTTATTCAGGAACTGTCTAGCAACAGTAATGTCTAAATATATTCTGAGTGTCAGAAGATTAAGGTAAGTGTGAAATGGATGAATGAAGAGATTAAGCATGCAATCTGGAGGAAGAAGGCATTATGAAGGAGGCCACATAAGATGAGTGGTAATAATCAGTTCCATGAGGAGTACAAAGAATAGACAAGTAGGGTGACTCAGTAGGTAAGGGTAGAAAAAGTGCAGTATAAGCAGTTAGCTGAAGAAGCCAAAAAAAAAAAAAAAATTAATATGAATCTTATATTGGGCCAAGTTCCAAAGGAGGGAGGGAGGGAGTAGAAGGATGGTTTCATTAGGAAGATAACAAGATTCAAGCTTCAAATTATAGGGCAGTCTGTGTGTCAAATATTGTGGTTAAGTGTTGGAAAGGTTAGTGATGGCCAAGATCCATAATTAAATTGACTATAGTGGCATTTTCTTTGATGGCCAGCATGGATTTGCCAAATGAATATCAGGTTTCAGTAATTTGCTTACTTATTACAATAAAGCAGGTGCTTTGGACAAGAAAGATGTGTGCATGGTGGTATAATTAGTTTTTAAAAAATGCTTTTGATAGATTGCCACATGATAAGGTTATAGTTACATTGGAACAGATGGGGATGGATAATAGATTAGTGTATTGGATTGGAGAATGGCTATCTGATAGGTATCAGCAAGTTGTGTATGGAGAAACAATATCCCAGAAGAGGAAAATCACTAGTGGTGTGCCTCTTGTTTCTCTGAATACGAGTGTACTTCAGTGGTTGTTTTTTGGAAGTTAGTTGCTGTCGCGATATAATATATTTTGGTACCGTCTGAATCGAACGCGTAACGGTGGAAGACAAAACGAAGCTAAGTTACTGTATTTAGTTATATTTCATTTTATTTAATTATATTTAGTACTTAAATGTTCTGATGTTTGTACTTTTTTTTTCCCTCTTATTTATTAATTGAATAATTATTAAAGATTACGCTACTCGGCAGAAAGGAATGATGGTGGATTCCGCAGCAGTCGCAAGTGGCGTAACGCCAAGTCCTCCGCTATTTAAGAACTCAATTATTAGCAATATCATAAGGGACTTTGTGGCATGCAGTACTTGCGGCATGTATGCGTCTCGGGAATTACATATGTGGCTTGTTAAAGAGAGTGGAGAGCATATGTGCGCAAAATGCAGGCAGTTGGAGGAAATAAGTACATTGGATATATCGATATCGACTTTGTTGCTCCAGGAACGGGGAATGAATGTAGGAAGACAAGTAGTGTGATAGGAGAGAATGAGAAAATAATAGTTGATAGTGTGGAAGGTGTGAATGACTGTGAAAGTTTAGGAGATGGTTTTGTTTGGGAGAGTGAATTTAGATTAAGAGTGACTGACCTGCAGAGGGAGATAGATGAGTTGAAAGAGGAGGTGGAATGTCTTGTGAATGAGAGCAGAAGTATGAAAGATAAGATTAGGAGAATGGAAGAGATAAATGCAAGGCGAATCAGAGTAGGAGAGAGAGAGAATTTAGGGAGTATGAGTGAGAGGTATGGGGGTGCTAGAAGAGGAGAGAATGGAAACAGTAGAAGAGAGGGAATGAGAGAGAGGTATGGGAATGCTAGCAGACGAGAGGATGGAAACAGTAGGAGAGACAGAATGAGAGAGAGATATGGAAGTGCTAGAAGAGGAGAGAATGGAAACGGTAGGAGAGATGGAATGAGAGAGAGGTATGGGAATGCTAGAAGACAAGAGGATGGAAACAGTAGTAGGAGAGACAGAATGAGAGAGGGATATGGAAGTGCTAGAAGTGGAGAAAATGGAAACAGTAGGAGAGAGGGAATGAGAGAGATGTATGGGAGTGCTAGAAGAGGAGAGAATGGAAACAATAGGAGCGAGGGAATGGTAAGAGGTATAATGTATGGCGACTCAATGATCCGTGGTGTTCAAGATAGGATGCGTGAGGAGTGTTTGCCAGGAGGAACAATAGAAAGGGTGGCTATGACAATTAAGAGAGGTGAAAGGGTGGATGAGATGATTGTGATGGTAGGAACGAATGACTTGAGTGGAAATGTAAGTCGGGCAGCGAGAGATATGAGATTTTTGCTTGAGACTGTACGGAAGAAGACAGAGAGAGGAAAAATAGTGTGCGTGTTGCCTAGGTATGATAATGATGAGTTGAGCAGAAGAGCCGTGATATTGAATGGCATAATAGCGAGAATGTGTGACAAGAGAGGACTGGTATATGTGGATGCTTGGAGTGCGTTTGAGGAAAGAGAGGAATTGTATGTGAGAGACCATTTACATTTGAATGAGGAAGGACGTAGGCATCTGGAGAGATTGCTGTTCTGAATGAGTCAGTGTGTCCCAGGGAGGATGATAGCAGGGGTGGCCTCTTGTGAGAATGGATACTTGGGAGAAGGAAGACAATGTCAGGTAACACTGAGCCCAGTGGAGTCTAGAAGGGATAATGCTGGGTATAGAAACAATGGCATTTATATGCTTTATACTAATGCCAGGAGTATCCGGAATAAGGGAGAGGAATTGGTGGCGCAGATAGCATCAGCCTGGCCAAAAATTATTCAATCACTGAGACGTGGTTGACAGAAGGGGATATGACAACAGGAATAGAAGTCGCTGGGTATAGCATTTTTCGTCAGGATAGGAGGAGAAAGCGTGGTAGTGGGGTATTGCTTATGATAAGTGATGACCTATGTCTTCTAAGAGTGGAGAATTTGAAAGGAAGTGAGACAAATGATTTTGAGAGCGTATGGTGTGAGGTAGAGGTAGGCAAGACAGGATATTTAGTGGGGTGTTGCTACAGACCCAGGAGCACAGAGGATGGGGACCAGGAGATGTTTAGACAGCTAAGTTTGGCAAGTGCAAGAAGAATGATTGTTATGGGAGATTTTAACTTAAGTAGTATACATTGGAGAGAGGAAGATGCATGTAGCAATAGGGGAATGGAATTTCTAGAATTCTTCAGGGACAAATGTCTTAGGCAACATGTAACAGAGAGAACAAGAGGTTCAAAAGTTTTGGATTTGGTTATAGCATCAGAAGAGTTGATAATAACTGAGTTGACTTCTCTCCTACCAGTTGGAGAGAGTGACCATATGGTGTTGACTTGGAAAATGAATAGACATGCAGGAGTATCAAAGAGACGGGAACTTATGTGGAATTATAAGGCAGGTCATTATAATAGTCTAAGACGTCAACTTCGGGAAGTTTCATGGAGGGAGGAATTGGAAGGCTGAGATATCACTAGTGCGAGGGAAATTGTGAAAGAATATTTGTTATCAGCAATGGTAAGTTGTATACCACGAGTGAAGAAGAGGACGCAATTTGGAGTAAAGTGGATGACAAACAATATTAAACAGGAATTGCATGCGAAAAAGAGGCTAATGGAAGAGATATAAGGAGACAGGCGAAGAGAAGATGCATGAAGAATATAAGACACAGGCCAGAAGAGTGACTAGTGTGGTAAGGAAAGCGAAACTGGAATATGAGAGGAGATTGGCCCTAAGATCCAAAGAAAATTATAGGGAATTTTTTTAGCTATGTGGCCAGTAGGATGAGAAATGACTGTGGAAGAATGATATTGTGTGATAAAAATGGGAATAGAGTGACTGATGCAGAGGACATAGTGGAATTGTTCAATGAACACTTTATTGGAGTATTTCATCCTAGAGGAGTCAGTTTTAATGCTAGAGGGATAGGACTGGTTCGAGGTCTGGAGGTACAGGAGGAGAGTGTGTTTCAGATACTGAGTACTCTGGATGTCAGTAAAGCTGTGGGAATGGATGGTATTTCACCACGAGTTTTAAGAGAATGTGCTAGGGAATTGACAGTGCCTTTAACGTGGCTTTTCAATGAAAGTCTGGCTTTGGCGAAGGTGCCCAGGGAATGGAAGGAAGGTAAGATAGTGCCATTACATAAGGGTGGTAACAGACTGGAAGTGTCTAATTATAGGCCAGTCTGTGTGTGTCATCAGTAGTTGTTAAGATCTTGGAGAAAGTAGTGAGGGACCATATACAGCATTGGGCAGATGAGGGTAATGTTATCTGTGAGAATCAACATGGATTTGTGAAAGGACGCTCTTGTTTTAGCAATATGCTAGCCTTTTATAATAAAGTTACAAGAACATTAGATGAGGGAAAGGCATATACTGCAATTTTCTTAGACTTGGCGAAGGCATTTGACAGGGTGCCACATGATAAGCTGATATTTAAGTTGCAGCACATGGGTCTGGATGTCAGATTGGTCAAGGATTCAGGATTGGCTGTCTGATAGGTATCAGAGAGTTGTGTATGGTGGAGCAGTTTCCAGGAGGCAGAGGGCTACAAGTGGGGTCCCACAGGGCTCAGTACTAGGACCTATATTGTTTAACCTTTATATCAATGACGTAGCCAGTGGATTGCAGGGGGATATTTAGTTGTTTGCGGAAGCTAAGCTGGGAAGGATTATTAGTAATAGTGCAGATGTGGTAGCCCTGCAAGAGGATTTAAATAAGCTAGATAGATGGGCAAATGAATGGGAGTGTCAGTTTAATGCAGCAAAATGTAAGGTCTTGAGGTTTGGGAAACATCGATGAGATGCTGCAAACTCTATGGGAGGAGTTATACTGGAGGAAGTAGGGGAGACAAGAGATCTGGGGTTGATGATTGATAGAAACCTGAAGTTTAGGGGACATATTGCAAAGGTGGTGAAGGTAACACAGAGGATTGCTGCTATTATGAGAAGGACACTGACCTGCAGAGATAGGAGGGTTATCATTCCGTTGTATAAGTCTCTGATCAGACCACACTTGGACTATTGTTCTCAGATTTGGTCCCCAGGATTTGAAGGGGATAAATTAACTGTGGAAAAGATACAAAGATGGTTTCAGGACTGTACAAGGATAGTTATGAGGATCGGCTGAGAGAATGTGGACTGCAGAGTTTGGTGGATAGAAGGAGGAGAGGTGATATGATTGAGACTTTTAAACTGTTGAGAGGTAGTTACAGTGTTGACACTGGGGAGTTCTTTCGCTTGGTTGAACAGCGGGAAGGAGTGATGACAAGAGGCCATCCCTGGAAGTTACGAAAGGAAACTGTGAGCAAGAGGGTAAGGAGTGGTTTCTTTGTGTGGAGGGTGGTTGAGCCGTGGAATGCATTGCCAGATGGAGCGGTGGGAGCGAGAACGGTCAGTGAGTTTAAAGAGTGGTATGATAGACTTTGTGTTTCTCAGGGGGGGACCTCCCCTCAATGAGTCTTGACAGACTTTATGTCTTAGGAAGGACCTCCCTTGATGAGTCTTTTGACTCCTTGGAGGCCTGATTAATAATAATAATAATAATAATAATAATATTGGAGATGGTTTGAATGGGAATATTCAGATGCAAAGCTGAGAAGAACTATTAGGAATCAGGCAGATGTGGATTTAGAAGAGGATTTGGACAGACTGAGTCAATGGGCATAGGAATGCGGTTATTAGTTCAATGTTGCAGAATGGAAGGTTTTAAAATTTGGAAAACATAGAAAATACTGGAATAGCCCAAAGAATTCATAAATATTACAGTAATCAATACGATCCTCTTTTCCTCTATATAGGAACATTTAATTGTCGAACATTTAAAGAAGAGGATGATCTTACCATTTAGTTCTTGCTTACAGCAAGAACTAAAGCATATTAAATGGGACATCATATATTTAAGTGAAGTCCACAGGCAGGATAAACATTTAATAAAACTAAAAAATGGAAACTACTTATACTGTTATGGGAAAACTAAAGGATAATACAGAGTGGGATTTCTAATTAAGAAAACAATTACACACCTTATAGAAGAAGTTAATTATATAGATGAATGAATAATAGAAATTACACTTAAAATAAACTCTTAACTTAAAATCAGGATCATCCACATATATGCTCCCACCTCATCCACACTGATGAAGAGATAGAAGCATTTTATGACTCACTGTAGCACACTCTAGATAAAAAAAGAAATAGCAATCAAAACTTTATTATATTAATGTGCAATTTTAACTCCAAAGTAGGTCATCCCATTCACTAAATAGATACAGTAGGACCATACATATATGATACAAGCAGCAACTCAGAGGAATGGCTCTTACAGAATTCTCTATCTGTAACAAGCTTTATATTATGAATACATTTTTTAAGAAAGCCCTCAAAAGAAAATGGACATGGAGAAGTTCAAACGGAGAAATAAAAAATGAAATATATTATATACTGTGTAATAATAAAGAAATAGTTCAAGATACCTCAGTACTAAATCAAGTAAAAACAGGAAGTGACCACAGACTGGTCAGAGCCAAAATTAAAATAAATCCCAAATTGGAAAGAATAAAATGGCTAAAAACAAAAAAAAATCAAGAAGTTTTGACTTAAAACCTATCGAAAACAAGAAGAAGGATTATGAAGAAAAACTCAATCAGAAACTAGACAATAAATATATTTGAAGAAGAAGACAAATAAAATAAGCAAAAACCTAACGGAAGTAATAATCTTAGCAGCCAATGAATTCAAAAGCAACAAAAAGACCATAAACTTTCAGAGAAAAACCTTACAACTACTAAAAAAGAGACAAAATATGAAACAAGAAAAAAACTTAATTTCTAAAATAGAATATGCAGAACTATGTAAAACAATAAGGAAAAAGATGAGAAATGAAACAAGATCTTATAACACAAAAAAAATAAAAGAAATCATTGAAAACAATACAAATATGAAAATACTAAGAAAACATTTATCATTTGGCAAAAGTCAATTTCAATAAAAGATAAGAAGAGAATTACAATAAGGAACCAAGAACAAATCCTAAGCAGGCTAGAAGAATTTTATGACGAACTCTATAGTGATCCTTCAATAGATAAATCAAATATAAATAACTCTTCTCCATCGCATATGGAATTCATTAGCCCATTCACTTCACATGAAATAAAACAAGATTAAAACAAATGAAAATTTGTTTTAATCTTGTTTTAGATGAAATAGAATTAACTTAATCTAAAATAGAATTAATTAAATGGGGAGGAAACGATATAATTCATCATGTCACAAACTTACTAAATCTATGCATTTTTGAAAATTATGGAGACAACTACCGTGTTTGAATAAAACTTTAGTTTAATATAACTAAAATCTACATTCGACGTTTCAACCTTTATGTCAAGGTCATCTTCTGGAGCGTACAAATATACACAGGAAACAAGTTATACTACAATCAAACTGGTTCGTTAAAGACACAGACCAACCGCTACCACAATTGTTGGCCTGACCTCTGGTGAAAAAAAAATAAAAAAATAAAATAAAATAAAAATTAAATTAAATTAAAAAATTATACATCAACGCTAGAGTCCTATTATTAGTGTTGTCTAATATATATATATATTAACATCATTCCATTAACATCATTCCAGCCAGTTGGTATGGAATGGTTTCTAATACTAGTTACGGATTGGCTAGAGTCCTGACTCATGATGGGTCTTTCATATTAGGTAGGCTGAATGTGTGCCATCCAGATCCTTGGAATTTTCATGCCATCTTTGTTATTGATATTTGGGTGGTTTATCAGAATTTCGCAGGATTCCTTAAATTTCCTTTCGTACCAGGTTTTTGTGCGGTGTAAGGAGCAGGTGCTTTTCCAGTTGATTTGGTGTAAGGTGTTGAGTGCGTGGTCTGAGAGGCCTGCTTCACCATAATGGTTATATTTAATGTGTCTAATGTGTTCTTTCTTCCGTATAGGGATTGTTTCACTGTTCTGTTTCACCAATTTACGGTAAGTTACAGGTGCAGCGGATGCAATAGACTTCAGGATGTGCTAATGGGAGGAGAGGATCCTTAGAGGAGCTGAATATGGTTTTAAGTTTAGTGGGTGGTTTGAAGGTGGCATTGAGGTTATAATGTTGTAGGATTCTGTTGATTTTTTCTGATAACCCTTTAATGTATGGGATGGCTATGGTTTTACTGTAATCTAGATTTGTTTTTGTTGTAGTTTTATAGAGTATTTTATTCACAGTATTTTTGTTATAGCCATTATTTATGAATGTTCATTAATGATTTTTAGTTCTTGTTTCAGGGCTTGCTGGTTAGAGCAAATAGTTGTGGCTCTGTTTTTAAGGGTGTTAATGACTCCATATTTTTGTGATGGGTGGTGGTATGAATTCGCATGTATGTATTGGCCAGTGTGTGTCAGTTTTCGGTAGACCGTGAAGGATAGACTGCCTGAAGGAAGACGTGTAACTAGTGTGTCTAGGAACGGGAGAGAATTTTGGTTTTCGATTTCGATGGTAAATTGTATGCGTTCGTGTTGTTTGTTCAGTTGGCTGAGGAATGTGTTTAGTGTTTGTTGCCCGTGCGGCCAGATCATGAACACGTCAACGTATCTGAGCCTGACTGTCGATCGTAGCGTGGCGGAATCACGAGCCCTTTGCTCAAAGGTTTCCATGTAGAAGTTAGCGATTGGGGGGGGGGGGGATAGTGGTGAGCCCATGGCTGTACCTTCTTTTTGTAGGTAGAATTTGTTTTGCCACACGAAATAACCGGACTTTAGTACATGGGCAAAGAGGGCCGTAATGTCGGGCGGAAATTTGTCCTGTAGTAGGAGAATTGTGTCATTGATGGGGACATTAGTGAAAAGGGCAGAAACGTCAAAACTGACTAATAAGTCGTCTTTGTCGAGTGTTATGTTTTTGATTTTGTTTATAAAGTGTTGTGTGTTTTTTATGTAGGAGGGGGAATGACCTATCAACTACTTGAGTGTTGACGCTATTTTTTTGGCTAGGTGGTAATTGGGACTGTCTATTCCTTCCACGATTGGTCGAAGGGGCACATTTTGTTTGTGTATTTTCAGAACCCCATATAATCGGGGGGGGCATAGTGGGGATTGAGTTTTTTAACCATGTCTGGTGGCCAACAGACACGGTTTCTGCCCTTTTCACTAATGTCCCCTTCAATGACACAATTCTCCTACTACAGAACAAATTTCTGCCCAACATTACGGCCCTCTTTGCCCACGTACTAAAGTCCGGTTACTTTGTATGGCAAAACAAATTCTACCTACAAAAAGAAGGTACAGCCATGGGCTCACCACTATCCCCCCCCCCCCCCCCCCCATCGCTAACTTCTACCATGGAAACCTTTGAGCAAAGGGATCTTTATTCCACCACGCTACGACCGACAGTCTGGCTTAGATACGTTGATGACGTGTTCACGATCTGGCTGCATGGGCGACAAACACTAAACACATTCCTCAGCCAACTGAACAAACAACACGAACGCATACAATTTACCATCGAAATCGAAAACCAAAATTCTCTCCCGTTCCTAGATACACTAGTTACACGTCTTCCTTCACGGTCTACCGAAAACCAACACACACTGGCCAATACATACATGCGAATTCATACCACCACCCATCACAAAAATATGGAGTCATTAACACCCTTAAAAACAGAGCCACAACTATTTGCTCTAACCAGCAAGCCCTGAAACAAGAACTAAAAATCATTAATGACACATTCATAAATAATGGCTATAACAAAAATACTGTTAAAAATACTCTATAAAACTTCAACAAAAACGAATCTAGATTACAGTAAAACCATAGCCATCCCACACATTAAAGTGTTATCAGAAAAAATCAACAGAATCCTACAACATTATAACCTCAATGCCACCTTCAAACCACCCACTAAACTTAAAACCATATTCAGCTCCTCTAAGGATCCTCTCCTCCCATTAGCACATCCTGAAGTCTATTGCATCCGCTGCACCTGTAACTTACCGTAAATTGGTGAAACAGAACGGTGAAACAATCCCTATATGGAAGAAAGAACACATTAGACACATTAAATATAACCATTATGGTGAAGCAGGCCTCTCAGACCACGCACTCAACACCTTACACCAAATCAACTGGAAAAGCACCTGCTCCTTACACCGCACAAAAACCTGGTACGAAAGGAAATTTAAGGAATCCTGCGAAATCCTGATAAACCACCCAAATATCAATAACAAAGATGGCATGAAAATTCCAAGGATCTGGATGGCGCACATTCAGTCTACCTAATATGAAAGACCTAGTATTAGAAACCATTCCATACCAACTGGCTGGAATGATGTTAATGGAATGATGTTAATATATATATATATATATATATATATTAGACAACACTAATAATAGGACTCTAGCGTTGATGTATAATTTTTTAATTTAATTTTATTTTTATTTTATTTTATTTTTATTTTATATTTTATATATTTTTTATTTTTTTATATTTGTTTTCACCAGAGGTTAGGCCAACAATTGTGGTAGCGGTTGGTCAGTGTCTTTAACGAACCAGTTTGATTGTAGTATAGCTTGTTTCCTGTGTATATTTGTATGCTCCAGAAGATGACCTTGACATAAACGTCGAAACGTCGAATGTAGATTTTAGTTATATTAAACTAAAGTTTTTATTCAAACACGGTAGTTGTCTCCATGATTTTCAAAAATGCATTCGGATCACCGTGTAAGCCTAAAAGAAAGGTTACTAAATCTATGCCTAGAAGAGGGGAAGATACCAGAAAATTGGAAAAATGCTACTCAGATACTGTTATTTAAAAAAGGGGACAAAGAAGAAGTAAAGAACTATAGACCAATCTGTACTAAATTCTCACAAAAGTAATAACAAGCAGGTTAACACCTCTTCTAGACTCAAATCAATCAGTAGAACAAGTAGGATTCCATAAAGGCTTTAACACAATTGATCATATTCACGCACAGTAAAACAAATAATAGAAAAATAAGAAGAAAACCAATTGCCTCTCTGTTTAGCCTTCATTGATTATGAAAAAGCATTTGAAAACAGGAGTTCCTGGAGAATATATGGACCTCCTCCAGGCAATATACCTACTGCAACAGCAATAATTCAACTTCACATTAGTAGCAATAAAATATCCATTGAAAAAGGTATCCGACAAGGAGACTCTCTCTATCACCCAAAATCTTGATATCAGTCTTTCAAGAAATATTTAATAATGTAAACTGGACAAACCTTGATATAAAAATTAATAACAGAAACTTAACACACCTAAGATATGCAGATGATATTGTAATTTTTGCAAACACTCCAGAAGACCTTAATATAATGATAGAAGACCTATATCACAAAAACAGAAAAGTCAGTCTAAAGATAAACAGAGAAAAAACTAAAATCATGTGTTAATCATTTTGTAATACCAAAAAACATAATAATAGAAAACAATTTCTTGGAAAGAGTCTCTTCATATACATACTTAGATCATCTCATTGATCTAAACTGTGGACTCCAGAAGGAAATAAATAGGAAAGTTCAACTTTCCTGGATTGCATTCAGAAAATTGAAAAGCATTTTTCAAAACAATGATGTCCCACTCTGTTTAAAAAGGAAGACATTTAACCAGTGTATACTTCCAGTCATCTCATATGGTTGTGAAACTTGGTCACTAACAAAAGCACTGGCAAATAAATTAACAATTCAAAGAAAAATGGAGAGGTTGATGCTAGGCATCACATTAAAAGATAAGAAGCGAAACACCTGGATAAGAAGCCAGACTTGCATCACTGACATCATTCTTCACCACAAGCGACTAAAATGGAAATGGGCTGGACATCTATCCAGAAGAGAAGATGAGCGATAGACCACCATACTAACGAACTGAATTCCTAAAGAAGGGAAACGAGGACATCCTAAAAGAAGGTGGAGTGATGAATTGTCAAATTTTGTTGGGGAAAATTGGTCAACCATGGCCAAGAACAGAGAAGGGTGGAAAGAACTAGAGGAGACCTTCGTCCAGCAGAGGACAGAAAATGGCTGAAAAGAAGAAGAAGAAGATATTGGAGGAAATAAAAGATCAGAAGGTGATGGTAGATAGGTAGGAACCTAAAATTTAGAGCATATTGCTAACATTCTGAGGACAGCACAACAAATTTTGCACTGATGTTGAGGACACTGACTTGTAGAAGTAAGGATTCATTTCACCTGGTTTTCAAAAGGAAGAAAAGATATTGGTAAACGTCCAGATGCAATTAACTAAGGTGGAGTCTAGTGGATAGGATGAGGAGAGGATATATGATAGACGCATATAAGTTGGTAAGGGGTTATCAGATTAACGGCAAAGAGTTTTTCATAGAATGCTGGGAAATAAAAGAGGTCATCCCTAGAAGTTGTATAAGGAAGGTGTAAGTAGCGGAATGAGAATCGGGTTTTTTGCATGGAGACTGGTAAATGATTGGAATTCATTGCCTCAGAGTGTGGTGACTAGAGAGAATACAAATGTATTTAAGGCATGGTATGATAAACTGTGTGTGTGTGTGTGTGGTGACGGAGAAACATTCGACAATGAGTCCTCAGACTCCATGGAGACCTGGAAATAATAATAATAATAACTCCTCTGCCATCATCAAGTGCACTCCTCTCACTTCTTGATATCTCATAGAAAATGTCATATGGCCTTTGTCTCTATTTGTATAAGGATATCATTTTCATCTAACCATATTTCACTTATTCCGACAATTTTTCTTTCCATGCAACCTCTCCCAGGTATGACTTCTCCATACTTACCCTTGTTCATGCCTCTCTGTCACCTGTTATCCTGTATACACATTTATTCCAACATACTGCTTCTGGTGTTTCTAGTCAATGTTTGTATAATTGCAATCCTTACAGCAAGCACTGATCAGAAATATTTGCTGATTCACTAAATAATTAGTTCCACGAGGAGTACAAATCAGGATTTGCATATGGTGAACAAAAGGACGTTTCACCTAATATTCACAAAGAAGATGTGCTGTGATTTTTTATTTTTTTAAAGGAAGCTTATTTTACTTCAGTACTACTGCCAGTAGGCTCTGTTACTAACAAAAATTTAGTACTGTATAATGATAAAAGAGCCTCTGTAGCTCAGCCAGTATAGACAAAGCCCTTTTTTCGGAATGACCTGGGTTTGATTCCCATCCATGACACAAGGAACCTTTTATCTGGTCTCTTTCTTACCTCCAGTCTCATATGGAGGTAGAGGATTTTTTCACCTGGAAACTTGGGTTTTTAGGCCCTCAGAACAGGCAAACCAGTCCTGTGAACACACACAGATCTACAGTCAAAAATATATAGGGAACTTTTCCCCTGCACTTGGTTCTTGGGGGCCCCCTGTGCAGTATTAGCCCCAGTGTTGTATTATGAATAAATCCATAATTGCAAACCTTCAATATGAAGATGATAATGATAAAATGTGACACTGATAATTTGTACACCTTTATGTATGGACTTATATAACCTCCATTTTTCCCCCCTCTGCATGTTCAATGCTGTTTATTTGTCATCCACCTGCATCCTCTCTTTATTCAGAGTGCCTCTAACAGCACTCAACCAAATAGTCTACTTCATTTGGGTTGCTTTTGCCTCACACCACAAATAGGTCCAGTACTTCTAAGTCTTTAGGTAGCAGCAAATAATTTTCATTGCTCTCTATAATAATGTAAAATAATTTTTAAAAATTCTTGAAATTCGCAGGATAAACATTATATCTCTTTAATTTTATGAATCCATTTGAAATTTCAAGATTGATGTTTATGAAATTATATTTCATTCTTTAGTGATGAAGATAGTGATGAAGGTGTTATATTGGATTCTGGTGTGGGTCTCCGCCTAAAAGCACTTGAATACTGGCGCTGTGCAGAAACAGGACTGATATGTCCATCTGATCCTGTAGAAGAACAGCAACCTCACCATAAAAGATTAATGCTGGTGGTAGCTGAATCTCTTCCTGGACAGGGTAATTTTCTTATTTGGAGAGGTTTCAAATAAGGTTTTTAAAGTTCTCATAAGGTTTTAAATTAGAAAATTTAAATTTTCTAATTTAAAATCTTATGAGAAGTAACATTTGTAAACCGAATTTGGAACATATTCTCTGAAAAATATTTTTCAAAGTTTATTTCATCTGGATATTGATCTTAACATTCTAAATTATCTTTTACATATAAACATCATCTCCCATTTTTATATGATCATGCAGAAAAAAGAAAGTTGATATTAAGTAGGAAAGCATAATTAATCTGGTTAGGCATTTAATCTAATTCAAATCCTTAGAATTTAAATCCCATTTATTTATCTCTTCAAGAGTGCTAAGACAAGTGACAAACAGGTATTGAAGAGTGCTACTGCTGTATATCCTATTAATATATGTCACTCATAGCTAATAAAAAAATCAGCAAGGAAAACAGGAGAGAGAGAAATAAGAAATGTTCTTGTTGCAAATATATAATTCTTACAAAAATTGCACATCATCATCATCATCATCGTTTTGCATTCTTCTTACCCATTCTTATTTATTCATTTTGTTAGAAATTCTTTTCCAGTAAAATTCCTGTATGGCTATACCACATCCATATGTTGTATACAAAAACATGGTGTGGGGTTCCTCTATTTAACAACCTTTAAAGAAACTTGTTATAGGGCCTTACTAAAATTAAATTTAGTAAGCCATATAACTAAAATCCTATCGAAAATTTAAATCTTACTAAATACAGAATTCAGTTCTAATTTAAATTGGAGTTAGTACAGACCACCCTAAAAGGATTTGGCTAAAATTCAGTATTGATTGATTCCTTGAGTGAGTTTAAGCTAAACACTTTGTATTACCATGGGTTCGATTCCAGAGAGGTGGGGAAGTATTTCAGTATTTAGCTTCTAGTAATGGCAAATTTGTCTGATTGTGTATGTATCGTGATCTAGTTATATGAAGTCTAGTTCTTGCAAGCTTTTTTTGGGCTTGTAAGCAGTGTTCTACTGATTGTTACTGATCTTATATAACCGTGCACTTAGCTCCTTTACTGAAAAAATATTGGCTAAACTTTTAAAGTTTAGATATCCACCTCATTTGCAGTTTATGTAACAGTAAGAGCCATCACTAAGGAATTCCAGTAGTGATTTCTAACTGTATTACCACTAATCAACTAGTATTTTATTAAAGAACACACTGTTATAAGCAGGAAATGAGATTATTTAGTTTTGTATCTAAATGCGATATTAATCACCAAAATGAATACCAAATAGAAAGCAGACATTTTGAGCAACTATTATGAAAGTTTTATTCATGTCCATTTTACAAAATGACCAAATCTGGATAACCAAGATAATATCTGACCTGTGTAATTATGCACATAAGGCTAGACTTAGGGAACATGATTTTAAAAGTTTGAGTAATAGGTGGAAAAGAGGCAATGTGATAGAAACATATAAGTGAGATCTTAGAGTATGCACACAAGTTTTACAGTGAATGGTGGGTGTGGTAAGAACTTGGAATCATCTCTAGAAACTGAGTAAGGATCTGGTTAGGAAGCATGTGAACTCCTAATTCTTCTCATGTTTAGAAAAAAGCTAAAACCTCATATAGTGGTTGTGGAATGAGCCATCAGTGTTGAGTGTGTGGAGTGAACAATCAGTGGGTCATGAGTGCATTTTTGGTAATTTTTTTTTAAAGAAAGACAATATAGGAATTTAGGCACTGTGTGACCTAAATGTTTATCCTAAAAAAACATGCTGTTTTTTAGAATAAATGTTTAGGTTACACACAAAAAAATGTGTGTTTGTAGGATGAATGTTTTTAAGAAGAGATATAACAGGTCTTTAGGCATTGTCTGACCAGAAAGAACCTTCCCTCGATGACTGCATGGAGGAGCCTGCATAATATATTATATTAATAATGTCTTGAAATAATTGATTTTACAACTTAAGAATAAGTTTATATTAAAACATTTTGGAACTTCTGATTTTCAAATGAACATTTAACATGGTATTTAAATTTTTCTCTTAAACTGCTTATCTCCATAGTATGCTGGTTAGAAATTGGATTCCTGTTGACATAAACATCTTAGGGCTACATAGTCTTGACCAGATAGGCATGTAGCACTATCAAGGCATAAGGAATTTATGTGGAATTATAAGGCAGGCAATTAACATAGACTTAGAAACCAGCTTGGAGTTGTACAGTGGATGAAAGAATTTGAAGGAAGAGAGAGCAGTAATGAATGGGAGATGCTTAAAATAAAAAATGTTTACAGCAATGACAGATTGTATACTTCAAATGAAGAAGATAAAGCAATTTTGAGTCAAATGGATGATGACTAGGGAAATTAAACAGGAATTGCAGATGAAAAAGAGATTAGGAAGGCACACAAAGAGAGAGAGAGAGAGAGAGAGAGAGAGGTGGAAAAACAGTTCCATGAGGAATATAACAGTCAGGCTAGGAAGGTGACTAGTATAGTGAGGAGAGAGGGAGAAAAATTAAAATATGAGATAAGACTCGTGCTGCAATCCAAGGAAAATCCCAAGAAGTTTTTTAGTTAGTGGCCAGTCGGAGGAAAAATCATTGCAGATGGATGATTACTTTAATTACATTGCTGAATGGAGACAGGACTTGGATGACCAAGTTAGATGACATAAAATATAAATTAAAGATGCCAGAAAATTATATTCTTGTTTTAATCCTTTATCCAACATGGATAAAATGGGAAAGTTTTACTCCACTTCATTGATTGTCTTAGTATCCCATAATGCAAATCACATTCCTATTGGACATGTATAGTGATCCTTCTCATAATGCTAGGCATTATGGAAAAGGTCACTACCCAGACCATTTTCGACCTTTATTGAGGTATGTTAAAGAGCAGGGATACATCTTAAAAAAACTCTGTGTGATCTACAAGATCATTCTAAATCTTGTTGAATGACTAAAGGATCACTACTAAAATCATCACTCCATTACAGGAAACTCGGTGGCTCCACTCAGTGACAGGCAAAAACGAGCCACCAAGCAGAACTTCCTTCTCCACTGGAAACACAATACCATCAGTGGGAGCCATATACAGAAGGGCTACCAAGGTTGAAGTAATGCAGAAGTCATATATCCCACATATACAAGTAGTGAAAAAGTTGTTACAAGTAGCAAAAACCTTATTATTAAAATACTCTGGATCAGAGATAAATGTTGAAAGTTTTTTCACTTTGTTAAACTATAAATTAAAGATGCCAAGAAATTATATTCTTGGCTTAATCCTTTATCCAAGTGTAAGCAAAAAGTCATTAGCCTCTATATACAAGTGGCCCAGTCATGGAGGTACTTCACATGCAAACTTTGTTTGCTTTCACTACTTGTATGTGGGCAGTATATGATTTCTACATTACTTCAATCTTGGTATCACTTCTGGATCCAGCTCCCACTGATGTTTATTAATGCTCATCATTATGTTTGCTTACTTCCTGGGAAGTAGAGAGGTTCTACTCAGTGGTGGATTTTTTCGTGTCACTGGATGGAATCACTGCTGAGTTCCCTGTCCTAGAGTGATTCAGGTCAGGGGTAATGAGTATAGTAGTGGTCATTTAGGGTCACTCAGTGAGATTTAGAGTTTTTCTAGAGGTATCCACACACTTAAACGTATCTCAAAAAAGGTTTGGGTAGTGACCCTTCACATAATGCTTGTCCAAAAAGGAGTGTGCTTTGCATTATGGATTACTAAGACAATCAGTGTGAAGTCACATTGAAGTCAATGTGCAATGAGTTTGCACTTCATGTGCAAACTTTGCTTACTCTTGGATAAAGGATTAAACCAAGGATATAATTTCTTGGCATCTTTAATTTATAGTTTAACAATTAAAAAAATTTTCAATGTCACATAACATACAGATTTAACAATGACTTTATCAGTGTTCCATTCTGATAAAGCAGGCTTTATTTCTAGATTGGTGAGGCATTACAAGTGAATGCAGAGAATGTATTCCAAATACTGAGTGCACTAGATATTGATAAGGTAGGGAGATTAGATGGAGTTTTATTTTTTTTCTGGGGTTGTTAAGATTATGGAGAAGGTGAGAACTTGTGTGCAGATGAGAGTAATGTTATTTATGCAGGCCAACATGGATTTGTTAAGGGATGTTCTTGTTTTAGTAATCTAGTTGCCTTTTACGGTAGAGTAACAAGAACAATGGATGAGGGTAAAGCAGCACACACGATCATATGTTTTGGATTTTGTAAAGACATTTGACAGTTTGCCACGTGTCAAGTTGATTTTTAAGTTGCAACATATGGGATTGGACATTAGTTTAATGGAATGGATTGGTAATTGACTTTCTGATACATATCAGAGGGTTTTATACACCATGCTTCCAAAAATGTCTGGATGGCAACTATGTATATTTCGCTACAACGTTATTGTCAATATGAGATTGGGCCTCATTCTACTTCTATTACAGCTGTTACCCTTCAAGGTAGGTGCTCCACTAAGTTCTGGTAAACTGCTGCTAGAATTTGTTTCCATTCCTCCTATAGTATGGCGAACAGCTGATGAGCATTAGTTGGGCGAGTAGGGTCTGGAATGCAGGCTTCGCTCCAGCTCATCCCAAAAATATTCAGTAGGGTTGAGGTTGGGGCTTTGGGCTGGCCAGTTTAGTTTTTTCACCTCCAAGTCTTCAAACCATGGAGCTAGAGCCCTTGCTTTGTGAGCAGGTGCATTATCATGTACTGATACAAGAAAGGGCCTATTCCAAACTGTTACTACAGTATGGGAAGAATGATATTGTCATGGTAGGCATCAGCATTTAAAGATCTGAGTACAGAAACCAATGGGCCCAGTTCAAACTAGGGGAAACAGCCCCAGACCATTATGCTACCATCTCCAGGTTTCACTGCCAATACAAGATATTCCTGTGAGTATCGTTCACCAGTATCTGCCAGATCCAGACACATCCATTGGACTGCCAGATCATTTATCACAATTCATCACTCCACAGGACCCTCTTCCATTCATCCACAGGCTAATGATGTGTTGTTTGCACCATTCCAGATGACCTCCACTCCATGCATCGGCAGGTGTAATCAAGGGCTTGTGAGCCATAGCACAATCATGAAACCCAAGGGCCACCACCTCCCGCTAAATAGTTCTGTCACTGCCATCCATTCCAGAGCTCATGTGGAAGTTGTTTGTGATGGTTGCTAAGGTTGTAAATCTTCTGACTGAAGATTTACTGTGACAACACGCTTGAGAGTTTGCTGGTCCTGATTTGTCAGTTTCTTGGGCCTGCCAGTTCGGAGGAGGTGGTGGTTCCATCATGTTTTCACTTCACAATAACCTTGTGACAGTAAACTGGGCATGTGCAATGTGGCAGAAATCTCTTAGACTGAATGACCGAACTTATGGGCTCTGACTCTCATATCACATTCAAATGTACTTAACTCTTTTCTTCCACTCGTCCTGATGACAAAGAATATCTACACTGCTAATGCCCACATGCCAATGCTTATATAACATTGCAGACGTGTATCTGTGTCATACAGGCGAGGCAACATAGAGCTATGGGGGGGGGGGGGGTTCAGACACTTTTGGCATCATAGTGTATGGAGGAGCAGTATTAGTGAGTAGGAAGGTTATAAGTGGAGTTTCACAAGGTTCAGCACTGAGGCTGTTATTACTGTTCACTCTTTATGTCGTTGATATTGTCACAGGGCTACAGGGAGATATTCAATTGTTTGCAGATGATGTGAAGCTTGGAAAGGGTTATTAGTAATAATCAGAGGTGCTGACTGCTAACACTGAGCTTGTTGGGGAAAAGAATTTACTGGGCCCTCTGAAATGAAAAAAATAGCAAAAAAAAAACAGTCTTGAAAATTGCGAGCCTGGGGGAATCTTATCCCCTTCTCATTGAGGCTGGTAATAGTGCTGATGTTTTGGTTGTTTAAGCTGTTTCTATTCTCTCCTATCATTCCCATAACAGCCAAACAGTTTAAACAGCCAAAACATCAGCACTATTTATAACTAAGAGAGTTATGAGAATGATAGAAGAGGAGAGAACAGAAACAGTAGAAGAGAGTTATGAGAATGATAGAAGAGGAGAGAATAGAAACAGTAGAAGAGAGGGAATAAGAAGAATGCGAGGGAGTGCTGGAACAAGGATAGAGTGATGACAGGTAAGTAGGGGAACACAGAGAAAGTGTTAGAGGAGAGAGAGAGAGAGAGTGAGCAATCAAGGAACAGAGTGGTAAGAGGTGTGATGTATGGAGACTTGATGATCCGTGGTGTGCAAGATATGATGCCAGAGGAGTGTTTGCCTGGAGGAACGATAGAAAGTGTGGCTATGGCAATTAAGAGGAGTGGAAGGGTGGATGAGATGATTGTGATGGTGGGCATGAATGACTTGAGAGGCAGTGTAAATCCAGTGGCGAGAGATCTGAGATTCATGCTTGAGGCTGTATGGAAGAAAATGCAGAACAGAAAGATAGTGTGTATGTGTTTCCCATGTATGATAATGATGAGCTGAGCAGAAGAGAGGATTGGAATATGTGGATGCTTAGAGGGCATTTGAGAACAGAAAGGAACTGTATGCAAGAGACTACTTGCATCTAAATGAAGAAGGATGTAGAAGACATCTGGAGAAATTGCTGTTTTCTGAATGATTCGGTGTGTCAATGCAGGGAAACGAGAATTCCCAGGGTGGATGGTAGCAGGGGTGGCCTCTTGTGGGAATGGAGAAAGAGGAACGACATTAGGTAACACTGAGTCAAAGTTTAGTGAGGTCTGGAGGGGATAATGATAGGTATAGAAACAGTGACATTTTTATGCTTTATACTAATGCCAGGAGAATCCTGAATAAAGGGGATGAATTGGTGGCACTGATGGCATCAGTGCCACCAATTCTGGCCAAAGATTATTGGGATCTCTAATGTTAGATAATATAATAACAGGAATAGAAGTAGCAGGGTACAGCATTTTTTGGCAGATAGGAAGGGAAAACGTGGTGGTGGAGTACTGCTTATGATAAGTGATGACTTATGTCCTCTAAGAGTGGAGGCTTTGGAAGGCAGTGATGACACTAATGGTTTTGAAAACATGTGGTGTGAGGTAGAGGTGGGCCAGATAGGATATTTTAGTGAGGTGTTGCTACAAGCCAAGAAGCACAGAGGGTGGAGAGCAGGAGATGTTAGGCAGTTGAGCTTGGCAAATGCAAGAAGAATGATTGGTATGGGAGATTTTAAATACAGCAGTATAAATTGGAAAGAGGAAACTGCATGTAGTAATAAGTTATAAGTAATAGTAATAATTCCCAGATGAGTCTTTGACTCTATGAGGTCTTGGGGTGGTAATAATAATAATAAGAGAATGGAATTTCTAGAATTCTTGAGGGACAAATGTCTTAGGCAACATGTAATAGAGGAAACAAGAGAGTTAAGAGTTTTGGATTTGCTCATAGCAATCAGAAAAACTGATAATAACTGAGATAACTGATAATAATCTGTCTCCCCAGTTGGAGAGAGTGACCATGTAGTTTTCACTTGGAAAATGAATAGACATGCAGGAGTATCAAAGATATGGGAATGTATGTGGAATTATAAGGCAGGTGATTATAATAGTTTTAGATATCAGCTTGGGGTAGTTCCATGGAGGGTGGAATTGGAAGGCCAGGATATCATTAGTGCCTTGGAAATTGTGAAGGAATATTTGTTAGCAGCAATAGTAAGCTGTATTCCATAAGTGAAGAAGAGGACACAATTCGGTGTAAAGTGGATGACAAACAATATCAAACAGGAACCGCAAGTGAAAAAGAAGTTATGAAAGAGATACAAGGAGATAGGTTGAGGGCAAATGCATGAAGAATATAAGACTCAGGCCAGAAGATTGACTAGTATGGTAAGGAAGGCAAAACTGGAATATGAGAAGAGATTGGCCCTAAGATCCAAAGAAAATCCTATGGAATTTTTTAGCTATGTGGCCAATAGTAGGAGAAATGATTGTGGAAGAATGACATTATGGGTAAAAATGTGAATAGAGTGACTGATCCTGAGGACATAATGGAATTGTTCAATGAACACTTTATGAGAGTATTTCATCCTGGAGAAGTAAGTTTTAATACTAGAGTGAAGGGATAGGCAGGTTCGAATTTTAGAGGTGCAGGAGGAGTGTGTGTTCCAAATACTGGGTACTCTGGATTCCTGTAAATTGTGGGACTGGATGGTATTTCATCACAGGTTTTGAGAGAATGTGCTGAAGAACTGACCACTCCGTTGATATGGATTTCAATGAAAGGTCTGGCTATGGGAAAGGTGCCCAGGGAATGGAAGGAAGGTAAGATAGTGGCATTGCATAAGGGCAGTAGCAGACTGGAAGTGTCTAATTATAGGCCAGTTTGCGTTTCATCAGTAGTTAATATCTTGGAGAAATTAGTGAGGGACCATATACAGAGTTGGGATGATGAGGGTAATGTTATCTGTGAGTCAACATGGATTTGTTAAGGGGCACACTTGCTTTAGTAATATGATTGCCTTTTATAATAAAGTGATGAGAGCGGTTGATGGGCGGGAAAGGCATATACTGCCATTTTTTTGGATTTTGCAAAGGCATTTGACAGGGTGCCACATGATAAGCTCATATTTAAGTTGCAGCACATGGTTTAGATATCAAGTCAACTCTCAGAGAGTTGTGTATGGTGGGGCAATATCAAGGTGGCAGAAGGTTACATGCATATTCCCACAGGGCTCAGTACTGGGACCTGTATCGTTTACATTGTCAGTTGTTTGCAGAGGATGTGAAGCCGGGAAGGGTTATTAGTAATAGTGCAGATGTGACAGGCCTGGACAATAAACTAGACAGATGGGCAAATGAATGGTGCTGTCGGTTTAATGTAGCAAAATATAGTCTTGAAGTTCGGAATCTATACTGGAGGAAGTAGGAGATACAAGAGATCTGGGGATGATGATTGATGGAAACCTGAAATTCAGGGAACATATTTCAAAGGTGGTGAAGGTAACCCAGGGAATTGCTGCAATACCGAGATGGACGCTGACCTGCAGAGATAAAAGAGGTATTGTTCCATTGTAAGACTCTGATCAGACCACACTTAGACTATTGTTCTCAAATTTGGTCCCCAGGATTTGAAGGGGATAAATTAACTGTGGAAAGGGTAGAGAGGAAACCATGTTTGTTATCTGCCATCTGTACAGATGCGGATAACAAAGATGGTTTCAGAACTGTACAATGTTAGTTATGAGGATTGGCTGTTGGAATATGGACTCTGCAGATTCCACATTCCAAGAGAAGGAGCGATGACAACAGGCAGTGGTGTAGCCAGAGCTGTTGCCACCCCCTCTCAGTACACACCAAAAATATTACAAAAAGTCAAAACGACGTAGGGAAATAAATTAAATCACTATGTTTATTTTTGAAGTAAAACTTTAATTTCAACATTCTAAAATGTTATTTTTGTTGCTTTTCTTTAGTAAAATTGTCGATGACATTGGCAAAGTCTATTTCATAGTAATGTAGGTAATTCTTAATCAAATTTTATTTAGAAAAACTCATATCACGACTAGCAACACTTACAGCAATTGCAAGGAAAATTCACACTAGTATTACAATATTTGGAACTGAGTTCTCGAGACTGTATTTTAGAATTAACTGCAAAAATTCAAAGTGCCACCCGGAGCAGACTGCCCCCTCTGCACCACCCTAGCTACGGCACTGACAACGAGCCATCACTGGAAGTTACGAAAGGAAGCTGTGAGCAAGAGGGTAAGAATTGGATCCTTTCCATGGAGGATGGTTGAACTGTGGAATGCATTGCCTGATAGAGTGGTGAGAGCAAGAATGGTCAATGAGTTCAAGGTGTAGTATGATTGACTTTGTGTTTCCTAGGAAGGTCTTCCCATTTTTGAAGGGGATAAAATAATTTATCCACATCATCGTCCTAGAAAACTACTTGTTGACAGATGGCATAACCAAGTGATCTGCGATCGAATGAATGGCGGGCGGAGCGGGTTAGGATGCAATGGAATCGATCGCGTACATCATATGTAATGATGGTTTTGTATGTCTAGCAATACGGTAACTGTTGCCAGTATTTCGGTTTTAATGTAACATGAATAAGAATGAATGAAATGGAGGCCTGAATAATAATAATAATAATAAGAGGATTTGAATGAAGGTTAGCAAATAAGTGGGGATATCAGTTTAATGCAACTGAGTATAAGGTTTGATATATGTGTTCCATAGATGGGATGTTCATATTTAATTGGTGAAGTTATACTGGAAGAAATGGTTAAGTGCATGTGTCCTCTGAACTTCAACTCTCTGCAGAACAGAAAGTTGAAGCTCAGAGGATATATTGCAAAAGTTATGAAAATAACCTAGAGGACTGCTTCAATATAAAGACTAAAGAAGATAAAATACTGGTGTTTCTATTATATAAAGCAATGATCCAACCACATCTAGATTACTGTGCTCACTAATCTAGATGTGGTCTCACTAGGCATTTGTGTGTGTTGGGGGGGGGGGGGGTATTGCAGACGGTACAGAGGCAGGTAGTAAAAGTGAAATCAGGGCTGTACAATGCTGGTTTTGAGGAGATGATGGCCTACAGACTGCAGAGTTTGATAAAGATCAAAAGGTGATATGACTAAGACATTTAAACTCTTGAGACATAGTTACAGGATTAACACTAGGAAATCTTTCGTATGGTAGAACGTGAAAAAAAGTAAGGACAAGAGACTGTTCCTGGGAAGTGTGAATAGGAGCAGTGAGTAAGAGGGTAAAAAATTGGTAAGAACTCGTGTGCAGAATTGAGTAGCTGAGGGCAATATTATTTATGCAGACCAGCATGAATTTGTTAAGGGGTGCATTTTTATTAGTAATCTAGGGTCTAGGTGCCTTTTATAATAAAGTAATAAGAAAAGTAGATGAGGGTAAAAAAAAAAGACACACTATGTTTACTTTACAAAGAAAAAAAAAAGGAGGTTTTTTTTTTTTTTTGTAGAGGCATTTGACAGGGTGTCACATAACAAGTTGATTTTTAAGTTCCAAGACAAACAGAATGTGTTTGCTTTGGCTGATAATTGAAGGTATCGACAGCCCCAGTTATCATCTTGCCAAGAAAGAAACTAGCATCAACACTCAAGGAATTGGTAGGTCATTTCCTCTCCTATTAAAAACATCCAACACTTTTTACAAAGTGTTGGATGTTGGAAATTAAAGGCATCACACTAGAAAAAGGTGACTTCTTAGTCAGTTTTTGACGTCTCTGCCCTTTTCATAAATGTCCCAATCAATGACAGTTCTTTTTTTACAGGTCATATTCCCACCCGATATCACAGTGCTCTTTGTCCATTTACTACATTCTGACTATTTTGTGTGGCATAATACTTTTTACCTGCAAAAAGAAGGCACAACCATGGGCTCACATTTATCCCCCAATTGCTAACTTTTATATCGAGACTTTTGAGCAACATGCTCTAGATTCCTTTACTTTAAAACTCAAAGTCTGGCTTAGATATGTTAACAGTGTTTTCGTTATCTGGTCCCATGACTGTCAGACATTAGACACTTTCAGCTACCTAAACAAACAACACAAACACATACAATTCACAATTGAAATTGAAAGTCAGAACACACTTCCTTTTCTAGATACGCTTGTCATGTCTTCCTTCCAGCAGTCTTTCCTTTACTGTTTACCATAAGCCTACACATACTGGCCAACATATACACATAAACTCTTACCACCACCCAACACAAAAATTAGGTGTCTTTAACACACTAAAAACACAGTTTTGAAGATTTGCTCCAGTGAAACAAGCACTAAATATAAATTAAAAATTATCAGCAATACCTTCCTGAAAAATGGCTACAGCAAAAATACTGTCAACAAAATTCTTCAAAAGACTTCACTTAAAAACAAAAATAAACTGTACATGGAAATTTTTCAAGGAGCAATACCTAAAATAAACTAAATTATGATAAAACTGTAGCCATTCCATACATTAAAGGGATATCAGATAAAATAAACAGAATACTACAGAAATACAACCTTAATGCCATCTTTAAACCTCCTGCAAAATTAAAGAACTTATTCAACTCATCCAAGGATCTGCTTCTTCCGCTGGCCCACCCTGGAGTATGCTGTATTCATTGCACCTGTAATTTGCCCTATATAGGTGAAACAGGACACACAATTCCTATCCCAAAAAAGGAACATAAATGGCACATTAAATTTAATACCCTGAATACTCTACATAGAATTTACTGGAGAAGCTTTTCTTACTTAGAATTTACTGGAAATGACTTATGCTCATACCATGTTTTGGTGTGAGCATAAATTTAAGAGCTCTGTGAAATTCTTATCAACCACCCTAATCTTAACAATAATAGTGGTCTAAAAATCCCAAGAATATGGATGCCACATATGCTGCTCACTTAATCTTTTGGTCTAAGAGTTAATTATAATTAGGACTGTACATAATCTAGGATCTTAACTCTGATATAGCAACACTTTGTTAAATTATGGATTAGGCCACCACTTTTGCTGTATTAAAACTATCTATATGAATTTGTTCTCTGATGGAATTATAAATAGAATATAGCTTTGAAGTAAGTTTTTTTTTTTTCACTAGAGGTCAGGCCAGCAGAATAACAGTTGATCAAATCATTGTCACTTGGACATACTGTTTGAAATATAATATGACTTGTCTTTGTATATATATATGTGTGTGTACTTCCAGATGATGACCATAATATGAAGGTCAAAACGTCAGGAAATTAAAGTAATTTTCCCTAACACGGTTGTAGTTTTCAATTTATGCTCCAGTGAGTTTACTGAAATGAATGCTGATTACTGTGTAACTGAAGGAAAGGATTCTCAAAATTGACATAGTAATTGTTTGCATTATGAAAAAAAAAGTTACATGTATAAGGAGAGGAATAAAATGCAATCCTATATCACAAGTGAATGATCTAGAATGTGCAGATGACATAGTTTTGATATCAGCAAAATCATAAACATTATCTAATATAGCTGAAAAAGTTGGAATTAAATATGAATAAAACAAAAATTCTTAAATTTAACAACAGGTGACAGAAAGAAATTAAAATTGACCAAGATCCAGTAGGAGAATTAAGAATTTTACATACTGCAGGTGGAACTGACAACGATATAGCACAAAAATTGACAAAATTGATCAGAGTTTAGACATTCTTTGACTTAGTCAAAGGAATCAAAGATGGTCCGTAGGGAGTGGAAGTTAGGCAAAGTGGTTCCTTTGCATAAGAGCGACTCTAAAACTGCAGTAGTTAATTACAGACAAATCACCATCTCAGGAGTAGTGGTAAAAGTATTGGAAAAGTTGGTTAAAGACAAAATTCAAGACTGGGTGGAACAGGATATGATATTCTATAGAGGCCAACATGGTTTTGTTAAAGGTAGAACCTGCCTTAGCAATCTATTAACTTTTCATAATAGAATGACATCTGAGTTGGACAAAGGAACTGGCTACACAGTGGTACTTCTGGATTTTGCTAAGGCTTTTGACAGGATACCCCATGGAACACTGTTACGCAAATTGGAACAGATGGGAATGGATACTAAATTGGTGATATGGATAGGAGAATGGCTCAAGGAGAGATACCAGAAGGTGGTGTATGGAGGAGCCAAGTCCAGGATGAGGCAGGTGACCAGTGGTGTGCCTCAGGGCCCTGTGCTTGGGCCATTGTTGTTTAATTTGTACATAAATGATATAAGAAATGACTTACAGGTAAATATTCAGTTGTTTGCTGAAGATGCAAAGTTGGGTAGCACAATAAAAAATCAAGCTGATATTGAAAGTTTGCAGAATGATTTAAATAAGCTGGTAGAATGGGAAAAAGATAATGGATGTCAGTTCAATGTAGAAAGGTGTAAAGTCATGCATTTTGGGATTAAAAGATTACCAGCTGTATACTACATCTATGGAATGGTACTCCAAGAGACTGATGTGCCTAGGGACTTAGGGATGTTGGTAGATAGGGAGATGAAGTGACAAAGTTGGTGAGTGATGTAAAAAATGCTCCCTACATTGATAGATTGAGAGCTTGTGGATTGCAGAGGTTGGTTGATAGGCGGAGAAGAGGGGATATGATAGAAACATTTAAATTACTGAAAGGTTTTTATAGGATTGATGCAGGGGAAATATTTCAGCTGTGTGATAGTGATGGAAGAACAAGATGAAAATTAAAGAAGAGTGTGGTTAACAAGGGTGTCAGAACAAGGTTTTTTGCCTGGAGGGTGGTGAACGAGTGGAATTCATTGCCTGACTTAGTTGTGAGCTCTTCGTCTGTAAATGAATTCAAGAAGAGATATGACGGATATTGTTTTGCTAGTTTGGGTCTCCTGCGATGAGTCTACTGACTCCATGGAGATACCCGTAATAATAATAATAAAGGGAACATGGAAACTGAAACTAAAGGTATTCTGTAGGGGCGAATGATGGTCTTGAAATTCACACTTGCTCTTGTTATCATTCAGGGAGTGAGAGGTGTGATTGAAGTCTGATTAATGGCATAATGAATTACTGACCATTTAAAACTATATATATGGAAATTTATGTACATTTAATCATACAAATACAACATTTATTTTACAAATGATATTCTATCTTTTTCGATTTAGCTACTTGAATACAAATTCTACCCTACGGTTGTTCTTTATGAACTGGTCAATAACATCTTCATAAAAAGTTGGTTGTAACTTAATTTTCCCAAGCAACATGCACACTTGTAAAGGCTGGCTGAAGCTCACTGGCTAGAGCTACTTTGACTGCGTATGGCCTGTGTTTAAGATGACATGAAGGGAGCGAAAATGGCTATGCACGCATGAAATCACAGTGCTGCAATGAAGACCTGGAAGCTCCCACAACCGAGCAAGCCAAGGTAGCTTTGACTAGATGAACAAGCATCGGCCTTCAATACACGACGCAAAGCTCAGTCATTGCCATGCAAGCTTAAGATGTCTTCTGTCTACAAAAATAAAAGCCTAAATGGAATGCTTATAAATGCATGCATTTATTAACAAATAAATATTACTTCTTTCTCAAGTAATGAGCTTGCACAGCAAGCATAGTAAGCATGGAGAATTTGCCCCTGGTATTCTGGATATCTGGAGTAATTACTTTGAAAGACTATTAAATGAAACAAGCAGCAGTAGAATAGAATAGTGGTAGAAAATATTGACGAAGGCAATCAGGAGTACATACCAATAGTTGAGGTAGGGGAAAAAAGCTATTAGAAGCCTGAAATGTGGAAAGACAGCTGAAGAAGATGATATTTGACCAAAAATGCTCAAATGTTGAGTTATAAAAGTTTTGCCATAAGTACATCGCATAATTCAGAAGATTGAATTTCAGATGGTTGTTGATCATGATGAGATGGGTATTATGAGAGCACAATACCCATCTCATCATCATCAACAACCATGGATCTGATGCCATCTTGATATGATTCTTCCATTGCATTTTATTTTGTGCAAGATGGCTCAGTTTGTGTATAGAGTTTCTGCACCATTTGACAATGTCATCGCCCCATTCTCTGTTTGGTCTTCCTTTTTTGTTCTTTCCTTCAATCATCCCAAACAGCAGCATTTTTCATGACTTATTTTTCATGGTATTAACAACACCACACACACACTTTTATCATAAAGATGTTTTATTAACGCTTATATTTTGCTGATTTTCGACTCGGCATCATCAGAGCACGATACACTTGTATACGCGACAGTGAGTGAGTGAGTGAAACAATATAATTGCAAAAGACAAAAGATCTAAAGTCCTATTTTTGGCGCCCTCTAACGGGGAAAAAAAAGCCTATGCAGGAGTTTTTCTTAGGATAACCGTCTCTCAAATTTTTGGTAAATTAATGCAACCATATTTGTTAAGGTTGGGAGAATTCTTCAAAGCCATTGCTGACTCAAAAAGTAATCTTTCAGATCTATAACGACTCCTAAATAGCACATTCGTTTTCCTCCATCTAATCCTGTGTGAAGGAGTATCCAAAGCGTAGTCTGCCAGTCCCGACTTGCAATAGTAATAGTAGAGAATGTATCTTTCATGTTCTTCCAGGCGGATGTTAACTGATCTTCCTGTTTGCCCATAATAGGCCAATCACAGTCACAAGGAACTTCATACACTCCTGGGTGTGCTAAAGAGTGAAGTTTATCCTTAGGCGAGCAGATCAGAGTTGCCAGCTTGACATGAGGTTTGAAAGTGGTGCAAAGGCCATGTTTCAACAATACTTGAAACATGGAATAGAAATGGTCATGTTGTATTCTTGTGTTAGGGGAGGGTTGGTTAAGAACGTATGGCGCAGGTATTAGAGTTCTGTGGTTAGAGCTGTATCGTTAGAACAAATGGCTCTAGCTATGTGTGTAAGTGTTTTTAAAATGCCGCACTGTTGGACTGGATGATGATGTGATTGTTTATGTAGGTATCTTCCTGTGTGTGTAGGCTTTCTGTAAATAGAAAAAGATAGTGATCCATCTGAAAAGCGGGTGACTGATGTGTCAAAAAATGGTAAACAGTTATTTGATTCTTTTTCTACTGTGAAGTGGATTTTGGGGTGTTGGCTGTTTAGGTAGGTGACAAAAGCATCCAAAGTGTCTTGTACATGAGACCAGATGGCAAACACATCATCTACACATTACCCACAGCTACTTACAAGCCACACTTGTGGTTTGTAAGTAGCTGTGGGTAAGTACTTTGTTTTCAAAATGTTCTTTGTAAAAATTTGCTAATGGGGAAGAGAGGGGGGGAACCCATAGCAGTACCATTAATCTGTTTGTAGAATTTTCCTCCCCATGTAAAGTAACCTGCATATATGGTAAATTGAAATAATTCAAAAATATCAGGGGGAAATTTGACTTGATTAAATCAAGGGTGTCTATAAGTGGTACATTGGTAAATAAGGAGGTGACATCGAAACTAACCATTATGTCTGAATCTTTTAGGATTAGATTTTTAACCAGTGTTTTAAAATGGATTGAATTTTTTACAGGAGTAGAGGAGTTGCCAGTAAGAGGAGTTTCCCCCTGATATTTTTGAATTATTTCAGTTATTTATCCCCCTTCAAATCCTGGGGACCAAATCTGAGAACAATAGTCTAAGTGTGGTCTAATCAGAGTCTTATACAATGGAATGATAACCCTTTTATCTTTGCAGGTCAGTGTCTTTCTCATTATTGCAGTAATCCTCTGTGTTACCTTCACTACCTTTGCAATATGTCCCCTAAATTTCAGGTTTCTATCAATCATCAACCCCAGATCTCTTGTCTCCCCCTACTTCCTCCAGTATAACTTCTCCCATAGAGTATGCAGCGTCCCATCAATGTTTCCCAAACCTCAAGACCTTACATTTTGATGCATTAAACTGACCCCATTCATTGCCCATCTATCTAGCTTATTCAAATCCTCTTGCAGGGCTACTACATCTGAACTATTACTAATAATCCTTCCCAGCTTGCATCATCTGCAAACAACTGAATATCTCCTTGCAATCCACTGGCAATGTCACTGATATAAAGGTTAAACAATATAGGTCTCAGTACTGAGCCCTGTGGGACTCCACTTGTAACCCTCTGCTTCCTTGAAACTGTCCCCACCATACACAACTCTCTGATACCTGTCGGACAGCCAATCCTGAATCCAGTTGACCAATCTGACAACCAGATCCATGTGCTGCAACTTAAATATCAGCTTATCATGTGGCACCCTGTCAAATGCCTTTGCTAAGTCTAAGAAAATGGCAGTATATGCGTTTCCCTCATCTAATGCTCTTGTAACTTTATTATAAAAGGGTAGCATATTGCTAAAACAAGAGTCTCACAGATAACATTACTCTCATCTGCCCAATGTTGTATATGGTCCCTCACTACTTTCTCCAAGATCTTAACAACTACTGATGACACACAAACTGGCCTATAATTAGACACTTCTAGTCTGCTACCACCCTTATGCAATGGCACTATCTTACCTTTCTTCCATTCCATGGGCACCTTTTCAGCAGCCAGACTTTCATTGAAAAGCCAGGTCAAAGGCACTGTCAGTTCTCTAGCACATTATCTCAAAATTCATGGTAAAATACCATCCAGTCCCACAGCTTTACTCACATCCAGAGTTCTCAGTATTTGAAACACACTCTCCTCCTGTACCTCTAAACCTTGAATCTGTCCTATCCCTCTAGCATTAAAACTGACTCCTCCAGGATGAAATACTCCAATAAAGTGTTCATTGAACAATTCTACTATGTCTTCTGCATCAGTCACTCTATTTCCATTTTTATCCCACTATATCATTCTTCCACAGTCATTTGTCCTCCTACTGGCCACATAGCTAAAAAATTCCCTAGGATTTTGCATCTTAGAGCCAATCTCCTCTCATATTCCAGTTCTTTGATTACTTCTGTTGCAGTATTATTTAGTTGATTTTTATATAGTTCGCTGCAATATCAATAATCCTGTTTGCTACTTCCTATTGACATTTCTTATAAGTTTGTAGACCTCTCTAGTTTTGTGTTCTCCATAGTACTGTTCAATATCTTTGTACTGGTCCTCCAACCATTTGGTTTTATCAGATCTTGCTGCTTTCCGTACTTTATTGCATTTTTGACGGTATAACTCATCTGCTGCCTCTGAATTATCTCTTTTAAGTTTCAGTTCTCTTTTCTCTTGTACCAAATTTAGGGTTTCCTGAGTTATCCATTTCTTGTTGATTTTTTCTCTTTCGGGAATTACTTCTTCTACTGCTTTTTTAGCACTGTAGTCAGTCGTTCTGTTCCTGTATTTATATTTTGTTTTTCACTTGGGATCTAAAGCTTAGTTTCCAATATGTTCTGATATGCTGTTCTTAGCCTGTCCTCATTTAGTTTTGAGATGTCTCTAGCTTTTTGGAACTTTCCTTTTTTCTTCTATTTCAGTTTTAGTTTTATATTTGCAATCACTAAACTGTGGTCCGAATCAATATCAGCTCCTTGGAATGATCTTCACTGTTGAACTGAGCTTCTCCACTTTTGGTCTATTAATATCGGGTCGATCATATTCCTGTGTTTGCCATCGAAGGAGCGGCACGTCCATTTACGACAATCTTTTTGTTGGAATTTGGTATTGCAAATCATCAGGTTGTTATCTGTGGCAATTCCAGAAGCATCTCTCCGCATTCGTTTCTTTCTCCATATCCAAATTTTCCAATAATCTTTTCCCATCCTGTGCTATTTTTGCCAATCTTTGCATTCCAGTCTCCTCCAATGATGAGTATATCCTGCTTCGTCACCTCATCAATTTCAAGTTGTAGATTCCTGTAAAATCTCTCAATGTTTTCATCTACACTCTCTGCAGGGGGTGTAGATGAAATTTAATATCACATTTAATATCACAACCAGTGCCCAACCATTTAATATCACAACCATTCAAATATATGAGGCATATATTTGAATGGTTGTGATATTAAATGGTTGGGCACTGAATCTTGCAACCATTATTCTTTCACTAAATGGATTTTGTATCCTATCATTGCCTGACAGGCCTTGTTACTTAGCAGGAAACCTACGCCTGCTTACTTTCATTTCCTGACCAGAGAACTCGTCACCATTTGATTCTCCTGGCAATGTCCATCTCATTTCTGAAATACCCAATATATCACATCTGTATTTCTTCTTGAAGCAACTGCAATTTTCCAGTTGCCCAGAGTGTACAGACATTCCATGTACCAATTGATATCCCATCCTTTACAGGTCTGAGTTTGATTTTTTTTGTCTTTGTTTTCAGTAACTGATTTTTTGATCCAACCCTGATTACTCGATCAGGAATGCAGACCTTGTTTGACCTGGCGACGTCCGAGCCGGCATGAGTCTTTTCTCTTGTTCTTTGGCATCAGATTTCAATCATGTTTTCTTTTTACTGTCAGCACATTGAATCTTATCTGACAAACCCTTAGTCTTCCTTGAAGAGCTTAGTAAAGAATCAGAAGGAGCATATAGATTTAGGCTTAGGGTGGCCTAAGCTCACCTTGATGCAGTACCATCATTGGACTTCTGTGACATTTTATAGAGTTACTGGAGTTGTCCAATAACCCACCATGTCCTGTTAGTATTGTTGCTTCTTGTCCTGGACTGCTTATTGGCTATTTGCAGCTAGCACCATTTCTGGTGACCATTCTCCGATCCGCAACCTGGGGACCCGTCTGATGGCATGTAGCTTTGCCTCTGAGGGAAAGACCCCAGACCAGACACTATCCACAGACACTGTCTCCACTCTTGTTCATCTATACATTATGGAAGAAAGTGGCATTAAACTTGATATTAGAATCATAGATATCAATCTTAGCTGTTTGCTTTGTTTAGATGACATTGTGTCTTAAACAAACCCAGTGCAAGTTTCTAGGATTTTTTTAATTAAATTGCATTATAGCTTGAACAAATTTGAATGGGTAAGAAATGAATAAAAAAAAATTTTTTTTTTTTAATTATAAAAATTAACAAAAAATAGAAACACAAATCCATAATCCATGCATGGTGCTAATGTACTGTAGGGTGTGTGACTAGGCATTTTTCTTCTCTCTTATTTTCAACATTACCCATCTATGAAAAGGAAAATAAAACTAAATGTAAGAATTATAGAGGAATTTCTCACTGAGGGTTCCAGATGTGATTTCTGCAAGTACACTTCAGAAGAGGCTAAGAAAAATTATGTAAGAAAAACTTTGAGAAGAACAAGCTGAGTTCGAGCCAAATAGTTGTCAGGATGAGATTTTTACTTGACAACAATTAGTTGAAAAATCATATTAATATACTCCGAAAATAAGACCTAACCGGTAAATAAGCCCTAGCATGATTTTTCAGGATACTCATAATATAAGCCCTATCCCAAAAATAAGCCCCAGTTAAGATCATCAGCCAGACGGACACATTTAGTACGTCCATTGCAACACACAACGGATCTATTGAATTATAAAATAATAATATTAATATATAATTAAATATAAATAAATAATATTATTGACATTAATACTTAAAATAAATGAAAATATAAATTATAATTAAGTATTTGTAAATACCCAAGCGGGCACCTTTGGACGAGAGGTAAACGTCTATGTAAACAGATGAACTCGAGACTTATTGCCGAATGACCAATCGGAGTACAGACACAATGCACGAATAATGTGCGCACTTGATAACGAATGGACGTGGTTGTGTCTAACATGAATCTTTATAATTCAGTACATCGTGTGTTGTAATGGACGTACTTAATGCACTTGTGTGAAATAAAGAAACGTTTCCTGAATTTTGGTGCCTGCAATTTTTCGTCGCTTTTGTGACGAAAAACCATCATTCTTAACTATCATCATTTTTGTTGCCACTCCTGTCTTATAAGTCTTCAATTAACACTTGATTTAATGGTAGATTTAAAGGGAATAATATTTTGACCCCCCCTCCAGACAAGATGAGTGCAAAAAGAAAGACCTATTCCTATAGAGCTATAGACCTGTAGAGTCTTAAATTCTCATTTAAGGAGAGCTCTATTGCTAGACATGAGAAGTTGGGGCCAATTTTTCTACAGGAAATGGAATCGCAAGAAATTCAGGCTGGAATTTGGAGTTTGGAGAGATATGACGATGTTCCAGAAGAAGATGACATGACTGTATTTGAATAAATGTAGATTGTTGTACATGAAAAAATAATACATCCCCTGAAATACATCTTTTGGAGCAAAAATTAATATAAGACCTGGAAAATTATTCCTCGACGTATTTTCGGGGAATGATGCAATTATATGGGATAAACAACATTGTATACAGTAATGCATACTCTATATTTAAATTGTGAGTCAGCAGTAAGAATTGAAAGAAGAATACAGGAAAATGGCTTGATGTAAAATCAGGTGTAAAAGAAGAGTACGCTATCTCCACTCTTGTTCATTATCTATACATTATGAAAGAAAGTGGCATTAAACCTGATATTAGAATCATAGATATCAATTTTAGCTCTTTGCTTTGTTTAAATGACTTTGCGTCTTAAAGAAATCCAGTGCAAGTCGCTAGGATTTTTTTAATTAAATTGCATTATAGCTTGAACAAATTTGAATGGGTAAGAAATGAATAAAAAAAATACAAAAAAAATTATAAAAATTAACAAAAAAATAGAAAAAAAAATTCATAATTTATGCATGGTACTAATGTACTGTAGGATGTGTGACTAGACATTTTTCTTCTCTCTTATTTTCAACATTACCTACATACTCGTTTTTATGGATTTCAAAACTTGTAGTTAGACCTATGTATTTCTTTGCTTGGGAATGTAGGGAGCTTTTGTATACCCCAAGGTGTTTACAAAATCTCCCTACATTCCTCATCTCTAGAGGAATGTAGGGAGCTTTTTGAAGTGTTAACTAACTCTAAGGCTGTTCTTACTTTGACAGATTTTAATAATCAGACCATGTGTCTTGACATGTTGCCAATCTAAGGTAAAGAGATAATATTATTTTTTAACAGTTTCGCACATGTAAAAGAAACTAGAATTTATTAAATACTCCTAGATATTTTGTTCAGTGTAACATGAGCATCATTCAGGAAGAAAGCAGAAGAATTGGATACAACATTTAAAATGTGAACACCAAAATGAGTCATACAGCATGTGTATACTTCCACATGTCTCGGTTGCAGCTGAGCGAGTAGGAGGAAACATTATTACAGTTCCAGAGAAACTGGTATAGTTATGTAATTAAAAAAAATTATGAATAGTTAATATGAATTACTTCCCTAAACTTGGAGATTGGCATACAGTCTGTTCAGTTAAGATTAGGGCAGTGGTATAGGTTTCACACTTTTCAAGAAATAGATCAAATTTAAACTTATTGTGCAACATCTTTGTTTGATTCCACTGAACTCTGCGTCTAGTATTGATGACATGAGAAATAAGGCCTGAACCTTCAGATTCCAGAAACCTTATATAATCTTGATGTTCTTGGATTCTGATCTCAGCAGAACAGCCAGTGTGGCCAAAATAGTAAAGTTGACAGGAGCAGGATATTCAATAAACACCAGGCAAGGATCGAGTTGATAATTTATCCTTAATAGGAAAGAAAATAACTTCCAAGATTTTTTTTTTGCAGAGAATTCTTATTATTTCTTAAGAAGTCCCTTTAATGTCAAGTATGTGGATCGTTTTAACATCAGATTGCACTCTGGCAGAAGGATACTAAATATAAATTATTTTCTGTATTGTAGTTTCTTTATATCCATTAAGTGATAGAGTGAGTTTTATTTTATTTGATTCTTCTACACCAGGGATCTTCAACCTTTCAGACAGTGCAGACCACATTAAAAATTTCAATGAAGCCCGCAGGCCACTAAGTTATGCTGCGGTATTTAGAATTGAAAGATGCTTTCCAGAATCACAAGGAACGCTGTGCATTTGATACGTTACATAAAATCCTATAAAAATAAACAAACTCAGCTTTAAGAGCATAGATAGGAGTCGAGTTCATGATAAGTAAATACAATCAATACTTGAAAAAAGATAATTTAATGAAAAAACATTAATTTTTTACAATGTCAATGGGCAACTTGGCAATGTTTTTCCTTAACCAGCTTGTCGATGTTGGCAATAATGTTGGAAGTCGCTATGCGCAGAGCATTCTCGAGATGTTGGTCCATAATCTGAGTTCTTGTGATGCTTCATTCTGGAGAACTGCTCACATAAGTATGTGCTTCTCACCAAAGCGCACATCTTCAAAGCATGCTAGCAAAGATTAGGGAATGCATCCTCGGAAATGTAGTCTTTGTAAAATGTAAGCAAGGGCACTTTGAATAATTTTTCTCTCAAAGAAGAGTTGTTTTGGAGTTCAAGCAGCTCCATTTATACTGAGCCTGGCATTTTTCCAGCATTGACACTGAATGGCATTGAAAATAAATCTAAAGAATTGGTTATGAAAATCACTAAATCTCTCTTCGAACTCACTTCTCAACACAGCTAATTTTGTAGAGTATTCATCAAGAGATGAACAGTTGGACTCGGCGAGAAGCAGTGGTTATATTCAGCCTAGGCTCTCTGGGGCCTGGCTCCGGAACTTTTTTATGCACCGGACCCAGAACATTTTTTTTTTTGTGACTTTTCTCCCTTTACGGTAATTAAGCCCAACGCAAAGCAGACAGCAATGGCAGGTTTCATGATATGTAAACTGGTGTGGTATTAACAAAAGATCACATGATCGAAAGATAAAGCTTAGCTGACATTTGAGTTGAAATGCTAACTCTCTTCAACCGAATTCCATATGTGAAACTACCATTTTTAACACATTTATGAATTTTAACACGTTCAGTTGAAGTTTTTTGCTACTGTGGGGCAGGCGAACTCACACACATCTAATTAATAACAATAGTTTTTAGTTAGATGCTGTGTGTGTGTGTGTGTGCCGGTGCAACATATACTTTTGCTATTAGTCTATGCGGCATAGTTTCTGTATGAGGGGACACGTGGTTCCTTAATTAGTGTCGTTTTTTATCCCAGTTGTCTCTAATTGTACTATTTGTTCAGAAATGTATCACACAGACTGCTCATACCTTATTCACTAACATAATAAAAGTACTCGTTTTTCTTGCCTTGTGCAGTATAGTGGCTGTTGGAGAGGGCGTGTCGTTTACCGCTGCAAGCAAGTTACTATCGCCCGACATGAACATATTTAAGCTTTTTTTCATGTGCAAGGTATATGCAAAACTTTTTAATTTCTTTTTTCGAAAAGTAAAATCGGGGTGCAAGTTATGTTCGAGTAAGTATGGTATTTCAACTATGAATAAGTACATTGGTACCTTCTTTAAATGGAAAAATAGCTCGGATGACAGTGATAATGCAAAACGAGTTTGTAATGACAGTTTGTGTGTAGTTTCTGAAGAGAAAGAAGTCTGTAACGAATCCACAGAAACACAGAATCCCCATCAGTTGCGATGTGATAATATTAATACGTTGAACGAAAGGAAAGATTTGCTGAATTTGCTGGACACTAGACCAGCAGATCGCATTCAAAGGTAAGTACAATTGGTTATTTTGTAGGAACATTCTTCTGTTTTGTGACTTTTCTTTTTTTACAGTAATTATGTCTATATTATTGTGTTATTATTCAACAATTGTTTACAGTTTTGAATGTGTATATAAAGTCGTTACAACAGTCACCTGATTACGAATGCGTGATGAAAGGGACGGGGAGGTTTGGAGCTTCCCCGGATAGGTAAATACAATTGGTTATTTTGTATAGGTCCCCCAGAACTTATTCGTTTAGAATTTAACCACTAGCAAGTAGCTGAAAATGAGTTGTTTTTTTTTCCGAGTTGTGTCTCCCAAAGTTTGAGCTTGGCCACAAAAGCTTTGATGTGATCACACAGAGTGTGCACCATTTGATCTTTGGATTGTAGCTGCATATTTCGTCATTCATATGCAATGAGATGTCGGTCAAAAAGGCAAAGTTCTGTCATCCACTTCGGATCGTTAAATTCTGAAATCGGATTCCTCTTGGTTTGCATGAACTGCTGTATTTTGCTCCTTAAGTCAAAGACTTCTAAGAACCTTCCCTCTGCTCAACCAACACACATCACTATAATAAACCACATCGCTGTGATCCACTTCGCCTCTTAGGTTAAAAACTCTTGGAATTGATGATGATGCAATCCTCTTGTCCTAATAATATTGACGACAGTCACAATAACTTTCATGACATTCTCAAATCCAATAGTTTTCGTGCACAAATTCTCCTGGTGGATTAAACAGTGGTAATGGACAAAATCTTTTCCTTCTAGTTCTGGTTCTTTCTGTAGCAGCGCAACAAACTCTTCGTTCTTTCCCACCATAGCAGGGACACCATCAGTTACCACACCCTCGAGGTTGGTTAAGCTGAGGTCAAAACGCTGGAACGTTTTCTTGGCTGCTTCAAGAATATCAGTGCCTTTCGTCGTTCCCTTCATAGGTACGAGCGCTAGCAGTTCTTCTGTGATCAATGCCACGGACAAAGATAGCCAGTTGTGCTGTGTTCTTCACATCTGCGCTCTCATCTAAAGCAAGTGAATATGATGTAAATTGGGACGACCATTTTTTAAAAGTTTCTTCAATGTCATTGGCAATTTCTTTGACATGTAGCGCTACAGTTACCCCAGACAAACTCAGTGTTTTAAACACTTCCTTATTATTTGGGCACAGAATTTCCCCAGCAGTGATGAGACACTCTTTCACAAACTTGAAAGAGTGTTTCATCACTGTCTCAAACTTTTTAGCAATTTTTTCAGCTATTATATAATTTACTTTGACACACGCTTCACTCTCTTCCATCTGCCTTTTAAACGTACTCTACTGCCAATTTAAATCAATTTGGAGACTGTTCACTTTGTCTACACGAAGCTGCCCTTGAACGTGATCGAAATTAGATGCATGCTTTGTCTCCTAGTGTCGATTTATATTGTATTCTTTTGATATTGACACTGACTCACGACATATTAAACACACTTGCTTATCGTCGATTGGCACAAAAAAGCACAAATTGGTCGACTTTTTATTATAAACCCCACAAGAATCGCTTGATTTATGCTTTTTACTTATAGATGCCATAGTGATGGAAGGTGAACCCAAAAAATGATCCAAAATGGGCGTGTAATGGTTGTTATTATTATTATTATTATTACGTAACACCTCCAGGGAGTCCAAAGACTCATCAAGGGAGGGCACCTACTATACAACTCTCTGTCTCCACCAACCGCAACTACCTTCATCATCTACACCAATACCATCTACTGCTGACTACCCTACCGCCACTAGTATTTTTACAGACAATCATAAACGTCCATGCCCATGGAGGAATTCGAACCTGCAGCCTTTTGGCTGGATAGCAGATATGCTAACCACTTGGCCAACCAGGCCAGCATTATCCACTGAATATGTCTCACAGTAATAAAAAATGTCTGGCAATATAAAACCCCAATAGGCTATGGCTGACATGACAAACCTGCTTGCGCTTATACACGGATATCACACTGTTCATGACTGACTGGCTGTGGATGAGATCCTCTTGTATTTATATGAAAATTACGAAGTATCGAGAACCTTCGAGATGTATCTGGAAGGTATACTAGATAGTGCACTTGAATGAATTACTGCTTCAGCCATCTACCTGCGACATTAGTACTAGTACTTAAGTACTGCTTAACGCTGTTAGATGGCTGATGAAGCATGTCTATTTGATATTTATTTTTATAGGATTTTATGTAAAGTATCAAATGCACAGCATTCCTTGTGAATCTGGAAAGCATCTTACAATTCTAAATACCACAGTATAGCTTAGTGTCTTCGTTGAAATTATTTTTTATTTAATCGCATTTTAATGTTAAGTAGTTATTTTTTCAAAATGGCTGACGGGCTACGGCAAAGAGCTCCGTAGGCCATGCATTGAAGACTCCTGTTCTACACCTTCAAATCAAAAAATTAAAATAATCAAAGAAAATGTGTTGAAGCCGAGAAGATAAAGAAAACAAAAGGGTCAAACAAATTCCACTCTTGGTTTCGGTTTCCTGATCGCTCGGACGTTGGTCCAGTCCGCACCTACGGAGAAGTTCCAGGTGGTTGTGGCAGGTATGAGGCATCTGTCATAGCGTACCAAGTCGGGCTAGCTATTTTCTTGGATTAGGATAGCTGTGTTATGTCGTGCAACGGAAAAACCAAGTAGAGCCGCCCGTTCTGGCTAAGCTTCTGAGCCATATCGTCCTTCCCACGGAGAATCCGGCCGTGCAGTTTGTATTAGGTGACCAGACGGATAGCAGACCGAGATTATTGGTTCAGAGGTTATATGCATAAGTAAGGTGACCTCGTTACCTCCAGTTGGTGAAAGCGATCATGTGGTATTGACTTGGGAGGTTGCAAAATCTGTGGATTTTTCTATTAAGAAGGGGTATGTACGAAACTACAGGTTAGGCAATTATAACAAGCTTCGGAGTGAGCTTGCAGCCATCCCATGGCAGAACATATTGCAAGGGAAAGATGTTAGCAGTGCTTGGGATAAAATCAGTGGGTATCTGAGGAAAGCAATATCAGATTGTGTCCCCATGGTCAGGAGGTCAAACAAGGCAGGCATTAGATGGATGAGCAGTAGTATCAAGCTTGAACTACAAAAAAAGAAAATGTTATGGAGAATTTACAAGGAGAAGGGCGATCAGGACACCCATGAGCAGTACAAGGCTCAAGCTAGGAAGGTTACCAGCATAGTAAGAAAAGCTAAATCAGATTATGAGAAGACCTTAGCCAAAGAGATCAAGGGTAATCCCAAAGAGTTCTTCCGCTATGTGGCAAGTAAGAGGAAGAATGACTTCGGAAGGATAACCTTAGTGGGTGCTGATGGTATTGAGGTGACAAAATCAGATGTAATAGTCGAGTTACTGAGTGATCACTTCTCAAAAGTCTATCACCCAAGTGAGGATATCTCTATACCTATAGCAATACCTAATGTGAGAATTGAAGCTAAAGAATCAGAGGTATTAAATATATTGCGAAACTTAAATGCAAACACTGCGGTAGGCTTAGATGGAATATCAGCTCGGGTGTTGCGTGAATGTGCAAATGAATTGTCAACCCCTCTTACCTGGATATTTAATTTAAGTTTGAACTCTGGTATGGTCCCTAGGGAGTGGAAGTTAGGCAAAGTGGTTCCTTTGCATAAGGGTGGCTCTAAAACTGCAGTATTGAATTACAGACCAATCACCATCTCAGGAGTAGTGGTAAAAGTATTGGAAAAGTTGGTTAAAGACAAAATTCAAGAATGGGTGGATCAGGATATGATACTCTATAGAGGCCAACATGGTTTTGTTAAAGGTAGATCCTGCCTTAGCAATCTATTAACTATCCATAATAGAATAACATCAGAGTTGGACAAAGGAACTGGCTACACAGTGGTACTTCTGGATTTTGCTAAGGCTTTTGACAGGATACCCCATAGAACACTGTTACGCAAATTGGAGCAGATGGGAATGGATATTAAATTGGTGATATGGATAGGAGAATGGCTCAGGGAGAGATACCATAAGGTGGTGTATGGAGGAGCCGAGTCCAGAATGAGGCAGGTGACCAGTGGTGTGCCTCAGGGCTCTGTGCTTGGGCCAATGTTGTTTAATTTGTATATAAATGATATAGGAAACGGCTTAAAGGGAGATATTCAGTTGTTTGCTGATGATGCAAAGTTGTGTAGTGCAATAAAAAATCAAGCTGATGTTGAAAGTTTGCAGGAGGATTTAAATAAGCTGGTAAAATGGGCAAAAGAAAATGGATGTCAGTTCAATGTGGAAAAGTGTAAAGTCTTGCATTTTGGGATTAAAAGATTACCAGCTGTGTACTACATAGATGGAAAGGTACTCCAAGAGATTGATGAGGCTAGGGACTTAGGGGTATTGGTAGATAAGGAGATGAAGTTCAGAGGACACATTGCTAAGGTGTCCAAGATTGCACATAGGATTACTTGGTTGTTGAGGAACACACTGACATCCAGAGATAAAGAGGTTATTATTCCCCTTTATAAAGCATTGATACTTCCACATTTGGATTACTGTGCTCAGGTCTGGTCACCTGGATTCCTTGGAGATGAGGAGGCTGTGGAGAGGGTTCAGAGAAGAGTGACCAAGTTGGTGAGTGATATAAAAAATGCTCCCTACATTGATAGATTGAGAGCTTGTGGATTGCAGAGATTGGCTGATAGGCGAAGAAGAGGGGATATGATAGAAACATTCAAATTACTAAAAGGTTTTTATAGGATTGATGCAGGGGAAATGTTTCAGCTGTGTGATAGTGATGGAAGAACAAGAGGTTATCTCTGGAAATTAAAGAAGAGTGTGGTTAACAAAGGTGTCAGAACAAGGTTTTTTGCCTGGAGGGTGGTGAATGAGTGGAATTCATTGCCTGACTTTGTTGTGAGCTCTTCATCTGTAAATGAATTCAAGAAGAGATATGACAGATATTGTTTTGCTAGTTTGGGTCTCCCGCGATGAGTCTACTGACTCCATGGAGATACCCGTAATAATAATAATAATAATAATAATAATAATAATGATTTGCAATTCTAATTTATTGCATAGAAAATAATTATTACCAAATATGAATTAGATTCATTTAAATCTACATACTATGTAAGCACATAAAAATGTGATATAAATTGTAAGAAAACTGTTATTTGAAAACATTCACAAAATTGGAATAATTTTTAATGTGGCTCAAAAATTAGAATATTCCAAAATTTTCCAATTAGCTTTGAGGAGAGCATACAGATAGCATTGTTTCTATGCTCCCTCTCTCAGTAACACAGATACTGAGTTCATAATTCCTAAGATCTAAAGAAAATTCTAGGGAATTTTTTAGCTATGTGGCCAGTAAGAGGAGAAATGACTGTGGAAGTGATATTGTGGTATAACATTGAGAATAGAGCAACTGAGGCAGAGGACATAGTGGAATTGTTCAATGAACACTTTATTGGAGTATTTCATCCTAGAGGAGTCAGTTTTAATGTTAGAGGGATAGGACTGGTACGAGGTCTGGAGGTACAGGAGGAGAGTGTGTTTCAGATACTGAGTACTCTGGATGTCAGTAAAGCTGTGGGACTGGATGGTATTTCGCCACGAGTTTTGAGAGAATGTGCTAGGGAATTGACAATACCTTTAACGTGGCTTTTCAATGAAAGTCTGGCTGCGGGAAAGGTGCCCATGGAATGGAAGGAAGGTAAGATAGTGCCATTGCATAAAGGTGGTAACAGACTGGAAGTGTCTAATTATAGGCCAGTCTGTGTGTCATCAGTAGTTGTTAAGATCTTGGAGAAAGTAGTGAGGGACTGTATACAGCATTGGGACAGATGAGGGTAATGTTATCTGTGAGAGTCAACATGGATTTGTGAAAGGGCGCTCTTGTTTTAGCAATATGCCAGCCTTTTATAATAAAGTTACAAGAACATTAGATGAGGGAAAGGCATATACTGCAATTTTCTTAGACTTAGCGAATACATTTGACAGGGTGCCACATGATAAGCTGATATTTAAGTTGCAGCACATGGGTCTGGATGTCAGATTAGTCAACTGGATTCAGGATTGGCTGTCTGAGAGGTATCAGAGAGTTGTGTATGGTGGAGCAGTTTCAAGGAGGCAGAGGGTTACAAGTGGGGGTCCCACAGGGCTCAGTACTACGACCTATATTGTTTAACCTTTATATCAATGACATTGCCAGTGGATTGCAAGGAGATATTCAGTTGTTTGCAAATGATGTGAAGCTGGGAAGGATTATTAGTAATAGTGCAGATGTGGTAGCCCTGCAAGAGAATTTGAATAAGCTAGATAGATGGGCAAATGAATGGGGTTGGCAGTTTAATGCAGCAAAATGGAAGGTCTTGAGGTTTGGGAAACATCGATGAGATGCTGCAAACTCTCTGGGAGGAGTTATACTGGAGGAAGTAGGGGAGACGAGAGATCTGGGGTTGATGACTGATAGAAACCTGAAATTTAGGGGACATATTGCAAAGGTGGTGAAGGTAACAAAGAGGTTGCTGCAATTATGAGAAGGACACTGACCTGCAGAGATAAAAGGGTTATCATTCCGTTGTACAAGTCTCTGATCAGACCACACTTAGACTATTGTTCTCAGATTTGGTTCCCAGGATTTGAAGGGGACCAAATCTGAGAACTGTGAAAAGGGTACAAAGATGGATGACAAAGATGGTTTCAGAACTGTACAATTTTGGTTATGAGGATCAGCTGAGGGGAATGTGGACTGCAGAGTTTGGTTGAGAGAAGAAGGAGAGGTGATATGATTGAGACTTTTAAACTGTTGAGAGGTGGTTACAAGGTTGACACTGGGGAGTTCTTTCGCTTGGTTGAACAGCGAGAAGGAATGATGACAAGAGGCCATCCCTGGAAGTTACGAAAGGAAACTGTGAGCAAGAGGGTGTGGAGTGGTTTCTTTGCATGGAGGGTGGTTGAACCGGTGAATGCATTGCCTGATGGAGTGCTGAGAGCGAGAGGTGGTTACAAGGTTGACATTGGGGAGTTCTTTTGCTTGGTTGAACAGTTTGAAGGAGATTTTGATGACAAGAGGCCATCCCTGGAAGTTACGAAAGGAAACTGTGAGCAAGAGGGTGAGGAGTGGTTTCTTTGCATGGAGGGTGGTTGAACTGTCGAACGCATTGCCTGATGGAGTGGTGGGAGCGAGAACGATCAATATGTTTAAGGAGTGGTATGATAGACTTTGTGTTTCTTGGGGGGGGGGGGGGGGGGGGGGGGGGCTCCCCCTCGATGAGTCTTGACAGACTTTATGTTCTTAGGAAGGACCTCCCACGATCAGTCTTTTGACTCCTTGGAGGCCTGAATAATGATAATGATAATAATAATTATAAAGAACTCAGTAGCCGCGGGACTGACTTGTGTGAGGAATCATTTGTGCATGGATTTCAGTTAATGATTTGCTAAACATGGGTAGAACGAGTGATATCGGATGTTAAGAGGTTTCGTATGGTGTCTCAACAGTTTATAGTTAAGGAATTGAAATGTTCTCAAGAAAGTGTGAGTAGATTATTGAGATAGTATTTTAATAACCGGAGTTTCCAAAATAATCACTGCAGTAGCTATCGAAAGTTAATAACTGCATCAAGAGATGGGAGGACATTGAAGAATATCATGAAGAAAAACTGCTTCCGAAGTGTAAGGTATTTTTACAGGAGATGGAAAGAACTAGGTGTGAATGTGTCTGAATCTACAACATTTAGGCAACTTTACAAATTGGGTTTTAAATCACGTGTGCTTAAGACGAAACCGCTTATGTCTTCCAAACAAAGGCAGCTAGAGTGCGATGGTATAAGCAAAAACTCTTGTGGGGTCAAGAGGACTGGAAAAGGGTACTTTTTTGCGATGAAAGTATGTTTTGTGTGTCCCATGGTCATCGAGGGATACATGTTTGGTTAAGAATGCATGAAACGTTCAGTGAATTTGCAACCTCCCACATGGTATGGGCTGCAGTCATATAAGCAGTACACAGCCTACCTGTGTATTGTGTACGAAAGGGTCAATTCCAAAGTATACCAAGAAATTCTTGAGCACTTTATGTTACTGGCATCAAAAGAATTATGTGATGGTGATTTCCTTTTTCAGCAAGATTCAGCTTCTTGTCACACTTCCAAGACCACTACTAGATTGCTCAAAGAAAGGCAAATCAATGTAATTCCTTGGCTGACATACTCACCTGATTTAAACCCCATTGAGAATTTGTGCAGAATTATGAAGAAACGACTTCAAGAACTTTAATTTTTGTGCATTTATTTTTACTTCTAATATTTTGAACCACGTTAAAAATTATTCTAATTTTGTGAATATTTTCAAATAACAGTTTTCTTATAAATTATATTACATTTTTATGTGTTTCAAAGTACATAGATTTAGATGATGTTAATTCATATTTGGTAATAATTATTTTCTATACAATAAATTAAAATTGCAAATCTTTCAACATATTTTCTTTGATTATTCTGAATTTTTGATTTGGGGAGGTAATAGCAGATAGTCAGAAGAACAAATTGTGTTTGCTAGCTGCACAAAGCTTTTGATAATACTGTCTTTTATCAAGGATAATGATGTGAATCTGTGTGGATATACCTGCCCAGTGAAGGATGATTTCCTATAAACAGAAAATTCAGTCTTCTTCTTCTTCTCCTTCTCCCTACTATATTAGGCCTACCGGCTTGTTACAGAGCTGCCTTGAGCTCTCCTAAGTCATACCCCCATCCCAAGAATAAGGTGACTAGCCCTATGCCTCCTGGTATATCCTATGGCTGTATCTCGTGTGTTCGTGAGGCTGGTTTGCCTGCTTGCTGGAGGAAAATCCCCAGATAAACTTAGGAGAAAAACCATGCTGTCCATGCCCAAGACCAGCTAACATGGCTATGTCTGAGAAAGGTACTTAAGCTGCTCATGGTGGTTGGTTGATGGAGAGATATCAAAGAATAGTTTATTCAGGAGTAGAGTCCAAAAGACGGCCTGTGACTAGTGGTGTGCCGCAGGGTTCTGTTCTTGGACCACTGCTGTTTAATCTGTTCATTAACGATATAGGGAAGGATCTAAGTGGAACAATTCATTTGTTCGCTGATGATGCAAAGTTGGGTAGGGCAACACCCCTGCTAACCACACTCTTGCCCATATGCCTGGGCAAGAGTGTGGTTAGCAGGGGTGTTAGAGCTGGGTTCTTTACTTTTAGAGTGGTAAATGAGTGGAATAAGCTGCCAGAGTCTGTTGTGGGTGCTATGACGGTGAACGAGTTCAAGACAAGGTATGATAGATACTGTGAGAATGTAATCGCATAGTTGTGTGGACATGATGTTTAGGGCCTCCCTCGATGAGTCTAGGACTCCTGGAGTCGCCCAAAATAATAATAATAATAATAATGTCGGCGACAGGAATCGAACCCAGAACACTCCTTTCCCCAGGCATATGGTTGCAAAGTGCATAGCAACTAAGCTAACTGCATGGACCAGAAAATTCATTATTACCAGCTAATACTGAATTATAAAGTTACGAAGAGTTATGAAGTATCCAGAAAGGGAAGACTTGTTAGATTCACACTCAATAGTGAACTTAATGCAAGTGTATTGAGAGTTAATTTTTGTCCAAAAAATGAAGCAGTTCGATTTCAGAGTGAGACCAAATGGCAAAGACACCATCAATAAAACTTAGCCAAATATGGGGTTGAGGTGTTAAAAATCTGGTCCTCTAATTTTTCAGCTAAAACAAGTGATAGAGGACTGCCCATTATGTGATACCTTTGATTTGCTTAAACTGTTTAAAGTATGGTAAACTCCAAATATTTAACAATTTCATCTGGGAAATCTCATGAAAGTTGTGAGTTTCTCCAAGAAACTCTACAATCATGTATTTATAATTTTTGTAAACAGAGGAACCATCATTTCATACTCTTGAAGATGAAGATCTTTAATTCTTACTTCAAAGTCAAAACTTATTTATTCATTAAATCAGTCGCATTTCCTTTGTCGGCTTTCATTATAACAATGTTAGTATTTCAGCATTGAAAATGGAGCGCTTGTAATTCCAATAATGAAATATTCAGAGGAAGATGAGATTTAGCTTTATACAAAATCTGTAAGATCTCAAACTGTAGTTCACCTGTGCATAAGTCCCCTGATGCCTTTTTCCATGCTTATCATGAAGTCTAAATAAGATAATCGATGAGGCGTTAATACAAAATCTGTACCCCCCCCCCCTAGTTAAATGCAGTGGCGTAGCTAGAGGGGGGGGGGGGGCAGAGGGGGTGGTCCATCCCAGGCGGCACTTTGAACCTTTTTGAACTTTTACAGCTAATTCTAAAATACAGTCTCGAGAACTCAGTTCCAAATATTGTAATACTGCTGCGAATTTTCCTCACGATTGCTGTAAGTGTTGCTAGTTGTGAGAGGAGTTTTTCTAAATAAAATTGATTAAGAATTACCTACATTACTATGAAATAGACTTTGCCAATGTCATCGATGATTTTGCTAACAGAAAAGCAAGAAATATAAGCGTGGTGGTGGGGTACTGCTTATGATAAGTGATAACCTATGTCCTCTAAGAGTGGAGAATTTGGAAGGAAGTGAGACAAATGATTTTGAGAGCGTATGGTGTGAGGTAGAGTAGGCAAGACAGGATATTTAGTGGGGTGTTGCTACAGACCCAGGAGCACAGAGGATAGGGACCAGGAGATGTTTAGACAGCTAAGTTTGGCAAGTGCAAGAAGTATGATTGTTATGGTAGATTTTAACTTCAGTAGTATAAATTGGAGAGAGGAAGATGCATGTAGCAATAGGGGAATGGAATTTCTAGAATTCTTGAGGGACAAATGTCTTAGGCAACATGTAACAGAGGAAACAAGAGGTTCAAAAGTTTTGGATTTGGTTATAGCATCAGAAGAGTTGATAATAACTGAGTTGAAGTCTCTCCAACCAGTTGGAGAGCGTGACCATATGGTGTTGACTTGGAAAATGAATAGACATGCAGGAGTATCAAAGAGACGGGAACTTATGTGGAATTATAAGGCAGGTCATTATAATAGTCTTAGACGTCAACTTCGGGGAGTTTCATGGAGGGAGGAATTGGAAGGCCGGGATATCACTAGTGCGTGGGAAATTGTGAAAGAATATTTGTTATCAGCAATGGTAAGTTGTATACCACAAGTGAAGAAGAGGACGCAATTTGGAGTAAAGTGGATGACAAACAATATTAAACAGGAATTGCATGCGAAAAAGAGGCTATGGAAGAGATATAAGGAGACAGGTGAAGAGATGCATGAAGAATATAAGACACAGGCCAGAAGAGTGACTAGTGTGGTAAGGAAAGCGAAACTGGAATATGAGAGGAGATTGGCCCTAAGATCCAAAGAAAATCCTAGGGAATTTTTTAGCTATGTGGCCAGTAGGAGGAGAAATTACTGTGGAAGAATGATATTGTGGGATAGAAATGGGAATAGAGTGACTGATGCAGAGGACATAGTGGAATTGTTCAATGAACACTTTATTGGAGTATTTCATCCTAGAGGAGTCAGTTTTAATGCTAGAGGGATAGGACTGGTTCGAGGTCTAGAGGTACAGGAGGAGAGTGTGTTTCAGATACTGAGTACTCTGGATGTCAGTAAAGCTGTGGGACTGGATGGTATTTCACCACGAGTTTTGAGAGAATGTGCTAGGGAATTGACAGTGCCTTTAACGTGGCTTTTCAATGAAAGTCTGGCTTTGGCAAAGGTGCCCAGGGAATGGAAGGAAGGTTAGATAGTGCCATTGCATAAGGGTGGTAACAGACTGGAAGTGTCTAATTATAGGCCAGTCTGTGTGTCATCAGTAGTTGTTAAGACCTTGGAGAAAGTAGTGAGGGACCGTATACAGCATTGAGCAGATGAGGGTAATGTTATCTGTGAGACTCAACACGGATTTGTGAAAGGACGCTCTTGTTTTAGCAATATGCTAGCCTTTTATAATAAAGTTACAAGAACATTAGATGAGGGAAAGGCATATACTGCAATTTTCTTAGACTTGGCGAAGGCATTTGACTGGGTGCCACATGATTAGCTGATATTTAAGTTGCAGCACATGGGTATGGATGTCAGATTGGTCAACTGGATTCAGGATTGGCTGTCTGATAGGTATCAGAGAGTTGTGTATGGTGGAGCAGTTTCAAGGAGGCAGAGGGTTACAAGTGGGGTCCCACAGGGCTCAGTACTAGGATCTATATTGTTTAACCTTTATATCAATGACATAGCCAGTGGATTGCAGGGGGATATTCAGTTGTTTGCAGATGATGCAAAGCTGGGAAGGATTATTAGTAATAGTGCAGATGTGGTAGCCCTGCAAGAGGATTTAAATAAGCTAGATAGATGGGCAAATGAATGAGGATGTCAGTTTAATGCAGCAAAATGTAAGGTCTTGAGGTTTGGGAAACATCGATGGGATGCTGCATACTCTATGGGAGGAGTTATACTGGAGGAAGTAGGGGAGACGAGAGATCTGGGGTTGATGATTGATAGAAACCTGAAGTTTAGGGGACATATTGCAAAGGTGGTGAAGGAAACACAGAGGATTGCTGCAATTATGAGAAGGACACTGACCTGCAGAGATAGGAGGGTTATCATTCCGTTGTATAAGTCTCTGATCAGACCACACTTGGACTATTGTTCTCAGATTTGGTCCCCAGGATTCGAAGGGGATAAATTAACTGTGGAAAGGATACAAAGACGGATGACAAAGATGGTTTCAGGACTGTACAAGGATAGTTATGAGGATCGGCTGAGAGAATGTGGACTGCAGAGTTTGGTGGATAGAAGAAGGAGAGGTGATGTGATTTAGACTTTTAAACTGTTGAGAGGTGGTTACAAGGTTGACACTGGGGAGTTCTTTCGCTTGGTTGAACAGCGGGAAGGAGTGATGACAAGAGGCCATCCCTGGAAGTTACGAAAGGAAACTGTGAACAAGAGGGTAAGGAGTGGTTTCTTTGTGTGGAGGGTGGTTGAGCCGTGGAATGCATTGAATGATGGAGTGGTGGGAGCGAGAACAGTCAGTGAGTTTAAAGAGTGGTATGATAGACTTTGTGTTTCTCAGGGGGGGGGGACCTCCCCTCGATGAGTCTTGACAGAATTTATGTCTTAGGAAGGACCTCCCTCGATGAGTCTTTTGACTCCTTGGAGGCCTGAATAATAATAATAATAATAACATTTTAGAATGTTGAAATTAAAGTTTTACTTCAAAATTAACATAGAATTTTAATTTATTTATCTATATGTCATTTTGACTTTATGTAGTATTTTTGGTGTGTATTGAGAGGGGCAGCAAACTCGGGGACCACCCCAGGCGGCAAAAGCTCTAGCTACACCACTGTTTAAATGTATAACCCATTTATCACTGACAGAGCGAGATGGTGGATGAACGAACTCGCAGCTTCTTTTTTCTAACATTCAAATTTATGAATTGGCTTGTGTTTATTTAAGCAATCATGGACTTAGGAATGAGAAATTCTACAAATTAAGTCAAAAAAAATACCATCAATGCCATATATTTTACTTCACCACCTGCATACCTGAAGATTTTGCTTTGAGAGGTAGTTGCTTGATATTATGTGTATAGCTATTAAAAAAGAAAGGAGAGAGAGAGCAGTCCACATGGAACTCCACAGGTTACTAGTAACTGTGGTTACTAGTACGGGGTGATCTGATGCGGGTTATTTGTTTCCTGTTTTGGAAGTAATTTTTAAATGTATACAGAGGCCTCTATTCCAAAATGTCTTAGCTTCGCTAGAAGTGTTTCATGTTGTAGTGTATCAAATGCTAGTAATAATGAATTATATTAATAAATGATAAGTAATACTAAATAATAAATAACAATTACTATCAAATAATAGTAATAATAATAATTTTCTGTCTTGCTCAGCATTATTGCATTGTGTAGTACATGGCATCGTACATAAGTTGTATATTTCTGTGTATACAAAGAATTTCAAAACTCTCACTGTTTTAAGATGGATGTTAAAAAAGTATATGTATGCTAAAAATCTTTTCTTTTTTAACTTTCAGTGAATTGCAATATAGAAAGATTTTTACAAGCGCATAATGGACCTGGAATAGAACATGTTGCATTATATACATCTGATATCCTCCATAGTGTTGCAGAGTTATCAGTAAGAAATATCAGATTTAGGCACCCTCCATCTGCATATTACAGACAGGTAAAATTTTCTGTGAAAACAGAATTTCCATTTGCTATATGCAAAGAGAATGGTTTATACTTATGCAGTGGTATCTCGCTAATCTGAACTAATAAAAATCATGCTCATTCGGATTAGCAAATTTCCTTCCAAGAGACAACAATAACTATTGTTTAAGACAAAAATAATCAGATTCTAATGGTACATCAATGATAAAAACTGATAGAAGAAAAGCTACTGCACTGTAATGTAAAATAAAAAATAATACAGTACACAAATTTATTTTAGTAAAAAATTTAATTTCTTGTACCTGTGTATTGTTGAGGATTCTGATTTAATAAAATTGCATAGTTCATTACGTAACTTAATTTGCATAAAAATATCACTTTTTTGTACACAACACAAAAAAAAAGTTTCACAAAATAACACACAAAAAGAGGTTTTTATTTTTTTGTCACTGATTTTCTTTTGTTTCTTCGAAGCTAAACTTTTTTCGAATGCTTCTTCTTGGAGCTGCATTGGCAACAAAATTTTGTGGAATAGCATATCATTCTGCCTTAGCACATTCTATACACATATTAAAACTGTCAGCTGCCTCTTCATGTTTTATTTTTTTTCTTCGAGTTCTTCATCGTTATCATCGTCTTCTAATTCATTAGAAGGTGATGATGATGATGATTCTACATAATACATCATAAATATGTAGCGTCATATTTATAATTTAAGCATCTGATTTGATTTCGATTTCACTTTTGGTTCTACCTGTAATCCATTCCGTAACATCTGTTTGTTAAATTTCATCATCTGGATTTATATTTTTAACCAAATTATGCACGTTTTGAATTTCCTCTTTTTGTGTATATTTGTGATTCATGCCGACAATATAGTACATAGTGTACAGTATAAAAAAGCAAACGTGAACACACAATATATCAAATTAGTTCTCCAGTATAACCGTACAATCGACAGTATGAAAAAATACTGTACTGTAATAATAATAAAATAAATAATAATAGTTAAAATAATAATTATTAAATAAAAATAGTAGTACACAAAATAATAATACATAATAAATAATAACTTTTTTTTTCTTTCAAACTGAAGTTCGGATTACTGGAGGGTTCGGACTAAAGAGGTTTGGATTAGAGAGATACCACTGTATTGTGTTAAATTATTATGCACATTTTATGATCTTTCAATCAAGGGAACTGGATGTAACTAATTTTTGTACAATACTAAAAAGTTTCATGTTTGTCATGTTTTTTTACCAGTTCATTTTGTATAACTGTGGAAATCAACTGTTTATCAATGCACAAATCTTGAATATATTTGCAGTTATATATAACTCCGAACAAGAGCCATATGGGTGGATGAAGTACTGTCCTCAATTTATGACCTCCCATATTTACAGTGGCCATTCCATTAACATGTTCACCGAATACCACCTCACCTTTGCAACCCATTGACTAAGGTATCATTGCTACCTTCAAGACATTTATTTAAGAAATACTTTTGCTTCCTACTGAAGGTGAGAAAACTCTTGGAGAATTTTGGAATGTTGTTCTGTTATTTTCTCACACTAGTTCAGTAGTACAAACTTTGCGCAAGTGCACTACTGGCTGGTGCAGCATACAAAATGGTGGTGAGATGAAAGTAAAAACCATTGCTTGTTGTAAACAAGACTACAGTTCTTTAATGGTGTGGAAACATCGTTGGAATGTTCAGTATAAGACAATACCGAACAATCTCTCAAGTTTTTAAGTTACAGAAATAAAAAACTAAATTAGAGGTGAATCCTTTTAAACAAATAAATATCAGAATTAAATAGTTTGCGCAGGCCATATCTATACAAATATTTCTTTTGTATGTAATATTAGTAAAGAAATTCCTGATTACAAGCAATAATGTATTTTCATTATACATTTCCTAATGTATAATTTTCATTATACATTTAGGAAATGTTTATATATAAAATAAAACTATAAGTTATCCTTTCCTTTTTTATTTATTTATTTATTCGAATCAGCCACTGCTAAAATTTTTTTAAAAAAATGTAAGATAATCTGATATCGTTAAATAGCAGATATCATACATGCTGAAGGATTGGGCCTTTTTTTTTTTTCATGTAATCATGTAAGACACTTTGATTCCTTTTAAAATCAAAAAAGTATGCCAAAATTCCATAATTTTGGTATACTTTTTTATGCCAAAATTTTTTGATATTTTTGGACTATTTTTAAATGATCATCTCATCATGATTCTAGGAGATTTCTAAAACCATTTAAAAATGGCTTCAGAAATGTCTCTTCCTAAAAAAAACCTTTAAAATTTTTTATGCACAGTCAACAGACACTATGTTTGTGCAATCAGTGGAGACATGCAGCCAGTATCTCAGGGAAATCACTGCATAGATATAGAATGTGTAAACAGGGAGTGGACTCTGTTCTCTGTATATCTTATATATTGTGCTTATATGCTACTTTTACTTATTATTTGTTTTCTATTATTTCCCTTCTTTATTGTTCTACCTTAGGTATAATTTTTCTTGCCTGGGATCTCCAGATATTTGCTTGATTGAAGACTGCGCCTCTGAAATTCCCCTATAGGCAAAAGAAAGTTTTTATTCGTAGTAGATTAATTAATCACTTATATCCTATTTTAGCCAAGGTTTGCAGTCATGGCAAATTTTTCTCATAAATCACTACTAATCAGTGGGGTTCCGCTATCAGGTCCGAAATAGTGTTTTTCTTTTTTTTTTGAATCAGTGCATTGCAAAAAGATTGAATCAAACAACTATTTTTATCAACAATAACAACAAGTTTAATTTCTGATCAAATAATCATACATATCACATGAGATCACAAGATTCATTTATGAAAGGTAAATCTTTCTTTCTCAATCACTCAACTTGATTTCTATTAAATTCTCTCGCACTTACTTAGTTGGACCTTCAACAAGCATACTTTACAATACAAATATCAGGAAGTTATACCTGTAACATGAAATCATTAGTTGCGCTTGACATTCCTAATTTAGCATCAATCAAAATATAACATACATGTATACAAATATATCCCTCAGAATCTCATTTCTTTCAAACACTTAATCATAGTCTAGGCAATTATATTTATACAATCCACCTCATTGAGTTTCAAACATTCCAATGATACAATAGCAGGAAAATACTCTATCACAATATTCAATCATAAGTACACATATAATCAATCAAAGAAATTTCAATCTTTTCTCCAAGGGAAATTAACTGCGCTCATGCTTCACTCATTTGCGATTACACACATTTACGAGAAATATTAACACTCAAAATACTATCTCCTTAAACTAGACAGTTTAGCAGTTCGATAGGGAATTCTTTCTTTATTCACAAACAATAAATGAATGTATAGACTCACATGGGTTTCTTCTTATCTTACATGTGTAATTCAATCGCAAGTATACCTATAATTCATTAAAGAAATTTCAACAGCTCAACATCTTCTCCAAGGGAAATTAACTGCACTTATGCTTCACTCATTTGTGTTTACACACATTTACGAGAAATATTAACACTCAAAATACTATCTCCTTAAACTAGACAATTTAGCAGTGTGATAGGGAATTCTTTCTTAATTCATAAATAATAAATGAATATGTAGACTCACATGGGTCTCTTCCTATCTTGTATGTGTCTTCCGTCCTTCTTTCCTTATTCTGCCGCTTGAGTGGGGTTTCTCTCCTTCATTCCATGTTTTGGAATTCTCCTCGAAGCGACACTGGGCACTGAGGAATAGTCGTAGCAGCAGGCAGGATATATAGAGTAGGCGTTCCGGCATCTTGAACTTCCCAGCAAAGGATTTCTGCATAGGCCTGGTCGCACTTATTCGACTACAGGACCTTTATGGCACGATTTCTCCTTAACTATCACCTCCGGATATCTTCGGCTGTGACTGGAACGACTTCGGTGGATGGGTGGAGGGCCACCCTCCCCTCTGGAACTTACACCTTGGGTCCTCTCTCTCGTGGATGGTTCACTCAGGATGAAGAAAAGGAAGCCCCTCTCATCTTCGAACCAACCCTTTTATACAGCAGAGTCCCTGCACCTTTGATTAAGTTTTTGGGGCCCCTGGAATCCCTGTGCGAGTCTTGCTAGTAGTTTGGAGAACCCTGTATAATGTTTCTCAAAAATTCGCCAACAATCTTACTTCCTCCCTTTACTGCCTTAATCTTGCCTACAGGCCTTTCTTTTTGATTCGCGCTGCACCCTTTCAATATTGACCTTGAAGGCCACCTCCGACAGGTCTTGCAAACGATCTTCAAAAGACATGCCGAATTTCGGACAATGTTCTTGGTTTCAATACTTCTACATCCCTTCTTAAACAATGAGCGAGTTAATTCCCTTTGGGCTTATTTTGCTCTTTATACAGATGGCTTTACATAGGTGGTTAAAATATACATTTTTACAAAAAAAAATTCAGGTGAATTCCTACTGTAAAAAGTCGATGTTTTTAGATAATTTATTTTGGCAACATCGAATTTTTACAAGTGATTCAAAATCTGTTATGCTAATCAGTCTGTGACACAACAGCTATCTTAGACAGTGTAAATGTACAGGCATGTTACATGTCCATGGGAGAGTGGATAGTAGCAGAGGCCATGACATAATTTAATAAATAACTTTCTTTGTACAAGTTCTGGTATAAAGACCACATAATTCTAAGATTTTTGTTTGTGCCTTCTACCCATGAAAACTTTTTGTTAACCTATAGTACATTTGTACCGTGGGTGGACTTAAGGATTTTTTTCTATTTTGTTATTAATTTTATATATATTTTTTGTATTTTTATTTAATTTTTACAGTCTGGTAACCCTGCTCTAGAGACTAAACATGGAAATTTTTAAGCCACTTCAAGCCTTCAGTAACCATGGTAGTGATCTCAAGCCAAACAGTGAAATTCATCTCCCATCTAAAGACAATCACCAAAACCCATATCTGTAGGGAGGGGGGGGGGAGATTCAGACCCAAAGTTTGTTTGTTGGAAAGTTGGTATGTTAACCACTCAGTCAGCCAGGCTAGCAAAAAAAAACAACAACAAAAAAAGTAAAACTTATTAGTTTCATATACCTTTTTCTATACTTCATAAGGAGGGTTTCTAAACCCTCCTTATGAAGATGTCACTTAAGTAACATCTTAAGTTAGATGTCACTTAAGTAACAAGAAACCTTTGCCATATCAAAACTGGAAAGGAATCAATAGTTGAAATTTGATTTGGTTTAACAATGGACACATGATGAATGTGCTGATGTTGAATGGGTTTAAGGAGGAGGTGTGATAGTCTCTGTGTAGTCAAGGATGAGCCTCCTATGATGAATATTGTGACTACTTTTAGGTTAATAATAATAATAATAATAATAATACTGTCCTACAGATGTTAGTAAATTGATTATTAATTTGTCACTGCTAGACATGTGAAACATCAAGTTGACTGCACTTGATAATTATTATTGCTCGATGGGGAGGTTGCTAATTAACACAAACCTACAGTATGAACATTGCACAACTTCTAATTCCATCACACCATAACTTCTTTTCTCTTCTGTTAATAAAAGCTTTAGCTTTTATTTAAAAGGTTTAGCTTTTAACTAACAGCAACTGTTATAGTGGTTGCCATTTCTTCCAGTAAGAAATGGCAACTGGCAGAAATTTTAAGATGAGTACATGTCCTTTGTTATATCCAAAAGAGAAAAATGGATTTTGAATTTTTAACTTTTTTTTATCAGTTAACAAAATTAAGAAAATGTGTTTTGGAAAGAAGCTGGGTCTGCTGATCTGTTACCATTTCAAGAAACAGATGGGATTGGATAACAGACTTCTGAGTTGGATCAGTGACTAGTTGTCAGATAGGTATCAGAAAGTTGTATATGGGGGTGGAGTATCGTGAAAGAGGAAGGTCACTAGTGGTGTACTGCAGGGGTTGGTTTGGGACCAGTGTTGTTCAATTTGCATATTAATGATATTGGGGTGGGTTTAACTAGTGATATGTAGCTGGTTGCAGTTGATGCAAAACTGGGGAGAGCAATGCAGAGTCAAGCAGATGTTATGGCTTAACAAGAGAACTTGAATAGAAGTGAACTGTCTGTTCAATGTTGCAAAGTGTAAGGTTTTGAGATTTGGTAAGACAATGGGATGTGAGGTATATACTTGGTCGGGAAACTTTAAAGGAAGTGGAGGAGATGAGAGATCTAGGAGTGATGGTGGACAAAGACCTGAAATTCAAGGGCCACGTTGCACAAGTTGTGAAGATGTCACATCAGATAATGGCAATGATGCAGAGGACCCTGAGATGCAGAAATAGAGAGGTTATGATGCCATTGTATAAGAGCTTGATTGGACTTCATATGGATTATTGTGCACAGATTTGGTTGCTGGGTTTTCATGGTGACAAGGGTATATTGGAAAGGGTCCAGAGAAAATTCACAAAGGTGGTCAGTGGTGTCTTTGGAATGTGGAGTACAAGATTGAAAGAATGTAAGTTGCAAAGTCTCGTGAATAGAAGGAAGCGGGGGGGGTGGGTATGATTGAGATATACAGCTAGTCAAAGGTTGTTATCAGGTTGACATGGAAGAGATGTTTCATAGAATGGGAGAGGGCAGTTGAACAAGAGGCCATCGCTGGAAACTGTATAAGGAGGGTGTGAGCAGAGGAGTGAGGATAGGTTCTTTGCATGGAGAGTAGTTGGTGAGTGGAATGCATTGTGTTGTGAGTGTGTTGTGAATGTAGACATATAGAATCAGTTTAACCATGCTACCGGCCAGGACGTATATGTACATCCAAGTTATCATGGATGCAAAGTGCATATTAAAATTGTAATACCATTGATATTACATTGAAATATATGATGGATACGAAGCATATGAGGATGCGTATTTGATCCATAATGGCCAGTAAGGTAGTTAAAGCACAGTTGGATGAAGCATTGTGTGGAATAGTTTGTGCCCCCCACAATGAGTCTCTGAGTCCATGAAGGTCAGATGTTAATAATTAATAATAAGTTTTAATGGAAGAAGGAATTGGATAAGAAGGGGTATAAATGTTGTAGTACTTCTGTAGATTATGTCAGATTGTTATTTTAAAATAATGTGGTGGAAAAGTATAAATAATAATGAATTTATCATCCTTGCTAAATATCAGGAGTCGCCAAATGCAGTAATATAGGAAATGAAGCTTTACATATTATTATGCTGCTGCTTATCCCACTTAAATAGGGTCGCTGTTTTTAGTGAGGCTCCTCCACATCCTCCTGTCTTGGGCTGTAACCACATCCAAGTTCTTCATCCTCAAGTTCTCCTCCACCAGCTCCCTCCATCTCTTCTTTGGCTGTCCGCACTTCCTCCTCTCTCACATCCATCTGCATGACCTTTCTTTCCACATACTAGTCCTTCCTCCTCATCACATGACTAAACCATCTCAACCTTGCCTCCATGTTTTAAATAAATATGTACATGTATTATTTTTTATGGTAATAACATCTATGAAAGGACAGACTTTTTATTATTCATACACCTATATGGAGCAACCAGCAACATATTTTTGACAGCGTGTTGTAAGAAGTAGCAGTGTGTAAAGAGGGCTCCCGTTTGAGATATGTTTTTTGAAATAATTAATAGTATATAAATGTGCACATGGGTAAGAGTTGCTATAAAAGTTGTGCACTTGCAATGTTATTAGTGTGTGAAATTTTTGTTTAAGTTTATTTACAAATTCTTTGAAATTAAAGCTCAGTATGGTAACCAGCGAAGGAAAGATGGCTGCAGCTTTGTCGATGCAGGAATTCAATTTCGATTTCAGTCGTTTTGTGAATTGTGAGGTGTGCTATATGTACTTGTTTGATTATATAGATAAATTGTGGATTTAAGGTGGATGGAAGGATGATGTGTGTGAAGCGTGAGCTAAATGAGGATTTGATGAGTGCTAATATATTGAAAACTGAAAGTGTTAGTAACGAGAATGCTCCAAGGAGGATGAGTGCTCATCTAATAGAAAAGGACGGTGTAAAAGAGCAGCGTAAAAATGTTAAAAATGTTTTGAAAAAGAGAACGAGCGATCTGAGAAACTTATCAATCGATTGTAAGCAATACAAAAGTGATGTGAATGTGGCAGAAGTTACAAAACAAAGTGTAGTTAAAGATAAGGTGGCAAGCAGCTTTGACTGTGAACAAGCGTGTATGATGCAAGGTTTGAAAGGATGAATAAGAGCAAAAGTGTGACAAATGGTTCAAAAGTTTGTAAAAATGAATGACAGCAAAAATGTGATGCAAGATTTGAAAGATGAGTTGGTTAAGATGAGGCAAGAGATGAAATGGATATGGAATGAAGTTAAAAGAATATGAAATATATATATGGAAAAGTAAAAATGATGAAAACAAATGATGTTGGTATTATAGAGGTAACAAACGTGGCATTGTATGATGATTCAGTAATTAAAGGTATGCTTGATGAGAGGATACATAAAGTATGTTTTACTGGAGGTAGAATGAGTAGAGTGATTAAAGCATTAGATATGAGTAGTTGTAATAGGTACAAATGACTTGACTGCAAACAAAGAACTCGTCAGATTAGATATCAGGAAGTTGTTGGAACAGATAAAAGAGAATAGTGTGATAGGAAAGGTAGTAAGCATGTTCCCCATGTCAGTGGTCAGATGAGGTGGAGAGCAAGGATTATGAATGATATGTTAATAGAAATGTGTGAGGAGAAAGGAGCGCAGTTTGTTAATGTGTGGAATGAGTTTGAAGGACGAAGTGAACTGTACAGGAGTGATAGACTGCATTTGAGTGGTTTGGGTGTGAGTTACTTCAGAAACTGCTGCTGGAAGGTAGGGAAGTGAGTGCAGAGAATGAATGTAATCAAATGGTAAGCGATGTGGAAGAATGGGAGAGTAAGACAGGAGAGATTGAAGAGGTGCCTGTGAATGAAGAAATGAGTGGCATGAATATAGAGAATGAGAGAACAGGTGTGCAAAACAGACAGGGAAACGGGGAAGCTCAGGGTGTACAGAGGAACACAGCGTGAGAAAGGTAGATGTTCCAAGAGGATGTGAATGCATGTGTAGACAAAAAAGGAAGGGGATAACCTGGGATCAAGGGAAAACAGTTAGATCTGAAGAAGGCTCGAAAATGAATAAAGAGAAAAAGAAATGGTTCGAGTTAAGCATAGAGAAGTCACATCAAATAAGTGGTGTTAGTGGAACTAGCTATAGATCCAGTAATAAGCTGCTGTATTTGTATACACATGCTAGAAGTGTAAGAAACAAAGCAAATGAAATTGTTGCATTAATTGAGTCTGTTCACCCAAAAATTGTCGGAAAAGGACGACATCCTGACATGAATAGAGATGGAAGGGTATGATGTGTTTTGTGAGAATAGAAAAGATAAAAAGGGAGAGAGGAATGCTATTGATGATAGAGAAAGAGTTATGTCCATACAAAGTAGAGATACAAGAGGGAAATAGTGCCAATGGTTTTGAAGAAGTGTGGTGTGAGATAGAGGTGAATAGAATGATATACTAAGTTGGATGTTGTTATAGACCTGGTAATGTGGATGGTAGTGACTATGAAATATATCATCCAATTAGCCAAGCAAATAAGAAATGGGTGTTATTATGGGTGATTTTAACTATGGCAATATAGATGGGATGATGAGATAGCAACTGGAAGTAACAAAAATGAGTTTCCTGCGTTTTTGAGGGACAACTACCTCAGAGAGTATGTAACAGAGGGCACATGAGGATTTGAGGGTCTTAGATTTGACCATCTCATCAGAGGATGTAATTATAAATGAGGTGTCAAATCATCCTCCAGTTGGTGAGAGTGACCATGAAGTGATTACCTAGGTGGTTGCGAACAGTGTGAGGACCTCTGTGAAAAAAGGGTATATGTGGAACTACAAGGCTGGTGATTATGAAAAGCCCAGGAGACAGCTTGCAGGTGTAGCTTGGAATGAGGAGTTAGTTGGGAAAGAGATCAGTGCAGCTTGGGAGATATTCAAGAACCATCTAGTAGAAACAAAGTCTAAATGTATTCCAAGGGTTAGAAGATTAAATAAGGTAGGTGTGAAATGGATGAATGAAGAGATTAAGAATGCTATACAGAGAAACAAAGGCATTATGGAAGCAGCATAAGAGAAGTGGTAATAACCAATTCCACGAGGATTACGAAGACCAGGCAAGGACTTGGTTGGTAAAGGTAGCAAAAGTGAAGTATGAGGAGAAGTTAGCTAATCAAGCCAAAAAGAATCCTAGGGAGTCCTTTCGATATGTAGCCAGCAAAAAAAAAAAGAATGATTATGGAAAGATGACATTGATTGGAGAAAATGGTATAAGGACAACTACTGCAGAAGATGTAGTGGAGACGTTTAATGAGCCGTTCATAAAGGTCTTTCATTCTTGTGAATGTGACATCATGGAGAGATTGAGAGCAGTTAATGATATGGAAGAGAGACTGGCTGTGAGCAAGAGGTGTATGGGGAATTGAGCAAACTTGATGTTAATATAAGGCTGTGTGACTTGATAAAATAAATATCATCACGTATTCTGAAGGAATGTGCCAAGGAGGTGACATCTGCCTTGACATTTTTTTAATATGAGTCTTGCACTGGATCAAGTTCCAAAGGAGTGGAAGGAAGGCAAAATTATGCCTCTTCACAAGGGAGGTGATAGAACTCAGGCATCAAATTATAGGCCTATCTGTGTGTCAGGTGTGGTTAAGTTGTTGGAGAAACTGATGAAAACTAGATCCAGAATTGGGTTGACAACAATGGAATTAACTTTGATGGATAGCATGGATATGCTGAAGGGAAGTCATGTTTTACTAATCTACTTATTTATTACAATAAGGTGATGGCTTCCTTGGACAGAGGAGAGGGATACACAGTAGTGTACTTAGATTTTGCAAAGGCTTTTGATAGATTACCACATGATAAGTTGATAGTTACTTTTAGTGTTGCACAGTGATCAGCATTCATTTTAGAAATTATGGACTTTACAACCATGTTATAAATAACCATTTTATTTTCCTGACGTTTCAACCTTCATATTAAGGTCATCATCTGGAGTATATACAGATATACAAGGACAAGCTGAGTTACATTTCACACAGTAAACTAAAGAAACAATGATTTGAACACCGGTTATTCTACTGGCATGACCTCTAGTGAAAAATAAATAAATAAATACACATAAAAATGACCTACCAACTCCTTGAAAGAAAACAGAGAAACTATTTAAATCAATTACTACATGGCCTGAAGATACAGTCAAAAAATTACTTCTGCACTACGCTCGTTCCCTGAGAATTTATGGTCTACCAAAGATACACAAACGAACCACACCACTCCGGCTGATAGTCAAAGGTATAGACAGCCCGAATTATCATCTAGCCAAAAAATCAGCAACAACACTCAATGAGTTGGTAGGTCATTCCCCCCCTCCTATATCAGAAACACGCAACACTTCATAAACATAATCAAAGCCATTACATTAGAGAAAGATCATTTATTAGTCAGTTTTGACTGCTCTCTTTACGAATGTCCCAATCAATGACAGAATTCATCTTTTACAGAACAAATTCCCTCCAGATATCACACCGCTCTTTGTGCATGTATTAAGTTCTGGTTATTTTGTATGGCAAAATGCTTTCTACCTACAAAAAAGAAGGCACAGCCATGGGCTTGCCATTATCACCACCTATTGCTAACTTTTATATGGAACATTTTGAGCAATATGCTCAAGATTCCTCTCCTTTAAAACCCAAAGTCTGGCTTAGATACGTTGACTATGTTTTTGCGATCTGGCCCCATGGCCGCCAGACACTAGACACTTTCCTTAGCCACCTAAAGAAACAAAACAAACGCATACAGTTCACAATTGAGAATGAAACACAGAACACACTTCTGTTTCTAGATACACTTGTCACATGTCTTTCTCCTGGCAGTCATTCCTTCACTGTTTACTGGAAACTGACTCATACTCGCTAATATATACACATAAACTCCTACCACCACCCAACACAAAAACTAGGTGTCATTAATACTCTAAAAAACAGGGCTTTGAAGATCTGCTCCAATGAACAAGCATTGAAAGATGAATTTAAAGTTATCAGCAGTACTTTTCTAAAAAATGGTTACAGCCAAAACATTATTAACAAAATTCTCTACAAAACTTCAAAAAAAAAAAAAAGATGAACCAGACTACAATAAAACTATAACCATTCCATACATTAAAGGGACATGAAAAAATATAAACAGAATACTATAGAAATATAACCTCAAAGCCACCTTTAAACCTCCTGCAAAATTAAAAAGCTTAACCAACTCATCCAAAGACTCACTCCCTCTGCTGGCCCACCCTGGAGTATGCCGTATTTATTGCCCCTGTAATCTACCATATATAAGGGAAACAGGATGCACAATTCCTATTAGACAAAAGGAACATAAACAACACATTAAATATAATAACTATGGTGAAGCTGGTCTTTCTGATCATGCCCTGAACACTTTATATAGAATTGACTGGAAAAGCACTAGTTACTTACATCACACCGAAACATGGTATGAATGCAAATTCATAGCAAATTCAAGGAAGCCTGTGAGATTCTTATTAACTACCCTAATCTTAACAATAATGATGGTCTAAAAATCCCAAGCATATGAAAGGCATATATTCTACCCATGGAAACCTTTCTCCCTAAGAGCTAACTATAAGCAGCACTGTAGATAATCCAGAATTGTAAATCTAATATAAATTGTCATGTTAAAAATAGGACATCATTGTTACTGTAAGAAAACTATCTATATGAAAGAATATTTTTTCTCCCATGTTATCTTAAATAGAATTTAGCTTTGATTTAGTTTCTAAATATTTAATTAATTTTTAATTTTATCTGTATTTATTGATTTATTTATGCCAGTAGAATAACCAGTGATCAAATCATTGTTTCTTTAGCTTACTGTGTGAAATGTAACTCAGCTTGTCCTTGTATATCTGTATATACTCCAGATGATGACCTTAATATGAAGGTCGAAACGTCCGAAATTAAAATGATGGTTATTTATAACATGGTTGTAAAGTCTATAATTTCTAAAATGAATAAGTTGATAGTCAAACTAGAACAGATGGGGTTGAATAGGTATCACCAAATTGTGTATGGGAGAAAATATCCAGGAAGAGGAAAGTCACTAGTGATGTACCTCAGGAATCTGTTTTAGGGCCATTGCTGTTTAACCTGCATGTTAATGATATTGGAGATTTGAATGGGATTGTTCAGTTGTTTGCAGATGATGCAAAGTTGGGATGAACTATGAAGAGTAGAGAAGATGTTGTGGCCTTACAAGAAGACTTGAATAAATTAAGTGAATGGGTACAGGAATGGGGATGATAGTTCAATATTGCAAAATGCAAGGTTTTAAAATTCGGGAAAACAAAGATGGGATGTACAATTTACACTTGGTATGGATATATTGTTGGAGATGAAGGAAATAAAAGCTCTTGGGGTGATAGAGATAAGGATCTGAAATTTAGGGGATTCATTGCCAAAATTGTGAGGACACTGACTTAGAAATAAGGAGATTCTTGTTCCATTGTATAAGGTTCTCATTAGGCCACATGGACTTCTGTGCACAGATTTTGTCACCTCTTTTTCAAAAGGACAAAGAGATGTTGGAAAGAGTCCAGAGACTACTTACTAAGGTAGTTTTTGATCTATGGAATGTCGAATATGAGGAAAGGTTGAGAAAATGCAATTTACAGAGTCTAGTGGATAGGAGGAAGAGGGGTGATATGATAGAGACCTGCAAGTTAGTAACGGATTGTTATAGGATCAATGTTGGAGAGGTTATACAGCAAACAGTGGGCGATTGTGTGTGTGTGTGTGTGTGGTGGGGGAACCAGAGGACATCCCTAGAAGCTGTATAAGGAGAGGTGAGCAGGGGGGGGGGAGTGAGAAACAGGTTTTTTTTTGTATGCGAAGTTGTGAATGATTGGAATGCCTTGCCTGAAAGTGTGGTGTCTGCTGAGAATTTGAGTGTGTTTAAGGCATGGTATGATGAGCTGTATGTATGACAAAAGGATCTCCAAATGAATCTTTGACTCCATGGGATCTTGGGATAATTATTATTATAATCCCAAGTATTATCCTAAGTGTAAGGCAACCGGAAACCACTAATATCCCTAGAAAATTTTAGTAGCAATGTGACAGATAAAATATCTAATGAAGAGGTCTTAAAAAAGAGTATTAGAAGAAAGGGGTCTGTTAAGGAGGATAAAAAGAAGCAAGGAAAACTGGATCGGACATATTCTGAGAGGGAATGGAATCATCAGAGATGCCATCGAAGGAAAAATAGATGGAAAAAGGCCCACAGGAAGAGTAAGGAAAACAATGCTAGATGACATGCTGAATGGAGACAGGTACACAACCTTGAAAGAGAAGGCTCAGAACAGAAGAGAATGGAAGGAAAGTTTGTGCTACTAATAGAAGAATCTGCTCAACTGCAGAATACTCAAGAAGAAGAAGTCTAAGTGTGGTCTGATTAGTGTCTTATACAATGTAACGATAACTCTTTTATCTCTGAAGGTCCGCATCCTTCTCAGTATTGTAGCAATCCTCTGGGTTACCTTCACCACCTTTGCAATATGTTCCCTGAATTTCAGTTTTCTATCAATCATCATCCCCAGATCTCTTGTCTCCCCTATTTCCTCCAGTACAGCTTTTCCAATCGAGTATGCAGCCTCCCATCAATGTATCCCAAACTTCAAGACTTTTTCTGCATTAAACCCAGCGACCCCATTCATTCGCCCATCTCTCTAGTTTATTCAAATCCTCTTGTAGGGCTGCCACATCTCACTATTACTAATAACCCTTCTTAGCATCACATCATCTGCAAACAACTGAATATTTCCCTGCATTCCACTGACAGTGTCATTCATATAAAGGTTAAACAATACATGTCACAATACTAAGCCCTGTGGGACCCCACTTGTAACTTTCTTCCTCCTTGATATTGCCCCCCCCCCATACACAACTCTCTGATACCTATCAGACAGCCAATCCTTAATCCAATTGACTAACCTGACATCTAAATCCATGTGCTGCAACTTAAATATCAGCTTATCATGTGGCACCCTGTCAAATGGCTTTGCAAAATTCAAAAAAAAGGACAGTACAGTCATACCTCATACCCCGAAGTTACGCAGTAGGTGGGACCAACAAAAAGCGCGTAAGTTGAATTCGCATAGCTCGGGTATAATTTTCCATGTAATTTATATATACAAACATACAAAATATTAGTTAATTGGGACCAAAGATTTACCAAAACACCTATATTTTTTAAGAAATATAATCATAATTGTAGTTTTTCGTACATAAAAAAAAGAAAGTTATTTCGATGTCGATGGTTTCATAAAATCTAATAGATTTGTCTGACGGCATAATGTCTTTTTCTTGTCATGCAAAATTTCTTCATAGCAAGCTAATGATTTTTTTATTCCTTGCCTTGTGGCTACAATTTGTTCCTCGTTAGAATCTATGTCCTCCGAAATCTATAAACCTTTCTTTTATGATTGTTCTTACTGTGGATTCCTGTAGATCGAACTTCTTTACTAGCTCACAAATTTTCATTCCGGCTTCAAAATCCTTAATAATGTTGAGTTTTGTTTCCAAAGTCAATGTTTTTCTTTTCTTGCTTGCTGTAGAAGAATTAGACTTGCTTCCTTTGCACGACATTATTACTTTTTATGTGATAAAATGTTTATCAAGAACATAACATTCAACAATCGCAAGATTTTTAGACTATAAAAATCGTGTATGAATGGAGACCATGTGAAACACGTCAGTGCTTGTTCACAGCATGTGCGACACTGGCGAATGCGGCTGCCGCTGGAAAGATACAACTAGTGGTGAAGCGTGACAGGAATACGTACATATTAGAAACCGCGTAATTCCGTATTCTCATAAGTTGGGGTATGACTGTATGTGCCTTTCCCTCATCAACCGCTCTTGTCACTTTATTGTAAAAGGCAATCATATTACTAAAGCAAGGGCGCTCCTTAACAAATCCATGTTGACTCTCACAGATAACATTACCCTCACTTCCCAACGCTGTATACAGTCCCTCACTAATTTCTTCTAGATCTTAACAACTACTGATGAAACACAAACTGGCCTATAATTAGACACTTCCAGTCTGTTATCGCCCTTATGCAATGGCACTATCTTACCTTCCTTCCATTCCTTGGGTACCTTTCCCGTAGCCAGACTTTCATTGAAAACCCAAGTCAGTGGAGCGGTCATAATATAAAGAAGAATTTTTCTTATGTGTGAGATCAAGACTATAGTTTTATAATTATTGCATTCATTGACATTTCCTTTTTTTGTGTATTGTGATAAAAATGGATTTTACCAAATCATCATGCCAATCTCCTATCTTCCAGATTTTATTACAAATTTTTCTGATGATTTCAATTCCTGTGGGTCCTAGATATGTGAGAAGTTTTCTTGGTATTTGGTCATGGCCTGGGGTTTTCCCTTTTCTGAGTATTTTTAGAGCCTCTTCAACCTCGTCTTTTAATATTCAAGGTTCCTTATGTAAGTCTCTGGTGTTTTCTTTGTTGAATGAGACTTAATTATCTTAGTATAGATTTCAGCAATAGTCTTTCCATCTATTAAGGATGTCCTTTGGATCAGTAAGAATACACTTATTGACATCAGCTATACTTGAATGCTTTTGTTTAAATTTTCTATTGAACAGCCTTATTTTACTAAATAGGTCTTTGGTCTTCAAGTTCTTCAAGTTCTCTTCATATATTGTTGATAAAGTTGTTCTTATCTTTAATGCAAATTTTTTTGATGAACTTGGATAAATCTCTGTGGATCTGCCTATCATCTTCCATTGAAAGTCCTTTTTCCTTTTTTTCCTCTTCTTTTTTTCAACTTGTTTCAGAGTTGCATTTGATATCCAGGGGTGTGATTCTGGATTTTTTGGGCAATGTTTCTGCAGTTTCCTGTAATGTTATTTTGGTTTTATCCCGAAGTTCTTCCATGATCATTTCATCAGTATAATTTCCTAGTTCTAGAAATTTATTTTCCACTTGGATGCTACATATCTGTAATTCCTCTGAAGTCTAACCTGGGTGGATATGTTATGTTATTTGTTTTCAAATGTATTTTCATATCAGCAATGAAGAATTGGTGATTGGAGCCACAGTCAACTTTAACATTTTTTCATCATAGACCTCGACCTCCATTTTTTGTTAACAAGGATGTAATCAGTTTGGTTCCTTGTTCTTCTCCAGGTGACTTCCAGGTGTATAGTCTCCATTTGTGTTGATCAAATAAGGTGTTAGTAACCATAAGTTCTCTTTCCATACAAATGTCAATCAATCGTTCACCTCTTTCATTTTGGGTGCGCAGTCTGTGAGATCCCAGGACTGTTTTGTTGTGCCCTTCCATCCTTTTTCCAGCTGCTGCATTGAAATCACCCTTAATGATCAAAATGTCTCCTTTCTGTATTGCATCTGTGGCTAAATTCAGATCCCTGTAGAAGACTTCAATGGTCTCTTCATCTGCATCACTTGTAGCGGCATAAATTTGCAAGAGTGTGATTGGCATTGGATTACTATCGCTCGGATCTCCTCATGTCTGAGGACTTGTGACCTTTCTGATGATGCTTTGCCATTTCTTTCTCTCCTGTGCTTCTCTTATTGCTTGTTCTAGTTTAAGTCCAGTGATTCTTGATATTTGATCAATCCACCTGTTGGTGGGTTTTCCTTGTTTTCTTTTCCCACAGGTTTACCCTGGATGATTACTTTTTCCAGGCAGTTGCCTTCCCTTCTACCTATGTGTCCAAAATATTGCAGTATTCTCTTTTCAGTTATGTTTATCAGTCTTGTGTGGATATTCAGTTCTTCTAGGATATTTTTGTTTGTTCACTTTTCTGTCCAAAACACTCTTAACAACTCCAGCACCACAACTCGAATGCCTGAATTCTTCTTTTGTCATTGTCCAAGCATAGAGAAAGATCGAAAAAACTAAAGTTTCTACAAGCTTAATTTTTGTGTTTTTGGAGATGTGCCAGTCTTTCCAGATCTTAGTTAAATCAGTCATCGCTTTCTTAGCTAGTGCTATTCTTCTTCTTATCTCTTTTTTACATCCATCTTTTTTTGTTATTATCATTCCAAGGTAGTTGAAATGGTCAACAATTTCAATTCCTTCTATATCTATCTCTTCTGAGTTGTTAAAAAACCATTATTTTGGTTTTATCTTGATTTATTCGTAAACCGTGGCTTAAGCTTTCCCATTCTAATTGATTTAGGATGGATTTTAATTCCTGTTCGCTTGTTTCTGTTATCACTGTGTCATCTGCATACATATCATAAGTTAGTGATTGTTCGGCCACCTATTTTGATGCCTCCATTCTACTTTTCTAGACATCTTTTCATTATATTTTCGCTGTAAAGGTTGAATAGTAATGGTGAGAGTATGCATCCTTGTCTTGATCCTTTTTCAAATTGCAATGCAGGGGACAATGAGTTTTCAATTCTTACTGTTGCTTGATTTCCTTGATATTATTAGATGGTTTGGTATTCCTGATTCTTGCATAATATCCCATAAGATATCCCACCTCATGCAGTCAAAGGCATTGGAGTAATCTATAAAGCATAGATAAAGGCTTAAGTTGAATTCCCTTGCTTTTTCGATTATTTATCTGATGTTAGATACATGATCTCTAGTCCCGCGACCTTTTCTGAATCCTGCTTGTTCTTCTGAGATCTCATGGTCTATAAATCTTTGTAATCTCTCCTTAATAATGTGTAGTAAAATCTTGGTGTGAGATAAGGGTAATGGTGCGGTAGTTTTCACAGTTGTTGTGATTGCCTTTTTTTAAATTGGGATAATGGTGGAACTGGTCCAGTCATTCGGCCATCTTCCAGATTTTGTTGCATAAATCATGTATCCAGTTGACTGCATTCTCTCCAAGGTTTTTCAGCATTTCAACTGGTATTGAAACAGGACCTGGGGCTTTGTTTTTCTTCAATGTTTTGATTTCTTGTTCTACTTCACTTTTGAGGATCTCTAGTTCTGTTTCCATGTTTTCCATAGCTCTTTATCTTCTTGTTGAATAGCTAGGTCCTTGTAAAGCTCGGCACAGTACTCTTTCCATCTTCTGGCTATGTCATTAGTGTCATTTAAGATCTTGCCGTTTTCCTCTGCAATTATATTAAGTTTTGGTTTGAATTTTTTGGTTATATCCTTAACCTTCTTGAATAAATCTGTCGTTTCATTAGAGTTGGAGCGTCTTTCTATTTCATTACAGATGTTTTGGATATAGCTATTTTTATCTTTTTGACAAGATTTCTTAATAGTTTTATTCAGGTAATTTGGGTTTTACCAATCTGTTGTTTTAATTTGTTTCCCTTTTTTCAATTAGTTCTAGGGTTTCTTTTGTAATCCATGGACTACCATTCTTCTTTTTTATTGGGATGGTTTTGGCTGCAGATTTTGCAGTGATTTGTTTTAGGTGTGTCCAATATGATTCAATGCTTTGTTCCTGAGGTTTGTTGTCCATTTGTGAAAAGGCATATCTTTTATTGCTGTTATTCTTGTTTGCTTTCAGATGGATCTTTAAATTAGAGATTAATAATTGATGGTCTGATCCACAGTCTGCACCTGGCAGTGTTTTGGTGTTATTGATTAGTGTCCTCCATCTTCTGTCAATTAAAATGTAGTCAATTTTATTCTTACATCGATTCCCAGGTGCTACCCATGTGTACAATCTCCTCTTATGCTGTTTGTACATGGTGTTAGTGATTACTAATTCCCTTTCAATGCAGAACTCCAATAGTTTTTCTCCTCGTTCGTTTCTAATTCTCAGTCCTTATTTTCCAATGATTCCATTTAAGCGATCATTATGTGCATTGAAGTCTTGTAGAACTATTCGAATGTCCTTTCTTGGTATTGTATCCATAGTTTCATTTAGGTCTTTGTAGAATTCCTCACTTCTTCATCTTCTGCATTTGATGTGGGTGCATAAACTTGTATCAGCGTTGTTGGAATTGGGTTGGTGTTTAATCTTACTGTTATGATTCTGTTACTGACTGGGTTGTATCCTTTTGTCGCTTTACTTATGTTTTTATTAACAATGATGGCAATTCCCTTTTCACTGTTATGGTCTGAACCAGAGAAAAACACCTTGTTTCCCTTATGTGTTGTCAAATGACCACGTTCTTTCCAGTGAGTTTCAGCCAACCCTAAGATTAGTATCATATTATCTTCCATTTCATTCTGTATTATGTCTAGTTTCCCAGGTTGCAGGAGTCCTATAATGTTCCATATCCTATCTTGAAGGTATTTCTTAGAGTTATTTTATTATTATTATTATTATTAACATTTGACCTCCATGGAGTCAGAGACTCACCGTGGGAGGTACTCACTATTGCATACAATATTTATCCAACCGCGTCTTAAACTGATTCAATGTGTCCACATCCACAACACATTCCATGCAAAGAACCTGCTTCTCACTCCTTTGCTCACACCCTACTTATACAGTTTCCAGCAATGGCCTCTTGTTTTACTCCCCTCTCCCATTCTATGAAAAATCTCTTCCATGTCTACCTGATAACAACCCCTGACCAGCTTATATGTCTCAATCATATCCCCCCCCCCCCCCTTCCTCCTATTCGTGAGGCTCTGAAACTTACATTCTCTCAATCTGTCCTCATACTCCACATTCCAAAGACCACTGACTACCTTTGTGAATCTTCTCTATACCTTTTCCAGCATATCCTCGTCACCATGAAAACCCACCGACCATATCTGTGCACAATAATCCATATGAGGCCTGATCAAGGCCTTATACAATGAAATCATAACCTCTCTATTTCTGCATGTCAGGGTTCTCCGCATCATTGCCATTATTCAACTTGATGTCTTCACAACTTGTGCAATGTGGCCCCTGAATTTCAGGTCCTTGTCCACCGTCACTCCTAGATCTCTCATCTCCTCTACTTCTGTTAAAGTTTACCCACCAAGTGTATACTTTGCATCCCATCGTTGCTTAACAAATCTCAAACCTTACACTTGGCAACATTGAACAGATAGTTCCACTTACCTGCCCATTCATGCAATCTATTCAAGTCCTCTTGTGAGGCTTTAACATCAGCCTGACTGTGCAGTGCTCTCCCCAGTTTTGAATCATCTGCAAACAGCTTGATATCACTGGTTAAACCCAACCCAATATCATTAACATACAAATTGAACAACAATGGCCCCATAACTCATCCCTGCAGCACACCACTGGTGACCTTTCTCTTTCAAGATACTGCACCTCCATATACAACTGTCTGATACCTATCCAACAGCCAGTCACTGATCCAACACAAAAGACTGTTATCCAGTCCCATCTGTTTCAGTTTATTTAAGAGCTTGCCATGTGGCAGTCTATCAAAAGCCTTTGCAAAATCCAAGTACACCACTGTATATGCATCTTCCTTGTCTAAGGTATTTGTCATCTTGTTATAGTACATAAGTAAGTTAGTGAAAACATGATCTTCTCTTAACAAACCCATGCTGATGACCACAGAGAATACTGCTGTTATCAACCCAATTCTGTATCCGACTTCTCACCAATCTCTCCAGGACCTTCACCACAACTCCCGATATACAGACCGGCCTATAATTTGAAGCTACAACCTCATCACCACCTTTATGCAGTGGAACAATTTTACCCTCCTTCCACTCCCTTGGAACCTGTACTGTTGCAAAACTCTTAGTAAACAGGCATGCCAATGTTACTGCCAGTTCTCTGGAACATTCCCTTAAGATGTGTGGTGATATATCGTCAAATCCTATCACCTTGTTAACATCAAGGTTATTTCCTTAAATACCTCCTGCTCACTCACAATTAAGCTATCCTCTCCTACACTTAATTTCCTCATGATTCCACCCTGATCAGGATGAAACACCCTTATAATTTGATGACTGAATACCTCAACAATGTCTTCTGCAGCAGTTACCATTCTACCACTTTCATCCCTTAACTTCATCTTTCCATGATCATTCTTCCTTCTACTTGCCACATATCTCAAAAAACTCTCAAAGGTTTTTCTTAGCCTGATTTGCCAATTTCTGCTCATACTCTACTTTTATTTTCCTTACTAACTGAGTCACTCTCCTGGCTTGTTCTTTATATTTTTCATGTGACTGATTACCATTATTTATCCTGTACTTTCTTTTTCCAGATTTCATGCTTAAGCTCCACATTTATCCATTTTACACCTACCTTATAATGATCTGATTGGTGATTTTGTGGTCTGGGATTGTCATCAGTCTTGTTGACGTCATTGTTTCTCAGCCTAGTCAAATTTAGTTTTTGTTGCACATTCCTTTCCCCTCCATGCTTAGAGGTACCATCTTGGTGTGCCAGGCTGGCAGCTGCCCCTCTGTTATAAGTCTGCATCATCATGAAGGTTATCATGGGATAATAGTAGAGTGGTTTCCCGTTGCCTTCTCTACCGCAGTATCCTGGCTAGAGAGATGAACAGTCATATCAAATCCAATGCCAACCTTGGGCTATGATGAACATCATAGCCCAAAGTTGGCATTGGATTACAGTCAGTCCTTAATAAAATTATCCTATCATTGATAGAGTAGCTCACAACAATTATATATATATATATATATATATATATATATATATAATTGTGTATACACTGAGAAATATACATATAATCCACTCTATGTATAATCTGCCAAAATTCCCTCACAAGAAAGATCTTTGTTGTAGCATCTATCTGTTAAACTCTGCATCTTAGGATTTCTTTGCCCTCTTTTCATATTCCATAATGCTAATATTGCCTTAGTCACTCATTTCTCTATCCCCCTCCAGAGTTTCCTCATCACAACCAAGTGATTAGATTTATTCACAGTCTGTTGATATAAATTGGTACATCTAGCGCTTTGTTATAACTGCGTTGTGTTTACTGAACTTAAGATCTCTGTCTGGTCGACAATGGTCTTGTTCCCAAATCCTGAATCTCATCAAACTCCTGGCGCTTTCTACTGTTATAATTGGCTGTAGTACTAAAATGAAAATGAAGGTTCTAATCCCATAGTATCATGGACATGGCTTCAGGTAGTAGATGAATTTCATCATCTGGTGTTATACCTTCACCCTGAAGACCTGAATTGACTTTTAAAAAATTACCTTTTTTGGGTTCTAAAGCAGAGTTACTAGATGACTTAATCCTTAGCCTGCCCAATACTAATGTGTTATAGGTGTACCTTTCATTGGTGATGGTTCATCCATGAAAGGGTGAACCCTAAAAATATTTTTTTAAAAAACATTGCAATGTTAAAATGTGAATATTACTCATCTGCCTTGTCCAAACTGAAATTCTGTTGAGATCTTTCTAAAGGGATGACATCATCATCACTCCTTGTAATTCCTCCAGTATTGCAGTATCAGGAATATTTTAATGCAGCTTCCACCCATAAAAGGTTTTTTTTTTTTTTTTGTTAACCTATAGTACATGTGTATTGTGTGTGGGCTAAGTATTTTTTTCAATATTTTATTAATTTTATGTATCTTTTGTATTTTTATTTTTTACATAGTCTGCCGACCCTGCTCTAGAGACCAAACATGGAACTTTTTCAAGCCACTTCGGGCTTCCAATAAGCAGGGAGGTGGTCTCACACCAGGCAATGAAATTTATCTCCCACCTAAAGACTGTCACAAACATCTATGCCATGGCATAATTTGAATCTGCAGCCAGTTGTTGGAGAGTGGATACACTAACCACTCTGCCAATCAGGTTGATTTGAGAAGGAGTAACTGAATATTCCCTGTTAAACCACAAACCACGTGAAATATCATTAACAATAGTAGTGAACAGCAGAGTTGAGTAATAGTGTTCCCCAAGAACTGTGTAACGTGCCACTGATTACTTTCTTTTAATGGACCACTGCTTCCATCGCCTAGAATGGGCTTGTATCTTTCAGACAACCAGTTTGATTATCTCTCTGACTAATCTATTTCCCACCTCCTTATTATTACTATTATTATTACTTAACACCTCCAAGACTCATCGAGGGAGGGCATCTGCTCTACAATGCTCCATCTTCACCACTCCGCCAACCACAACTACTTTCATCATCTACATCAACGCCATCTACTGTAGACCATCACCACTAGTATTTTCACAGACAATTACAAACATCCATACCCAAGGCAGGATTTGAACCTGCAGCCTTTTGGCTGGAGAGCATATACACTAACCACTAGGCCAGCCTAGTTGGCCAAGTGGTTAGCTCCTTAACTTATACACTAACATACAACACAACACTTTATCACATGCCTTTGCAAAGTCCTAAATTATCACCATATGCAACTTCCCCTTATCCAGCATCTTCATCACTTTCTGCATTTTATTATTATTACACAGGAACTCCCAATCCAAATTATGTACACAATACCTATCGTTATCTCTTAAATTCATTTACTAATTGGCCACTCACAACTGCCTCTGACAACACATTCCACTCAGTCAGTACTCTCCATGCAAAAAATGTATTTTATAACTAACAACGGTGATCCCTTGTTCTTTTCTGACCTATTATGTATTGAAATGTTTCTTTACTTATACTCTATAAAATCTCTTTAGTAACTTGTATATTTTCATATCCCATTATTTCCACCTGTTAACTAAACTTTATAGCCCACAAACCTTCAGCTTATTCCGATAGCGATACTCTACAGACCAGTCACTTGTCTCTGAATTCATCCCAGTGATTTGACATTCTCGATAAACCCATTCAACCAAATCTGTGGACAGTAGTCCTAGGCAATATTAAAGCCTTATAAAGAGGAATAATCACCTTGTTTTTACTTGTTAGTGATTTGTTTCACTGTACACGTTATCATCTTTAACACAAGCCTTCACTGTTATCATATAAAGCAGTCTTAATGCTAATATGTTTGCGGGATTTTCCATAAGCTCTTACTATCTTCCATAAATTTTGCCTTGTCAACTAAATGAAAAGCCTTTTTGAAGTCAAGTGATGCTTTGAGCTGTTTGGCCCACTTTTGCATGCATGTTCTCTGAAGTTCAGTTTCCATTCTAATTTACTCTCTAATCCTTGGCCTTGTCAGTCTCTAGAAGTACAGTCCAGCAGTGTAATTACACAGCTTGTAATCTTTTCATATCAAGGTATCTTCTCCTCTTTATGCAACTAGAATGTCTCCAGTAGCATTCCCTGATGGTGATCAGGTTATTTTCATCTATGGAACTGATAAACATCAGATGCATCATATCACATTACAGGGACAGAACAGTCTGGGCTTTCAGAGCATGCACTTACTTCTCATACAGGATTTTTCTGGAAAAAAGATGAAAGTCCTACATAATAACAGGTTCCCTATAGAGAGAGAGAGATTAAATAAATGAAGTTGCAAAGCATTACAACATTGTCTAAACATGACATCTGTGGACTATGCTTATCCCGATTGTGAAATGTAATATGACTTCATACTCCTAATTAAGGTTTCTGAGGCTCAGCTATTTATCTCTTTCTGGGACTCAAGACATTTGTTTAAAAAATGTCTTGAGTCCCAGAAAAAATGTTTTACAAATGTTTAAAAATTGACTTATCAGCCTTAATTCTTTTTCAGCTACTTAGAAGTTCCATATTTTTCTTACCCCTTCTTTTAAAATGTAATTGCTGTGTACATTTAAATGCATTATCAGTTCACTAATGTTTAATTCCTTACAAATTATCTCCTTTGGACAATATATCCACTAAGCTACCATGTTCCCAATTAATTATTATCATCAAATTTTAAAATAAAAATTAAAAATAATAATTTTACCATACATTATTTTGAAACGAAAGTCTGTTAGCTTTAGTAGTGATTTTTTTTTTTTTTTTTTTTGGTTCTTTTGTTTTTGTTTAACTATTGAGCTGCCTAATAATGGGTAATTCTGTGAACGAAATGACTTGAAGTGGCTAAGTGTAATAAAAGGTGTCTATTACATATGGCTTTTATATTACACTCGATTTATAATCATATTAGTCATATAATGATATTATCATATTATTGTTATTATTATTATTGTGTGAGGTACACGCTGTCACACAATGCTCATCCAACTGTGTCTTAAACTGGTTTAGTGTGTCTACATTCACAACACACTCAGTCAATGCATTCCATTCACCAACCACTCTCCATGCAAAGATCCTACTCCTCACTCCTCTGCTCACACCCTCCTTATACAATTTCCAGCGATAGCCTGTTGTTCAACCCCCTTTCCCATTCTATGAAAAATTTCCTCTATGTCAACCTGACAACAACCCCTGACTAGCCTGTTGATAAGGCTGTGGCTACAAATTAAGTCCACTCTATATATCTGGAGTTGTCATGAAAGTAATAGAGAGATTGGTGAGAAGTAGGATACAGAAATGGGTTGATAACAGCAGTATTCTCTGTGATTATCAACATAGGTTTGTTAAAGGGAGATCATGTTTCACTAACTTACTTATGCACTATAACAAGGTGACAATTACCTTGGACAGGGGCGGGGGGAGATGCATATACAGTGATGTACTTAGATTTTGCAAAGGCTTTTGATAGACTGCCACATGACAAGCTGCTAAATAAATTGAAACAGGTGGGATTGGATAACAGACTTCTGAGTTGGATCAGTGACTGGCTGCTAGATAGGTATAGGAAAATTGTATATAGGGGTGCGGTATCCTAGGAGAGGAAGGTCACCAGTGGTGTACCACAGGGGTTTTGGGACCATTGTTATTTAATTTGTATGTTAATAATATTGGGGTGGGTTTAACTAGTGATTATTATTATTATTATTATTATCATCATCATCTCATTTTCCTTTTATTATTATTATGTAACACCTTCATGGAGTCCAAAGACTCATCGAGCGAGGGCATTGCAGTTAGTGACATCTCCACCACGTCACCAACTGCAACTACCTTCATCATCTACACCAGGGGTCGGCAAACTTTTGAGACAGAAGAGCCAAACCTGTCCCTCACAAAAATTTAAAAATTATTAGAGAGCCGTAAATATGTTTTTAGAAATAAGGAAAATTTAAAGTAGTAATATAGTAAATTTATAGTAATATATAACAAGTTATAATATTAATTATATCTTTATTAAATGAAGAAAAAATCACACAAAAAATTGCTCTTAATGGTTTTAATCAGTGTGTGCAATGAGCTTACATTTCCTTACAAAGTTTCTGTATGTCCGGTTTGTAACTAGTCGTTTTTAATTTCACGCACGATTCCAAGTTGGTATCAATAATTTGGTTCCTCGATTTACATTTAATGAAATTCATGTTAGAAAACGATTGCTCACATAAATATGTAGACCCGAAGATTCTGAGAACACCAAATGCAAATTTTTTAAACTCATGATATGAGTCCAGAAGACTATTCCAAGTATTGAAAATCATTCAGTCTGCCTTCTATAGTTCTTTTGTAGCAGTCTGCTTGCGCTGTGAAATCAGACTGCATTTTTCTTTTTCCAGTTCTTCTATTTCAGTACCAAGATGTACAAATTTGGAGCTCTATAAGTTTTTGCTTGTCAAATCCAGCAATTGTATTTCAAAATTAGCCATGTCAATATCAAATGGAGAAAAATTTAATTCCTTCACATTGGCATTAAGAGGATTTGTAATAAAAACTAGAGTCGCTTTATTATTTCTGAATTCCTGAAACCTTTGAAGAAAAGATTCTCTCATGTTTAAAACTGCTGTCTTGAAATAATCTTTGTTAATGAGGACATTGTTTTCTCGGCAATATTGAGACAAGTTTGGGAAATGAACTAAAGTTCCCCTCTCTAAATCTTCAGCACAGAATCAATTTCTTTTCAAATGAAATAACTTCCTCTGGCATTAAAAAAAAGCAGTATTTCCCTTGCCTTGTAATTTACGATTGAGCTGATTCAGTTGTGATGTAACGTCCACCATAAAGTACAATTTTTGCAACCACTGATCTTCTGTTAATTCTGGATATATTCAACATCGTTGTTGTCGAGGAATAGTTTGATTTCATTTATGCAAGATGCAAAATGCTTTAACATGTCGCTTCTGGAAAGTCATCGAACCTTGTTGTACTAGAGAAGATCTGAATACAGTCATACCCCAACTTACGCAAATCCAGAGTTACACAGTTTCTTATATGTACGTATTTCTGTCACGCCTCACCACTAGTCGTATCTTTCTGGCGGCGGCCACATTCGCCAGTGTCGCACATGCTGCGAACAAGCACTGACATGTTTCGCGCGGTCTCCATTCATACACGATTTTTATAGTCTACAAACCTTGCGATTGTTTACTGTTATGTTCTTGATAAAAATTTTATCACATAAAAAATAATAATGTCGTCCAAAATAAGCAAGTCTGATTCTTCTACAGCTAGCAAGAAAAGAAAAACATTCAAAGCGTACTACACACGGCATTCGTTTGCAAGTCTGAATGAAGCTATGAGGCAAAATGAGCAACTGTCTGTTAAAGAGTTTTGGAAACGGTTTAATGTTTTAGATGCTGTAAGAATTATCGGAGATTCTTGGGGTGTCTCAGATATCGGAGACTCTTTGCTACTGAAGAGACCGAAACCTCGGATCCAGTTTTAGCAGTTTTCCAATTTTTCCTTTTAAAATCGAAACAAAACCCTTTTTTGCTCCCGTCATACTTTTTGCACCATCGGTTGCAATTGACACAATTTTATTGAGTGAGATATGATTTTTTTTCCATGCATTCAAGGACAGCATTTGCTATGTCCTCTCCATGCATTTGGCCCTTGAGTGGCAATAATCCCAGAAGTTCTTTTCTCGAACCCTCAGATGATACATACCACACAAAAAGGAAAACTTGGGCTGTGTCTTTGATGTCACAAGACTCATCTACCGCAATTGATAAAGCTGAAGCTAATTTAACGTCTTCGACTTGTTGGTTGGTCACATTTGAGGACGTTGTAACTGTCCCATCTGCTTCTGGTTATATGGTGTCAATGGGGCATTATATCAAGCAATACTTAATCTTTATTTGAGTTGTAAGTCAGCAGTTAGAATTGAAGGAAGTACAGGAAGATGGTTTAATGTTAAATCTGGTGTGAGACAAGGATGTACATTATCCCCTCTGTTATTCATTATCTATATGGATCACATTATGAAGGAATGTGTTATTAAACCTGATATCAAAATTGGAGATGTTAATGTCAGCTCTTTGCTTTATGCGGATGATGTTATACTTCTAAATAAATCCGCTACAAGTCTGCAAGATTCTCTGACTAAATTGAATAGCTGTTGTAATAGATATGGTACGAAGGTCAGCAATAAAAAGACAAAGACAATGAAAATAGGTAGAATCATTGAAAATGTCAACTGTGTTGTGAATGGAGAACCTGTGGAACAAGTAAAACATTTCAGCTACTTAGGCACGATTTTTACTGAAGATGGTAAATTAAATATAGAAATAGACAACAGAATCAGCAAAGCTGGTATGGTGGGAAGTCAATTGAATAAATTCATATGGAATAAGAAAGAAATTAGTTGGAACACTAAATTAGATGTATACAAGACAGTGTTCAAACCAGTTTTAACTTATGGATCTGAGAGCTGGGTCAGAAGTAAAACACTTGACCAAAGACTAGAGACTGCAGATATGAGAGTCCTGAGAAAGATTAGAGGCGTGAACAGATGGCATCAATGGCAATATCATATTAAAAATGAGGATATTAGGAAAGAACTTGACATTGTCAGCATCCAGGAATGCATTAGCAGAGCTAATCTCAGGTGGTATGGTCACTTAAATAGAATGGGAGAGGAAAGATTAGCAAAACAAGTGTTCTCTGCCAGGTTGGCAGGAAAACGACCCAGAGGAAGACCAAGATGTAGGTGGATTGATAAGGTACAAAGTGCCTTAGACGATAGAAATATAAGATCTGATAATGTTGGAGTCTTGACAAGTAATAGACTGATTTGGTGGAAAATTGTAGATAGGAAGTTAGTAATGATGTAATTTTTTCATGTAGTACTGTCATATCCTGTACACCCCTTGAGGGTACATGGCAGGAATTTGATGATGATGATGATATCTGCTTCTGTTTTGGCAGATAACAGTATTTTTTAATTTTATTTAAAATCTCTCCTTTGTTTTTGAAATCCCAAAAAAGTTCTTCAGAGGCATCAACAAAACAACATTTTATGTATTTACCATCTGTGAATGGTTTCCTCTCTTAGCGATCTCCTGACTCACTACGAAGCTTGCAATATTAACATCATTGGCAGACTCTCTCTCTCTCTCTCTCTCCAATAATTAAATACAGAACATGATTTTTCAACATTTTTCTGAAGTTCTTCAATTGCTCTCTTTCTTATGTCACCGACAGAATATTTTCTGGCAAATGTGGCATGTTTTGTTATGAAGCGTCTCTCCAAATTTGACTTTTTATTGTGCGCCAGTTTTTTTTGGTAAATAAGACAGGTTGGAAGGCCATCTGAGTCGAGATAAACACGAAAGATTCAGTCCATTCAGTTTTAAAGTTACTATGCTCATTTGTTGTTTTTCTTAGTTTTTTCTTCGTAGCCATGTTGAAAAGCATGCTAAACAATATATTTTATTTAGCACGTTATATAAATACATTATATAAAAAGAACTAAGTGATTATTCAAAATAATAAATGACAATAATTCGAAAATATATATTTGGTAAAAATAAATTTCACCAGTAACACGTTTTATTGTAACAGTTGCACGTGAAATAAAACACGGATTGGTAAATCGCGATCCTCAACGTATCTAAATATAATAAAACCAATATTATATATATATATATATATATATATATATATATAATAATAATTGCCTTTATAATAATAATAATAATTGCCAGGTTACCTTTATCACCTTAATGCAGTTTCTGGATGCACCCAGCCAAAAGAGAACACTAAGTTGCAGAAACAGCAAAGTGACACGGAGTCCGCTTTCACATTTCGCCATTGCCTTGACCAGTAGAGGGTGCACGTGCACGCACTTATTAGTCACTTTATTGCTCTGCAAATGACCTCAGATGTTGAGGCACCCTAAAACCTAATCCAAATTAGTCACTTTGTTTGGCTGCACTGCCTACCATGTGCTCAACCATCCCCTCCACTCCCTCTGTATACCCCCTCCACGCTCGCTTTCCCCTCCCTGACATCGCACATCTTAGTGCCATGAAGTTTTGCGAGACCTATAAAACAAATGAAATCACAATTATGTGAATAAAATCCTTTAAAAATTTTATAAATTAAACTATGATAGTTTTATTTTCATTTTCAATTTTAATTCAGAGCCACATGTACGTACCCAAAGAGCCGCATGTGGCTCGCAAACCGCAGTTTGCTGACCCCTGATCTACACCAATGCCATCTACCGTTGACCACCACCACCACTAGTATTTTCACAGACAATCACAAACACCCATGCCCATGGCGGTATTCGAACCCACAGCCTTTAGGCTGGAGATTAGATACATTAGCCACTTAGCCAACCAGACTGGCTAAAGAGACCAGATGAAAGTTCCTCGGTGCCAAATAATGAGAATCGAACCCAGCTCTTTCCGACCACATGAATTTGTCTATACCAACTGAACTACAGAGGCTCTTCATATACAGCTATTTGCAGATGATGCAAAACTGGGGGAGCAATATAGAGTCAAGCAGATGTTATGGCCTTAGAAGAGGACTTGAATAGATTGCATGTATGGACAGGTAAGTGGAACTATCAGTTCAGTGTTGCAAAGTGTAAGGTTTAGAGATTTGGTAAGCAATGATCAGATATGAAGTATACACTTGGTGAGGAAACTTTAAAGGAAGTAGAGAAGAAGAGATCTAGAAGTGATGGTGGACAAGGACCTGAAATTCAGGGAACCCATTGCACAAGTTTAAAGACATCACATTGAATAATGACAATGATGCAGAAAAACCTGAAAAATCTATGCAGAAATAGAGAGGTTATGATTCCATTGTATAAGGCCTTGATCAGGCCTCATATGGATTATTGCACACAGATTTCGTTGTTGAGTTTTCGTGGTGATGAGGAGAGTTCAGAAAAGATTCACAAAGGTGGTCAGTGGTCTTTGGAATGTGGAGTACAAGGACAAATTGAGAGAATGTAAGCCTTGTGAATAAGAGGAAGAGGGTGCTATGATTGAGACATATAAGCTAGTCAGGGGTTGTTATTAGGTTGACAGAAAAGATTTTTCATAGAATGGGAGGGGAGGGGGTAGAACAAGAGGCAATTGCTGGAAATTGTATAAGGAGGGTCTGAGGAGTAGTTTCTTTGCATGGAATGTGGTTGTGAGTGTATTGTGAATGTAGACACATTGAATTAGTTTAAGGCACAGTTGGATGAGCATTGTGTGTGCAATAGTGTGTACCTTCCATGATCAGTGTTTGATACCATGGAGTTCAGATAATAATAATAATAATAATATCATAAATATGATTTATAATTTAAATTAAAATTATAAATTAGATGCTTTACTGTAGAAATTTTGAGCCTCAGCAGTTCAATTATTGCAGGAGAGCCTTGTGTTGGAAAGAATTAGTTTTGTATCCCATCTGTAATATGAGCTGGCATAGCTCAGTTGGTATAGACGAAGCCCTTTGGTCGGAAAGACCTGGGTTTGATTCCTGTCAGTTATGTGTAGAACCTTTATCTGGTCTCTCTTTCAATGAAAGGTGGGTTAGCCCGTCTCATATGGAGGTAGGGAGTTTCTTCACCCAGAAACTGGTTTTTCATCCCCCAGAACAAGCAAACCGGCCTTGTGAACACATGCATCCACAGATATAGGACCTACTGGAGACATAGGGCCAACCACCTTATCTTCGAGTTACAGTTGCGGTTGCAAAGTCCAAGAATAGTTGGAAACTTTGGGCACTTAAGTGCCTGTTAGGACTGCTGAATAGGATCTGTAATGTGAGGAACATTTATCAGGTCTTTTCAGTTTAATGGTGAATTAGCCAGTCTCACATAGAGGTAGATGGTTTATCAGTATTATTATATTTAATTTTTTTTCTCCCAAAAACTCAAGTGTATCCTCCCTCAGAACAGGCAAATTGGCATTGTGAACACACAGATATCTACAACCATAAATACTCCTTGCCTGTAAAGGATGGAGCAGAGGAGTGTAATGCTAGCTGCATTAATTTGTTGTGAATCCTAATCAGTGACCTTTACCCATCAAAAGAGATGGATAGGTTGTAGAAGGAGAAGAAATGTAAATTTATGCAAGGTCTTGAGTTGTTTTTCCTGACACCCGAGACAAGAAATATTAGAAAATTCCCCAGGAATTTTGTCGTAGAAACCTCTACTAATCAATGTTAAATTTTTTCTGTTTGCATATATCATTTTACTAAACATTTCTAAAGTTTAATTATAATATAATTTAATAAGTTATATAGTTAGGCCATCCTGGTTGGCTAAGGGGTAAGCCTTCCAACCAACAGGTTGTGGGTTTGAATCCTATTCTGGGCATGGATGTTTGTAAAAGTCTGCTCTGGATGAGATTTGTGTAGCTCCATGAGTTTTATAAGGCTTGTTTTTTTCTTTCTTTTTTTTTTTAAACCAGTTTGTGATCTACTTCATTTCGTGATACTATATCTACATTATTAATCCCTCTTGTTGGATCGTACATCCTGGCTTTGAATCCGCCATTTTGTTGGAATGCTATTCTTATTTAAATTATCCGTTTTTTTCTTATTTAATTGTTGGTTGATTACTGATCCAAATATAGAGAAATTTTATTATACTGCACCACTATATTCAGATTAGGCTAAGTGAAATAGAGGAATCAACCTTCAACTACATTTATATAATCTTCTTTTACAGGCCGAGGTTACTAATATCATATAAGGCTTCCGCAAGGTTCGAATAAATTTTATGAGCAGTGCAATGAAGAAAAATCAGGCAAACAACAAATTGAATTCAATAAAATAAACATTTAATACAGGGTTATGAAACATGTACATTTAAGCATAATTTTCTAAGCAAGATAATCTAATTGAACAATATTCAAAATATCTCTGAGACACTAGTAGCCACTCGGTTTGGTTTAAAGATTAAAGTTAAAATTTACATATCTTATTCTTCAACGCTTAAATACTATTATCACAACTTGTCTGTATTCAATGAGATAATTCAATTATTTTATACATCAACTTAGTTCAAATACTCATAACAAACATAATACATTAGGCATCAAACATTCAGCTGTCAATTCTATACTCTTCCGATTAATTGAAAATGTTTCACACAGTTCAATGTTCCAGAATTTTACAGTAATTATTCTTAAAGTAGAATTCTTTAATTCACTCTTAGTCAACAAACACTTAATTTAATTATGAGGCAGTTATCATTTCAAGGGGGAAACACTTTAAAGCTCCATACTTCGGCTGTTTTTAGTGGAACGCCACAGTTAATGTTGAGATATATCAGGCGGAGCTAACTTTTATTTCTTCACGCTGAAATATAAAAAAGGACTGCTCTTACTGGGTTACACCTTTTACACTTTGGATTCACTATAGGCACACTTAAAACTGTAGTTAACTATTACTTTGAAGTAACACTATTCAAAAGAAATCTTCGCTATAATAACTGAATTTATAGACACAGAGTTATACAAGTCTTGATGCACTCATTTTTAGTAATCTACTAATTCCTTATTTTCTTCTGTGTATTAACTTTGGTTCTGCACTGTTCTTCCACAGACCACTTGGAATTTGTCATAATTTTAGAATTCCGTAGAAATATTCCGAATTGGCTATTAATTCCCGGCCCTTTCTTAATTGATTTATAGCATTTCCCAATCCCCTTACTGCCACCCATTACTTCACTCCTTGCTGTTCTGAATGCTTCTTCCCTTTACTTTCGTTTTCCAATCAAATACGCTTATTCTTTCCCGCCCAAAATCTAGTTCTAACCAGTTCAGCTTATATCCTACTGGCCTCTCTTCATATACATAGCCATTCACGTTCTAAGCACGTGCTAACTAAAAACAACTGAGTTCTGCGACTGTAACCAATCAAATCACATCAGCAGAATTCCACACATTTACATTCTCTTTCAGAAATAACAAATAAAAAAAATAATTCATAGTTCACATAAAATACATTTAAATATGATAAATACAAATTCTTATAATATATATGCACAGCTTCTTATAATATTAACACAGGAATAAATAAAATAAATTGAATGGCATTTTAACACAGAGTCCTTTCATTACTAAATACATATCCCAAAATTATATAATTAAACAATAATAAACGAACTCAAAGTAATTATATGAATAATAATTTATAAGCAAGAGACTAACAACAAATGATATTTACAAGTCTTGCTTAAATCATGGCAGATTATGTTAAATGTGAATGAAGTATTATAATTCCCAAATATCTTCATTCACAATTTAACACTCTGTCATTTACACTTGTGCTGTTACTCCATTTAAATTATGCCAACAATAAATAAAATAAAATAATTAATTAAATATTATTTTATGTAAATAATCTCTTTTGTATTATAATTTAATACTGTATATCATCTTACATCACACTAAAAAGACAAATTATGCAAATAAGTATTTCTTGAATTTGTCCTTTTTTTTTTTTTAAACATTATCTCTCCCACATATAAAATATTGGAAACATCTAGTATAATAATACTGTTCAGGCATCTAGATATGCTATCATCTCTGCTCTGCAGATCAGATGTGGTCTTTTTCATGTGACACAATAAGAAGAGGGTAGTGATGTCATACTGAGTAAGGGAAATCATCTAACACCTAAGGACTTTAACAAACATATCTGGCCACCTGAGCCAGCAAAATTGCTAAGTTTTTTATAACTAGTCTTTGGTATTTAATATTTTAGGAATATAGAAGCATTAGTTGTCTCTGTGATTCTGTGGTAACTTTTACAATTACTAGAGTAGGATCCTTACAGGGTCAGTTCTGGTTACTAACTACAGTTTTCTTTTTTAGGGAGTTACTGAGTTAAGCCAATCTTTGAATTTATTCTGATTATCAGAATAAATATTCTGAAAGTAAGAAAGTTCTTTCACAGAGTCTTTTATTCTGATTGATGATTTAGGAGACCTTTAAAACTTCAGATTCTTTTTAATTAACTTTATCTTTTATTTAATTTTCTTTGTTAGCTCAACAAAGTGAAACAAATTAAAAATACAGGAACAGATGTGAATGCATTGAGAGAGCTGGGAATTCTTCTTGATTGTGAAACTGACAAAGAAGATGAAAATGACAAATTAAAAAATCCCAAGTATGTATATTAATATGTTGAAGTACATACACATATATGTAATTTTTAAATAAATCATGAGATCAACTGAATAATAATAAAAAGAAAGAAATGGCCTTAGAAATGTCCAATATGAATTTACTGTTAGCATTCATTAAATGCCAAACATGATTTCATTTATATATTTTTTAATAGAAAGAAACCTCCACATGTTTTCACTATGTGATTGAAATAGCATCTTCAAGAAGTTAAAAAGACTACAGAAATGTACACTAATATTCTGTGAATTATTATTATTATGATTCAGGCCTCAATGGAGTCAAAACACTCATCATGGGAAGCTCATCCTAGAAAATGCAGTATATCATACCATTGACCTTTCATGCTCTAACCACTCTATCAGGCAGTGCATTCCACGGTCCAACCACCACCTTTCATGTAAAGAAACCACTCCTCACTCTCTTGCTCACAACTTCCTTTCGTAACATCCAGGGATGACCCCCTCTTGTCATAATTCTTCCATCTGTTCCACTTGGCGAAAGAACTCCCCAGTGTCAACCCCTGTAACTACCTCTCGACAGTTTAAAAGTCTCTATCATATCACCTCTGCTTCTATCCACCAAACTCTGTAGTCCACATCCCCTTAGCCTGTCTTCATAACTAACAAGGTCAGCATCCTTCTCAGTATTGCAGCAATCCTCTGGATTACCTTCACTACCTTTGCAATATTTCCTGAATTTCAGGTTTCTATCAGTCATCAACCTCAGATCCCTTGCTTCTCCTACCTCCTCCAGTACATTTCCTTCGACAGAGTGTGCAGCCTCCCATCAGTGTATCCCAAACTTCAAGTCTTTACATTTAGCTGCATTGAACTGATACCTTCCCCATTCATTTGCCCATCTGTCCAGTTTATTCAAATCCTCTTGCAGGGCTACCACATCTTCACTATTACTAATAACCCTGCCCAGCTGTGCATCATATGCAAACAACTGAACATCCCCTTGCAATCCACCGACAATGTCATTAATATAAATATAGGTCCCAGTACTGAGCCCTGTGGGACCCCACTTGTAACCTTCTGCCTCCTTGATACTGCCTCACCATACACAACTCTGATACCTATCAGATAGCCAATCCTGAATCCCGTTGACTAACCTTACATCTAAACCCATGTGCTGCATCTTAAATATCAGCTTATTATGTAGTACCCTATCAAATGGTTTTAAAAAAATCATATTACTAAAGCAACAGCATCCATTAACAAATCCATATTTACTCTCACAGATAACATTACCCTCATCTGCCCAAAGTTGTATAGTGGTGCTTTTTCGACAGTTGAATTTCGCAGGCTAGCACATGTGCTTGCATGGAATTGTGCAATATCATTTCCTGTTGGGTTGCATTGGTGTTTGCTCGTGTTGTTTGTGCTAATTTTCAATTCTGCATTTTTCAGAAAGTAAAAATTTGGTGCATCTGCAGTTATTATTTTTTTGAGTGAAATTTAAGAATTGGTTCAAAGAGAAGTGAACAGAGGAATAATTCAGGAAAGAAGCACACTTGGTTAAGCATAGAGAAGAAGAAAGAAATTGTAGATAAAGTGCAGAATGGTAGAACAATTACAGATGTAGCTCAAGAGTATGACGTTCCCAGGTCAACTGTGGCAACTTTTTGGCAACAGAGAGAGAAGATTATGGGTGCTAGGGTGTCTGCTGGTGCAATGAAGATTTCTGACAAGAATAGATCTTCAATCAATGAAGGAATGGAAAAGCTGCTTATCACCTGGATTAGAGAAAAACAGATGAAAGGAGATCCAGTAACTCGGGCAATGATCTGTGAGAAGGCTAGGTTAATTTTTGAAGAATTGCAGAAGAAAACTCCAGGATGTACCTCAGATCAAACTGAGGAATTCAAAGCAAGTCGAGGCTGGTTGCACAGATTCCAAGGTAGAATCTGTGAAACAGGGAGGAAGCTGCTAGTACAGATAAATATATTTAGGAATCGAACTTACATCACGCAAGAAGAAGTGAAGCTCCCAGGACATAAGTCTATGAAAGATAGGCTTGCTTTATTATTGGCAGCAAATGCAAGCGGAGACTTTAAACTAAAGCTACTTCTGGTCTGCCACTCAGAAAATCCTCAGTGCTTTGAGAAGAAAATCATTAAGTTCAAACTGCCAGTGATGTGGAAATCCAATGCAAAAGCCTCGGTAGAGCAAGTTTTCAAAGATTGGATTTTTGAGGTGTTTTTCCCGAGCGTGAAGAAGTTCCTCACTCACAACAATTTGCCTTTGAAAGCACTGCTGATCCTTGACAGTGCTAGTGCCCACCCTCAAGAGTTAGAGGACATTCTTGAAATTGACTTTGACTTCATCAAAGTCCAGTTCTTGCCTCCAAACATGACATCACTGATCCAACCCATAGATCAAGAAGTGATTGCATGTTTTAAAAAATTTTACACCAAGGCTTTGTTCTCACAGTTTTCGACAAGACTCACTCTTCTGACAAGACACTGAAAGACTTCTGGAAGACCAAGTTCAACATTCTCCACACCATTACTTTTATTAAAACTGCTTGGGATGGAGTGACACAGAGATCCCTTCGTGCATTGTGGAAGAAACTCGTTTATAATTTTTCTCAGGATGACAACAGTGTAGACCAAGCAGCTGGAGAATCAGAAACAGCTGCAGCCATGTGAGAGATCATTTCGACGGTGGAGAATCTCGACATAGAAGAGATTGATGAGGCTGACGTAGAAGAGCTTGTGGAGGTTCACGATGGCGAACTGACTGTGGAAGAACTCAGAGCACTCAGCGAACAGAAAACAAAGGAGAGAGAGAAAGGAATTTCACCTGAAGAAGAGGATGACAGGGAAAAAGGGCCGATGCCAACAGCTGCCATTAAAGAAGTTTTATTCCATTGGGAGAAGGTACAGTCTGTTTGTTTGGAATGGCACCCCAACACTTCTGATATGAGTAGAATGACAGACTGGTTCAACAGCCCATCATGCATCACTTCAAAATCATCTTGAAAAAGAGGGAGAGACAGTCCACTCTTGATCAGTTCCTTATCCCTGTTCAAGCAAAGAGGAGACAAGAAGAGATAGAACAAGATAAAGAAGACTCCCTTCCAACATCTAAGGTTCATTAGATTGTATGTACAGTACTGTGTATACAATAGTGTATTTTGTAATTTAGTGTGTTATACAATAGTAAAATACGTAAAGTAAATAATATGGTGTATTTTTCTCCCACTCCCCAGTAAAGGAGAGTGGGATGGGGTCCGACAACGAATTAATCTATTTTCCATAAACTTATATGGAAAATATTGTCCCGCAATTCAACATTAGTTCTGCAACGGATTAGTGTTCAATTGTGAGGCACCACTGTATATGGTCCCTCAATTTCTCCAAGATCTTAACAACTACTGATGAAACACAAACTGGTATATAATTTGACACTCCCAGTCTGCTACCACCCTTATGCAATGGCACTGTCTTACTCTCCTTCCACTCCTTGGGCACCTATCCCTTGGCCAGACTATCAATGAAAAGCCAGGTCAGCGGAGCTGTCAGTTCTTTAACACATTCTCTCAAAATCTGTAATGAAATTCCATCCTGTCCCACTGCTTTATTGACATCCAGAATACTCAGTATTTGATACACACTCTCCTGTTGCACTTCTAAACCCTGAATCTTAAATCCCTCTAGTATTAAAAAGTACTTCTCCAGGATGTAATACCCCAATAAAGTGTTTATTGAATAACTCCACTATGTCCTTTGCATCATCAGTCACTCTATTCCCATTTTTAACCAACAACGTCATTCTTCCACTTCTGCTTCTACTGGCCACATACTAAAAAATATTCCCGAGGATTTTCTTTGGATCTCAGGGACAATGTCTTCTCATATTCCAGTTTTGCCTTCCTTACCATACTAGTCATTTCTTTTGGCCTGAGTCTTATATTCTTCATGCATCTGCACTCCACCCCTCACCTTATATCATTTCTATAACCTCTTTTTAATCTTCAGTTCCTGTTTGATATTGTTTTTCATCTACTTTACACCAAATTGTGTCCTCTTCTTCACTTGTTGTATATATACAACTTACTATTGCTTCTAATAAATATTCCTTCACAATTTTCCAAGCACTAATGATATCTTGCCCTTCCAATTCCTCCCTCCATGAACTGCTCCAAATGGTCTAAGACTATTATAATCATCTGCCTTATAATTTCACATGCATTCCTCTCTCTCTTTGATACTCCTGCATGTCTGTTCATCTTCCAAGTCAAAAACTGGGGGCAGAGATGCTATCTCAGTTTTTATCAGCTCTTCTGATGCTATGACCATATTCAAAACTCTTGGACCACTTGTTCCTTCTACTACATGTTACCTAACACATTTATCCCTCAAGAATTCTAGAAATTCCATTCCCTTATTACTACATGCAGTTTCCTCTTCCCAATTTATATTGCTGTAGTTAAAATCTCCCATAACAATCATTCTTCTTGCATTTGCCAAACTCAACTGCTTAAACATCACCTGCTCCTCACCCCTCTAGGCTCCCTGGTTTGTAGCAACACCCCAATAAATATCTTGTTTTTCCCACCTTTATCTCACACCATATGCTTTCAAAACCATTAGTGCCATTGCCCTCCAAATTCTCCACTCTGAGAGGACACAGGTCATCACTTGTCATGAGCAGTACTCCACAACTGCGTTTTCCCTTCCTATCCTGTCAAAAAATGCTGTACCCTTCTACTTCTATTCCTGTTAGTATCTCATCTTCTATCATTACTAAGATTATTAAAAAAAGAAATCAAACATGCTAGAAACTTATGTTATGGATATTAGATGAATACAAAAATATAGAAGAGGCCTTAAATAGAAATAATTCTAAAAATGTAGCAACTACAGAACAAATTATCAGTAAGTTAACCAAACCTTTTACTGCAATTAATTGGAACATAGAAGATGAAGAAGGAACTCCTATCACGGACAACCAGAAAATAGTTGATAGATGGAAATGTTACGCAACCAAGCTTTCTCAAAAGGACCCTCAACTGTCTGACGATATTATGGATGGAATTTTGCCAGGAGGTTCATAGGAAGGAGATTACCCGATATTAAAAGAAGAAGTCATTGCAGCAGTTAGCTCCTCAAAAATAGGAAAATCACCTGGAATTGATGGTGTTACAATGGAACTGATATGCGAAGGAAGTGACATCATCATAGACACCTTGCTAAATTTATTCCAGGATGTATGGAACACAGAGACTTGGCCTTCTGATTGGCAGACTTCTGTCCTTGTACCTATTCCTAAAAAGGGAAACAGCAATAAATGTAGCAACTACAGAACAATAAGCCTTATTAGTCATCCAAGCAAAATCCTGTTTAAAATAATATTGTCAAGAATTGAAAAGAAAATAGAAAGCAGACTATCAGATGAACAAACTGGTTTCCGCAAGTCCAGAAGTACAATCGACCATATTTTTACAATACACATACTAGGCAAAAAATACATAGAACATAACAAAATAATCTGTCACAACTTTTTAGACCTTCAAAAAGCTTTAGACTCGATATGGCATGAGGCATTATGGAAAATTTTAGAACATTATGGTATTGACAACAAAATCATTAGGATTATTAAATCTCTTTATTCCTCATCTGATATGAGAATTGAAATTAAAAATTACAGCAGTGAACCGCTCCGAGCAGAACGGGAGATAAGACAGGGGTGCATCTTGTCCCCTCTTCTTTTTAATTGTTTTCGGAATATGTCATAGATGAAGCTCTCATGAATATGGCACTGGAATAGTAGTTGGTGGACTAAGAATAAATAACTTACGTTTTGATTATATATTGATCTTCTGGCAGAAAGTGAAGAAGAATTACAAGAGATAGCCAGCCACATTTCTGGAACATTAAAAAAATATGTATTATACATAAACCTACAAAAAACAAAAACAATGATAACCTCAAAATCAGACATCGAATTCTTAAACATACAAATTGGCAATAAACACATTGAGAATGTAAACAAGTTCACTTATCTAGGAAGCACGTTGAGTCGAGATGGTCGTTCAAAAACTGACATTAAATACTGAATTGCTAAGGCAACTGTGTCCCTACAGAAGTTAAAACCATTGTGGGAAGATGACAGAATAGTAATCACAACCAGACTGAGACTAATTAGCATCTTGGTGAATTTTATCCTCTTGTATGGTTGTGAGGCCTGGACTTTATTGAGGGAGACTCCTGTCTTTTGAAATGAAAACTTACAGAAGACTTTTGAGAATTCCCTATACCGCTCACGAAACCAATGAAAATGTCCAAAAACTGATTGATTCAATAAACGAGAGAAGAAGGGAAAATATTCTGACAGTCATCAGAAGAAGAGAGATGAAATGGTTCAGACATGTGGAGAGGGCTAATGGCATTCCAAAGCAAACACTAGAAGGAATCGTTCTGGGACCAAGGGTTAGGGGCCGACCTCGATTAAAATGGTCTGATAACATCAAAAAATGGACAGATTCCTCCCTTTCTCAACTGACATCAAGAACAAGAGACTGAGATGATTGGAGGAGGCTAACAAAGAATATCACCTACCAGCCATGAATGACCCAATGTTCCATTTGGGACTACGGGAGAGAAAGAAAGAATATCATCTTCAATCAACCACATCTCTGACAGCCCAATAATCTTTGAATAGGCTGATGCTATCAGTGCCAGCAATTCATCTCCCTTATTCCGTATACTCCTCGCATTAGTATAAATAATAAAAATATATGTTTCTATACCTATCATTATTCCCTTCAGACTCCATGGGATTCAGCATTACCCAATTATCCCTTCTCCCAAGCATCTATTCCCACAAGAGGCAACCCCTGCTACCATCCATCCTGATAATTCTAGTTTCACTGCATTGACACATTGACTTGTTCAGAGAAGCAATCTCTCCAGATTTCTATGTCCTTCCTCATTCAAATGCAAGCGGTCACTTACATACAGTTCCTTTCTGTCCTCAAATGCCTCCCAAGCATCCACGTACCCCAAGCCTCTCTTTTTGACACATTCTTGCTATTAATGCTCTTCTCCTCAGCTCTTCATTATCATACCTAGGCAACATACACACTTTCTTTGCTCTCTGAGTCTTCTTCCATACAGCCTCAAGCATGAACCTCAGATCTCTTGCCACCCGATTCACACTGCCTCTCAGGTCATTCGTGCCCACCAGTACAATCATCTCATCCACCCTTTCACCTCTCTTAATTGCCATAGCCACACTTTCTATCAGAATGCCTCCAGGCATACTTTCCTCAGGCATTCTATCTTGCACACCACGGATCATCGAGTCTCTATACATCACACCTCTTACCACTCTGTTCCTTCCTTGCTCACCTGCCTCCCTCACTCTCTCTCTCTCTTCTAACACTTTCTCTCTTTGATCCCCTACTTACCTGCTGTCCTGGCATCTCTCTATCCTTGGTTCCAGCACTACATTGTATTTTTCTTATTCCCTCTCCCCTTGCTGTTTCTATTCTCTCCTTTTCTATCATTCTCATGACTCTCTTACTCCTACTCTGATTCGCTTTGCATTCATCGCTTCCATTCGCTTAATCTTTTCTTTCACGCTTCTCAACTCATTCCGTACACATTTCACCTCCTCTTTCAGTGCATCTACCTCTCTCTCTGCAATCAGAGGATGAATGGCAAGCATTCATCCTCTGAACTAAGACCATCTCTGAATACTTCATCATCATCCTCCTCATCAAATTCCTGCCATGTACCCTCAAGGGGTGTACAGGATATGACAGTACTACATGAAAAAATTACATCATTACTAACTTCCTATCTACAATTTTCCTCCAAATCAGTCTGTTACTTGTCAAGACTCCAACATTATCAGATCTTATATTTCTATCATCTAAGGCACTTTGTACCGTATCAATCCACCTATATCTTGGTCTTCCTCTCGGTCGTTTTCCTGCCAACCTGGCAGAGAACACTTGTTTTGCTAATCTTTCCTCTCCCATTCTATTTAAGTGACCATACCACCTGAGATTAGCTCTGCTAATGCATTCCTGGATGCTGACAATGTCAAGTTCTTTCCTAATATCCTCATTTTTAATATGATATTGCCATTGATGCCATCTGTTCACTCCTCTAATCTTTCTCAGGACTCTCATATCTGCGGTCTCTAGTCTTTGGTCAAGTGTTTTACTTCTGACCCAGCTCTCAGATCCATAAGTTAAAACTGGTTTGAACACTGTCTTGTATACAGCTAATTTAGTGTTCCGACTAATTTCTATCTTATTCCATATGAATTTATTCAATTGACTTCCCACCATACCAGCTTTACTGATTCTGTTGTCTATTTCTATATTTAATTTACCATCTTCGGTAAAAATCGTGTCTAAGTAGCTGAAATGTTTGACTTGTTCCACAGGTTCCCCATTCACAACACAGTTGACATTTTCAATTATTCTGCCTATTTTCATTGTCTTTGTCTTTTTATTGCTGACCTTCATACCATATCTATTACAACAGCTATTCAATTTAGTCAGAGAATCTTGCAGACTTGTAGCGGATTTATTTAGAAGTATAACATCATCCGCATAAAGCAAAGAGCTGACATTAACATCTCCAATTTTGATATCAGGTTTAATAACACATTCCTTCATAATGTGATCCATATAGATAATGAATAACAGAGGGGATAATGTACATCCTTGTCTCACACCAGATTTAACATTAAACCATCTTCCTGTACTTCCTTCAATTCTAACTGCTGACTTACAACTCAAATAAAGACTAAGTATTGCTTGATATAATGCCCCATTGACACCATATAACTGCAGCGTATTGAATAGCTTCTCTCTTGGCACCTTGTCATATGCCTTTTCCAAATCGACAAAACTTAAATACAGATCTTTGTTGTATTCCCATGCTTTCTCGACTATTTGTCGTAAAGTGAAGATCTGATCCTGACAACCTCTATTTGGCCTGAATCCAGATTGTTCTTCACAAAGCGTTTCTTCCACAATTATTCTCAATCGTTTCTAAAGTATACTTGCATAGATTTTGCCAGGAACACTCAGTAGGGAAATACCTCTGTAATTCTCACATTCAGTTTTATTTCCCTTTTTATATATGGGTACTATGAGAGCTCTACTCCAATCATCGGGAATTCGTCCCTCTGTCCAGGCTTTCTGAACTATGCAGTGCAGCCACTGTAAGACTTTTATACCACCATACTTCAGCATTTCTGGTCGAATATCATCTACTCCTGCTGCCTTTCCACATTTCAAGCCTTTGATGGCTTTTTCTACTTCAAGTATGGATATGTATTCCTGACTGCATGCCTGGTCAGTGTTTTTATCACTGTGCTGTCATCACTGCTTGTTTCATTTAGCAGTTTTTCAAAGTAATTGCTCCATACTTCAAGGATATCTTTTTCTCCTGTTTTCATGTCACCTTTATCATCTCTAACTCCTTTTACAGCACTCTTTCCTCCATTCCTAAGCTTCTTCAACAACCTCCAGAATATTTTGCCACCTTCTTAATATTTATTTTCTATATTCTTGCCAAAGTCCTCCCATGACTTTTGTTTAGCTAGTTTTACACACTGTTTAGCTTTCTTACATTTGTCTCTGTATTCTGTAAGAGTAAAAGCTGACTTATTTGCCAGGAACTTTTGATATGCTTTCTTCTTTTCCTTCACTGCCTCTTTAACTTTCTGTGTCCACCATGGAGTTCTGATTTTTCTATCCTTGTAGATTACACCACCACATGCCTCTGTTGCTGAATCAATTAGGTTTATCTTCCAGGCTTGCCATTGAATTTCCAAGGTTTGGTTCCTGTTCTCAAACTCTTCCATTTTTTCTTCAATAATCTTTGTGTATTTTAGTCTACAGTTCACATCTGAGAGCTGCTCAACTTTTCTTTGCTTTAAAACTTTCTTACATGTTATTCTTTTCAATATGAAATTCAATTTTATTCTGCTCAAGACTAACTAGTGATCACTTCCAATTTCAAATCCTCTGTACACTCTGGTGTCCTGCACCAGGGAGAAAACATCACTATCAACAATAACATAGTCAATGAGACTTTTCTTATTCCTTGCTTCTTCTCTCCATGTGAATTTGTGTACATTTTTATGTTGGAACATGGTGTTAGTAATAACCAGTCCATGTCCTGAGCAGAAATCCAACAGGTATTTGCCATTATTATTAGCTTTGCTCTTTTCTCCAAATTTTCCCAAAATATTTTTGTATGTCTCACAATCATTTCCTACTCTGCTATTTAGATCCCCAACAAGGACCAACTTTTCCTTTTTCATTGTGTCAGTTGCTTTTTCTAAAGCCTCAAAAAATTCCTCCACTTCTACCTTAGTAGAGCCTTCTGTGGGATCATAGGCACAAATAAGTCTCATTGTCCAGTTCCCCATTCTCATATTTGCCCACATTACTCTACTTGAGACTGTCTGGCATTCAAGAAGATTAGCCTTGTATTTTGTGTTGAATACAATGGCTACTCCTTCTTTTCCTTGATTGTCATTGCCTGAATATAACATTTTGTATTTATTGCTCAGAAAGATCTCACCAGTTTTGGTCTTTTTTGTTTCAGTCACCCCTATTATGTCGATCTGGTACTTATCTAATTCCTCAGCTAGCTCCATTTCTTTGCCATTCAGGCTTCTTACGTTGATAGTACCGATCTTTAACTCTGGTGATGTTGAGTTGGGGTTTGTTTTCAGATTTGTTCCAGTAGCTGACTTTTCGCTGTTCGCCCTGGTTCCCTGGCGAAAACAACGGGGGCCTTGTTTAACCGGGCGACGCCCCAGCCGGCATGAAATTTTGTCATGTTGTACCATCATTTTTTATTTTGGTTTAACCAATAGGAATACAATTTGGTCGGCTAAATCCCAAATTGCCAGCCCATCCTTGTTCGTTCAGTATCAAAGTAGATACCCAACAGGGTGCACCATGAGAAGGTGAGGATTGGACATTAGGTCAGAAGCCCTGGTCGGTTCTCTGCATTCCTTTAAAGGCTATGTGGAGGTCTCCTCTCAGTTATACAGCTTTGACCCTTAACCTGTGACCTTTGACCTCTGAATACTTTACAATGATTCAAACTTTCCACAGTTCCCACTTTTATTTTTTCATTTACATTCTGCTCGTTATCCTCACCTTCTATCACACTACTTGTTTCTCGAGGTTCATATTTATTCTCCTGCCTCTGATGCAATGCTGCTGAGGTCTGATATACTAATCTCCAACTCACAAAGTTCTTCCCATTTCCTACATTTTCTGCATATATGCACTTCCTGATCTCTCACCTGCCACATATCGAACTGCCGGGATGCATACATGCCACAGGCATGCTATGCAAAATGTAGTCCTTAAATGAGGAAGGACTTGGTGACAAGCCATTAGTAGACTGAGCTGTGGCTGTTGCCATCATTCATATAGTGCACAAGAAACCAAGTACTCATAACTACTACAACTATACTAAAATTTTGTTTTAAGTAGAATTTCCTCAACTGCAAAATACTTTATGTTGTGTTATTTAAAGTAGAAAACTCTAATAAAAATAAGAGAACTTTTTTTTCTTCTCTGCTACCTCTAAACATGTCCTCTGACCTTGCCCTCTTGATAAGAATAAACTAGCAGCAAAACACAATATAAACAACAAAGCTCGAATAATAACAGTACTGAATTACACTTGAATGAAAGTGCAAATATGTAGCACAATTCACAACAAAAAAAAAAAAGCTACACTATTACCAATTGCCTAACTATTGTTAGGCATTTCCATGCCTAAAAGATACTCACGCATACGTGTGTGTGTGTGCACACGTCTTTTTTTTTTTTTTAATTATTATAGTTATTTTAAATTAAGTCTTTCAGAACAAAAGAAAAGTGTAATCTTACACTGAATAAATTCTATTTTGCATTTTTAAAGGTATAGTTCTTTTATTATTGATCCTGCTCTTTTTCTTTCTCCATAAGTAATTTCCTACTTTTACAAAGGATGGGCATGCAAAATGCATTTGCGACATAAATAAAAAACCTTCTAACTGACTGGTTTCAGAAAGTGGTGTATGGATACGCTGAGGCCAAGAGAAGGAGTTTGACCAGTGGAACTCCTCAGTGTTGTTAAAGTTGTGTACTAAATGGTATCTCTGATGGTCTAAAGAGTAATATCCAGTTATCTGACTGATGATGCAAAGTTAAGAAAAGTGATGAGTGATATTACGGATACTGAATTCTCTGCAGATTTGTTTGAACAGATAATGAGTGTGTGAAGGTGTAGGATTATGTATTATAGATTGAGGACATTGCAGGCAGAATATTATATTAATGGTAATCTGTTTTAAGATTGGTTATTGAAACCAGTACCTGAGGATGATGGTGGTGGACAGAGTTTGAAGTTCAAAGGCCACATGAGTAAGGTGGTTAAGTCATCAACACAGATATCTACAACGTTGAAAAGAACACTGACTCACTGACTTTACATGAATAAGGAAGTTATTTTTCAAATTTACAAGGCCTTGTTTGATAAGGCTACAATTGAATTTTTCGTACTTGGAAACTTCACTAGCATTTTATGAAGATGGAGTGACAGTTTCAAAGATTCAATGGAAGTTAACTAAGATTAACATAGGTTGAAGAAATATATTCTTCGAAGTTTGAGAAATAGATGGATAAGAGGAGATATTATAAAAACAAAGAAATTGGTAATGGGATCTTAGTGATATCTATTGCAGCTCATGGCAGATGGAAGGAGAACTTGGAGGAGGAGGGGGGGGGGGCAGTCATAATCTGGAAGCTGAGTAAGTGTGTAGTTAAGAAATGTGAGGTACAGGTTTGTCTCATTATATGTAGTGTGTGTGTGTGTTCTCTCTCACACACACACACACTACATACGAGTGTATTTTCAGTGAATGCTATTATTATTAACATTAGACCAACATGGAATCTTTACACATGCTTTGTTGCAGAGTGGCTCTCACTGTCACATAAAAAATGGTCAAACCATACCTTAAACCATTCACCATATCTGCAGCACTCACTACTGTCTCAGGTAATGCATTCCACTCCTGACCCACTTTCCATGCATTGAACCTGCTCCTGAATCCCTTTCTCATATCCACCTTGTATAACTTAACAACTCTTCGCCTACTTATATGTCTCAATCATCATCAACAGCTTTCATCAATCTACTGCTGGATGAATGACTCTCCATGCTTCCTCCATTTTGGCCAATCTTATGCATCTCTCCACCATAAATGTCCATAATGTCTTGTTATCTCATCTTACTGATGGTCTACCTAGTTTCTGATAACTAGTTCTCAGTGTCCATTCTGTTGTTCTCTTTGTCCATCTGCTGTCAGACATTCTCACCACATATCATCCTTCTATTCACAATGCTCTGCAAATGGCATTCCCTTATCATATCCCACATTCCAGAGATCTGAAACTGCCTTAGTCATTCTTATCTGACTATCTCAAAAATATCCTCATCACCTTTAAAACCAGGTGATCTTATCTGCTTTGGCCTGAACAAAGTATCATAAACTATTTGCTTCTGCATGTCAAGGCCATTCTCTTAATTTCCACAATCTGTTTTGTGATGGCCTCACAATTTTAGTAATGCAACCTTGTCTGCCACTCCACCCCAGATGTCTTATTTCTTCTATCTTTTTCAAAATTTCCATACTTATATATACTCCTCTTCTCATTCTTATCTACTTAATTTCAAAACCTTACTTTTTTTGCAACATTGAACTTGTTGCTCCACTCACTTGCCCATTACTAGTTAAGCCTGTCCCCATCATCCTTCAACATTCTTCTACCAGTCTCATGATGAAAGAAACTTGAGAATTCTCTTTGTCTTGCTGCTTAATTTCTGCTCATATCATACTTTGATGTCCTTACAAATCAAGTCCCCTTCCTGACTTGCTCTTTGTACTTATCACACGACTGATTATTAGCCTTCATCTTCTTCCAGATTGCATGCTTTGGAATATATTCATACACTGTTGCTGGTAAATAGCTCTTGATTAGAGCCCAAGCAATATTTTTCTCCTTTTCCCATGTGATAGCTCTAAGCTGTCACCTAAGTTTTTCATAATCACCTGCCTCGAAGTACCACATATGTATCATTTCCTCAAGAGTGACTATGGGGATGATTATCTGGGACAAGTCATCATTCCCATGGTCCTTGCCACCTGGAAGGAGAATATATCACCAATTCACAATCATATCCTTTGATGATTTTATCAAATGTAAAACTCTCTATCCTTGTGTACCATCTGTTACATCCTGCCTTAGATAGTTGTCTCTCAAGAAATTTATTTTTGTTATTCCCAGATGCTATCTTTTCATTCAGGTGTGTATTATAGTAATTAAAATCACCCACAATGATCATCTTTCAATTGTTCCCAAAGTCAATTTGCTTATATATATTTCTTTGTTACCACTCCTCACATTCCCCATTCTGTAGCACCATCAAACTATATATCTCTTTCATTCAACTTCCACCCATGCCATACTGCTTTTACCACTGCCTTTTATTCTCCTCTAATATCTACACATTTACAGTCTTCCCCTGCTATCATGAGCAGCACTCCCCTTCTACCCCATCCTTCTTGCCCTTCCTCTCTTCCCATGGTCCTTGCCACCTGGAGGTAGATGGTGGTAGAAGGTTGATGTATAGCAGGAAGAGGGTTGGTGAGAGGATAGAGAGCCATCCACCATCCCACACAGTGTGCATCCAGACAGAAAGCTGGCAATCCAACTACAGAAGTCCTGGGTCAGACCAAATGATAGTAGTTTGCTTAGTAAGCCTTTGTGCCAAACTCGGTCAAAGGCTTTGGAGATATCAAGTGCAACCACTTGAGATTTGCCAAACTTCTCCATGGCATTTGTTCAGAGATGGGTGTCATATATGATTGCATTTAAGCATAGTGTGATTGAATATGCAAAAAAAAAATGGCAGCAGAGTGGCATTTTGGGCCTCTGTCTACAGAAAAAATGGTACGAACTTAAAGGACATGAAAGCAGCAATTAATAGAAGTAAATTCTAAAAACAATCTCTGCAGAAAACCTAATGAAAAATGGCCAGAAATTGAAAATGAATTAAAAACTTGAATAATGGATCAAAGAAGATCTGGTTGCTTCATATCTACAAAATTGATTATTCACCAAGCAAAATTATTGGCAACAGAAAAAAAAATTATCGATTTTACAGGGTCTCCTCCATCATGGTGCTTTAAATTTATAAACAGAAATGATTTATGCATGCATGCATAAAATGAAAATATCATGGAAAATAAATGGATAATATATGTATTAAAATGTAAAATAAAATAAAAAAAAATTATATTTTCATGAAAAATTTGATACATAATTCTTGCATCTTATACTACAAAGAATTTTTTTTTATTTCCAAAAATTCAACATGAAAAATGTGATGCATCTAATACAATGGTGTGTCTTTATTCACCATTGATTATTCAATGAGCAAAATTATTGGAACAGAAAAAAATATCATCGATTTTATAGGGCATCAAGGCAAAAAATACAGTGTTCATCCATATATGGCAGTTTGGGTGGTTAATCTGATACTTGACCCAGATTAAGACTCATCATAGAACTGCAGTGAGACACAAAGAAGGTCTGACATAACAATAATATTAATAATACTATTATTATTATTAGAAATATCTGACTTCCATGGAGTTAAAGGACTCAATGCAGGCGGTCCATACTCTCTCTCTCTATCATGCAAAACAGATCATCAAACAGTCCCTGAAACCCATTCACAGTTTCTGCACTCAGCACACTACTCTCTATGCAAAGAACCTGCTCCTCTATGCTATGAAAAATCTCCTCCACATTAATCTCGTAACAACTCATCAACTTATACACTGCTTGGAAAGAAGTCAATGGACACCATAGTGTGAGAAACATACAGCCATTGTGCCCACCTTAATAAGAAGAAGGACTTCCTTTCACTGTGATCACTGCAGCAATCCTATGTGACATACTTTCCACAAGTGTTTGAAACATTCTTCCTGTAGACATGTTATGAGATCATGGACTGTTGTGGGGTCAGTGTCCCTTGGCCTCACCTGACACTCCAGTTCATCCCACAGATGTTTACTAGGGTTCAGATGAGGGCTCTGTTCATGCCTACATACCATGCAGTAACAGCAGTAGCCTTATGACACAGTGCATTATCTTGCTGAAAGAGACAATGATCAGCTTTCTACTTTGTGGAAATGCCATTGTCCAGAAATGTTCAAATACCTCTCAGAGTCCAATGTTCGTGGCACCAAGAACAGAGGTCTGAGGCCAAACCAGGAAAAACAGGACCATGCCATCATGCTGCCACCTCCAAATTTCACAGTTGGGTTACGCACTCTGGTAAGAGATGTTTACCGTGCATCCACCGTACCTACATCCATCATCCATCCATCTGCTCGGTAGAAGGTGTATTGTGATTCGTGCTTCCATGTTCCACTGTACACACTCTTTGCACCACTGAGGATGATGCTGCATTATGGTTCAAGTAATGTGAGACTTGCATATTGCAGTCCTACCATGGAAACCCATTTTATGAACCTCAGTTCAAAGTGTTTTTGTGCAGATTCGTGTTCCAGTTGATGTTAGGAATTCTGCATTCAACATGTCAGCCAATGAATGACAAATTTTACATATTATTCTTTGTAGCACCCTACAGTCATATTTGGTGAGTGTGAGTAGTACTTGAAGTTGACTCCATGCACTTCCATATCAGTATAGCATCACTGATTACTGACCTGGGATGGCCCAGTTTGGCAACAATTTGCAATGGATAAGCATGCAACATTGCATCCTATCACAACTCCATTTCAAACTCCATCAATTCACTGCTTGCAGCTATTTCACCTGGACACAGTTGCACTGACTTGGGAGCATCATATTCCTCCAGTTTATACTGGTTACAAATATGTGACTTGTTACATGGCATTATGCACCTTGCCCATTGGGGGGGGGGGGTGTCTGTTGACTTCTTTCCAAGTAGTGTATGTCAGAATCACATCCCCCTCTCCTTCTTCTATTGAACAAGGCTCTACAAGTTGCAGCCCCTCAATTCTCCTCATATCTGACATTCCATCGATCAGACAGTGACTTCGTAAACCTTCTCTGGACTCTCTTCAGTACATCCTCATCCCTTGAAAACCAAGTAACCAAATCTGTTCATAATAGTCCATATGTGGCCTGATCAAAGCCTTACACAAAAGGAACCATAACTTCTTTGCTTCTGCTTATTAATCTGCCCCTTATTATTGGCATAATCCATTGGGATGTTTTTACAATTTTAGCAGTGTGATCCCTAAACTTCAAATCTCTGTCCATCATCACTCCCAGATCTCTCATCTCCTGCACCTTCTTCAAAATTTCTCCATTAATTGTATGCTTTGCATCCCAACGTTGCATATAAAATTTCAATACCTTACACTTTGCAACATTAAGCCATAGCTCCACTCACATAATTTATTCAGATCTTCCTGTAAGATCACAATGTCAGCTCTGTTTCTCATAGTTCTTCCCAACTTTGCATCATCGACAAATGACTGCACATCTCCAATTAAGCCAGTCCCAATGTCATTAACATACAAGTCTAACAATAATGGTCCCAAAAACAGATCCATATGGTACTCTACTAGCAATCTTTCCCTTTTAGGATATCATTTAACCAGACACAACCTGATACCCTTCCAATTAAGCCAGTCCCAATGTCATTAACATACAAGTCTAACAATAATGGTCCCAAAAACAGATCCATATGGTACTCTACTAGCAATCTTTCCCTTTTAGGATATCATTTAACCAGACACAACCTGATACCCTTCCGACAGTTAATCAGATATTCAACTCACTAGTCTGTTATTTAATCCCATCTATTTCAATTTAGCTACTAGCTTGGCATGTGCCAGTCTATAAAGACCTTTGAAATATCCAAATACACCACTGTCTATGCATCTCCTATATCCAGTGAATTTTTTACCTTGTTGTAATATGTAAACAGATTGCTAAAACATGACCTTAACCTAACCCACCTATGCAGACCATCATAAAGAATACTGCCATTATCAACCATGTGGAAAGGCTTATATGTTTGTCATACATGTTGACTGGATTTTAATGGTATAGATGCAAACACAGATTGATAAGAAAATATCTATTTATTGACTTAATTGCTAATATTTCACTGGTATTCTATCCAGCAACTTCAGAGCACACAAACAAAGTTTATTACAGTAGTGAGACAACCACAATCCAGTGTAACAGTGGGACTAGTATGAGCAATTGTAGTGTGCAACACAAAGACTAAAGTCCTAATTAAGCGCCATCTAAGTTAGGGGGGAAAAAAAAAACGAGAGAGAAAGCAGATATTAATTTGGTTTTAGGATGACTGTCTCCCAAATCTTTGGTATATTTATACAGCCCTACTTGTTAAGGTTTGGAGTATGTTTTACTCCAAACTTGCCATAGCGAAAGTGCCAGATATATTTTTTGCATTCACTGAGACAGATGTCCACAGTTCTTCCTGTCTGCCCATAGTAGGCTTGATGATGTGAACAGGGCACTTCATAGATGCCTGGATATGATAAAGGAGAGAATCTGTCCTTGGTGAATGGATGAGAGTTGCCAATTTCGCATAAGGTTTAAATACGGTGCATAGTTGGTGTTTGTATATTTTCCCTTTCCATGTAAAATAACCTACCAACAATTAGATGGGACATCTATGGGATCCCCCTTTCTCCCTCCTTAGCCAACTTCTACATAGAACATCTGGAAAAGTTAGCTATCAATACAGCCACTCTAAAAGCTAGTCTCTGGCTATGCTATGTTGATGATGTGTTTGCTATTTGGCCACATGGCCCAGACACATTGAATACATTTTTAGTGCATTTAAATAGCCAGCACCCAAAAATCCACTTTACAATTGAACTAGAAGCCAATGACTGTCTGCCCTTCCTGGACACACACACACACACTAATCACATGTCTTCCAGAAGGATCCTTATCATTCTCGTTTTATAGAAAACCCACACATACAGGGAGATATTTACAGAAACAATCACATCATCACCCATCTCAACAATGTGGTATTCTAAAAACACTAACCCATAGAGCTAGAGCAATTTTTTCCAATGACATTGCTATAAGTTTTAAAAAAGGTAAACCGTGAGTAGACATTTCGGTACACAATAAATAACGGAAAAAACTCACGTAGAAAGATTATTTATTAGTATAATTTTTGCCTGTGTGTCACAGGCATCCTCAGTACATTAAGCTCAAAATTAAACACTAACTGACAATTCCAAAAAGCGCCACCTAAGTAGCTGGTGTAAGATAACTAAAAAGGTCAATAACTTTCCTAAAAAAAAATAAAATAAAATAAAATAAAAAAAAAATTATATAATAAAAAGTTAGGAAAGATTAGCTGATTTGTAAAGTACTATCTCCCATAAAGGGGACAGACGTAACCCGTCGGATCTGTTTAAGTTAGGAGAATGAAGTAGAGTTTCACATGTTTCTTTATAAAGGCGTTCCATGAGAAACTGACTTTTGTAAAGAACTCTTGTCTTTCTCCAATGAACTCTGTGTCTAGTGAAGATGGCATGAACTTCAACAATTTCTCACTAAGTTAAACGCATTTCATCCTAGGATTAAGTTTACCCTAGAAATAGAATCAAATAAGCAGTTAGCCTTTTTAGATCTTCTAATTCTTCGCCAACCAGATGGTAACCTATATTTCTCAGTTTATAGAAAGAAGACTCATACAGGCCATTATATCCATGTGGAATCTCATCACCATCCCAGTCAAAAGGCAGGAACTATTAAAACACTGGTTCATCGGGCCCACTCCTTTTGTTCTACAGACGATCTTTTACAGAAAGAACTACAATACATAACTTCTTCCTTTCTATCTAATGGTTATAAGAATTGCTTCATTGAAAGAACTTTGAGTAGTTTTAATATGTCTTCCTCTTCAAACACAGAGGAAATAACGCACATTATTATACCTTATGTACAAGGCATCAGTGAACGTATAGCAAAAGTTTTAAAACCACTGAATATTTTTGTTGCCTTTCGACCGTTTAGAAAAATCTCCACCTTTCTCACTTCTCCTAAGGACAAGCTTCCACATCTTAATCATCCAGGTGTCTACCAGATTCTGTGCTCTTGTGGATTATCTTATTTCGGACAAACGGGAAGATCTGCCTCTATTCGGCTAGAAGAACACCAATCTTATATTGAATACTTTAAACCTGAAAAGTCTGGACTTTCTGAACATGCCATCTTCACTAGACACAGAGTTCATTGGAGAAAGACAAGAGTTCTTCACAAAAGTCAGTTTCTCATGGAACGCCTTTATAAAGAAACATGTGAAACTCTACTTCATTCTCCTAACTTAAACAGATCTGATGGCTTACATCTGTCCCCTTTATGGGAGATAGTACTTTACAAATCAGCTAATCTTTCCTAACTTTTTATTGTATTAATTTTTTTTTTTTTTAGGAAAATTATTGACCTTTTTAGTTATCTTACACCAGCTACGTAGGTGGCGCTTTTTGGAATTGTCAGTTAGTGTTTAATTTTGAGCTTAATGTACTGAGGATGCCTGTGACACACAGGCGAAAATTATACTAATAAATAATCTTTCTACGTGAGTTTTTTCCGTTATTTATTGTGTACCGAAATGACATTGCTCTCACTGCAGAACTTTCTCACCTACGTCGCACCTTCCTGGCCAGTGGCTATAATCCCCATAAGATAGATAAAATACTAAATGCTCCCCAGAAATCCCTCCCCTCCACTGTCTACCACAGAAGACTTCAACAAAACTGTCACCATCCCATAATTAAAGGCACATCTGAAAAGATATCTAGAGTGCTTAACAAACACCAATTTTGCACTGTGTATAAACATTATGTGAAATTGGCAACTCTCATCCATTCACCTGAGGACAGATTCTCTCCTTTATCACATCCAGGAATCTACGAAGTGCCCTGTTCATGACATCGAGCCTACACTGGACAGCAATAAGAGAGGGCATGATGCAGAAAAGATGATAGTTATGGTGGGTACAAATGACCTCAGTGGTAGCATAAATCGGGTAGCAAAAGATTTAAGAACATTGTTAGATATCGTGAAGAAGAAAAGTGTCAATGGGAGATGGTATGTGTGCTGCCTCGTTTTTACAATTATGAGTTAAGTAGACAAGTGATGATAATGAATGATGCGATTGCAAGAATGTGCAAAAAAAAAGTCTAGAATTTGTTGATGTCTGGAGTGTGTGTTTGAAGGAAAAAGACAGCTGTATGCAAGAGATGGGTTGCATCTGAACATGGAAGGTCATAAGCAATTGAAGAAGTTACTGTGTTTCTGAATAAGTTGAAGTAATTGGGCATGGAAACCAAAATTGAAAAGGTTGAGTGTAAGAGGGAGAAATTTAAGCAGTGATTGTATAATTGTTGATCTTATTTGCAGAATAAATTGCAGCATAGAGGGGATATAAATCGGCAAGGGACTACTGAAATTAGTGACATGTATATCAGTTCTAAAGCTGGTATAAGAACTAAAGGGAATCTGCAATTTTTGTATACAAATGCAAGAAGCATTCGAAAAAAGAGGGAAGAATTTTTGGCATTAGTCAGTTGATGATAGGTGATAAGTTGCAGCCAAAGAAAGTAGTATATCAAGATGATAGACATGTGAATGATAGTAAATTTGGTGTGAAATAGTCACCAACGCAAACAAATATAGTTGGTTGCTACTATAGGCCAGCGGGTATAGGTGGTGATATTGAATTTATGCATCAGCAAATTAGTGCAATGAGTGCATGGTTAGTGATTATTATTGGGGATTTTAATTATGGTGATATCAATTGGAAGGAGGAAATATCACGTGCAAAACGGAAATGGAATTCATACATCTTCTAAGAGATAATTACTTGAAACAGCACATAACTGAAGGGGCATGTGGTGTGAGAGTATTTGACCTGGTCATTGGTTCAGAGGATATATGCATAAGTAAGGTGTCCTCGTTACCTCCAATTGGTGAAAGCGATCATGTGGTATTGACTTGGGAGGTTGCAAAATTTGTGGATTTCTCTCTTAAGAAGGGGTATATATATATGGAACTACACGTTAGGCAGTTATAACAAGCTTCGGAGTGAGCTTGCAGCAGTCCCATGGCAGAACATATTGTAGGGGAAAGATGTTAGCAGTGCATGGGATAAAATCAGTGGGTATCTGAGGAAGGCAGTATCAGATTGTGTCCCCATGGTCAGGAAGACAAACAAGGTAGGCGTTAGATGGATGAGTAGTAGTAGTATCAAGCTTGATCTGCAAAAAAAAGAAAATGTTATGGAGAATTTACAAGGAAAACGGCAATCAGTACACCCATGAGCAGTACAAGGCTCAAGCTAGGAAGGTTACCAGCATAGTAAGAAAAGCTAAATCAGATTATGAGAAGACCTTAGCCAAGGAGATCAAGGATAATCCCAAAGAGTTCTTCTGCTATGTGGCAAGTAAAAGGAAGAATGACTTCAGAAGAATAACATTAGTGGGTGCTGATGGTATCGGTGACCAATTCAGATGTAATAGTAGAGTTACTGAGTGATAGACTTTTGAAAAGTGATCACTCAGTACTTAGTATATTGCTAAAATTTAAATGCGAACACTGCTGTAGGTTTAGATGGAATATCAGCTCGGGTGTTGCATGAATGTGCAAAGGAATTGTCAACGCCTCTTACTTGGTTATTTAACTTACGTTTGAACTCTGGTATGGTCCCTAGGGAGCGGAAGGAAGGCAAAGTAGTTCCTTTGGATAAAGGTGGCTCTAAAACTGCGGTAGTTAATTACAGACTAATCACCATCTTGGGAGTGGTGGTAAAAGTATTGGAAAAGTTGATTAAAGACAAAATTCAAGAATGGGTGGATCAGGATATGATACTCTATAGAGGGCAACATGGTTTTGTTAAAGGTCGATCCTGTCTTAACAATTTATTAGCTTTTTATAATAGAATGACATCTGAGTTGGACAAAGGAAATGGCTTCACAGTGGTACTTCTGTATTTTGCTAAAGCTTTTGACAGGATACCCCATGGAATACTGTTGTGCAAATTGGAGCAGATGGGGATGGATACTAAACTGGTGATATGGATAGGAGAATGGCTCAGAGAGAGAGATACCAAAAGGTGGTATGGAGGAGCAGAGTCCAGGATGAGGCAGGTGACCAGTGGTGTGCCTCAGGGCTCTGTGCTTGGGCCATTGTTGTTTAATTTGTACATAAATGATATAGGAAATGGCTTAATGGGAGATATTCAGTTGTTTGCCGATGATACTAAATTGGGTATCGCAATAAAAAATCAAGCTGATGTTGAGAGTTTGCAGGATGATTTAAATAAGCTAGCAAAATGGGCAAAAGGTTATGGATGTCAGTTCAATGTGGAAAAGTGTAAAGTTATGCATTTTGGGATTACAAGATTACCAGCTGTGTACTACATCGATGGAATGGTACTCCAAGAGATTGATGATCCTAGGAACTTAGGGATGTTGGTAGATAGGGAGATGAAGTTCAGAGGACACACTGCTAAGGTGTCCAAGATTGCACATAGGATTACTTGGTTATTGAGAAACACACTAACATCCAGAGATAAAGAGTTTATAAAGATAAAGAGTTGATACTTCCACATTTGGATTACTGTGCTCAGGTCTGGTCACCTGGATTCCTTGGAGATGAGGAGGTTGTGGAAAGGGTTCAGAGGAGAATGACTAAGTTGGTGAGTGATGTAAAAAATGCTCCCTACATTGATAGGTTGAGAGCTTGTGGTTTGCAAGGTTGGTTGATAGGCAGAGAAGAGGGGGATATAATAGATGCAGTGGAAATATTTCAGCTGTGTGATAGTGATGGAAGAACAAGAGGTCATCCCTGGAAATTAAGGAAAAGTGTGGTTAACAAGGGTGTGAGAACGAGGTTTTTTGCCTGAACGAGTGGAATGCATTGTCTGACTCAGTTGTGAGTTCTTCATCTGTAAATGAATTCAAGAACAGATATGATAGATATCGTTTTGATAGTTTTGGTCTCCTGCTTTGAGTCTACTGACTCCATAGAGATACCCATAATGATGATGATAATAATAATAATGCCTTATATGGAAGAAGGTTTTAGATGCAGACACTTCAAAGAAGCTGCAGTTGTACTCCGGACAGGAGATAATCTAAACAGAAATCAAGATATGATACTGAAAGATACCTGGAAAAGCCTAATAAATCACTTAGCTTACCAAAATTTCATTTCGCGAATATACTTTCTGCTCATTCACCATCAGTCCCTCCACCATACCCTCTACACTCTAACTTCCCATGATGTTGCTTTCATTAGGATATAATACATTGATAAACTGCTCATTGAATACTTCAGCTATATCCACTGCATCAGTTACCAATCTGCCAATGTCATCAACTAGCAACATCATTCCATAGTCATTTTTTTCTTCTACTTGCTGCATATTGAAAGAACTAACGAGGACTTTTCTTTGCTTGATCAGCTAATTTCTTCTCATACTGTGTATTTATAAAGTGTATTCACCTTTTTGAAATCAGACAAACACTCATACATTGCTGTTGTTAAATAACTTGATCAATGGGAAAGCAGCATCTGTTTCTTTCCATACTATCACTGCCAGTTGTCCCCTAAGCTTTTCATAATTATCAGTCTTGTAGTTCTATATAAATGCCTTCTTTGTAGCAGTTCTCGTATGACTGGTTAAAACCCAAGTGATCACTTCATAGTCACTCTCACCGTGTAACATTAAACACTCTTTTCACAATCACATACTCTGATGATATAACCAGATGTAAGACTCTTAACACTCGTGTGTCCTCCATTATGTACTGCCTAAAATTGTTGTCCCTTAAATACTCAAGAAATTTCTTCTCCTTATTCCCTGATGCTCTCCTCTCTCTTCATTGCAGTCAACATTGCCTTAGTTGAAATCAACCATAGTGATTACCCTCTGCCTTCTCACTAAGCCAAGTTGCCTGTACATTTCTTTGTCTCCATCTTCCACATTCCCTGGCCTCTAGCAGTGTCCCATGAAATATCTAATTCTATCAACCCCCTCCCACTTCACACCATACTGCATCAAAACCACTGTCATTTTTTCTCCTTGTATCTCAACCTTGTGCAGACACAATTCCTCTGCTATCATCAGTTGCACTTCCCCTCCTTCCTGTATTTCCTATCTTCATGAAAAATATCATATCCTTCTATTTTTATTCCAGTCAAGATATCATTCTCATCCAACCATGTTTCACTTATTCCAACTATTTTCAGGCACACATGAACTCAATCAATGCAACAATTTCATCTTCCTTATTTCTGATACTCCTGGCATTTGTAAATAAATATATCAATGCATTTCTTGGTCTATAACCAATCCTACTTGTTCTGACCCTCACCTGTGATATCTCCACACTTACTCCTGTCTGCTCAGCCTTACCCTTTGTCCCATACATCTCAGACTCGCCTACCCTCATGTATTTCAGGCCATTCTATTCCTATGCTGACCTTTACTGCTTTCAGAATCCAATCTCCTTACACTATGTATCCTGACCTCTCTGGCTTACTGTTTCCATGTCCAACTTGCATTCCTGTTCTCACATTCTTATCTCCATCCACAATCACATCAGTCTCATCTGGTCCACTTTCCTGCTCATTTACATAATCTCTGACTTCTGCTGATACTTTTTTGCAACATATTACACTACCTTCAAGCAGAAGAGTGAGTGTGAGAATGTAAGTGCGGAGAATGTGACTGTGAATATGAAAATTATGACAAACAGAACAGCCAGCATAAATATGAAAGCAGAAATAAGCCTGACTGACAAAACAAGAGCTGTTGTGATCACAAGAATGAAAGAAAGACTGACTGATGGAGGAATAGCATCATTGATTGCTGAAATGCAAGACAATTCTTGCATTCCAGCAAGAATTATCTTTCACTATACTAAAGCAGTGCAAGAGTTGCATTGCTGAAAGATGAAGAATGCAATGATTAATAAATGATTGGGAAATCAGACAGCACATGAAATTAGATGTATAGTAGATACAAGTTTGTATCTACCATACATCTAATTTCTATAATCTACCATAAATCTAAGAGTGCCAAAGAATGAAATGAAAGATAATGGAGATAAATAACTAGCAAATGATTCAAGAGTATCACAACATGGGCATTCTATTATAAATGGTGTGGTGGATGAAAGTGTCCATAAAGTATGTTTGCCAGGAGAGAGAAAATGAACAGGGTGATTGAGATGCTGGATATCAGAAGTAAGCATGTGAGGGAGTTAGTGGTTGGGTTGGAACGAATGATTTCATTGGGCATAGGGAGAATGTAAGATTGGTTATCAGGAGATTATTGAAAAGAGTGAAAGACAACAGTATGATAGAATGGTAGTTTGTGGAGGTTGTTATTAGGGTTGTAACCATTGAATTCCATTAACGTTTTGATAGTGAGAAGTTCTTGTTGTAAGCTTGAAGGAGGGGGAACACACCTTATTGTTCAGCTCTATTAATTAAGGACTTGATAACACCAATTTTTTGAGAGGTGTGATGAGCAGACTTTTGATGAATATATCTGCCAGTAAAGATAGGTTTTCAATAAACACTGGTTGATAAATTACCGGAGGCCGTGCATGTAAGACAGATGCCCAAGAATGGTAAACTACCAGCCTTTTCTTTGCTCATGGTGAACTGAATGCATGGGTGAAGGCTATTGATCTGTTGTATGCAAGTGGTAAGTTCATTTTCAGAATGAGGCCAAATAGCCCTAATCAAATCCAGCAGATAATTGAGTCCTATGTTCCAACAGCTCAGGATTCTTCAAGACTGCAACGTTCCAATCCCTTATATTGCTGGCATCTCAGAACCGATTAGTAGAATTTTGAAGAAGCATCATCTCATTCCCACATATTTTCTGATCAATAAAATTTCTCATCTGTTGCCATCTACAAAAGACAAACTGCACATCTATCATTAGTTGGCATTTACCAGATACTGTGTGAATGTAATATAACGTACTTTGGACAAACAGGCCGTTCTGTGGAAAAAATAATTAATGAACATCGTTATTATATCAAATGCATGGAACCTCAAAAGTCTGGTCTGGCACAACATAGCATTGACACTAAACACAATATCGTGAGATAAAGCTTGTCTTCTCCATAGATGTAGGTTTAAATATGAATACCTTTTCAAAGAAAGTTGCGAAGCCCTTTAACAATGGCCAAATCTGAATCGGAACGATTGTCTCTCTCTCCCAAAAGTTTGGGAGATTCTTATCTTATGTCCATCAAAAATAGTTTTTAATAATATATTTAATAATATTATTTATTAATATTAATTTCTAGCATGCAGCAACAGTTTTTAATTGGTAAGCCACCGACCGCTGTATTTATTTTGTATTCCAGTTCCTTTGATTGCTTGTTTCTACACACTGATAATGTACTGTTATATTCAGTATGAAATATCTGTACTTTAATTTCATTAAAGTTAATTACTGTGGTTATCATGTAATTTATTATTTATAGTCATGCCACAGGTACCTTTTAAAGATTAGACATCTTGGAAAGTTCAACCTTTTACACAAAAGCTCATCGAATTGTACCTTAAAAACCCATTCACAGTTACTGCATTTGCCACACTCTCAAGCGGTGCATTCTATTTACGAACCATTCTCCATACAAAGCATCTGCACCTCACCCCTTTGCTTATAGCTTCCCAGAATGGTCTCTTGTTCCATCTGTTTCCTTCTACTCTATGAAAAATATCCTCCACATTAATCTGGCAAAAATCCCTCATTAACTTATATGTCTCATTGATATCCTCTCTCTTCTTCTTCTATTCACAAGGCTTCACAGACTGCAGTTCTTCAGTCTGTCTTCATATTCTATATTCCAGAGACACCTTAGTCCTTCTCTGATCTTCTCCAAAATATCCTCATCCCATTGAAAACCAGATGACCAGATAAGTACACACTAGTCCATGTATGGCCTGATCAAGGCCTTATACAAGGGAACCATGACCTCTTTGCTCTTACATGTTAGGATCCTACTCATCATTGCCATAATCCATTCTGATGTTCCAACAGATATCTTTATCTACCATCATTCCCAGATATCTCATCTCCTCCACCTCCTTCAAAATTTCCCTGTTCTGCAAGGATGTCTGCATAAGTAAGGCCTTAGATCATCATGCTTTTCAAGGATTTAGCCCTAGACTGGTCTGTTTCAGCCTCAGAAGTCATCGTTGAATCTCTTGAGAGGACGTCCTGGTTTTTTTTAGATAAGAATAGAGATCTGCAAGTTTTCCAACTGGATCATGCAGGCTACAGTAGTGAGTATACAAAAATGCAAGAGAGTAACTTATTATGTCTATATGCAAATATCAGGAGTATCAGAAACGAAGGGTAGAATTTGTTGCCTTGGTGAAAACACTGGAGCCTCAGATTGTAGGCATTGGTAAAACCTTGCTATCAGGGGCAGATATACTAACTGGTATCAAGTGTAAAAGGTATGGTATTTTTAGCAGTGATAGGCAGAATAGAGAAAAGGGATGTTTGTTCTTCTAATGATGTTGGATGATTTCAGTAGGTGGGGTAAAAAGCTATGATTGCAATACTAGTAATATTTTCCATGTAACACTGTGTTTGAAGCTGCTTGGTATGAGAGGTGGATTTTAACATAATCAGATACATAGTGGGATGTTGTTACAGACCTAGTTTGGTTTTGGTGGCAACGAAATGCATTACCACATAAACATGATGGGTGCTAAATGAGTAATCATCTTGGACGGCTTTAATTATCTGATTATCAAATGGGTAGTGGTATTTCTTATATTCTTGGCATTTGCAAGCAAATGTACTAACTCATTTTTCAGTCTATACCTAGGTCAAAAACATGTTCCAGCTCTCAGCTCTATTTCCTCTAGACCTACCCTCAAATCATTCCCTTTATCAGCCTGTTATGTTTCCAGACCACTAGTATGGCATGACTTTTCTCTACCAGCTACTGTTGCTTTACTCCATTATGAGATAAGTCCAGTGAGGCATTTTCATTATAGCTTGTATTGCTGCATGTAAATACAATTTAATTTCTCAGTTGTTTATTGTCTTTCTGTGATTTTCAAGGATAGAGAAATAGCACTTGAAGAATGGTAAGTTGTGCATCAGTATACCATTCCTGTAGGACTCACTGAAAACTAGCAGTATTACTTAGGCATTTACTTTAAGGAAAGATTTTTGTCATAAATTAGAAAAGTGGCACATCCAGAATTGGTTGCTTCACCACAGTTCTAAGATGTACACTGCATTTTTTGTGTAGTAGTTTTTAGTCAAAAACAGACATTTCCTGTATATAATCAAAAAGGAAGACTGTCAGTGGTGTTCACAACAGAAATGTGACCAAGGAATTATTTGAAAGGAATGACAGTAATCTGTAATTAAGTCTATACTTTGTGTTTTAGGCCATACAGCTACTTTTAGGTAGTATTTACTGACAATACAGACAGATAAATAGGATCATCACTTATGTTTATGTTATTGTACTTTAGAAAGCACATCAGGATGGAATATACTGCATACTTATTTATTTTATTTTTTGATGGGAAAGGAACTGTACAAGAATGTAGGAAACAGATCTACACGTGACAGCAGGTAGAGTCATGTTCAATAATGAAACATATGTCAGACATTTTCATTTAGTCAATGTATGTGAAAAAAATGTAAAAATAGATTAGATTTATTGCCTCTGGTATCTCACCCTTGTTACAAGGACATTGTCAGGGAGAATAAAAAAATTAATATTTTGAATGTTGTTTTATCATTTTCTTTCTATTCTCCCTGACAATATCCTTGTAATAAGAATGAAATATTGAAGACGTTTAATCTAATTTTACATATTTTTTTGCATGTGTTGCACATTCATTCACTTCATAAAAACGAACAGTGTTCAGGAGACATAATACAAGTGATGAGGACAACACAGTGAGCAACTACCACAGTAATGATGAAGACATGATGTTAGTTTATTATTCAGCTGTATAAGCTTTATTCAGATTACCTTCAAACTATTATATTAGATTTAGTTCATTGGTTGATTTGAATTTTATTAGTGCATGGTCTGCTGAAAATATTGCATCATGTTTAAGGTTTAAGCAGCACATGGTACTGCTCAGTTTGGTTACCTAATGTTTGGAATGACTATATGGACACTTTTCAGTGTTTCTCATCAGGGAAAACTTTCCTCTTGAAAATGTCCAGAGATGAGTAATTAAATTTAATATCAGGCTCCTACAGTATTAGTTTGATAGAAGGTTTGAGGATTGTGATCTTCAGAATTTAGTGGCTAGGAAGAAAAAGCATAATATGATAGAAACATGTAAGTGCAAGGGACATTTTATCACGATTATTGTATGGATGATCATTCATATAGTTGAAGAAGTGAGGTAGAGAAGGAAGAATAAGAAACTATCCTTAGAAAATTGTGTAAAGAGTACTGAGTAGGATAATATAAACTGAATTTGTTAACCTGGGTAATGGTGTGCACTGGAGTGTATTATTAGAAGTTGTGCATAATTATAGAGACAGTGAATGAGTTTAAGACACAGTATGTTATGCTGTTATTTAAATGTACATGTGATGAACTTTTTAACTTCATTGAAATCTGATAATAATATTATTATTTATTGATTAATAGGTTCTTAATGCAGATTTTCACTCATCCTGTATTTGACCAGAAGTCATTCTTCTTAGAATTAATTCAGCGATGTGGAGCAAAAGGATTAGGTGCTGGTAACATTATTGCTCTTGTTCGATCTGTAAGAGAAGAAGAAGAAGAAAGAAAATACTGTGAGAATAACTGTCTTCATTCTTAAAATGAAGTTTTGTGTTACTGTTAAATTCATATCAGTTGATATCAATACTATGTTAATAAAATTCAGCAATGTATTAATGAATTAAAGATACTATAAAGAAAAACTACTTTCTTCTTTAAAACATTACTGATGAACATAAAGAGTTGTCAAAAAGCTGTTTTCAAACTTGTTTGATTAATTTTCAGTTTTATATTTCCTTTCACATTTTTTTTAAATCTGGTTAAAAAAAATGTTATAATAACAGAAAGCATTTATTTTATAGCATGTGATGTTTTCGTCATTTTAAATTATAATAAAAAATTAAGTAATACGAGCTACTTGGTTTACACGGGTTGTTTCTGAACATTTTACAGTATCTTTTTATGACCTTCACTTATTAGTGCATACTATGTAAGTGATTTCTATTGTTCATACTATTATGTAGCACATGTGGTGGATTCATTTACTTTGTTGGAGGTTAATTTTAGTAGTTTCGCAGCATTTTCATGTTATCTTTATTATCTATTTTTAATTAATTAGTACTAATTCCACAAATTATCATTCCATTTTAAATATAATTACATTGATTTATACATCCACAAGATATGATCAAAACATTTTTGAAGTGACTGCAAGATGACACCATTGCAGTTAGTACAAAGCTTCTCTGCTCGGTGTAGGTAGAATAGAATAGAACCTACTGGTTCATTGTTATTATTTATAACATCTGACCTCCATGAAGTCAAAGGACTCATTGCGGGAGGTCTATACTATCTCATGTCAAAAAAATCATCAAACTGTGCCTCGAATCCATTCACAGTTGACACATACACACACACACATACCACACTTTCAGGTAATGCATTCCACTCCCCATTCAAAGAACCTGCTTCTCACTTCCCTACTCACACCCTCCTTATACAGGATGCCATGGATGGCTCTGGTTCTTTCCTCTACTCTATGAAAAATCTCCTTGGCATTAATCTCGTAACAACCACTCACCTTATTATATTTCTCAATTATATCCCCTCTCTTTCTTCTATTCACAAGGCTCTGTAAATTTCATTCCCTCAATCTCTCCTCTTATCTGACATTCCATAAATCTGACACTACCTTGGTAAACTTTCTCTGGACCCTCTCCAATACATCCTCATCCCCCTGAAGACCAGGCAACCAAAACTGTGCACAGTAGTCCATATTTGGCCTGATCAAAGCCTTATACAGGGAACCATAACCTCTTTGCTTCTGCATGTCAGTCTACTCCTCATTATCACAATAATCCATTGGTATGTTCTTACAATTTTAGCAGTGTGACTCCTAAACTTCAACTCCAGTCTTGCCTACTAAGTTTCGAGACCTTGCACTTTGAAACATTAAACTGTGGCTACTACACTCACATAGTCTATTCAGATCCTCCTGCAAGGCCACAATACCTGCTAGTGGCCTTGCAGGAGGAAAGTGCCTCATAGCCCTTTCCAGCTTTGCATCATTGGCAAACAGCTGCACATCTCCAGTTAAGCCATTCCCAATGTCATAAACATATACGTTATACATAAACAATAATGATCCCAGTGACATTCCTCTTTTGGGATATCACTCCTCCATTATACAACCTGTCCAACAACCAATCAGCTATCCAACTTACTGGTCTCTTAACTAATTCAATCTGTCTCAGTTTAGTTACTAGCATGTAATGTGGCATTCTATTAAAGGCCTTTGAAAAATTCAAGTACACTACAATATATGCATTTCCTTTATTGAGTGAATTTGTCATGTTGTAATACGTAAGCAGATTCCTTAAACATACCTCCCTCTAACAAATCCATGCTGACTATCACAAGGAATGCTGCTGTTGTCAACCCACTTCTGAATCTTCATCCTCACCAACTTTTCTCATACGTTAACAACAACCCCCAGACACACAGATCATCTTATTTTTTGTAGCATGTCTTATTCCCCCCCCCCACTCCATGCTTTGTATAGTGGAACAAGTTTTCCCATCTTCCATTCCTCTGGGACTCGCACTGTTTCAAGACTCATGTTAAATCATTGTGTCAAAGGTGCCATTAATTCCATAGAGCATTCCCTCAAGATACATAGCAATATACGGTTAAGTCGTATTGCTTTATTAATATCGAGTTTACTTAATTCCTCATATACTTTCTGCTTATTTACCATCAGTCCCTTCTCTGCCATACCCTGTACACTCCAGTTTCTCCTGAAGTTGCCATCACTTGCATAAAATATTTAAAATACTGATAAACTGATCATTGAATAATTCAGCTACATCCTCTGCATTGGTTACCAGTCTTCCAGTGTCATCAACTAAAATCATCCTCTCATCCTCACAGAGCCATTCTTCTTCTTGCCACATATCGAAAGTACTCACTAGGATTTTTCTTAGCTTGATTGACTAACTTATTTTCATACTCTACTTTTGAGGCCTTTACCAACTCATTCACCTCTCTGGCTTGTTCTTTGCACTCTTCATGCAACCAATCATTACCAGCATTCATTTTGTGTCGCCTCCACAATGCCTTAATCTTCATTCAACCATTTTACTCCTACATTATTTATTAGTCTTTTCACCTTTGGAATATGCTCAGACATTGCTGCTGTTAAATGGCTGTTTGATCAATGCCCACATAGTGTCTATATTCTTCCCACTGAACTCCTATTTTCATGCTATAGCTCCTGGTTGTTTCCTAATCTTTCCATATTCACCAACCTTGTAATACCACATAAATCCCTTCTGTATAGAAGTGCTCATGTGACTGGCTGCAACCCATGTGATGATCACTTCATGGAGAGACTAATAGCATGGGGGGGTGGGATTAAATACTTCATTAATAATCACATCGTCTGATGATAAAACCAGATCTAAGACTCTTAACCTTGTCTGCCCCTCCATTATGTACTGCCTAAGATTATTGTCTCTTAAGAACTCAATAAATTCATTCCCATTATTATCTGATGCTATTTCTTCATTGCAGTCAATACTGCCTTAGTTGAAATCAGCCATAATGATCACCCTTGCCTTCTCACTAAAGACAAGTTGCCTATACATTTCTTTGTGTCCATCTTCCACATTCCCTGGCCTGAAGAAACATCCTACCAAATAAATTAAGGGGATAAAAATCCCTTATTGTTTTTCAGCCAGTAAGCGAAACTAAGATCGAAAACTATGATCTGTAACGTTTCATGCCAACGAACTGTCAGCGTATCCAAGCGTAAGTGACCACTTGGTAGTGCCACACCACGGCAACTCGTTGAAAAGGTGGAGCAAGATCCCTCACTGTTCTTGATATTTTCTCATAATGTAAAACACGCAGCTCTTAAGAGATGTAGTACTGTTTTACATTATGAGGAGAGGTCACTACCCAGACCGGTTTCAACCTCTTCTCATAATGTAAAACAGTACTACATCTCTTAAGAGCTGTGTGTTTTACATTATTAGAAAATATCAAGAACAGTGAGGGATCTTGCTCCACCTTTACGACGAGTTGCCGTGGTGTGGCACTACCAAGTGGTCACTTACGCTTGGATAAGCTGACAGTTCGTCGGCATACGTTACAGATCGTAGTTTTCGATCTTAGTTTCGCTTACTGGCTGAAAAACAATAAAGGATTTTTATCTCCTTAACTTATATTATCAACCTCACCAGAAAAAAATAGCCATTTGGCTTTTCATCCTACCAAATATTTCATTCTATCAACCTCCACTTCACACCATACTGCTTCAACACCACTGCTACTTTTTTCTCCTTGTTTTTCAACATTGCAAGGACATAATTCCTCTGCTATCATCAGCATCACTTCCTCTCCCTTCTTGCTTTTCCTATCTTCACGAAAAACATCTCTCTCCAATAATGAAATAATGTGAGTGGGTATGTCTAAAAGAATTATAAAACCAGAGGAAAATTCACATAAAAAACTTTATTAGCATAAAATTTTCACCTAAATATTATTATTACGGGCAACTCCAAGGAGTCCTTAGACTCATCGAGTGAGGCCCTAACATCATGTCAAGAACAACTATTCGACATTCACACAGTATCTATCATACCTCACCTTGAACTCATTCAGAGTCATGGCACCAACAACAGACTCTGGCAGCTTATTCCACTCATTCACCACTCTCCAAGTAAGAAACCTAGCTCTAACACCCTTGTTAACCACACTCTTGTCCAGCTTCCATGTATGGCCCCTAGTCCTCCCACCACCAGTCTTATTCTCAAAAATATCTTCTGAATTAATCTTATAGAAACCCTTCAGTTATTTGAATGTCTCAATCATATCACCCCTTTTCCGCCTATCAACCAATTTCTACAAACCACAAATCTTCAACCTGTTCTCATAAGGTTCATTCCATAGACCTGCTATCATCTTGGTCACTCATCACTGGATCCTCTCCACCTCCTCCCCATCAAGAAGAAACCCTGGTACCCAAATCTGGGCACAGTAGTCTAGATGGGGTCTTATCAAGACTCGATACAGAGGAACAATAACCTGTTTATCTCTGCTTGTGAAATATTTTTCAGCAACCAAGTGATTTGATTAGCTGATTTAGCCACTTTTGCGATGTGCTCCCTAAACTTCAACTCCCTATCCACCAACACTCCCAAATCCCTGGCCTCGTCAATCTCCTGGAGTATGGTTCCACCAATGTGATATACTGCTGCTAATCTTTTCACCCCAAAATGCATAACCTTACACTTTGCCACATTAAATTGACATCCATTCTCCGTAGTTCAGTCCTCCAAACTATCCAAATCATCTTGCAAAATTTTGACATCTTGTGCACTCACTATTGCTCTACCCAACTTTGCATCATCAGCAAACAAATGAACACTTCCTCTCAGATCCTTTCCTATATCGTTAATGAACAAATTGAAAAGTAGTGGTCCAAGAACAGAACCCTGCAGCACACCACTAGTCACAGGCCGTCTTTTGGACTCTACTCCTGAATAAACCACTCTCTGATATCTCTCCATCAACCACCCTCCTATCCATCTCACCAATCTTATATCCATCCCCATATGCTGCAGTTTACTGATTAGAATTCCATGTGGTATCCTGTCAAAGGCCTTAGCAAGGTCCAGTAAAATCACTGTAAACCCATTACCCTTATCCAGTTCAGCCGTCACTGTGCTATAAAACATGAGCAAGTTACTGAGGCATGATCAACCCTTCACAAAACCATGCTGTCCCCCATACAGTATCCCATTTTCATCTATCCAATCCTGTATTTTTCTCTTGACTATTTTCTCCAAGACCTTGACAACAATTCCTGATATTCTGATTGGTCGGTAATTTACAACAGCAGTCTTGGAACCTCCTTTATGCAGTGGAACTATTTTCCCCTCTTTCTACCCCCTCGGGACTAACCCAGACCTGAGACTCAAATTAAACAAAATGGTCAAGGGTACTGACAATTACTTTAGCTGTTTCACATAAGACACGAGCTGGTATACCATCCAATCCCACAGATGTATTGACATTAAGGTTTTGTAATAGACTATTCACCTCCACTTCATTCACCACAATTCCTGTATAAACTATTGGTTCATTCATTCCTGCAATGTCACCACCTGGATGATATAGTCTTGCAAAGTGCTCGCTCAGTAATTCAACTATATCAACTGATTTGTTTACCTCCCTACCATTGGCATTCTTTAAAATCATTCTGCCTTATACATTTTTTCTTTTACTTGCAACATATCGAAAAAACTGTTTGGGATTCTCTTCAGCCTGCATGGCTAATGTTCTTTCATAATCCACTTTTGCTTTTCTTACCACACTCGTTACCCTTCTGACCTGCACTTTATACTGTTCATGTGCCTGCCAGTCACCTTTCTCCTTAAATGTTGTTTAAGGAGAAAGGTGATACACAGTTGTTTCTTTTTTTGCAGCTCAAACTTAATGGTGTTATTCATCCATTTAACCCCTACTTGATTTATTATTCGGATTCTAGGTATAAAGTCAGCCATTGCCTCATGCAAACACTTCTTAACTGCAATAGATTTAGTTTAATCCTTTATCCCAGTGAGAGCAAACAAAGTTTGCGCCTGAAAATATCTTCAGGACTAAATATAGTGTTGTACTATCTTATCCAGTAAGTAGTGCAACACCAAGGCAACTCGTGAAAACTGTTTGGGATTCTCTTCAGAAGTGCCTTTAGAAGTGCCTGGTAGCTTGCTCCACCTTTGCCACGAGTTGCCTTGGTGTTGCACTACTTACTGGATAAGATAGTACAACACTATATTTAGTCCTGAAGATATTTTCAGGCGCAAACTTTGTTTGCTCTCACTGGGATAAAGGATTAAACTAAATCTATTATAGTCTAACCTAGTGATAAATAAATTTTCAACATCTTTCTCTAAATCCAGAGTAATTTTTAAAAAAAGGTGATAAACCTTTTGGCAACTCCCATAGGCACAGATGACTTGCTACTGCTTCTGCCTGGTATCTCCAGCTCTGGGCCTGGCTCCCACTGAAGAGACCTCAATAAAGGTCGAAACTAGTCTGGGTAGATGGCCAATCCCTTTAATGCATAACAGTATACATATCCACATAGGAAATGTGTTTTGCATTATGGGAGATACTGGGTTAGAAGTGCCTGGTAGCTTGCTCCACCTTTGCCACGAGTTGGCTTGGTGTTGCACTACTTACTGGATAAGATAGTACAACACTATATTTAGTCCTGAAGATATTTTCAGGCGCAAACTTTGTTTGCTCTCACTGGGATAAAGGATTAAACTAAATCTATTATAGTCTAACCTAGTGATAAATAAATTTTCAACATCTTTCTCTAAATCCAGAGTAATTTTTAAAAAAAAGGTGATAAACCTTTTGGCAACTCCCATAGGCACAGATGACTTGCTACTGCTTCTGCCTGGTATCTCCAGCTCTGGGCCTGGCTCCCACTGAAGAGACCTCAATAAAGGTCGAAACTAGTCTGGGTAGATGGCCAATCCCTTTAATGCATAACAGTATACATATCCACATAGGAAATGTGTTTTGCATTATGGGAGATACTGGGTTAGAAGTGCCTGGTAGCTTGCTCCACCTTTGCCACGAGTTGCCTTGGTGTTGCACTACTTACTGGATAAGATAGTACAACACTATATTTAGTCCTGAAGATATTTTCAGGCGCAAACTTTGTTTGCTCTCACTGGGATAAAGGATTAAACTAAATCTATTATAGTCTAACCTAGTGATAAATAAATTTTCAACTTCTTAACTGCCTCCCATGCCCTATAAACATCCAGCCCTTGCAGTTTTACATGCAATGGCACTGAACCAATCAAACTCCTAAGCTTGTCATACTTACCAGCCCGATAATTCCACATGTATCCTGTCTTAATTGTAAATTCTACACCTTTAGCCCCCTCCCAAGTCAAGACCCTATGATCGCTCTCACCAATTGGTGGCAATGTGGTCATATTCGTTACAGCCAAATCCTCAGATGTAATTACTAGGTCAAGCACTCTCTGACCCCTAGTATTTTCCATTACATGCTGTCACAGATAGTTATCCCTTAATAATCGCATAAAATCCAATTCCTTCCTCCCATGTGTCCTCTCCTCCTTCCAATCAATGTTACCATAGTTGAAATCGCCCATAATAATTACCCTCCATCCACTCATTTCTTCTATTTGCTTATGCATACTATCACCACAATCTATTCCATCACCTGATCTATAGCAGCACCCACCTGCATATGCTACATCCTCTGCATTGGTTACCAGTCTGCCAGTGTCATCAACTAAAATCACTCTCTCATAGTCATGAGAGAGTGATTTTAGTTGATGACACTGGGCTATTCTTCTTGCCACATATCGAAAGTACTCACTAGGATTTTTCTTAGCTTAATTGACTAACTTATTTTCATACTCTACTTTTGATGCCTTTACCAACTCATTCACCTTTCTGGCTTGTTCTTTGCACTCTTCATGCAACCAATCATTACCAGCATTCATCTTGTGTCGCCTCCACAGTTCATTAATCTTTAAGTATCATAGACATTGTAAGTACAAGATCATAGAATGGCAATTAAACATTAACAGACAATTCTGAAAAGTGCTACCTAAGTAGCTGATGTCAGTTATATAATAATTTCCTAACTTATTTAAAAAAATAATTCTATGATCTTGTACTGACAGTCCTTATGACACTTAGATGAAAACTGTACACTAATAATAAGGTTTTTACATGATTTTTTATGTCTAGTTCATGCTATTATTGAAATCATTTTTAGAAACTATGTTTTGAACTTGCTTAGTTCAACTTTTGATTTTTCTTTCTTTTTCTTTTGAATTATTATAATGGCATTAATCTTCTTCCTTTAGTGCCCACTTAATTTTTTATGTTTTTAACTAAAGTTTTTTACGTGAGTTTTCCTCCTGTTTTATAATTCTTTTCATCACATCCCTCCATTACTATTCCTATCAAGATGTCATTCTCATCCAACCATGTTTCAGTTATTCCAACTATTTTTGGGCATATAAACTCAATCAGTGCAACAATTTCATCTCCTTTATTTCTGATACTGCAGGCATTTGTAAATAAACATAACAATTCATTTCTTGGTCTATACCCAGTCCTACTCATGTTCCCCATCTTTTTTTATTTCACAGTTGTACCTTGAAAATTGAGAAATCATACCTCGTAAAGTGTGTCTGTATATTGTTCCTTTTTTGATTTCCACTCCATTAAAAAATGTTTAAAGATCAATTATGCTTTTTTTTAATCAATCCACACACAAGAAGTTTTCAAGTTTTCAAAACCCATAACACCTGTGTGTGTGGGGGGGGGGGGGGTGATTAGCAAAGAGGAAAGAATCTGTTGATGTGTTTATCAAACAGCATAAGGTCATAATCCCTCAGAAAAACTATATGGGAAAGGATTTTCCAAAGAACATCAATAGATTGAATAAAAGAAGAGGATATGATATTGTCTTGATAAGCGTAAAGCTGAGTTTTGATGGAGGTGACCAGAAGCTGCTTGTATTGTTATATGTTTAGAAGAAAGCAGAGGAATGGTAGTTTAGTTGCGCATACCCATAAAAATATCTGTGGAAAAGGCATAATGCAGAAATAGAGCATCTATGAAAGTGATTTATGGCAGTCTGCGAGAGAGAAAGATTTATATTTAGTGGATTGCACAATTCTGGATAATATCAAACAGTCCAGGAGAGATTTTTGGTACACCACTTTAATGAGGTTCTACTTCAAAGTGAGAAAATTATCACAAATAACATTTGAGAAATAAAACATACCTTTTTGGTGAGGAAGCAACAATGCTGTTTGATTAATTTCTAGATTTACAAGTCTAGTGATATCCACTGATGATTATTCTTATGACATTTCATGGAATTATGCATTATGGATTCATATACAAGTGCCAAACTTTGAATCATCATTTCTATTTAGATATCTACAATGCATGTATGATGTACAGCAGAAATAACCTGAGAAGTGTTGCATTGGAAAATAGTTTCTCCACTGTAATAGTGATCCTGGTCACTCTGCTTTGTAAAATAGAATGACTGATGTTTTGCATTCTCTGCAAATCTAGTATCCGGCATCTTCAAAAAAATTAAGTTGGCACTGAAGGAAAAGATTAATGACATTATAGCAATTCAACCAAAAAAAATCAGAAGTTGTACTTAGCAAGTTCAAAACATGGTTTCTAAAAATGATTTCAATAAAAGCAGGAGCCAGACATATGTAAAAAGTCGTGAGGAAACACTTCAAAAGGAATAGTATGAAACATTGAATAAATGTTGGAGGAAATATTAAATTTTTTTTAATATTTCAATATAATAACACAAAGCAAAATTGTGAAAATGCAAAGCATGCCTATACAAGGTTGGGGTGAAGTATGAAGAAGAGACTAAATGAGGCTTACAGGAGGATCAGAATAGACAATGCGAGTGGAAAAGGAAAATGAACAAAGCTTTGAATTAAATGTTGCAAAGTGCAAGGTTTTAAAATTTATTAGGCAAGAATATTTATTGGGCTGTAGCACATATAGTGTGAGAAAATTCTAAA